>NC_072481.1:10158285-10868285 GCF_027574615.1 Eptesicus fuscus
GCTCCATCCGTCAGGGGGGCAGGCAGCAGGGGCAGGGGCTCAGCTCAGGGCAGCTCAACAGCCAGCCTTCCCAGGTCCAGGAGGGCAGGGGCAGCCTGAGGGCAGCCAAAGCCGCTCCCCACCCTGCAGAGAGGAGCCCCGTGGACTCTCAGGAGCCCAGCACTGTTCTCCACGGCCCCGTCCTCCCTATAAAATCATTACGATGTATATTTAATGACCACACTGGTCTAAAAGCAAACATGATCCAGGCTGGATTCGTGGTTATATATTCATTATTATTACATTACTAGAAAATTCGTGCACTGTGGGGGACGAGGGAGGGACGGGGGGAACGGTCCCTCAGCCCAGCCTGCGCCCTCTCACATCCGGGAGCCCTCAGGGGATGTCCGACTGAGCCACAGCCTGGCCTCCCTCTGTGGGAGGCAACTGGGCGATCAGGGGACAGCACAGGCCAGCCAGTAGCCAGCCCCGCCCCCCCATCATTGCCCCTCTACTGCCGCTGGTGGCCTCTGCCCGCGCCCCCCCCCCCCCGCCATGGCTGTCCCCTCTCTCTGCCCACTGGCACACGTGCCTTGGCTGGCCTGGCGCTGCCTGCTCGCTGGCCCCACCCCCTGCCAACCGGTCGTTCTGCCTTTTGGTCGATTTGCATATTGCTCTTTTATTATATAGGATTTCCCCCTGATTGTAAAAAAAGCCACAATGAGAACATTGTCACCTGCCTTGGGCACTGTGTCTGGGTGGATGAGTAGGTGCCCCTGGCCAGGGTGGGGCCGATGCTGAACCTGGGGAGGCAGGAATGGTGGGGTGTGAGGAGACGTCCTCAGGGGAAGGGTCTCCGAGAAGGCAGGACCGCCTGAAGGTGGTGAGGAGTTGGAAACTCAGGTCCCACCTTTCAGGCCCAGATTACATTTTATGTTAATGCATATTCATAAATCACCACTAATAATAATAGCTATAATTATTATTACGAAGCACTCACTGTGTTGGCTGCCCTGACTTCCTTGGCATTCAAGAGCCCCCGTAGCCACAGGCCTGGCTCCCGCCCTCACCTCCTGGGGGTCTCTCCACTAATGTCACAGCTCGGCGCGGTCCTTCCTGACCTTTCCATTAAGGGGCCCCTCCTACTCCTTTTCTCTCTGTCCCCTTCCCCTGCGTAATTTCTCCATAGCCCTGGTGAACCACACGAGTCCCGGGGACATAGCTGCCATTACTGTCCTAACCCAGCAGGTGCGACCTCACCCCTTTCACCTGCTGCTGGCCGCAGGCCCAAGATCACAGGGAGCCCCCGCCTCCCCAGCCCGCTGCCCTCCCCCCGTTATGCTGCTTTCCAATAGCGAGCCTGACCCCTGTGTACCGTTCTAGCAGCAGCCCCGGGAGCGCCCGAGAGGCGGCCGGTGGTTCCCTGGCCGAGGCATCGTCTCGCCTTGCGCTCGAGGTCAGACCCGCTGGCTGGCAGAAGAGGCTTCCTCCCCAGAGGTCTGAGGGCGCCGTGGGCAGGGCACAGAGCACTAAGCGAGGAGTCAAGCTGCTTAGCTCTACTACACACCCCCTCTCTGAGACTCAGTTTCCCCACTGATAGTAAAATAAAGGTGCCACAGCCCTGGCTGGTGAGGCTTGGTTGGCTGAGCATCGTCCTGTGCACCGAATCAAGCCAGCAACCAGGGTATGTGCCCCAAGCGGGAATCGAACTGCAACCTCCTGGTTCATGGGTCAACTGAACCACACCGGGTGGGCCCCAGACCAAGTTTTGGATGGTGTCTGCCCACAGGTGGAAGGACCGTCTGTACCTGTATTTCCTGCAGTGGGGATGGGTGGTTGGACACACGCATGCTCCCTCACCCAGCTCCCCTGTGGCAGTTGGCCACCATTTACCCCTTATATGGGATGTGTGTCCTGTCTTACATACAGTGTGTCTAACCGTCTGATCCTCCATGTTGATTTAAAGACATTAGAACCCATCTCTGTACAGCTCCAGAGCCCGGGGTGGTTCTCGCTCCTGGCTCCCCTTTGGAGAAAGGGATCAAGGTGTCCCCACAGATGGACATTGTGTGGGACCGACAGGCCCCTTGGGGGTTGCATCAAGGATCTGGGACTAGCAGAATGTCAGGTCACGCTGGTCCATCCTTCTGTCCATCTCTGGGATGTGGGTTGGAAAGCTGGAAGCTTATTTCTATGACTTTGTAGGAAATATTCCCCCAGCCAAGCTTCGAAATGGTTCCCAAATATAAAAGTCAGCAATCACGGAGAAACATGAAACAAGCGTGTTCCGACCCCTGGCCCTCTAGGCAGCGGGATCCATGTAGATTTGTAATTCCTGATGGCATTTCTCAGGCGCGTAAACCGCACGTTGTATAGTCCACGGACACTGGGCAGTTCTGAGCGGAACTCCTCCTTCCTAAACGTGAGACTGTATAACCCGGTGACTAAAGATAGATTTTGGAGTGAGACTTCCGGGGTCAGGATCCCAGCCCTACCACTTAACCAGCTATGTGACCTTGGGCAAGCAACTTTGTATCTCTGTGCCTCAGTTTCCCCCTCTGAAAAATGGAGATACTAATAAAACCTATCTCAAAGGGTTTCTGTAAGGGTGAATAAATCAAAGTGTCTAAAAATGCCCTAAGAGTATCAGGCACAGAACAAGGGCTCGGTAGGCATTTGCTGCTGTTACAATTGTTGCCACTTCGCTGCATCTCCATAGCTGGGCATGTCATTCCCTGCCTCTGAACCTCAGTTTCTCCATCCATAAAATGGGTATGCTGCTATTTGTCCCCTGGGGGCTCCTGTGAGAATCAGGTGAAATAAAGTGGGTGAAAGTGCTTTGCAGGATGACAAAGCATCGTGCCTCTCGGAAGATTATTTGAGAGATAGCTGCGGATATGTGCTGGCAATGAGGAGAGTGATGAGCTGTGGTATTTAAATGAGAATTCTAAGCTCCCCAGAAGCCTTTATTTCCCGTCCCCAAACACTTATTGTGTTGGAACATCTTCCTGTTCTCTACCTGGGAGACTGATTCACTCAAAATTGGCTTGGGGAAGGCAAAGCTATTTGAGGAAGGCAGAAGGGAGGGGCGCTTGTAAATCTTCCCCCAGCAGAGAGCTGCTGGGTGACTAGGAGTGGATTGTAGAGTCTCGGGCTCTCTCTCTGTCTCTCTCTCTCTCTCTCTCTCTCTCTCTCTCTCTCTCTCTCCCTCTCTCTCCCCCTTCTCTTTCTCTCTCTCCTCTCTCTCTCTCTCTCTCTCCCTCCCTCTTTCTCTCTCCTCTCCTCTTTCTCCCCCCCTCCTGTCTTCTCGTTTCCTCTCTCTCTCTCTCTCTCTCTCTCTCTCTCTCCATGTCTTCCTCCCTTCCCTAGAACTATGGAGGAATGAGATGGACACCATCTGCCTCAAAGCCAAGGACCTGGAAGTCACTCCATGCCCCCTCTCCCTCGTGCTCCATGGCCCAGCACTCACCACGATCCCTCCAACATGCCACTGGGAACTGCCCCCTTCCGCCCCCTTCCTGGACCACAGAGTCCAGCCTCTCTCCCTTGAATGCCCTCAGTAGCATCGTAGCTGGATCCCTGCTTCCTTTCTCATCCTCCTGGACTCCATCCTCCAAGGAGCCGCTGGCAGGGTCTTTAAAAAATGCTAATTGGCCCTCCCCTAAAGCTTTGGTGGCGTCCTTTTGTTAATACCAAAAAAAGTACAAAATCCTCTGAAGTCGGTACTGCTATGATCCCATTTTACAGAGGAGGCAACCATGGCCCAGTCCACTTCATGCACTCAGGCCCCGGGTCCCACAGCTCAGAAGGGTCGGGGTCGGGATCTTTACCCCAGCAGCCTGGGTTTGTCCAACTCTCCAGCCTCCTCTCAGGCCACTGGTCTTCTCTCTGGGCCTCTGACCCAACAGGCTCCATCGAACCTCAGAGGCATGCCCTGCCTCTCCTGTTTCCTAGAATCACCTAGAATTCGCTTCGCTCCTCTCACCGTCTTCCTAACCCCACCTAATGTTACCTGGGCGGCTCCTGCTCCTCCTCCAGGTACCTGTCCCCCCTGCACTGGCCAGGGAGGTCTCCCTGCGGCCTGGGGTCTACGTCCACAGCCCTCTCTCTTTCTTCAGTGCACCTACCCTACTTGCGTCATCCCTCTGTGACTGTTTGTTGACGACCTACATCTCCCGTAAGAACAATATCTGGATGGTAATGGTGGTGTCTTAGTCAGCTCGGCTGCTATAACAAAATGCCACAGACATTTATTTCTCATGGTTCTGGAAGCTTGACGTTCAAGACCAGGGTTCCAGCTGGTGCAGTTCCCGGTGAGACCCTTCTTCCTGGCTTGCATTTGGCCACCTTTTTGCTGTGTCCTCACATGACAGAGAGAGAGAAAAAGAGAGAGAGAGAGAGAGATCTGGTGTCTCTTTCTCTTCTTATAAGGACACTAATCCTATCCTGGGGGCCCCATGCTTCAACCTCATCCAGACCTAATCACTCGAAAAGGCCCCACCTCCAAATACTATCACATTGGGGGGTTTGGGGCTTCTTCATATGAATTGGATGGGGGGGAGGGACACAAGCATTCAGTCTATAACAGGTAGTAGATTTCTTGTTCGCCTCTAGATCACCGATTCCAAGATCTTGGCACTAAGCAGGCACTCAGAATATTTGTTGGATGGATAGATGGATGGATGGATGGATGGATGGATGGATGGATGGATGGATGGATGGATGGAGGAATTAACAAATGGATGGTTGATGGATGGATGGAAGGAAGAATGAATGAATAAATGAATGAGGATTACAGTCCTGCTTGGACACTGAATCTGGAGATCCCTCCTGGATTTGAGACTAACCCTGCAAACCCCCATATTTCCCAAGAGATTTTTGTGATACCAGAGAGGCTAGAAGAATCATCATTCAGCATAGACTCTGCTTTTTATTAGCAGTGACCTAACTGCTGGCAAAGCTCTGGCTTGCTAGGATAATTTCGCTTTCCCTGAAACATACATTTCTTTTAAAAAAGGAAAGAAGAGGAAAAAGTCACGTTACCCTGCTCCGATCTCCTAACCATGAACTATCCCCCTGGGATTAGATCCCTGCTCTAAAATATTGTCCCGCGATTAGATCTCCAGCCATGACATATAACCATGAATTTAGATCCCTACCTTGCAAATACAGTTTCCTGATTAGATCGCCCCCCGTGAAATATGGCCTTTGGGTTAGCACATGCCGGTAAAATATGGCTTTTGATTAGATCACTGCAGGGAAGGCCGAGTCGCTAGCTGGGAGTGGGGCTCTTTACCACAGCCTCACAAAATACAATATAAACATACGGAGAGGGAGAGAAAGCAGGGAAGGTAAATTATTAAGATGACATTTTGGAACTTGGGCTTCCTTCGAAGTTGTCAGGGGGACGGGAGAGGCTGGGACAGGCCTAGGCATGGAGCCTCACCTGCCATGCTGGCGCCACCCTCAGCTGGGTGGCAGTGGTGGTGGTGACAGCTGATGTCCTGGGACTTCCCATGTGCCAGGCACCGTGCTGAGTGCTTGAGGTGTTAGTTCGGGTCCCCCAAAAGGAAGGTGACGTTGTTACAGTTCTCAGTTACAGGTGGGAACTGAGGCACAGAGAAGTGAGGTCACCTGCTCCGGGACACACAGCTGGAACGTGTCAGAGCTGGGATTTGAACCTGGGTCGGCTGCCCCTTGAGACTTTACCCTCAACCACTGCCCTTTGGTTTGGCTGAGCTGATGCAACCCCTGGCCTGACCTGTGGCACTGGGTGATGTGGCCCCCACAGGCTCTCTGCTGCTGCAGGGGTGAGGGGGTGGGGAACCCTGCAAGAGTCAGAGATGATGGGTGCTGTCCCCTGGGCTCGGATCAGGACAAAGAACCAGGGGGGTCAGCTGGGCCCATCCCCGAATTTAACTAGAAGCTTAGGCCAGAGCTGGGCAGGGGCAGAGCCAGGCCGAGAAGCCCAAGTCGCCTGCCTTTGTTTGAAGCAAGTATCTCCCACTTGCTCTGTTAATCTCTCTCTCTCTCTCTCTCTCTCTCTCTCTCTCTCTCTCTCTCTCTCTCTGAAAGGGGTAGAAAACTAAATTTAGATCCTAAGTTTATTTGGCAAGATGGGGTCACTTGTAACCAGGGGCTGACCCTGGGGGTCCCAGGCCCTCTTTCCCCAGGTGCTGCCATGGCGGAGCATTTCTTCAGGAGCAGCCCTGAAGCCGCCACCTAACCCAACGCCGTGCCTTCCCAGAGGCAGCCCCAGCCAATGGCTGCTGGATGGGGACAGGAGCCCTGCTTTCTTGCCTCAAGTCAGGGCAACTATGAAGGGTCCTCTCAGCTCCAGGAACCCCAGTGGGCCTGGCGGAGACCCTCACAGCCAGCTCCCCTCCGCCTGTTTCTCTTTCTGCATTCCTCCCCGGTGCCGGCCCAGACACCCCAAGAAACCTATACAGCTCTGGTCTCGTGATGTGTTCCTCAGAGCTCACCCATGGCAGACCCTCCTTGGTGTCTTCAGACTCTAGTTTCTGGTGCATAAATTGGGGATATGAGCACAGCTACCCCAGGGTGTGTTGTATGTAGGCAAAGGTGTGAAGGGGTGTGTGTGTGTGTGTGTGTGTGTGTGTGTGTGTGTGTGTGGATATGTACTCAGCCCAGCTCCTAGAACACAGTAAGTATTCAGTAAACATTTATCCAAATCCCTGATGGGGGACCCCCAGCTAAGGAAGCAATTCCCTTCACCTCCTTTCATCTGCAAAGTGGGGCCAATGGTGGTATCTGCCTGCTGGGGCCCTGAGAGCCGTGGGGCCAGAGCAGGGACTCCTCCTACGCCAGTTCTGACCTCCCCTCCACCCCCCTCGTCTTTCTTCCCCTGCCTGGGTGCTCCGCCAGGGAGGGGGTGGGCAGTTCCTTATCTCTCTGGAGCCAGCCAACTGGCCAGCTCTTATCTGGGATTTGTGAGCTTGTAAAACATGGCGCTATCACGTCATCGCCCTGGGGAGAGGGTGCTCCCTGCTAGGCCTTATCAGAGGTGAACTTGGCCTGTGATTGAGGGAAAGCCTTGTTATCCTGGGTGAGTGGCAGCCAAGTCCAGTGGGGAAGCTAGAGGGCATCGGGCCTGCCTGCCCGGGTTGGTGTGACATCAAAGTGGACAAAGCAGTGTGCGTGTCCCCTCTCCTTCTCTTCCCTGCAGAGCGATTTCAGACTGTGGGATGACCCCACGGAGCTCCAGGAATCCAGAAGGAGAAAATTTGGGGTTAAAAAAAAATAGTGGCATTAACCTCAGTGCCCCCTTCATCCGCCTATTCCTTGTTAAACACCTACTGTGTGCCCAGCACTTAGCTGCCCAGATCTCTGAGCTTAGTCTCAAATTTCTACTTCTCATGGTTTCTAGCTGTGTGATCTTGGGCCAGTCACTTGCCCTCTCTGAGCCACAGGTGTCCAGTGGGAATAATAGTACTCATCTCGCCAAGTTATCATCAGGGCGCCTTGAGGCAGTGAGTGTGAGGGAGCTGCCGTATAAACTGTGAAGTCTTGTGCCCAGAGGAAGGACATAATCTAAGGATAAGCTTGCATGTGGATTACACACCAAGAGAGTGGGGTGCGGTAGTCCCAGGAGCCAGAGCGGGATTCCATGAGTGGGAGCAGATTGTGCTAGCGATTACACTATGGGTGGGGAGGGAGGGGGTAATAGAGAGAGGGCATTCCAGGCAAAGGCATGCCGTCCACAAACGCAGTGGGCAGGGTCACTCGGGCAGGCCCTCCCGGAGCTGGCCAGCAGCCGCCTTGCTGGTCAGGGAGGCCGGGCCCATCTGGCTTTGTTTTTCTCCTGCTGTTTGGATGCTTTTCTGCTGAATTCCCCATTTGTCATTGTTTCCCTGTGGTTCTCTTTTGAACTTTTTTGAACTTGGCATCTGTTTGGGCTCCATCCTGTCCCCGCCTTCTGTGTTCTGATGCTCAGATCTGTTTGCAACCTGGGCACCTGGTCTGAGGGCAGAAGGTGGTTCCGGCACCCGCAGCAGGTCTTGGGGATGGAACCAGGGATGGGTGGGGCGAGGGCAGAAAGCCCTTGTTCACGCGCTGGCCCTTCCTGACCCCAAGCATGAGGCACCTGCCTCTGCTGAGAGTCGAGCCATCAGCTTCCCTTCCTCCCTGACATCTCGGGGGGCCGCGGTGGGCTCCCCCTTCTCCAGCGGGCACAGCTGTCTCTCCCGCGCCAGGCTTCGAGCAGCAGAAGAGCCCGGTATTCCGGCACTCGCTTTGGAGCCAAGCGAGCCTGGGTTTGCCCCGTGGCTCTGTCACTTAACAGCTGAGCATCCTGTTTCCACCTCTGTGAAATGGGGATAGTTCTGCCTGCCTGGGGATCGCCTGAGGGCGCAAAAGCATGAAGCCTGGGATAAACATGTGGGAGGAGCAGCGCTCTGGGCCCGGCTGGCGGAGCCTGCATCCTGGGTCTGCCAGGACACATAAGCTAACGCCTTACTTTCCTCATCCACATGATGAGAGCAAGACCTGCCTTGTAGAGTGGAGGGGAGCAGTCAGTGAGTTTATTTATCTGTCAGGTGCCTAGAACCGTGCCCGATGCTTCGTCATCATTCACCATCAGCATCATTCCTGTCCAGGAACATTATTCTGGGGCTGAGGAGAGGGCCCAGGTCATGGCCCGGTCAGCAGCAGGGCACCTCACCTTGAGCACCATCCAGGTTCAGCATCTGGGCTGATCTCTGTGTGTAGGTGTGTGTGGGGGGTGGGGAGGCAGGTAGAATCAGAAGACTCGGGTTCGAGTCTCTCCCCTTGCTATTGTCTGGGTGGACTCCAGCTGGTTACTTCCCTACCAAGTTCAGTTTTTGTTTTCTTTACCCAGAAAATTAAGATCATCTCTCCCCTGAAGCATTCGTGAGAATTAAACAAGAAAATAAACGTTAGCATTTTTTTGAAAACCGAAGCACGGTGGACTGATTCCACGCATTAGTTTAACATTTCTCCACCGAGCTTCTGCGTGGAAAGCACTGCTCTGGCCCTGGGGCCTGGGTGAAGGGGACAGGCCGGATCCAATCCCCACAGAGTCCTCTCTCTAGAGGGGGCTGCGGGCAGCACACCCCACCCAGCCGGGAAGGAACTCTCCATGGTGCTGAGATAAGCGCTCAGCATGGAGGGCTGAAGGCTGTGGCAGGGGCGGGCAGGGAGGCCAGCAGAGGAGGGGACATTCGACATGATAGCTGAGTGAGTGGGGACAAGCTCACAGACGCATGGGGCCAGGGACTAACGGGCAGAGGGAAGTGCAGCATAGAAGGGGGCTGTTCAAGGGATAACGAGGGGAATGTGGCGTGTGGCCAAGGGCCACCCCTGCAGGGCCTGGAGGCCAGGTCAGAGTCCTGGATCCATTCCAAGGGAGGTAGAAGCCACGGGGGGCTTGGGCAGGGGAAGGATATGGTCTGGTGGGATGTTTGTCTGTTACACTCATGGGGTATACGCATATTGTTAGCTGCCTGGCGGGGTGGCTCGATTGGTTGGAGCATTGTCCCATACACCAAAGAGTTGTGGGTTCGATTCCCAGTCAAGGCACATACCTAGGTTGCTGGTTCTATCCCCAGTCGAGGCACGTACAGGAGGCAACCGATCAATGTTTCTCTCTTCTTCTTCTTCTTCTTCTTCTTCTTCTTCTTCTTCTTTCTCTCTCTCTCTCTCTCTCTCTCCCCCCCCCTTCCTCTTACTAAAGATATCCTCAAGTGAAGATGAACTATATATATATTGTTAGCCTATTATGGGTGACAAATTTGTATAGTTAGCCTATTATGGGTGACAAATTTTCCCATGAGTGTGTGTGTGCACATACACACACATGCAGGGAGGGTTTTTGTGAGTGTGTGGGGAGGGTGTTTGTGAGTGTTTGGGGAGGGTGTTTGTGAGTGTTTGGGGAGGGTGTTTGTGAGTGTTTGGGGAGGGTGTTTGTGAGTGTTTGGGGAGGGTGTTTGTGAGTGTGGGGACACTGCTATGATTTAGAGGACAATCAAGAACCAGAAAAGAGATACTTACCGGACGGGGGAGAGGCCATGATCACGAAGGAGGTTTGCCCAGGGCGAGGCTCATCCATTGCCCTCCGGATGTGCTGACCCCTGCGATTTCCCCAAATGTGGGAAACTCGACTGCATAATTTGTGGTAATGGGGACTGCGTTCGCGCTCTCCCCTGAAAAAGAAAAAAAGAGAAGAAAAATAAAAGAACCAGAAAAGAATTGGACGAGTCAGCGTCTGAGGTGCTTTTTGACTCAGAGACTCCGTGATTTTATGAAGAAACAGCTCTGTGGCTTGTTTTCCACGTCCCCAGACCAGGAGCGAATGTAGGCTAATGGGTGGGATTTAGGGTGAAGCTGGGTGTGAAAGACGCTCGGTGGACTGGTCAGCAGGGGAAGGGGCTGGAGTCCTGCTTCTGAGGAGCCGGAGGTCTCGGAACTCCGGGGGAGGGAAGGGAACGGAGACACCGGGACGGAATTAATAAAAGCGGCCGGAGCTAATGTGTTGGGGCACTTACTGCGTGCGGGCTCCGGGCTCGCTCTTTCCGTGAAATCCATCTTTGGGCTCTCACATCCACTGCGTTGGTTTGGTAGGGCGGCCCTGATGAATGACTGCAGCCCAGGTGGCTAAAATCAACAGAAATCCATTCTCCCGCACCTTGGCAGGCCCGGAGTCTGAAATCAAGGTGTCAGTAGGGCTCCAGGGAAGGCTCCGTCCTGCCTGTCACAGCTTCTGGGGCTGCAGCAATCCTGGCATTCCTTGGCTAGTGGACACACCGCTCCGTCTCCGCCCCTGTCGCCGCCACATGGTGTTCTCTCTGTGTCTCTGTGTGTCTGCCTGTCTCTCCTCTTATAAGGTCCCCGGCCATATTGGATTAGGGGCCATACACCCAAAAGCAATATTACCTCATCTTAACCAACTTCACCGGCAAAGACCTGACTTCCAAGATCACATCCCGGTGCTGCAGGTGGGTGTGAGGCCAGGGACACTTCAGCCCAGTATACCGACTCTTTCGAGGGGGTAAGGATTTCATCCCAATTTCACAGAACCTCCAGAAGGTTACATAACCCACTCAAGGTCACACAGCTGCAAAGCTGGATTTGAACCTCGCTTCCACGAAGGTTCACTCTCGTGCCAAACCACCCGCTGCCTCCCGAGGGATTCGCATGGGCACTAGCAGAATGGCGCAAGGCACCCTGGGGTGCTCAGGGCTCCCCAGATTGGTGCGC
Source organism: Eptesicus fuscus (assembly GCF_027574615.1). Taxonomy (NCBI): domain Eukaryota; kingdom Metazoa; phylum Chordata; class Mammalia; order Chiroptera; family Vespertilionidae; genus Eptesicus; species Eptesicus fuscus. The sequence continues at coordinate 10,169,500 of NC_072481.1, forward strand.
TGGGGTTTGCATGGTGGGAGATCAGCTGAAAAGGAGTTGGCATGAGGATCAGAACAGGCGTGGAGCGGCAGAGGGCCCCTCCTTTCTCTCCTTCTTCACCTTCTGGATCCTTCCGAACCTGCCAGAGACCAGCTGCCCGCTCCCAGGTTCCCTTGCCCTGCCAGGGTGTCAGCCCTTGCTCAGCTGCCCAGCCTCGCTGCCGGTGTCTCTCTGGAATGAATCCGTCCTCTTTGCACCTTATATTCCCTGACTTGGAGTCACCACAACGTCCTCCGGGCAAGGACTGGGCTGTATTCTCCTGAGCTCCCGGCGCTAACCCAGGGAGCGGCACATCGGGGCGCACTGCCAGTTCCCTCGTTCATCCACAGGGAGTTATTCGCACGATTACCAGCTGTAAACTGGAAACATGGACCGGCGTGGTGGGAGACAGACACGCAAACAGACTGGCCGTGGGGGAGGTGCAGGGGATCATGGGAGCCCAGCGAGGATTCCGGTCCAGAATGGGGAGTGGGAGGGAGGCAGAGAAGGCGTCCCAGAGGAGGCGACGTGGAGCGTGACAGGGGAGGCGGTGCAGTGACAGAGTGACGGGAGAGGAGAGGGAAGGTCAGTGCCGCTGGAGGAGCAGCAGGGGCAGAGCCCTTCAGCAGGAGAGGGGCTCGGAGCTTCCAGAACTGCGGGCGGCTTGCTGAGGCCGGGCGGCAGGGGCAGGGCGGGGGGGGGTCCAGAGAGAAGGGGGGCAGGGAAGGAAGGGTTGCTGGAGGAGTCCAGATGAGGAGGTGGGGGCGTTCTCCTGGGATAGCTCTTCCCTGGAGACAGACAGGAGGCAGGCGGCACTGAGGACTTCGAAGCTGGGCACTGAACGTGGCAGAAGGCTTTCCCTGGGAGCAGGTGAGGGAGGCTGGAGGCAGGGAGGCAGCAAGGAGCCCATCCTGTGATCCAGGAGAAAGTGGCCAGTGGGCTGAATGGATTCGGGGCAGGGAGGGTGCTGAAGAAGGGAGAGACGTGGGCATCAGTAAATGCTCAGTGCACTGGGTTCGGTGTTGACCTGCAGGGCTTGATTTGACCTCAGTGCAGGGAGGAGGGGTCTTATGCACACCTCCTGAGCCCCTGCTGAGCGGAGGAGGGTCCTTCCTGCTGGGTGGGGAGGGGAGTGTGGGGGAGCACAGGGAAGGCCGGAAAGCGGTCTCTGGGTGCCATACCTTAGTGGTGGAGCAGGCCTGCCCATTTCCTGGGATCGGGCTCTCCCCCTTGCCCACAAACCCCCATGGGGCTGGCGTGTCTGCAGAATCCAGGTGCACACTGCATGGCCCAGAGCTTAACAACCAATACACTAAGATGTCAGCAAGAGAGCCCAGGTCTGTGTTCACAGCCACAGCACGGGCCTCCGAGGGGTCTTGAAGATGCCACCCCGAAACAGTCCATGCCAGGGCTGACACCTATGGATGGCTCACTATTCACCGGACCCCGCCGCAAGCGCTCTATGCGTTATCTCATCTGAGCCACCCAGCAGCCCCACCAAGAAGGGACTCATTATACCCATTTGACAGATGAAGAAACTGAGGCTCCCGGAGGGGAAGTGATTTGCCCAACATCACACCCCTTGGAAGCGGCAGAGCTGGGACTTGAACGCTTGTCCGCATGACCCCCGAGCCTGGCCTGTGCCCCCACCTGAGGAAGATGCCATTTTTCTAGGAGGCTGCTGGCTCTGGAAAGATCACCTTCACCCCAAGCTGCAGAGCAGGGTGGGAAAGCCGCCCCCCACCCCCCCACCCACCCCCAGTCCCCACGCGTGAAGGAAGACTGATGGGCTGGCTTCCTTTCTTTTCCTGGCTTCCCGGTACCAAGTATATATTTTTTCTAATCGGCCCGGCTGCTGATGGTTATCTGGCTTCGCGAGAGAGCGAAAGAGACTTTGTGTCAAATGCTGAAAAATGACTTTTCAGGCAGCCTCTCCGTCTCCTGAAAGGAGGTGACGTGCTCGGAGCATACAAATCACTCAGCGCCCGGGCATCTCGACGCAAGGAAGGAGTGTGTTTAGATTGTTAAAATCACTCCCGTCCCTTCCCAAGGTCACAGGCAGGCAACCCAGCGTCCTCAGGGCCTGGGGGGCAGCGAGGCCCAGAGGGGAGAGGTGATGTGACCCCGGACAGCAGGCCCAGTGGGCTCTGGGCCCCGGAAGGGTCTCCTGGATGCAGGTGGTGTGAGAGCCCAAGAGGAAGTCTGGCCTGAGATTCCAGGTCTCCATCAGCCCGCGTAGGCTGTGTGACCTTCGAGGAGTTACTTAATGTTTCTGGGCCTTGGGAAACCCCTCCATGGATATAGTCCCACAAACTCTGACTTCAGCTATGCCATTCATTCAGCTGAATGTCCTAATAAGTGAGTGTGCCTAATACCGACTGGCGCTCAGAGGTTCCCAGGCAGTGGGGTTGATTGAGATGCCGCTGGGTGTAGGGGAAGAGGGTGGACCTAAATCCAGGCTCTGGACTGAGCAGCCTGCTTGGGTTCAAACCTGGTTCTGCTACTCCAGCTGTGTGACCTAGCCAGAGTTTGTGGGCCTAGCCACTCTGAACCTCAGTTTCCTCCTCTGTCAACTGGGGAAATCAGCAAGCCCATCTCATGGGGCCTCTGGTGAAAGTGGAGGGCTTAGAAGACTGCCTGGCCCGTGTGACCGTCCTCAGGGAATAGCAGTCCTGTCTGGTGACTGCTCCTTAGCTGCACTGGCTGGGCAGGTCCCCTCACCTCCCCAAGCCTTGGTTTCTTCATCTGTAAAAAGAGAATGAGGATTTGAAAGATCAAAGTTCTTAAGTGCGTGGCACATAGTAGGCTCTTCATCACTCATCGACAATGTGGCTCTTTGCAGAAGGATTTTTTAAAGACAATTTTGGTTTTTAACTGTAGCTGATGTCTTGCATACCCTTTGGAAATGTGTAACAAAGAAGTGTCTAATGGAATGTATCTCAGTATCAACACTCGATTGACTGGAATGCTCCATTTCCTGAGTGGCCATGGGGGTCCCCTGACGGGGGGGGGGGGTCTGTTTACCAGTGCAGGAGCCTGGTGGAGGTCTGGGCCTCAGCAGGTCACAGGTGCCCAGTCTCCGATGTAGCAGTTCCTGTGCCCGCCTGCACTTCTTCCTGGAAGGCCTTGGGCCGGGAGGCTGGCCCCCACCTGTGCAGAGCCGCCGCCAGAGAGAGAGCTGCGGGAGATTACGAGCCAGGCTCCTGGGCTGCTGGAGGGACATTTGTCACTTGTCGCCCCATTTTTATCTTCCTGGCTATAAAGCGAGAGAAGCCACATCGTCAGGCCTTTAAAAGTACAGACGGTCTCCAGATGAGCGTGTGATGTTAGACAAGGCCTGCCAGGAGCTTGCCTCCTGCTAGACCAAACGTACGGTGCTCCCCGGCCAGGGAAAATTCTAAATTTAGGGAGCAGGCCAGTGTATAAAATGCATGCGATTGAGAGAGAAAAGAGAGAGAGAGAGAGAGAGAGAGAGAGAGAGAGAGAGAGAGAGAGAGAGAGGAAGATAGGGCCCCAGGCTCGGCGCCAGGCAGAACACAGGCCTGGGCGTCACTGGATGGTGGGTGACCCCAGGTCCCGTCACCTCCCTCCTGGCCCCACTTAACTCCTGGGGTGTGTGAGGATCTAATGAGATCAGGGAGGTAAAAGCTTTCCTGCTTAAAAGGATTAGCATAAGCTGATGGTGGGAAGGCCATTCCCCCTCAGCACAGATGCCCACCCAGAGCAGGGGCATGTGACAGCGGCAGGCTTCATGGGGCGGAGAGGGTGGTTTGATGAGGCTCTTGGTCAGTTCCTTTCCCCTTCTCTCTTCCTGGCCTCCCTCCCCGGTGGGTCCTGGACCGAGGCTGGGATGCTGAACCTCAGGTGTGGGGTCAGATGCGGGGCTCGTGGCCTGTGCAGGGGGCGCCGAGGAGGGCCCAGCCAGGAGCACCTCGGAGAGGGCAGTAGCAAGGTCCCGGTGCACATCCGTGGGGCTGAGCGGAGAGGGAGCAAGCGTGGGGCACGAGGCAGCGGCATGGGGGGCACAGAGCAGACTGGACAGACTGGCATGGAGGCTGGGCCCGGCAGCCATTTTCTGGGACCCCGTGGCCTCAGCTCTGGGCAGAAGGAGGCCCAGACCCAGTGTGGACGCACCTGCTTGTAAAAGAGGCAAATGAACTAGACCATCCTAATACACAGCTTTGGGAAGCACCCCAAAATGTCAAAAACATAAATGGGCAGCTGCCCTGGTGGAAGGGTGGGTTGACGGCCCTGTACCCCACCTATGAGGTGCCCCAAGTTCAAATGCTGCCCCTGCCATTTACTGACCTCTCTAAGCCTCTGTTTCATCATCTGTAAAATGGGAATACTGCTAGAACTCACCTCACTCGATGAAAATTAAACAAGACATGTGCCTGATCCAGGGTAAAACCTCCACAGACATCCCCATCCATGGTTGTATTGGACTCCCTCAGGCCCGGTCTACCCTCAGATCCCTCAGCTCTGCTGGGCACAACCCTTGGAAACATCTCGAAGATGGCCTATCACTTCCAGCACCATCTGCCTCAAAGTCCTCAGCATCCCAGCCCTGTGGCTCCATGGGTCTCTGAGTTGGCACTGCTGCCTTCGCGTGATGGGGGGTTGGGCCTAGTGCCGCCTTCCCTGCAGGTGTGGTAACCGAGCCTAGGGGGAGGGTGCCGCAGCCCCTGCACGCCCCCTGCACGCCCCAGGTCTCCCTCCTCCACCCTATCGCACCTGCGGCAGTCACAGCCTCACGCTCTATTTAATCGCCTCCATTGTCTGCTCCGTGCAGGGTAATCTCGGCTTGGAACACGTGTTAACAAATGGGCAAAGTTTTATCGGGAGCCGGGCTCCCCTCCCTGCTTCGTCAGATAAGATGCTCCTGCCTGCTGAGCTCACGCTTGGGAAGCTGCTCCCGTGGGAATCGATCCCCGGGCAGCGGCACTGTCTGCAGCAGGATAACAGGCAAGGTGGGGGGGGGGGGGGCGGTTCCGGGGGTTCCTGGAGCCGGAAGAAGGCCCAGTCCTGGCTTCTGCTGCTCCCTGGGCAGCTAGGGACCCTCGGGACTCTGTTAGCTGTGAGGCAGGGGGAAGGCTCAGTTCAAATCCCACCTCTGCCTCCTCCTAGCCACGGGCTCTGCACAGTCACTTCCCTTCTCTGGGTCTGCGTCAGCTCGTAAGAAAATAAGGAAAAAGCCATCTGCCTCATCTACAAAGTGGGGTCCCATGAGATTATGGATGTGCCATTGCCTCAAGTTTGGTGCATAGATAGCTGTTCCTTTTTCCTTCCTCCCTACGTTAGTTTCTGAAGCTGCCATAACAGAGTGGCTGAAAGCTGCGGGCATTGACACCCTCACAGTTCTGGAGGCGAGATGTCCAAAAGCCTCGCTCCCTCTGAAGGCCCAGGAGAATCCTGCCTGGCTCGCCCCGCTGCCCGTGGCTGCGGCAGTCCTGACGCCCTTGGCCGTGGCTGCGTCGCTGGACTCTCGCCTCTGTTGTCACGTGGTGTGCTCCCTCTGCACATCTGTGTCTCTGTCCAGATGTCCCTCTGCTTATAAGGACACCAGTCGTATTGGACTAGGGCCCGTTCTCATCTTAACTTGGTTACCTCTGCGAAGACCCTATTTCCAAATAAGGTCACAGGGACTGGGGGTGAGGGCTTCCACATATCTTTTAGTGGGGGGGGGGGATGGACACAGTTCACCCCACAATTCCACCCTTTGGCCAAGCCCTCCAACTTGGGCAGTGGGGATCCTTGTTGCCCTTGGATACAGCCTCTATCACTAAACTCACCCTGCCCAGAGCGTCACCTGCCTTATGGGTCCTTCTTTTAGTTTTTACGAAAAGTGTGCTGTTACGGGTCCCCCTCCTTTCCTCTGCCGCCCCATCCTGTTCTGAGGCAGGGATAGGTGTGTGAACAGATTACGGTGTTTGCATTACGGTGAACAGATTACGGTGTCTGAGTAGGGCCATGCCAGAGAGATGAGCACGGATGGGAGATACAGTGTCCCTTCTGCACAGACGGGGAGTAAAATTAGCAAGCTCTTGAGGGATCAATGGAGCTGAGCCCCGAAGGACGCCGAGAGGAGAAGGGCATTCTGGGCGGAGGGAACAGACCAAGCAAAGGGCCGGAAGAAGGTGGGTGGGCAGCCCCGGGGGCTGGGTCGGGGACTGAGTGTGTGCTGGGAGAGGAGGGCGCTCCCTGGAGATGAGGCTCTAAGGGGCAGCTGGACTGACACCTGGAAGGGCCAGGCTAAGGAGCACATTGGTCCTGGGCACTGGGGAGCCAATGAAGGTTGTAGAGCAGAGAACATGGTGGGCTCGGATCTGTGGCGCAGAGGGCTAACCCAGCAGCAAGGACATTCGAAGGCTTTGCGAAGGGAAGGCTTTTCTGCTTAGAGACACATTATCGCTGGACTTTTAAGGAGCTGGAGAAGGCTGTCCACTGGGAACTTCCCAGTGGGGCCCTCAGCGCAGCTGGGCAGACAGCAGCCACCGTGACGCAGCCTCTGGTCCTCATTTCCTCCTCGTGTTGATGCTGGACACCAGCTTTGGCCCAGGATGTCCAGGGGCTGGGACCTGGCCCCCTGAGCCCCTGATTAGGGCACGAGGATCTGCCCTTCTTCCCTGGCACCCCTCGCCCACCCCACTCGCAAGATTTCAACTTTTACATCCAAGACTCAGCCCTCCAGGTAGAAGCTCCCAGAAATCGGCAGTGAGGGGCTCCATGAGGCCCGGGCATCCATTTCCATGCCCTGCAAGTGGAATCATTTATTTCTGTCCTCTAATCTTGATTAAACCCACCTGCAAATGAGCCAGATATTAAATCCACGACCTTAATCTTCCCTCCCTCCCTGACCCTCGCTCCCTCTTTTCACCCCCAGCGTGGTCAATTTCGTCCAGGAGAGCACCAAGCGACTGGAAAATTCCATCCCAGGCCCGCTCAGCTTATTCCCACCGCTGAGCGCCCCGCCGCCTCCTGACAGTTTCACTTTTAACTCTATTTACATTCTGGAAAGTACATAAGATTTCTATCATGTACTTTCCTAATGTCAATTTCCCCATGATGAGAATAGGCTGTAAACACCCATATTCTCATAAGCCTATTATGGTTCTCCATACATTCAGAGTAGGTGAGCGATGCCATCTCCAGCTCCCGGGGCTGGGCGGAGCTGGTGGGGTCCGGAGGGGACGGGCCCGGGAAGCCAGCCCAAGGCGAACACCAGGAACTGAAACTCATAGATGTCACCTTTATGGTTCACTGGGTGACCAGGCCACACAATTGGGTGGCCTCTCTCCCACACCTAAATCAGTACCATCTCCATTTATGATTGGCGCCATTAAAACCCATTAGACTACTTAGTCAAGGGAATGGACACCCCTCCCCCCCCAAACGGCATGCATAGAGCATGCATCCCCAAGCCCTCGTCACTCCAGGGAGGTGCCTGGTCCCCTGGCCCCATGCTGGGTTGGGCTCAGGGAGAGGGACACCACCCTGACGCTCTGTAGGGTTCTGGGGACCACGGGAAGGGACAGGACGTGGTGTGACAGTGGGATTGAAGTCCCTGGGCTTCTGGGTGGTGGGTGGGTGAGCTTTCCCTGGAGGACCTCAACTGTCAGTCATCCAGAGGGGTTTCCTGATCATTTTCATTTTACCAGAGACCTGGGCTCCTCCCTGCAGAGCCCAGCTGTTGCAAGGCTTGGGGGGGCGGGAGGGGGACGGGGGGGTCAGAGACTCTAGGTCCAGCAATGAGCTGGCCTGTGTCTCATCAACTCTAGGCCTCATCCGTGCAGGGACATGGCTGGCTTTGCCTCCAGCCCTTGGTAAATAGTTGTTGAATGAGTGAATGAATGAATGAATGAATGGTATTTGAATACCCTTCCGTTTGGGCTAAAGGAGAAACATTCATTAGAAGGAAAGCAGCAGAGTCTATATGGAATTGGACCAGTTTGGGGACAGAATCCTGCCTCCAGCCTTTAACCCTTTCTAAGCCTGGGGTGGGCAAACTTTTTCTATAAAGGGCCAAATGGCTTTGCGGGCCCAGAGGTAACATGGAAGTTATTATGTGGGTACCATTTATAATGCAATCATTTAAAAATATTAAAAATCACCCTTAGCTGGTGGGTCCTAAGAAACAGGTGACGGGCAGGACTCGACCCTGGGCGCCGCAGTTTGGCGCATGCTGCTCTAAGCCTTGGTTCTTTGACCTGTAAGTTGTGGCCAACCCTCGCCTTATCGGTGGTTGTGGAGAGTCCCTGCGCAGGTATGAGGCTTAGCAGCATTTAGCACAGGTTAAGAGCACAGTCCTAAAGCAGGATGGCACGGAGAGCCTGCCAGGGCCCAGGCCCTGCTCTGAGGAAAGGATTCGTGAGCTCCCGAGCCCGTGAAGCAGGTTCAGAGTGCTGCACCACTTGCCCGAGGCAGAGCTGGGATTTGAACCCAGGCAGCTGGGCTCCAGAGTCAGTGCACTTCCCTGCCAGGCTCAACACTCTCCTCATCGACCTCGTTGCTGCTCTGAATTCTCATTTCAATGATCCAAAGGCGTCACAGATGGTCCCCAAACAACGGGTGACAGCAAGCTCCTCTGAGGGTGTGCCGTGCCTTTGCTGGTTTTATTTGGCCCCTGATTTACCTCCTGAGTGACAAAAGCTGGGACTGTTGGTTTGCCATCTCCCAGCACAGGCCTGGGGACGGAGGGGAGAGGAACAGGAGGAGGTCCAGGAGGGCTGAGCTGGGCTGGAGAGGCATCCAGTTCACAAAGTCACGTGCAGACCTTGGAGCAGGAGAGCTGGATTCTCTTCATGCTGAAAAGAAAGACCCAGGCAGGGGAGGATCAGGAACTGGAGGGAAATCATAAAAAGAGTGGAATTCACAGCCAATTCATGGCCCGAGGCAGGGGGAGGGGCAAGCTGGCCTCTCAGGGCTGCCTCCTGCAGCCTTGGAGCCGGGAGTGTGTGTCCCGCAGAGAAACTACTTCATAGGCGTGAGTGTCCTCCTTCCAGTGCAGCTGCTCAAACCCCCTTTTCTTTTCTTTCCTTTTTAAAAAAATATTTTCATTGATTTCAGAGAGGAAGGGAGAGGGAGAGAGAAATGGAAACATCAATGATGAGACTCATTGATCGGCTGCCTCCTGCACTGGGGATCGAGCCCCCAACCTGGGCATGTGTCCTGACTGGAAATTGAACCATGACCTCCTGGTTCATAGGTCGACACTCAACCACTGAGCCACACTGGCTGGGCATCCCTCACCCCCTTTTCAATTCTGTTTAAAATGGGCTGAGGTTGGAGAAACAGGGTATGTGAGGATTTGCAAACGCTCCCTCTGTCTGCACTCGTCTGGAAGAGGTTTAGGGTATTACGGTATTGGTGTTGTGGACTGAATGGCTGTTTCCCGTCCCCGTCCCCCCCCCCCTCCACAATCCATGTGTTGAAGTCTTAACCCCCACGTGATGGCATCAGGAGGCAGGGCTTTGCCGGGCAGGGGCGGGGGGTGATTAGGTGATGAGGATGGGAGCCCCCTGAGTGGGACCGGTGCCTTTGGAAATACCTTGGAGAGCTCCCTCACGCTTGTGGGGACACAGGGGGGGACATCCATCTATGAAGCAGGAAGCGGGCCCTCTCTGTCACACCTTGATCTTGAACTTCCCGGCCTCCAGAACCGGGAGAAGTCCATTTCTGTTGCGTATAAGCCACTCAGTCTGTGGTGTTCCACAGTCCAAACTAAGACAGAAGCAAATGGAGTCATTAGCATCTTTAAATCTAATCAGGTTAGAGAGCCAGTTCCAAAAACTGCAGAATCCATTCAGAAAACCCATCCTTAGGACTCTCTTCTTTTAGAAGAGGCACCACAGTCCGCATGAGTCCGGGTTCTCCAGAGAAACAGTGCCCATATGTCCTGTTGCTGGGAGGCTGGGGGTCCCAGGATCTGCTGTCTGCAAGCTGGAGGCCCAGGAGAGCTAGGGGTGTGGTTTAATCCACGTCCAAAGGCCCAAGGAGCTGATTTGATGGTGACAGCCCCAGTCCGAGGGAGGAAGAGGATGCTAGGAGATGCTCCCAGCTCAGCAGTGGAGCCTTTTGCTCTGTGCAGGCCCTCCATGGATTGGCTGATGCCCACCCACGTGGGGAGGGTAACCTGAGGGACTGAGTCCATCAATTCAAATGCTCGTCCCATCCAGGAACACCCGCACAGACACCCCCCGAAATGATGTTCAACCTCGGCCCCCTGAGACCCATTCCAGTTGACACATAAAACTAACCCCACCACCGGACAGGAGAGGGTGTGCCTTGGCATGTCAAATGAAACTAGTGTCACAGAGTTGTGCTAAGAAGTCGATGAAAAGAAAGAGAAAGGGAGACAGAGAATGAATGAGAATTCCAAAAATACCAATGATGACTTTATCAGATGGTTTACAGGAAGGAATTTAGTTTCCTGTACAATTACGTGTATCATTTTTTATTTTCTAAAACAAACAAATATTCATCTTGAAATCCCCAAAGGGAGCAGCCATTAAAGATGAAAATATCGATAAGTGCAGGGCTGTGTCTCTCTCTTCCAAAACCCATCGGGAAAGTTACCTTCTCAGGGGGAAAAACCACTGTGTTTGCACAGGGGATGTTTGTCAGCCAGGTCTTTCCCTGACTTCCTCTTATCTTGCTGACAAAGAGAAGGATGGCGAAGGGGCCCTGAGCGAGTGGAGCCTACGGGACATGACTCAAGCAGCCGCTATGGAGGGAGGCAATCACAGGAATCAGTATGGGGGATGAAATACAACGCCAGGTCTGCTCGCCAGGAGATGCCGGCCGAGCTCCGCGGAAACCCTCGAGTCCCTTTTGAGCTGGGGACAACTGATTCAAGGTGACCGCTATGCAGGATCCTAATCACAATGTAGAATCAGAGTCAGGGGAAACCATGTGTGCTGGCTGTCAAGGGTTAGCGAGAAAGGTATGAAATCCTGCCTACAGTGGGTCTTGTTTGGTCAGGTGATCTGCTCTGATGGCGAATTGTTGTGTTGACTTGTCCTTTTAGATGGCACCTAATGCCATGGCTAGCGCATCAAGAGCGCTCCAAATGCCAGTGATTTCCCAGGTACCATTTCCGGTGCTGGAGACACTACAGGAACAAAACCAAGTCCATTCCCTCGGGGCGGGGCGGGGGGGCGCTGACATTCTAGTCTGGGATGGTGGAGTGAGTAAGAGGGTATAGAGCATTGACAGTAAGCAAGTGGATAAATGTAAAATACAGCCTCAGGCAGAGAAGTAGTGTCATAAGTAGTAAAGCTGTTTTAGGGAGAGAGGGAGAGAAGCTGGGTGGGAGTTTTAGAGAATTTTAGACGAGGTGGTCGAGGAAGCTTCTGTGGTGACATGACAGTGAGCGGAGATCAAAATGAAATGAGTAGGCAAGCCATGTGCATAGCTGGGATGAAAGCGTTCCAGGAAGAAGAAACAGTCAGTGCGAAGGCCCTGGGGTAGGAATGGGCTTGGGAGTTCAGGGAAGAGCAAAGAGGTCAGGGTGTGTTCGCTGTCCCAGGTTAGTGAGAAATGGAATGAGCCACAGGGAGGAGTAACAAGAGAGGTTGGAGTGAGGCCAAGAGCTAGATTATCCCGGCTTTCAGGATCATGAGAAGGCTTTGCCTCTCACTGTCCATTGCGATGGGAGCTACTGAGTGCTCAGAGCAGAGGAATGGCATGATTTGATTGAAACTTCCAAGGAACCCCCTAGATCAGTGATGGGCAACCTTTTGAGCTTCGTGTGTCAAACTTCGCCAAAAAACTGAGCATAACTCGGGTAGTGTGTCACTTTGAGGAAAAAACATTATTTCGCAAATGTTTCATCCTCAGGAGCAGCAAATGTTTCATCCTCGGCATGCGGCCGCCTCAGCGGCCGCGTGTCATCAGAAATGGCTACGCGTGTCAGTGCTGACACGCGTGTCATAGGTTCACCATCACTGCCCTAGATGCTGTGATCTCAGGAAACACCTTGTATTAGTCTGCTATTGCTGCATAACAAGTTACAACAAAGTTAGAAGCTTAAAAAAACACCCATGTTTGTTTAAACTCATAGTTCTTAAGGTCCAAAGCCTGCATAGGCTAGGCTCAGGTCTCTGCTCTGGGTCTCACAAGGTCAAAACCAAGGTGTTGACTGACTGGGCTCTTATCTGGAAACTCCGGGGGAGAATCCATTTCTAAACTCATTCTGGTTGTTGCAGAATTCATTTCCTTGTGGGTGTAGGACTGGGGATCCATCTTTGCTTGCTGGCTATTGACCGGGTAGCTTTCTGCTCCTATAAGCTGCCCATATTTTTTCTTCAAAGCCAGCAAGGATACATGGAGGCCTTCTTGGACCTTGAATCTCTTCCACCTACACAATGTGATATATGGTTTAGCTCTGCCTGTGGCAACGCTATTTGGGTACGTGCAGGTCTGTAACGTGGACCTTGAAAATATGGAGTTACAGAGTTGACAACACCAGTCTCCATTGCACTCTTCTGAAGCATTTATTAAGCACTGCTGTAATCCTGAGAGTGTTGTGTATTATGGAAGTATTAAAAAAACACAACAGACAATTTTGTCTCACTGGGGAGCTGGGACTAATGATGCAGAGAGCAGGCAGTGGATGCGGTAAAAGAGAGCTCAATGCTAAAGCTGCAAAGCAGGAAGGATCTGGCAGGGGTGTGATTCTATGTCCTCGCATCTCCCACCAGACCGATTCAAAACTCTTTTCATGGCCAAGCAACTAGCAGGTGCTTCATAAATATTTGTCTAATAAGTGAACGAGTGAATGAATCCATGTGCTTCAGTTTTTCTACCTGGAAAACAGGGTGTTGGCCTCCCCGCAGGCTTATGGGCAGATCAGAAACAGGAGGACGTGTACACTTGGCCCAAAGGCAAAGCTGGTTCAAGCATCATGTCATCTATTTGGGGGAGTGTCAGGGGCTGGCTTTGACATGCCCCTAGAGAGAGATGGGGGGAGAGGATTCACATCAAAGGCAAATACATGGCCAGCATTCCTACAAGATGCCTCCAGGGCCCCTGGGAGGAAGGGCAAGGGTCCACAGGGCTGGGTGGGCATAATGAAGGCAACTCGCTTTTTTCCCCCCCGAAATCCAACAGAGGACCTCCCTGCCTGGAGCTGGCTCAGGACGGGATCCGTTCTGTCCTTGGAGAAAGTCCGTTGTCCCTTGGGCCTAGGAAAGTTATTTTCATGACAACAATGGGCTTTATCCATAATATCTCCAAACTAGGAACCCCCTGAATGTCCCTCCATGGTAGGATGGATCAACCCATTGTGGTATTTCTTATCATGGAATCCTTCCCTGGGAACATTTTTTTAAAGCATAAACTAATAAATGCAGCACATGGCTGAATGTCAAAAACATCATGTTGAGAAAAAGTACCCGGACACCAAAGGGCACATCTTGCATGATTCTATTTAGAGGAGGGTCAAGAGGAAGCAAAGCCAAGCTATGATGCAGAGGCCCGCGCAGAGGTGATCCTGGGCGTGGGGGCGGCGACTGGCCGAGGGCGCAAGGGAACTCCCTGGGGGCCTGGGCATGTGCTGCATTTTGATGTGGGTGGTGGTTATGTGGGTGTGCAATATGTAAAGTTCCACTGAGGTGTTCACTTGAGATGTGTGCGTGTTGCTGTTCATCAGACCTACCGAAAGAAGCAAATTCGTCCCGACAGTGGTAGCATCCCCCAGGTGCTGAGTGATACATTAGCCCTGGGCACCCATTCTCTCCAGCCCTGGGAGGTAGGCATCCGGATTCCTACCTCACGGATCAAAAGACGGAAGCTTTATATTCCAAGAGCACAGAGTTAGGAAGAGGCAGGGCAAGATTCCAACTTGGTTTCGTGGCCTGACGCAAGCTTTTTCCTATCAGAAAGGCAGCTGGTCTGGGGTGGGGCTTACCCGAAATTTGCTTGCACATAGTAGGTGCACCATGGTTTCTAAGTTGAACTAGAAGTGCCCAGTTGTTGGGTTGTCCGCTCTCTAGGCCCTGGTGACAAGCTGGCCCCAGACATGGACGGTATCACCTTTGCCTAGAGGCTGCCTCTCTGCCTTGGTCCCTGGAGGATGGGAATACAGTGCCCCCTGCTCGCCCCGCGCCCAGCCCACTTGCTCCCCACCTGACCCCTCCACTCAGTAAGAGGTCTACAATCTCTTCCTTGGCCTCCAGCAGGAAGAAGTCAGATGGGGAGCGAATCAGGCCCCGGTAGCCTCTGGGTGACAAGCAGGCACTCTATAACCGAACAACTGTAATCGGCTGATGTTTATCTTGCAGGATGGGTGCGTTTAATAAAGCATTAATATGAAGACCAGATTGCTTTTCCTGCCAAGCAGGCAGAGCGAGATTAGCGAGGAGGGAGCAGCGGTGGCGCCCTCCCCGGGGAGGAGGGAGCCTGGAAGATGCTCCTTTGTGAGCTGGGACTCCTTTGCTTTGCAAATGCATTCTGCCAGGGGTGACCTTAGAAGAACTTTCTCGTAGGATCCGCCTATCACGAGAGCAAAACGGGTCCCGGAGGGCAGGAAGGATGCTCTCGGAGAGAGCTGATCCCCTGTGATGACAGGGAGGTTTGAGGGGAAGTTGGGTGCTAGGCGCAGCTGGGATAACAGAGGGACAGGTTTCAGCCACCTACACTCCCAGCTCCAGAAGAAAGTCCTGATGCTTGGGGACTCTCTCTGTGTCCTGGGCCTTGGCTCTCTTTGCTGCAGGGCTTCTTAACCCTGGCACTGCTGGCTTTCGGGGCTGGACGATTCTTGGCTCTCACGGGGCATCCTCTGCATGGTAGGGTGTTTAGCAGCAACCCTGGTCTGAACCCAGCAGATGCCAGTGGCATCCCCCACCACCAGCTGTGACCACCAAAAATGTCTCCAGATGTTGCCAAAGGCCCCCGGGGGCTGGGGGGACCACCCCTGGCTGGGGCCACTCTGCCTTTATTGGGCTGTTTGGAACGGCTGCTGGAACGCAGATGCAGACCGAGCTGGACCAGCGGGGCTGCTGCGCTGATAACTGAACTGTGGGCTGGACGAGTCTGGATTCGGAGATTTCCTTCTGCAAAAATGAGCCCGTTCCCTGATCCGTCGGGGGGAACACGCTGTCAGGCGAGTTTATTTAAAACGGACGCAGACCCAGAGCTCGAAGCCACGCTTCCTTCAGACCATCTCTTAAGTGAGTAGCCGGAGGGAGACAGAACTGTCACTGAGCAAATTCCCTTTGCAAATGGCCAGGCCCTTTGGTGCCAACATGAGAAAACCCAGTCTCGTGCGCATTGCCTTTTGGGGAGAGGAAAATAAAAGACCCAAAAAATTAAGGATTCCTTTATTGTGCCTCGAGCTTCGGAGCTCAGCAATTAATTCTTCCATGCTAACGGACTGTGTGTTTACGAGGCATTATTATTTCATGGAGGCCCATTTTAAACGGCAATTTTTTTCATTAAGCCGCCTCGTTTTACTGATGAAGACCAGTTTATAACCTCACTTAGACTGTGTTCCTTGAGTCATAACTATTTTTCTTTTAAAATATTTCTTAATAACCTCCCATCCATATTTTAAATTTTATCCCAAGTCAGAGAAGCCTTCTCGTTGCTCAGGAGTCTGTCCTCATGATTCTGGGTCCTGTCCAAGGACTCGGGGCTGCCAGGCCCTCTGTGCACCCCGATTCAGAGGAAACCGAACAGCCTCGGGGACTGACTTCTCAGCCTGACGAGTTGATGTATTTTGTTGCCTATTTATTCATCTGTCCATTCGCTTTTTTCTTTCACCAAGAACCTAGTGAGTGCCTACTATGGGCAATATATTAGTAGAATAACTGCTGTACAAAGCACTCCACAATTTCGGTGGCTTAACACAACAATATTTTACTTCTCACTCCTATCACTGTCCGTCAGAGACCATGGGAGGGCATCACTTCATGCTGTCATTCAAGTGCCCTTGTTCTTTCTATCTTATGGCTCCGCCCTCTCCCAGGTCCTTAGAGCCCTCTCCATCCAGGCAGCAGGAGGAGAGAGGGGGTATGAACAATGGCATGGGAGAAGCCATATTATTGCCCCTACCAAGATTTAGTCACTTGGCCCCACTAAACTGCAAGGAAGACTAGGAGCTGAGAGGGGGCGGATCACCCCGAGAGGATTCAAGACTTTTTCTGTGGAGCCCCGGGAGGCTCTGAGGGCCCGAGAAGGCCAGGGGTGAGCATCTTAGAGAATGAAGTCACTGTGGTTGCCAGAGGATGAGGATGGGCAGGCATGGATGGAAGTCCAAGACAAATCCTGATCTCGCAACATTCTCTCTTAACCTCCGCCATCGTCTGCTGACTACCCCCTGGACACGCAGGCGCCAGGGAGGAGGTCAGCACTCACTCCCACGGCCCCTGCAGCTGGTCCAGGGAGGCATGGCTACCCTCATGATTGAAGTAGGTGGAGAGGAGTGAGTGAGCTACCAGGGCCACCCATGGCCGTGGTGGGATTAGAACTAGAGTGACCAAGCTGCTTCAGTTTGCCACCCTGGTCTCAGAAACTCCCTTGGTCCTGGGCTGAGCACCTGGGAGGAAAGGAAATGGGGTTCAGGGCGCACACACAGCACAGAGCAGGGACTGGGACAAGCAGGAGGACACGAGGGTCCAGATGGAGATGTGATTGGCAGGCCCACATCAGTCCCCTACAGGAACCTATGCCCTCCACCCTGTTGTCAACCCAGGACATGCTGCTGCCCAAGGGAGCTCTTCCCTTACAGACACCTCAGGGCAACGGCACTGCCTGAGTAAGTCCTTCCTTCTCTGGCCGCAGTGTCTCCCACCCATAAAATGGGGTGAAAATGCCCCACCCTGGCTCTCCAGGGAATTGGGGGAGCATCGGCTATCTACAAAGGACCGTGGAATAGCCTTCTCAAAGCTTGTTATTAATTGTATAACCACATCATTATCAATAATGAAACACAAATTAATAATAAATAAACAAACTAATGATAAATAATACATATGTCAGGAATAATACATTAATACAACAAGGCTTTTGAGCATCGATGGCCTCTGACAGAGGAGGATCCGATTAGCTGTCTGGAGATCACACAGCGGGTATATTCCAGAAGAGCCGGGAGACCAGGGCCGGGGAGGGACCCCCGAAAGCAGCAGGCACGTCTCCAGGCAAACGCTGCAAAGTGTTTGAGGTCCCTGGTGGCCCAGAGCCGAGCTGGCCTGCTGCTGGGGCAGGTGAGAACCAAAGTGAGGGTGGGGCCTCCCCCTCTGGGTAGTCTCCCCTGGCTCAGGCGTAGGGTGGCAAATTCACAGCCCAATCACATCAGAGTGGATGCTATGGCCAATGTTAGGCCAGATAGCTGAAGAATTTAGTCACCATGGATTCATGCATTCGTTCAACATGCCTTCGATGCCAGCGGTGTGGCCAGAGCATGCTAAGCACTAACAGCAGTTACTGAGCCAGGCTTTTGCCCTCTAGCAGCTCGCAGTCCCCGGGGACAGCAAAAAAGGGTGTCACCAGGCAGTGGGTAGGGCTATGGCCGATGCCACGAGAGGGACACTTAGCCCAGGATTGGGGTGCTGGGTATGGAGTAGGTGTTAGAAGAGGCCTCTAAGGTAAACGATGGCTAAGCTACGACTTTTAAGGGTTTATCAAAGCTGGGGGTGGGGGGTCAGGCGGGTCAAGTGATGGTAGGTGTTCCAGACAGAAGGATGGCAGGTACACAGACCCAGCAGCCAGACGAAGCGAGGCATATTTGGAGAGCTCAGGGCGGCCGCGGCTCGGCATGCAAAAGGCAGAGAGACAGGAGAGGGGCTGAGGAGGGGCAGCCCATGAGTGTGGGAGGAAGGGGTCTGGACTTCGTCCCAAAGGCAGTGAGAAGACGAAGAAGGGTTTGGACCCGGGCGGGACAGCAGTGCCCTGGACTGCAGCATGATCCCATTCGTCCAGGGCTCCCCGCTCACCAAGCCCTGCCTCTGTCTCGTGCAGTGTTCCGGTGTTGCTTCATTCATTCATTTATTCATACAGCGCACTGGCCGAGCGCCTATCGTGTGGCAAACATTATGCAGGGAACTGGAGACGCACACCAGGTCCCTGACTTTCAGAAGCTCCCTGTCCGAGGACGGAGCCACACAGAGAGAAGCATATGATATGTTGCAATGTGATGCGGACAGGCTGTGATTGAGATGTTTACACGGGGCTGTGAGCTCAGAAGAGGGAGCATCAGACTCATATAAATCAAGGACCGGGTGACTGTGGCTCTGAACCTGAAAGGACGTGTGGAAATTTCCGTAAGTGAACTCAGAGGAGGAAGACAGTCCAGGGAGAGGACGTGGCACAGGCGAGAAGAGCCTGAGGAGCTCCCTGGCAGGGCTGGCGGGTGGATTCCAAGGTGGCACCAACGCAGCGTGAGAAGGGCTGAGGTGGAGAGAGACCAAGAGGCAAGATCATTGGGGGCCCAGTGGGCCATGACCGAGTCTGAACTCAATCCTGAATCGGAAGGCATTGGGCTGGGAAAATGAATGGCATGGACCAGAGAGGGGGCGTCGTTGCATTTACGCTTGAGAAATATCATGGAGACGCCGGTGTGGTGGGCGCGTTGGAGGGACAAGGCCGGAGGCTGGACACCAGCGAGCTGGCCGTGCAGGGTCCTGGGGGAGGATTGTCAGGGCCCAAACCCAAGCAGGATCGGGTGGGGCAGGGTCTGTTGGACAGGGTCTCCTGCCTGGCCCCCACGAGAGGCCCCTGGATACTCCACGGCGGCACCAACACTGGTCCGAGCAGACGGTGTCGGAGAGGAGGATCGAAGGCACCTGAGGGCAGGGGCGGCCCTGGAGCTGCCTGGGCTGAGGCCCACAGGGAGGGGGTGCTTCGGAGAGGGCCTCTGGGGACCGCCACCCACTCTGACGACGGGGAGGTCTGGGGAAGGGGCGGGATTAATGTGTTCCTGCTTTCAACACACACTCTGATCCAGGCGCTGTCCTAGGCACGCGGGTCGCATGGCAAATGGAAGCCGTTCTCGGCCGTGTGCATGTGCGGTGGTGAATGTGCACTGAATACGCCACTGCAGGTGGTCTCAGAGGCCTGCGGGGCAGGGAGGGCGGGTGTGGGGGACTGAATAGCCTGGGGAGCGAGAGAGAGCTTCTTGAGGAAGTGAGGTTCCCGTGAGTCCTTGAAGGATGAGCAAGAGTTGCCCAAGCAGAGCGAGGGCTTGGCACGGAGGGGACAGCGAGAAGGGGCAGGGGAGGACGAGGAGGACACAGCAGGACTCGGGTGGGGCCTAGGAGCTGAGCGGGGCCAGCGACACCAGAGAGCTGGACGTGGCCAGGTCACCCCGAGAGGATCCTCAACTTTTTCTGTGGAGCCCTGGGAGGCTCTGAGGGCCCGAGAAGGCCAGGGGTGAGCATCTTAGAGAATTGAAGTCACTGTGGCTGCTGCGGGAGGAGGATGGGCGGGCATGGATGGAAGCAGGAAGTCCAAGACAGATCCTGATCTCGCAACGTCCTTCCTTACTTGTTTGCATGTAACTAACATTTTTCTGTATCATGTTGATTTTTTTCTCTTTAATGCTCAGGAGCCCAGGTATAGGGGACAGTTAGGTTCAGGGCCTCAGGTCTGGTAGGGTTAACCACCGCCATCGTCTGCTGACTACCCCCTGAACACGCAGGCGCCAGGGAGGAGGTCAGCACTCACTCCCACGGCCCCTGCAGCTGGTCCAGGGAGGCGTGGCTTCCCTCATGACTGAAGTAGGCGGAGAGGAGTGAGTGAGCTACCAGGGCCATCCCTGGCCGTGGTGGGATTAGAACTAGGGTGACCAAGCTGCTTCAGTTTGCCACCCTGGTCTCAGAAACTCCCTTGGTACTGGGCACACTGAGACACCTGGTCACCTTGACATAATTTACGTCTTTTCAGTGTACTGCCCCCGTGGAAACCCTCACTGACTCCTGTCCACCCACAGGGCCACGCATGAGCCCGACCTCCAGCAGCAGCCCCTCTGAGCGGGGAGAGGGGAGGGGCAGCGCTGGGATTTTGCAAGTCAGTTTCTGGACAGAGGAGCTATTTGTCATCACCTTATGGGGAGGGCGCTGGTTCCTAAATATTGCCTGCGATTTTGCTAAATGTGTCTTAACGGGAGCCGTATAAATGCTGTCGGAGATAGAGGGGAGAGAGATGGCAGCCTTCGGGATAATGAACTACTTAGTCAAGATGAATCCGTGCCACTCCTGATGCTGCGCCTCGATACCAGGGGTGGGGGTGGGGGGAGTGACGCATAGGGGCTGACTGGTGGCAAAGTCGATGCTGGAAAAGACAGAGTCTGTCTTTAGCTGGTGGCTGAGTAACTGGCAGACACTTCTCGGAGAAATGGCGGTGCGTCGTACCGGAAACGAAGGTGGCAAGATCCGGGCTCAGTGAACATCGGACATGGGACTGATTAGAGCAGGAAAGTCCCCACAATCCAGCTCATCCCTCATTTTACAGATGAGGAAACTGAGGCCCAGAGAGACGGGCGACCTGCCTGAGGTCCCAGAGCTGGTTGGCAGCTGAGACCAGAACTCATGTCCTGCGTGACCTCAGCACGTCGCATGCCTCTCCTCCCGGTGATCGCAGGCGGTGGTGGGATGAGACGGGCTTCAGGGTCGGGCAGATCTGGGTTCAAATCCCGGGTTTGCCGCTTATATCGCAGCCGTAGAGCCAGGCACTCCGAGGCTCTGAACCGCAATCCCCCCTGAGACAGAGGAATACCCACAGGGTGGGGTGAGGATGGGGAACGCACACGGGAGAAAGCGCAAAAAGCAGCTCGTGTCTAATTCTGATTTCAACACTGTTGAGAATGGAACTCGCGTGGCAGAAGGCGAGGCAGATGCGCAAACAGGCAATTACACTCCGGTGTGACATACACAGCGATCCTAGCGTCGTGGAAGGCGGGCACGGGCTGTTGCGAGAGCCGATGAGAAACCCGGAGTGAAAGTGCTGGGAAAACTGGAAGGTTCCAACCGTGCACCAGGAAGGCGGCTCTGATCCTTAGAGCCCAGGCCTCCTCCTTGCTCTGCAGCCTGGAGCCGCTCCTCAGTCCCAGGGGGCTAAGAGGAGGAGGAGCCTCCGCCAGGAGTGGCTCACCCTGTCCTCTGCCCTCTGTGGCTCTCAGTAGGGAACCTCGGGAGCCAGAGGCACAGTGACTTCCGCCTCAGCTTGGAGAGGTGTTTCCTGATGTTGGTTCCAAAGGACTCCAGCAGGACCGGGACCAGGGGCTGGCCAGCGGGACTCAGGGTCCTCCTTGAATTCTGCATCGTGGGCATCTCGCTTGCCTCACCCTCATCCCAGCCCTGGTTGGCGTCCCACAAAGATGCTCAGTCAGAGATGGGCCCCAGCGTGTACCAGGGCACAAAAACCTTTCCTACCAGGGCCCATGTGTGGAGTCACAGCACGCTGAGCACGCTGCAGCCTCGGGGCCTTTGCACGTGTGCTGGGCTCTGTCTGGAATGCTCTCCCCCTGGGTCCCCAAGTGCTCATGCCTCCCTTTATTCTGGCCTCTTCAGACCACCTGGTGCAGAGCAACCCCTCCCCCATGGCCCTCTGCCGCTCTACCCGGATTTACACGTGCCCTCCTGGCATGTTTGCGGGGGTCTGTTCATCCCACCATCACTACTGTTTGTTCATTGTCTCCTCTGCTGGAACGTCAGCTCCATGAGGGCCTGTTCTCGCTGCTGTGTCCCCAGTGGCTAGCACCATGCCTGATAACCAATAGAGTCTCAATAACTTGTCTTTCACGAATGAAGGCCAGACAGGAAGAAGGAAGGAGAGAAAGGTTCTGAGAGTGCTTGAAGGGAAAGAGCGTGTCTAACTTGGTGTAACCCAACATCTCCCACACTTAGTTGTGGATCAGAGCCTCTCGTTGCTGAAACACCCTCTAGGAGTTCCTTCCTTTCCACACACTCTGGGAAATGCTGTCTTACGGCGTCAGAGCCACCGCACTCAGGCACCCACTTCGAATCCTCCCTCTGCTGCCCCAGGGAGCCCTGTCTCGGCTGTGCGGGGGGCTGTTCTCTGCTCCTGGCCTGGCATGCCGTGAGTTCCCACCTCCTTCCGGTGGGAGGGGCCCTTCCCTGGTCTTGAGCTAGTCAGCCATCCGGACTGACAATGCTCAGCTAACTCTTAGCTATAGGGTCACAGGTGAGACCCTAGGGGAGGGCAGCCCCCCCGGAAAGGTGAGCCCGGGGGTCAGCCCCAGGATGGGACCAGGTCCCGGACTCCTGCCGTGGTCTCCCAGTGGCACACCCCTCCTCCCCAGGGTTGGGTGTGACGTGTTTGCCCCCCCTTTTCCTCACCTCACCCATCATTAGTAAGCCTGTGCGTAGCATGGTGGTCATGAAGGAGCAGAAGGTCTGGGTTCGAGTTCCAGCTCTGCCAGTAGGGCTGTGTGATCGGGGCAGGTGCCTTGGCCTCTCTGTTTTCCCGGTGGAACGTGAGAATAATACCTGTACCTCTCTCCTAGGGTGGTCACGATGGGTCCATCCCCCTGAGGGCAGCCTCTTTGTCAGGGTTTGGGATCCTGGCTGGGCCTGGGGACTTCCCTGATTGCTCAAGCTGGGCAGGTCCCCCCTCCGAATCATAGTCCCCCACCTTCATCCCACCATCACACACCCCCTGAGTGTGAACCTGTATTCCCACGGCATTCCTGGAGGTTGGGAGATGCCTGAGCCTCCTGCTTCCCAGATCCGGTCCAGCGCCTGTGCAGAGCAGGTGGGAGCAAACACTGTGGCCGAACGAAGAAAGAGAGGAGGAGGCGGAAAGCTGGCCCCTCTGACCTCCGTTCTCTCAGGCCCATGGCTCTGGGGCTCCCTGTGTGCCGACTTAGGCGTACGTTAGAGGCTGCCCAGCGATGAGCCCCACATCTCCCCCCCTCACCCTGGGCCGTGGCACCTGAAGCCTTGGCCTATGGAGGTCGAGTCTGACTTCAGCGTCCACATTGATCCTCCCAGGTCAATGTCTGTGTTTTACCCTGGAGTGTTGTAGCCATTACGCTCCAGGCAGGGGCCAGGGCCCTGGGCTCGATCTGCTCAGGTCGCCTGCACAATTGAAATCCCTGAGCCCATCCTGGCTAGTTTTCTCATTAAGACGATTGGACTGGATCGATCCATGAGGTCGATGGCTGGACATCAGCCGGTGGGAAGCCAATCGGATGAGCCTGGATGATAAACCCAAGAAGGAGGCCCCCCCGCCGAGCTGGAGGGGGCACCCAGCCCTCTCGGATGGGGCTCAGGGAGGCAGGGGGCGTCAGAGGCCTCAAGGCTGGACTTGGTGTGGAGGCAGCTCTGTTCCCCTGGGCACGGCACCAGGTGAGCGTCCCCGGGATGCCCGGGACAGCTGTGGGTGAGAAGTAACATCTGGAGCTTGCAGAAGTTTGAAAGTTCTTCCCAGGCACTCAGCCCATCGTCACCATCCCCAGGGCCAGGGTTAGGACTGCCTCTCCCCTTGGGGGGCAGGGTGCGTGCAATGCGGGATTCGGGGTCCAGGGAGCAAACAGCAGTCCCCGGGGCTCTCCTTCCTTTTCACCAGGAGTAATTGGGTTGCGAGGCTGGGAATGGAGGGATCTGGCACCTACGACACCATATCCTAAAGTGGGTTTCATGGGACCCTGGCTGCATGGGATGCTGATGGTGCTTACGGAATGGCTACGGGACCCGTAGTCAAATAGGTTTGGCAATGCGAGATGAAATGCGTTTTAGCATGCTCCCTTCCTGCGTGGCCCAGCAGACTAACACATCCTGGGCTCTCTGAAAGGGGGTGGGGTGAGTGTTTGACCACAGAAGGGTTTCCCAGGGAAATCGTGTAGAAATACACGGCGGCCCTCCCTCGCGTGCCAGCAGGCACCGCTTTGACAGAGAATTCATCCCAAGAAGAAGTGTTGGGATTGGAGGGTTCCACCAGAGCCAAGGAAATTGCCCGAAAGGGGACGCCAATGAGAAGGAAGGAGAAAAGGATGGTGGCTCATTCTGGCTCGGTTACCCATCACAGAGACTGCAGAGAACAGCGCCCCCTACGGAGGTGCCGGCCCTCTCCACCACCCGCCTGCCCCGATCAGCCCGCCCTCCTGATCAGCTCGTGCCCTCAACGCCTCATTCTCCTTTTTTTCCCCCCATAGGCTACTTGACTGTCAACATTGAGCCTCTCCCACCCGTGGTGGCTGGTGATGCCGTGACCTTGAAGTGTAACTTCAAGACAGATGGCCGCATGCGTGAAATCGTGTGGTACCGGGTAAGTCGCCACCCCTGTCCCCTTCACTCCCCTGGCTAGGGCTAAGGATGGGGTCCCCAAAGCCCAACTGGAGACCCTCCCGGGGGGGCTATGCCCTCAGCCCTCAGCCAGCCCCGAGCTGTCCTGTGCCCTCTGCCAGGTGGGGATCCTCCGCCAACACCCTGCTCCACGACCGCTTCGCTCCGTCTTTCCTCTGCTCTCAGATCTGTCTCGTTCTGGTCCCTTTGTGCCCATGATGCCGCTGTGCCCGGGAAACCGCACAAGCACCCAGGACGCTGTGTGTGGGCCCTGGTGCAGGGGAACACCCAAAGGGTGTTGACGGGCGGCAGTTCGGGCAGGAGGCTTTGGGTACTGTTTTGGCAGGGGAGCGAGAACAGGACAGCTTCCTGCCTTCTTAAAAACCAAACGACAGAGCTGGTCTGCCTTTCAATCCGTCACATAGAGAGAGGACTCGTCCTGGTGGCTGGCACCCTAAGTCTAGGTCCGAGAAGGGGTGTCGCTAGAGATGTGCAGATGCCCACCGGCCAGGGCCCGGGTGAGGCAGCAGGAGGACCAGCTTGTGGTCTCGGGCACGAGTGTTGGTCTTTTCAGGCACGGACGGAATCCTTCCTGTGTCTGCACGGGGCATCCCGGACGGGACGCGTTGCCATCCTCTCACAATGAGCGTCGGGTTTGCCCAGAGCGAGGCTCCGCCGTCTCGGGAACAGGGTCAGCGGAGGGCTCCCCTTCCATGATCTAAAACAGAGGTTGGCAATTTTTTTTTTTTTTCAATGAGGCCCAGAGAGTAAATATTTTCCTCTCCGGCGACCGTATGGTCCCTGTCGCCACGACTGCGCTCTGCTGCCGCGGTGTGGAGACGGCGACAGGCGGCGTGTGGATGGAAGGGCATCGCTGGTCCCCATAAGACGTTCCTCGTGGGGGCCGCAACTTGAATTTCACGTCACGTTCACGTGTCGCAAAGTATTCTCCTTTTTCATCCTTTTCAACCATTGACAACGATTTTTAAAGACATTCTGGTCTTGAAGGCCACACAAGACAGGCTGTAGGCGGAACTGGCCCCATTTTGCCATAGTTTGCCAGCCCCTGGTGTGAAATGGCACTTCTGGAACCTCTTGTAAGCGGCGCCGCCCCCTCCTCCAATGTGACCGAGGATGACAGTCAAATGGAGCTGCTGTCCATGGCGCGGATGGAGCTCGGAGGAGAGAGTGGGGGCGAGGTGGGGAGTGGGGGTGGGGGAGGAGGGTGGGCACAGCTTGGTGACCAGGCATCTGAAACTGGTTCCTTTGTTCCTCCGAGTTCTGTCCACACCCACGGCGCAGCGCGTGGAGCCTGCTGGCTCACGCTCACCCTTTGCGGCCGGGACTCAGAGCCGCTCCCCTCCATTTCCTCCCTGCTCCTGGTCCAGTCTTGCTTTGAAGCATCCTGCCCTTGCGCTCTTTCTTGCACTTTCTGGTCTTTGATTCATCATTGGCTGGTGACGGTTGTTTTGTCGGCTGTGACCCGGGTTCCTTTGAACCAAAATTGTTGTTCTCCGTCTTCACATGGTAGCCCGTCCCCCTTAGATTCACCTCCAGGGCCCTCCACCCAAGCAGCCGGGCCCCACAGGTGTGACGCTGACTTCCGGGGGCCCCGGCATTAGAGGAGGGCTCCATCCTAGATAGATCGGCGGGCCTAGAGAGCGCCGAGGCATATGTTAGATAGCGCCACGAACTGCATTGCTCAGAGGCGTGTTTACATGATACAGGAACTGCTTGGCTGACACGCTGTGAGCATCTCATTAGCACCTGGCAGAAGCCCTGGGATGAATTAGCTCCAGCTCCTCGCTGCTGACGATGGGGCCCGTCTCTCGCTCAACCATCCGGAGATGGGATCTGAGTGAGGGGCAGTGAAAGACCTTCCCAGCCGGCAGAGAGAACTAGGGATACCCAATGGGAACAGTTAATGGGGGTGGAGGTGTTGGGGCGGGGGGAGCGTGGAGACAGGGAAATACCAGCAGGCACCTCACTGCCTGCCCAGCCCTTGGAGCAAGTATCCTCGCTCTTGTTTGAAATCAGCTGTCGCTATCAGTGGTGAACATCTCTCTAGGGCGGTCGCTGCCAGGGAGGGGGAGATGCCGGTGCCAGGCCCAGGCCCAGGCATAGGAAACCGGGAGCCGGCCTCCACGTCGCTCAACTCTATGTTCTCTGAAGCTGGGGGATGGGGATGGGCAGGAGGAGAATGCCCAGCTCCCAGTGCAGACAGAGACTTTCCCTTCCCTTCTCCACCCCCAACACGGGGCACCCCAGCTCACCCCATCCCTCCTGCAGCCTCACCTCCCTCCACCCGGGCCTGTGATCAGGTAGATTGCTTTAAGAATCTCTTACGGTGTCAAGCCCTGCATATCAGGCCATGGTAGGCTGCACTAATTAATTTATTTCATTTCACATCCTTTGACGGAGGGCCTCTGGAGGGGGGGGGGGATGCAGATGTATGCAAATCGCATGCAAATTGCCCACTGGATCAAAATGCTTGGGTCCTTTTGATTCTGTAGCTGGACTGAGGTAGCAGCTCAGCTGACTTGGGACTCTCCGTGGGACCAGGCGAGCCC
This sequence comes from Eptesicus fuscus, assembly GCF_027574615.1. Taxonomy (NCBI): domain Eukaryota; kingdom Metazoa; phylum Chordata; class Mammalia; order Chiroptera; family Vespertilionidae; genus Eptesicus; species Eptesicus fuscus. Next base: position 10,196,330 of record NC_072481.1, read on the forward strand.
CGCGTGCCCGGTCTGTGATGGTAAGGATGGAGGTGGAGGATGGGAGGAAGCTACAGGGAAGTGGCTCCAGGCTGCCAGCTCCCTCTGCCTGCTGCCACTCCGGCCTTCCCTCATAGATTGCCTCTTTTCCCAAGGAGCCGACTGAATGGAGAGAGATAAGAGGCTACCAAGATGGGGGCACCAGGAACCATGGCTGGGCAGGGCTTCTGGAGGGAGTAGGAGAAGCATCAACAGGAGCCCCAGTCTCCTTCCCCAGCCAGACCCCCCCCCCCGCACGCCTCACCCCCCAGCTCTCCCACCCAACCAGGAGCTGCCGAGCCAGTGTTGTTTGTTTTCTGTACATGTGTTTGCCTCCCCAGCTTCCTTTCCTCATCCTCCGTGAATGAGCTTACAGAGTCCGGCTTGGAAGGAAATGAATAGATTACACAGGCCCAGCCAGGGCTGAGTCTCCAATCCCTTTAGAAGGCAAAAGCAGGGCATTGTGGTGAGGCCACCCCTGCCCGCTCAGCCCTGTGGGCATGGAATGGCCCAAAACATGTGTAAAGCCCAGCAGCCTCTCCTCTGGTCCCGAGGACATTGTCTTAGGAATGGGGTCGTCCTGAGCTTTCAGAAACCCAGTGAGTGGATCGGATTCTTTGGGCAAAGTGAGGGAGCTGATGAAACTGCCTGGAGCAAAAGGGATTGCCTCCTTGGGGTTAACAAGACCTCTGGCTGAATATTTGGGAAGGTCTTGCCTTGTGGACCCCTTGGGAGTGGGGTAGGGGGCAAGGAGAATAGGAAGAGGTAGCCAGGGTCCACACCTCCGACACTTTGCCCCACAGCCTGGCCAATTTGTAGAAGATGCCAAAACTGTAGACTAGACTCAAAGAAGTGTACATGATCAGGGCCCCTGGGTCTGTGCTGTCCAGTGTGGTAGCCACTAGTCACGGATGACTATTTAAGTTTAAATTGAATTAAATCAGATTAAGTTTAAAGTGTTTTTCCTTGGTCAGACCAGCCACATTTCAAGAGCTCACTAGCCACACGTAATCAATGGCCCCCATATGGGACAGAGCAGCAGTATGGAGAACATTTCCATCAGCATAGAAAGATCTACTGGGCAGCTTGCTGTAGATATTTTAAAAAATGTTCCGTGGTCTCTGGTATATACTGTGCTTTCCTATTAAAGAAATAACCGTGGATTTCATTGAACCCGCGTCCCAGGAAAACTCACTCTCAGGTGAATCTCAGAGAAATGAATTGTATTTATTTTGTAACCTCCCATCATTAGACTGTGGGGCACTGGGTGGGAAGATGGATCATCTTCTCAGAAGACTTCTTTGAAAATATAGAGATGTCGAGAGAGTTGTCAGGCCCTTAAAGTTCTGGGTATCTTCATTGTCTATCAAAGCCTTGTTCAACCTAAGGATGCTTCCGAGCCCTTTTCACCATCTCCAGATGCTTTCTCCCCAGTTCATGGGTTCCTCCCCTAGTTTTGAGTCTCCCAGGCTCTTTCTTCATAGCTCAGCCACATAGCTCTCCTTTTTCACTAGAACAATACAGTTGCTAATAGAGTAGAGGTGCAATGCCATTTATGGCCAGTAGGAGGCTCTCACTTAACAACCAAACTACCTTAGCGTTCAAGTCAGGACTTTGTTCTAGAAAATGAGTGATAAATAACATCCTTTACTTAATAATTTCTATTCATTTACACCTATAGTTGGAGTTTATTTGGGAATGCTGCTAATACTAATCTGAGTGGCTAGCATTTGAGCCTTTACTATGTGCCATGCATACATGCCTACCTTTCATTTTCCTGTTGGCATTGAGAGGTAGGTATTATTGTTAAGCCTATTTTTCAGATGAAGAAACTGAGATCATTCAAAGAGACTATCTCAGCTCATGTTGCTGTCCCTGATTTCTGCAGAAAATTCTAGATACTCCCTACTCCATAATCCTTCTTTGTGGGTCTACACTCCATCATCAAAACACCCGTCTGCCCACTGAGCATCTTGAGCACAAGGGCCAGCTGCATCCTACTAGGTATGCCTAGTAGTCACCTCAGGAAGTCTTTGTTAGGTGAACAAATGGTAGAGCTGTAAATATAAATGCATGTGCACGTTTGACCAACCACACCAGGTACCCACTTCCGTTTCCGGTGGCCATATGTATACAACTGATCGCATCATTCTGCTTGGGGCTGAGTGTGAGTCTTAGAATACTCAGGGCTTTGTGGAATATGGATAAAAGGAACGTTTCTTATCGGGGAACACTGTCTAAACTCATTTAGTTGGAGGTCCAGCAGGCAACGCCAAGGTCTGTTTAGATCATAGAAATCCATTAATCAGCCATAGAGGATCATGGGAATTTAACTGTTCATAGCAGTTTTTATTATCTCTCCTTTGTTTTATCTCTTTCCTTCACAATTTGTTCCCAAGAGCTGCGCTGGTCCCATATTACAAGGCACAGTGAAGAGAGCCATGGAGCGAGATAGTGAGAAGGTCTACAAACAGTGGCACCCCCACTTTCAGGAGCCCCTTTTCTGGCCTCTTTCATCTTGTGGGGATCATGTGCCTGGGTGTTTGTTTCGTGGTGTAAATGCCTCCTCCATGAGGCTACCTGGCTACACAAGCGCCCACTCTGGGGCTCTCTGCTGGGTTCCTTTGTAGTGAGAGCTCATGGCTGTTTGGGGCCTTTAGAGAAAGGGTGAGGCGGAAGGCTGGGAAGGGTAAGGTAGACAGAGAGAGGACTTAAGCAGCAGAATGCCTGCAGGTGAATTCAGGGTGTGTGACTTTGGGCAGTGGCTTGACCTTTGTGCATTTCAGAAACCTCATCTGAAATTGGACACAAACACACCCGCATCATAGACTTAAATGAGGTAATGTCTGCAACAAACAAGCCCAGTGCTTCCCTCATTATGGCACCGATTCAATTGATGGTGTCCGTGGTCCTATCCTGTCTCTTGGTAGCTTAAGGGATCCAGAGAGGAAAATTATGAAACAAGAGTGGAAGGTGTTTTGGGAGGATCACCAAGATCAGATTCCCTGAATTCCATCCTACCACCTACATTCCCAAGGCAGGTGGGCAGAGATCACCCTCTATGCTGGAACTCTTTGTCCCTATGTGGTTCTGCTGGTGAATTCATTGGGTTTCAGTTCTTGGAAATATCATTACATAGCTCAGCCTTTTCAGTGGGTCTTAGCTCTCCCTGAAGTAAGGAGTTATTTCAAAATGGCTTTACTGGCATTGCCTCTCTGTGAATCTCAGTCCTTGACTCGGTCCTTTTGTTGTCTGAAACAAAATAGAAAATGATTATCATAAAGGGCATTACAGTCCGCTGGCCTCATAAGAGCAAGAAGGCAGGTACACTCTTGGTGATGCTTGTAGACCAGGGCCCACGTTCTGGAGCACAGAGCTGGACTGCCCCTCTGGCCCCTCTGGCTTGGAGCCCAGCATGGCAGCTACTCAACCTGGCTGCTCCTGGCTGCTCCCCTGGACCCCAGCCTGATCCTGGGCTCACAGATCTTACAGCTCCAAGATCTGGAGAAGGAAGGGAATAAGGAAGACAAGAGATCTTCCTCACAGAGTCAGAGCCAAGCAGGCCCAAGCTGCCTTGTCCCCCTCCCCCTTGCACCCCCCCCCCCAGCCCTTAGCCTTCCAAAGGGGCAGACTCCTCTGATGAGCAGTGTTCCACGCCCCATCTTATCACACCGGTCAGATAAGAGGAGAGAGTACCAGAGAGAGAGACCACCAAAGGAAAGTTGACTGTAAAATAAATATAATAACACATAAAGGAGAAATGAGAATATGTTTCTAAGTCTAATTCCATTGCAATTATTTTATTCCGTCTTCAGCCGTAGCTTGTATCCATTCCAGACCCTTACAGGTCCTTCTTCCCGGGATGGAGTGGTGGGAGAAACCTTCAGCTCCCCCTAGAGGTCAGAGTGTGAAGTGCAGTTATTGCTGCCCCCATCCATAGTCTACAGTGTAAGCTTGGTTGTCAAGGGATTGCCTACTGTGGCTGCTTTTTAGAATGTTCAGAGGGACCTGTAAAGATACACTATCGGCTGGGCCTCCTCCTCCAGTTATGGAATGGGAATCTTCAGGATTGGAGCCTCAGGGCACTTATACTTTTAACCAGCTCCCTCTGGAGATGGTAATGCCCTCGGGTCAGCCAGGGACCACGTTCTAGTGTTTGGGAAACTGAGAGAGGGAGCTGCTCAGTTCATTCATTCATTCATTCATTCAACATTAATTTAGCGCATGGTTCCTGAGCCAGATGGTTCCAGACACTGGGGGCACATCAAGAAACAAGACAACAAGATCCCAAAGTCATGCAGTCTACCTTGGGGGAGGAGTTAAAAAGATAAACAAACAAGAAAATTACCAGATAGTAATAAGGGCAGTGTATACAGTGAAAATAGGCTGATGGGATGGAAAGGGATTAGTGGGCAGGAAAAGACTCATTTAAACCAAGATCTTAACCCTTTGTGTGCCATAAGCATCTTAAAGGCAACAAGGAACCCGCAATGCCAAGGGGAGGCGATGGAGCATTCCAGGCAGAGGGAGGAGCAAACGCCAAAGGACCTATGTTAGGAACAAAGAGGAGAAGGAATCCCACCCCGTGGCCTTGGGAATGAAGCCAGTGGGGAGAGGGAGAGGTGAGGCAAGACGGGTGGGCAGGACTGCTCGTGCCAGGCCCTGAGCTCAGGGACCTGGAGCTGGAGTTTTTCTAAGGGCAGCCTTGGAGGGATTTAAGCAGGACCTAGTTTACTCAACGAAAAGGTCACTTCTTGGCGGAGACCGGATTGTAGGGGAGGCACGGCTAGAGCAGAGACCACAGTTCAGGCGAGAGGCAACAGTGGCTTGGGTGAGGACGCAGATGGGGGCGACGATGGGGGAAAGAAATGCTGCGGTGACTTGCAGGGAGAGTGGAAGGGATGCTCACGTGTGGAAGGGGTGAGAAGGGAGGATTCAGGGTGACTCCTGGCTTTTAGGCCTGAGCAGCCAGGTGTGGGGGACAGTGCTATTCACTGAGACTAGGAGGAGAGGAGGGAGGAAACCTTGGAAAGGATTCTCTGTGTTAGGGTCCATGTGGCTCTACCCCGTGGAGATGGAGCTGTGGAGGCTACGAATGGAATTCTGGGGAGATGTCAAGATTGGAGATTTCTGCTTGGGGGGTCATCGGAGTATGGATGGATTTAAAGCCACGAGCCTGGGTGAGATGACCGAGGGACGGGGTGAAAGAAGAGCACCCAGTATGGGACCCTGGGCACCCACGATTCACAGAGAAAAACGTAGCCCAGCCAGGAGACTGAGAAGCAGCGGCCAGCGTGAAGAAACCTAGGAGGGGGTGCCCAGGCCCCAGGGGAGAACAGTCAGCCCTGCCCAGTGCTGCAGCGAGCTGAGTGAAGATACAAACGGAGAAATGACCGTGACTTTGGCAACATGGTGCCCTCTGGAGACCTGGACAAGAGTAGCCTCCTTGGAGTTAGGACAGACAGAAGCTGTAGTGAACTGAAGGAAGCATGGCCTTGAGGTTTTGACTGTTAAGGGGATCTGACCTTGAAATTCTGGACAAATCTTTGCAGATAGCATAAAGACACGATTGCTTCTATTTGGCTCGTCTCCATTTGCATGTTCTCCATAAGCTACCAAGTACGGCATCTATTGTAAACGTCCCCAGCCTTGCCATCCGGAACTGTGGCAGCCTGGCTCCCCCTCCAAAACGGGAAAGTGTTCAGGGGACTCTAGAGTGAGTGAGCAACGCATCTGGTATTTGGCAAAGAGATCTCAGCTCTACCATCCTGTGAACTCGGTGGCCTCTGGACCGCAGCCGTTCACTCAGCCTTCCTGAGGCCCTGCTCTGCGCTGAGCATGGTACCCAGGGCTGGAGATATACAGATCAGTGGACTCACCTCCCCCGCGGGCGGAGGTTCCGGTCCAGCCAGGTGCCATTCAGTGGTAAAGATCCGTTTCCTCATCAGGCCAATGGGCTTGATCGACTTCCCCTAAGCATCTCACAGGGGTTTGTGTCAAACAAAGGATGCGCTTGGCAGACAAGTCTATCACCGTGGGCGCAGGGGAGGCAGCCTTCGCCTGCATTACTTCACCCTCTTTCCCGCCCGGCCTGGTCTTACTCATCCTCTCCTCTGCGAAGGCCCCTGACCTGGCTCACCGAGATGGAATTAAGAGGTCTTCCTGCTGTCTTCTCCCCACAGCGTGGTGTACGTCCTTCGATTAGAGAGCCGTCACCTGGATTCCCTTATCCATCTTGTCTTTATGTCTGTGGCTGACTTTTATTTATCTGCTTCTGCAGTGAGTGCCGCGGTGCCTGCAAGCCCCCAGCCAGGGTCCTTATGTGGGGGTCTCTGATGCCTAAGACGTAGGTGGATAGGCTTCTGGGGGTGCTTGAAACCCAGGAAATGAGTCCAATATGTTGTGTGCATTTGGGGGGGGGGGGACTGAAGATTCTCCAAGGAGTCTATGAGCCCCTGAGAAGTTCAAGAGCGGCAGCAGCAGGTGCCCAGGTGTCTGTGAGTGTGCGGGCATCATCATCTCCACCTTTGGGTCATCACAGTCCATGCTCCGGATGCACCTAGGAGACCCAGGGCTGCGGCACCAGCAGAAAGCCTGGGGGACCTCTCTCCAGGGAGCTGGGGAGGTGGTGCTGCCGTCAGCCTGAGGTGGGGAGAGCAGTGGGCGTGGGGGGACGGTTAGACTCAGTCCTGGTGCCATAGGACGGCCAGCAGGGGTGTGCCCGGGCCGGGGAAAGGAGATAAGGTGGGAAGAAAGGAAAGGCTTGCTCTCGCAGCCCGCCATCGCTCTTCCTGGCACAGGGGGAGGCATTCTGACCAGAGAAATCCATCCTCTTTGGGGAACTAACCTCAGGTTTCTGCTTACCAGCAATGACACCGTTTCTCTGCCCGGAGGCTTTCCTGTGGGCCTGATGAGATCCCTCGGCTCCCTAATTGTTGAGTCGAGGTGCCAGCCGTTGTTGTGGACACCCGTGTAACCAGAGGTTCTACTGGGCCACAGGTGGACTCCGCCAGGAATAAGCGGTCCCATTGGATAGTAGACTAGCCGCTCGAGAAGGTAAAGGACTTATCTCGTCCGGGGAGTTGGTCCTCACTTGCCAAGTGCACAGAGGAGAAAGAGCAGGGGCCTGGGGGCCAAAGGTCGTGCTGTGTGACCTTGAGCAAATCACTGCCCCTCTCTGAGCCTCAGGATCTTCATCCGTTCAATAGAAGGGTGACGTGAGATGGTCTCTACAGAATGTGCTGTCTCTTTCTCACCTTGCAGCCCACCTCCCTCCTTCCTTTCCCTTCCGGCCTGCCCCCCCCCCCCCCCGCCCCCGGAGGACCCCGGGCTGGGGGAAAAGGCTGGTGCTTCCCCGACAGGGCATTCCCGAGGGGGAGCTTGGACAGCTCATCGGGATGGAGGTGCTTGAATTGCTGCGGGGCCGCTGAGCCAGTGGACTCGGAGCTATATTAAGCCCAGGGTGTGATTTCCAGACGGCTGCCTGCCTTAGCCCTGCCGGGTTTAAATGACAAGGGGCTGACTTAACTTGTCAGAGGAGGATTTAAGGTGAACTTCCACTCCAGCACGCCGACGAAATAAAATAACAAGCCTGAAATGAGGGATGTTTCCCAGAAGACCAGCTCAGAATCCTCCTCCCTCCCAAGTCCTTCCTCCTCTTTCTAGTTCTACCTTCTGCGTGTGTCGTCCTCATAGGAAGCCTGACCGTGCCCCCGCTCCAGGACACTCGGCGATGCCCACGGGGCAGGCACCTTCTCCCTGCTGCAGACGGGCCCAGCCTGGTGCTTTCCTAAAGAACACACATCTGATCGTACCACGACCCCACCACCCTTTACAAGAGCTCCCATCACCTTAGCACCAAGTTCAAGGTCACTAGCCCAGCCTACAAGATCCCTCTTGATTTCCTCAGTCTTGTGTTTTTACCACATTCCCAAATGGCTCACCACTCGAATGGCCTATTTGCAGTTCTCAGAACTGCCAACCCTCTTTCCCGCCTCCACGCTACCCCTGCCGGCCCCGCCCCTGCCCCCTCCACCTGTTGAACTCTGACTTGCCCTCCAAGGTCAGCTGTGGTGTCACCCCGAGAGACCTTTCCCATCCTTTTCCCCTTCCACCTTCTCCCTCAGGCCACTGCCATGACCCAGGCTGACTTAGATCCTCAGAACATTCTCAGAACACTCAGGACTCTACCCTATGCCTTCACACACTGGGCTCGTGTGTCCACGAATGCAGCAGCTACTTCTTGAGCACCTACTATGTGCTAACCACTGGGAATAGAGCACTGAATAAGAACGGCCTGGCCTTGCTTTTATGGAGCTTGTAGTTAGGCAAGGGAACAAGTACGGCATGAAAGGTTGTTAAATAAATGCTTCCTTAAAATTTTGGACGGGTGTCTGCCAGCCAAGAGCTCGCGACAGGGCAATTGATTGTAATAGTGGAATGTCTCTCCCAGAATGCAAGCCTCTTGTTGGTTAGGACCAGGTGTCCTGTTAGTCTTTGTGTCTGAACACATGGTTAGAGAATGAATGAATGGAGATTGAATGAATATCTTCTGTGGTTGTGAGGGACATGGAAGTAAACTCTTAGTTGACGAGGTAAAGAATTTCCTCACAATTAAAGCTTTTCAACAATGGATGGGATGTCTTGGGGACTGCGGAGGGTGTCTAAGCCACTGTCACAAATGCAATAGAAAGGACTTGTGGCTTCCGAGCCCGAGTGAGCCCAGGGCAGGGTGACTGTCCATGCCAGTTCTGGAATTCTGTGCTGCAGCTCACCCAGCGGCCCCGCTGACATCATGGCGAGGTAGGGATGGAGCATCCAGCCAACGAGGCTAGCCCCGCATCAAGCGTAGGGCACCAGGACCCAAAAAGGGGCCTGCAAACTGAGCACCATTCTTCTCATTTTAGAGCCAGGGGAACCAAGCTTTGGGGGGAGGTGGGTTTAAGCTCCTTGCTGTAAGTTCTGCTTCCAGAGAGTGGTCAGGTCATGCTTTCGAACCTGCTGTCCGACTCCAGTGTTCTAGATGTGAGGCTCCTGTGAAGGCCGTCAGTGCCATACTGAGAGGTGGGAGGCATTTCCCCTGAGTGACAGGCAACCCCAGGGCCGGCCCCTCGGAAGGGCTGGCTTGGGGAGCCTGTCTCTTCCTCGTAATCATTGTGAATGCCATCACTGTAGTGTGGGTCAGGGGCTGGGTCAGGATGTGACACATCACCTCCTTGAATGCCCACAGAGACCATCTGATACTGGTACTCTTGCCCATTTTGGAGTTGGGCACACGGAGGCTCAGAGAGGTGAAATAACTGGCCCCAAGCCTCACAGACAGTGATGTGGAGCCGGATTTGTACATCAGCCCATCTCACTCCCCCTCACAGCCCGACAGGGGCTCTCTGGGTCCCCCTCTGGCAGCTCCGCAGCCTCTGCCACAGGGAAGAGGGAGAGAGGGCCCAGGGTGGGCTGTCCTCATTATCCCATGGCCACCTGTCGGCGGAGACAGTGTTCCAGACCCACAGAGGCTGCCACGTCAAAGGGAGGCCAGAGGGAAAACAGCTCCACCGCAGAGAAGACATGGGCGCAGGGCTCACCTAGCCCAGAACACGCGGAGCAGACGGGTGGAGGGCCAGGGCCTCCCCTCCCACGCTACATACACACCACACACACACACACACGCACACACACACACACACACACACGCACACACACGCACACTCAGCAGCTGCCCAAGCCCCAAATCCCTTTGGTGAGCCTTGCACAATGTTCAGTGAAACCTTTTTCAAACCACAGCCCACGGCCCTCAGGAACCTGTTAATGAGGGAGACAGGTGGCCTGGATTCGTGGAAAGCCTGAATGGGAGACTATTCTTTAAGAAATGCAGTTTTTTTAAATTATTATTATTATTTTGCATGGCGGTGGAGTAACTCAAATGAGTCTAAACATGTGTTGTCAAGCAGTGGTCCTTAGGGGACCTGCTTTAACGGTTATAATAATCATTTTAATTGGCACATTAATTATACGTGAGCAGGTGCTTCCAAAATAATTGAAGGTGTTGGAAAGCTGTTTATTTCTTTAAGTGGTTTAAACATTCCCCTTTCACCCTGTTTACTCGATGAATATGAAATCACGCAGGCCGCCCTTTGGAGAGAGAGACGCGCAGCCTGCCTGAGTCAGTGGGCTCGGACTTGGCGAGGGCTCCAGGTCATGCCCTCACTCCTTCATGCACAGAGCTGGCTCCTGTAGGGACAGGGAAGGGATCGCTGGTTTGAATGGGTTGTTGCAGGGATGCTGGGAGCCTTCCTTCCTCTGCAGGAGGGGGCGAGTGCTGGAGGGGGACCAGCTGGAGCTGGGGGGGAGTCCCTCAGGAGATCCTCAAAGAAATCCAGCTGTGCTGCTGGACTCTTTGGGTCTTGCCAAAGGATGATGCCTTCTCTGTTGATTCATCTTTCACCAAATAGTTATCGGGAGCCCACTATGTCCCAGGCAGGGTGCTGGGGGCTACGGTAGAGGTTCCTCCCTAGTGGAGTAAAGGAAACTGGTGATAGTCTCATGTTGTCTTCTATGCAGACGTCTGACTGACAACTTATCCGTTCTAGTAGGCTTTTAAAATTTCAACCTTTGGGTTTTTTTGTGTCATGCAATGATAGCAGTATCTGCAAATAATGATAACGGTTCTCATCTAACACCTGAGCATCTCAGAATGTATAAAAGCTCATGTTACAAGGGATCAGATCACTTGGATTCAAATTCTAGCTTTGCCACTTGGGAGCTGTGTGACTTTGGGCAAGTTACTTAACCTCTCTGTACCCCAGTTTTCTGATCTTACATAAGAACTTAGAACAGTACCTGGCACAGTTGGTGCTGTTTTTATTTATTGAACTTATTATAAATTCTTGCCTTATTCCATTGTCTGAAACTTCTGGAACGCTTATAAAATGTTTCCTTGTCTTATTTCTTTTTGTCTAGGATTGCTTTTATTTAAACATTGCCTGTGCTATTTATTCCCAGTTTCTGATAAGTACTTTTTTTTATGTAAAGGAAGTTTACTTCTATTCCAATTTCACCTAGAGTTTTTATAAAGAAAAATTAATTAAATGCTTTTTAAGAATCTATTGAAGTAATCATATGGTTTTTCTCCTTTAATTTACTAAAGTAATTAATTATGTTCATGATTTTCCTAATATTGATCCTCCAATGGGATTTTATAATTTCTTTAAGCAAACATATTGTGTCCCAAATAAAAGGAACGCTCAAGTACTTATTTTTTATTATTATAAATGGAATCTTTTTCATTGGATTTTCTGTGGGTCTCTGGGATGTAAGAATGCAATGCAATTGATTTTTTTGGTGGCTTTATCTTGCATCCTACAAATTAGATGAATTCATTTAATATGCACGTGGTGGCTTTCCTCGTATTGTCTGGGCATTCAGTCTCCCTCAAAGAACGTTTTCTTTCTTTCATCCATCGTTTGGATAGGCATTGCAGGGGCAGGAGTAACTAACAAGTGTGTGCTGAGTACCTACTAAGTGCCAGGCACTGAGCTAGGTTCTGCTTCCTGAGTACTCTCATGGCTGTTTGGAGGATGAGGTAGTTGGGGTACCCTCCTCGGCTGATATACTGAGAACAGAAAAAGGGAAGAAATCCCTCCAGGCCCCAAAGCCACTTAGATTCTGATTGGGATCCAAACACCATTAACCCTGGGGCCAGGCCACCTCCCAGCTGATGGGTCTTCCCTTTCCGGGGCAGGAGCAATTAACCTTGACCCCCAAGGGCAAGCCAGGATCAAAGATGCATCCTGAGATGCACCAGTCACTTGTCGAAGTGAAAGTGAAGCCAAATGCCCTGACACGAGCAGCTGACCTTGAACTGTCCAGCTCTCTGTCCCCCTTTTTGCCCTTGAATCTGGTACTTGCTTGGACTAAAAAGGAGCTAATGCTTCAGTTCTAGTTTTGTGGGGATGTTTTTCAAGCAGCATCTCAGCTCTGAAGGGCTTGAGGTAGTCTTGCCAGGTGCCATGGTCCCCGGCTCTCCCCGGAGCCTGTGGACGATGCTCTCCTGCTCCCTGACTGTTGGCATCTCGGTGCCCATAGACTCCCCTTGCTGCCTGGCATGCCTCTGGCTGCCGCAGGCCCCACACCTTCCTGCCTGTCATCTGGCTCTGGCTTTCCACGCTAATTACTCCAGCTCCTCATTGTGCAGACAGCCCCTTCCCGATTCCCAGCATCTCGCACCCCGAGGAGCATGTACCTTGTTATCTCCCTTCACCTAACACCAGTCAACTTAATTATCCCGTGGAGCTTAGGACTCCGAGCTCCGGGCTCATTCCCACAATCGCCCTCTGCGGTCTGGTCCCCTCGGGCTTCCTCGGGCCTCCTGCAAAGATGGCAGCCTCGGTCTTGCTGCGGATTCCCTGCAGCGATGCAGCGCCTGGGTGCTCCACAGAGAGGGAAGGGGGACTGACTCAGCCGGCGCTCTAATCTCCAAGTCCCAGGCTTCCGAAGCCTTTTACTAATTCACACCAAACGGCTGTGTGGGTTTGCGGCAGCCAGCCTGTCTAGCGTGTCCTTGTGGCCCCAAAGAGCTGTCCTGCCCACAGAAACCCATGCCTGAGAGCCTCCTGGGGTCCCGGGGAAGCCCTGGCTCTGCCCCCCACCCCGGCTCTCAGAGACTGTGGGAAACTCATCAGCGGCTGTGGCTGAGTTTGGAAGCTGCTGGGGACTCGAGGAGGAGGGAGGGAAGCCTCCCTCACCACTCAGCCACGCGGGGCACTGTGAGCAGCTCCGTCGTATATGCAGGAGAACTGAGGCTCAGGTATGTGGCAGGACCTCCCGAAAGTGCAGGGCTGGAGTCCCACGCCGGTCCTTTTGACTTGAGCCCCGCTCAGGCTGTGTTCTTGCTCCCTTGAGACAGTCAGTGGCTGGGAATCTTCCAGTTCCCAGGGGCTGCGGCCTTGGGGACCCCAGGATGGAGCTGGCCCTGGCCAGGCTTCCAGACCCAGGGCTGTGTGTCCCCTTCCTCCTCGGGGCCATCCACACCCACCCTGGGACCCACCGCCATAGTATCACCTCCTGCCTGTCTGTCATCCCGGTAGCAGCAGGGAATGAATGAGAGCAGTCCTTTGAGTGGGAGCTGCCAGAGCGCTCGGCAGGGAGGGGCACGGAGGTGAGAGCAAGAAAAGGGCCCTGCGGGGGCTCTGGCGCTCCAGCCCGAGAGCCCGTGGGTCCTGGCAGGTCCCGGCCTCCCAAAGCCTCTGTTCTCTCATCCGGCAAATGAGGCAAACAGCATCCTCCTGGGGGCATTGTGGGGGTAGAATGAGCTCATTCCAGCAAGGGTTTGCCATGGTGTTGGCCACAGACTAGCAATAATAGTAACAATACACGCTCATACTGAGCACTGACGTTAGGCCAGACACCAGGAATGAAATCCTCATGGCAGCCTGTGGGTAGGTACTGTCATTGTTCCCATTTTATAGATGAGGAGACTGAGGCACAAAGAGGCAGTCACGTGGCCAAGAGCATACAGTTGGTAAGTTGAAGACGTGGGATTCCAACCCCGGCAGCTGGGCTTCAGGGTCTCCACTCCTGTTTTAGTAAATACTTCAAAAGGTTAGCTCCACTCCCTTCCTCTCTGTAAAAAATCAATAATATATATACATATATATATATAAAAGGTTAGCTCCTTCCCATGCCTCGCCTGCCCTCTCCTCCCCTCCCCCGTCCCCATCTTCTTAGGCAAATAGAGCCATGAGCTAAAAGGAGTGAACACTCCAAAGAAAAAGGCCCAGGAGTAGAAGTGGCTGCACAGCATGGAGGATTGTTTGGGGGGAGAGGCACCAGCGAGGTGGGATTATAGATGCCCTGGGAGCGAAGGCAGCCGGTCCTCCCTCCTTTGTCCCTTCCCTCCCTGCTCGCTGCACCGGGTCTGTGCACTCGTGGGGGCCCAGCAATGAGGGCTGACTGGGCTTTGAAGGGAGACCCTGCAACTCACCTCAAACTGCTGGGATTAACCCCTCGGTACATCTCCAAGCTTCACGCCACGTGGGGGCTTTCGGCAGACGGTCGGAGGCCGATTTCCATGGCGCTGGCCCAGCTCTGCAGCGTGACTGCTCGCCGGCCTCCGCGGGAGAGCAGTGCTGCGATTTTCCATTAGGGCCGGGCGGCGTGCTGGGAGGCTTTCTGGGTCAGGGGGCCGGGGCCGGGGCTGCAAAACACCTCCAGCGCAGGCAGGCAGCTCCTCGCGGGGCCTTGAGAAATGCTTTCAGTCTGCTCGCTTTCGCCTGCCACGGTCCCCGGGACACAGATATGGGTCAGACATGGTTGGAAGAAGCTCCATGGCGTGCTCTCCCGTGTCAGGTGCTCCGAGTGAAATTGTTCGTCTGTCCGCCATCCCCGAGTCATTCATTTACTTAACCAATATTTCCTGGGCAGCTCCGGGGTGCCAGGCTCTGCGCCAGGTGTTGAGGATACAGCAAGAACAAAACAGACAGGTTCTCTCTGCTCCCAGGGAGCAGACATACTACTGGGCATACCTGGCAAACAATGGGGAGGGTCCATGGCATGGACCCCAACCCAGACCGGGTTGGTGGTCAGGGTCAGCTTCCCAAGGAGGGAAAGTATGAACTAAGGTTTGGAGGGTGAAGGGAGCCTGCCCAGTCTGGGCAGACCTTCTAGAATAAGAGAAAGTGTGGCGCCCCGGAAACTAAAGTGGCCGTCTGTTGGGGCCGAGACAGGGAGAGGAGAAGAAGCAGAAAGCAGTGGATGTTGAGTGGGGCCTCGATCCGTTATCTATCTTGATAAAATGTTCGAACTTAACCCTGAGAGCCAAGGGGAACCCCATTTTTACGCAGAGGAGCAGCGGGCACAGTCTGTCTTGTCCTTGGCTGCTGTGAGGTCCATGAACCAGGATTGGGTGGAGGCTAGGGAGGCCACGGGCAGATGGAGACTCCAGGATGGAGGCTGCTGCAGCAACCCAGGTGGCCCAAGATAGGGAGCTGGCAGTGGGGGATGGAGTACAGGGGATGGGTTAGTGGCAAGGGGCCTGCTAGATGCCCAGCAGAGGGATCAAAATACTGAGGGAGGGCGGGGAATATGAAGAAGTCTTAGAAAGGAGGTGGCCTGGGGGTGTGGGTGCCTTTACCGGTTCACCAGATGGCGAAGGGAGGGGAGATGGAAAAGTGGGCCAGGCAGGGGTGGCCTTGGTGCCAAGCAGCATGGGTATCTGGGCAGCTTCTCCAAGCTTGGAGAACTTGGCCGGCACAGTTAGGTTGCCACTCCAAAACCCAAGCCCAGTTTTATGCTAGTGGCATCTCTCCACATTCTGTACCCCGAAATCTCCCTGGTTACTGGTCCGGAGAAGGGGTTGGGCAGTTGGCAGGGTGATGGAAACCCACTGGTGCGGACCATCAGAATCCACCCAGGTCCTGGCTCCCGACCACGCTCACCGACATACATGTGTGTCCTCAGACTCCTTTCCTGCCGCCGGGGAAGCCTGGGCACATCTCTGCCTGCTGGTCCGTGAGACAGCCTACTCTCCTCGTTTCACTGTGGAGGGACATGCGGATGCCTCGTGCTCACAGCACCATTGCTCTGGCACTGGCTCTGAACCTCTCTCTCTCCCTATCTCCCTCTCCTGTACTCTCTTCCTCCTTTCTCAGTTCAATTGGTTAATAAAATTATATAGGTTTCAAGAGTACAATTCTATAATACATCATCTGTATATTGTCAAGTCTCCTCCCATCACCATTTATCCCCCCCTTTACCCTCTTCTACCTGGACTTGGGTGAGTGTATGAGTCAGAATAGCCTAGGTTGTGCTGCATTAACAAAATAACCCCCAAAGCCCAGTGGCTTGAGGCAAGAAAGTTTGCTTCTTGTTCACAAAAAGTTGGATATGGGTCATCCAGGAGGGCTCTCCTCCATGAGGTGACTCAGGGATCCAGGCTTATGGTTCTATTCCATCAGCATGCATGGTTACCACCTAAAGGGGGTACAAAAGCAAGAAAGTCTTGGGATAGCTTTTATGGGATTGACTTAGGTTATTCTGCTCATATTCTGTTACCCAGAATGCCACCACCTGGCTGCAATTTCAAGGGAGGCTGGGAAATATAGTTTTACTGAATGCCCAGGAAAAATATAACAAAATGAGATTTAGTGATCACCCAGCACCCTCCCTGCTAAGGACAAGAGCTGAGTAGAGAAAGAGACAGGAGCCTCTTGCTATCTTCTAGATGTGGGATGTGGTGGCCTAGCCATGGGTGGTGGCAATGGGGATTTAGAGAAGTGGTCAGAGTTGTAACAGTCACACAACACCTGGTATTATGCCTGCCCAGGAGGCCCCATTAAGTGATCACTCCTATTGTAATCACTTACAATTAAAACATTTAAGTTTTCCTTTGCAGGATGAAGTCAAATTCCCCAAAGGCCTTTGCTCTGATTCCATAAGGTCATTAGGCTGAGATGTTCTCTGACCAAGGTCATACTATGTTCTCTGACATGGTCATAAGTTCTTGGAGCTTTAGCCTTGGGATGGCTTTTCAAGACATCCCGGTCCAGGTAGAAAGTGTGGCCTAGAGTAGGCAATGGACTTGCCCCAGTCATTGAGGTGGTCACTAGGCCACCAGAGCCTGGGCCCAGGTCTCCGTACCCCATGTGCCTCTCTATGCCATCAAAACCTTCTGGTTTTCTCCTTCCCCAGCAAGTCCAAGATGACAAACCATTGGGAAGTTCCTCAGGCAAAGTTCCTCTCCTGGTCACATCTGGTGAGATCTGAGTGGACAGGGAGGGAGGGAGAAGAGGGTGACTGGGCTTGCTCACCCAAGCCTGCTGCTCTCTTTCGTGTCTCCATGCTCTTGAGAAAGAATGTATGCAGCATGAGAAAGATCAGGGTTCCAATCCCACCTCCACCATTTCTCCACTGTTACATCTTGAGTCAGCTATTTAACCTCTCTGAACGTTAGACTTCTTTTTTCAGACAACGGGTCTAATGACGCTGGCCTCACACAACTGTTATGAGGACTGAATGGTGTAGGTAAAAGCCCCAAGCTCAGAGCCTGGCACCTAGGAGGGTCTCAGCCCATGGGGGTAATGACTGGGAAGAACTGCCAAGTCACCTCCCACCCCATCCCTCCGATGCCCCTGGGTGCTGACTCTGTACCAAGTTGTCAAAGCTCCTGCAGGACCAGGACACGCTTGAGAACTCACTCTAATGAAGGCTTCCCTTCTCCCCAAGAAGCAGGTGGCCTTTCCTGGCATCGTCATGCACCGTGTAGGGTCCATGCGACTTTACATTCCTCTGTCACAGGACGGAACTCAGCACCCTTACCACCATGGCCAGAGATCAAAGGGGCCACAGCAAACCCAAACTCTCCTGAGTCATCGGAGGGGCTGCACTCTTTCCTGGCACCCACATGTCCTTACATGGGCTTCTGTGGTTTGCCTCGGATCATATTTAAAGGGAAAGGGGAGAGATCACCAACTCCTTTGCGTGGTGGGGGTGGGTCAGATCCAGGCCTCTAGCTCCTGCCCATTGGCCTCTCAGGAGGTGCAAGGGCCCCCTTCATCTCTCGTGGTCCTGCCCAGGGAACCTCCAGGCTGGATCCTGCCATCCAGCATGGGCTCTCAGAGGTAGTTCAATAAAGAGAATTTTAAAGCCTTTTAATACTTAGCAGGGAATCTTTTCTTTGCCAAAGCACCAATTAAAGGGACAGGCCAGTTCAATTTGACTTTATTTCTAGCATCTTATCTGGAAGAGGAGACACGAGGGAGGTGCAGGCAAGGAAGGCCCTGAGACAGCCATCTCAGCTTCCTCTGACAGGGCAATCGTCTGCAGTAACGAGGTGCCTCCTGCCTTGAAGGCTCCAAGGAGAGGCCAAAGGACTCCTTGACGTTGCTCCTGCCCTTAGGAACTCACAAAGCAGTGCAGAGAAATGAGACAGCGGAGCGAGGTTGGTCAAAGAAGGCTTCTTGAAAGGGACAGACTTTAAACTGGGCTTTGGAAGGTAGGTCAAGTTAGGGGGAAGTGGAGAGAAAGGAGGGGCCATCTTGGGTGAGAAGCCCTGCAGGAGCAAAGACAGGATTAATGGGGAGTAACCAGTAATGTGTGGGGAGTATTTCTGTGTCCCAGGAACTGTGCTAAGCACTGTATAACTTATCTCTAATCTTTCAAATAACTCTATGAGGAAAAGGGGATATAGAAACTGAGTTTTAGGTACTTTAGTCCAGTTCATGATTCTAGTTAAGTACTAGAGTGTGGACTAGAACCCAGGTCAGTGACTCCAGTGTGTCCACTTTGAAGTCTTGGGCTGAAACGTGTGAGAAGAGGTGTGGAGGGGTCAGGAGTACAGGGTTCTGAAGTTGGTAGAGTTTATATGTATTGGAGGCCCACAGGTCCCCATCTCCCTGTTTCTGAGCCTTCCAAGGACATGTAGCTCTGTCTACCCACTCACCAGCTCTGCACCTGCCACTGAAACTGACCTGGTCTACGTCCCATTCCCTCTTTTCAGCTGTCTTCTTTCCTTCTATTCTAGCAGGTGCCTTTGAAAGCTGTTACTCCCAAGGGAGTGTCTGTCAGTTGGCTTTCTCAGGTTGTGGCTGGTAGTCTTGGAATTCCTCACCAACCACCAAATAGGCTAATGCCTGCACTACTCCTGGACAAAGACTACTCAGGCTGGTGGCTCTGTCCCACTTCTGGAATCTTCCAAAGAGGCTTTGTCCATGCCTAGAATCCATTAGAGCATGATGATCGTTCAGGTGTTTGTTCATTCTTTCAACTATCCATCTATGCATCTATTCATCTATCCATCCATATACTAATCAATTATCCATCCATCCATCCATCCATCCATCCATCCATCCATCCATCCATCCATCCACAAATCCACTCAGCACTTATTTTGAGACGATAGCCTTGTTCTCCTTACACTGGGCCTTCAAAACCACTATAGGCTTGGAGTTTCTGGGAAGTGGAGAGGTTAGTTCATCCAGCCCATCTACTTTCATGCTTTGTCAAGTAATGGGTACTCTGAATACACAAAGTGAAATTCACTAACTCCAGGGCAAATGACAGGCCTGGCCGTGCCCAGACCCCTGGCCGTTCAGTCTCCAGCTTGTTCTACTGTAGGGAAGTGGATGGAGAAGTGTACAGAGTAAGAAACTGAGCCTGCCTTGGGCGCATGGCAACCAGCAGCCATCTCTGAGCATGGTCCGTGGTGCTGCCAGCAGCCTATTTTGTTGAGGAGCAGCCTCACTCAGACACCATCCTGTGCTCCTCGCATATTTCCCCAGGGCGGGGGAACCTTCTGGTCGGACTTCCTGAATCTGCGATCTGCCCCACCCGGTGGATTTGGGTTTGCCTTTCTGTGGGAAAGCTTCAAGCCTCTGATACCACACCTACCTCTCAGCATTGGGCCAGATTTCCAGGAAAGAGGAGGGACCGTTCCAGCAACAAATAATTCAATAAAGATTCTCTCTGCCCACCAGCTTTGTTCCTTCTGCCTTCATCTCTGACTATCAAGGAAATGGAGACCAGATCCCCCTTCCTACTACCAGGCCAGGTGCCAGCCAGGACACCCTCTGCAGCCAGCTTCTTTGTTCATATCATGCCAGGAACTGGCTCGCTCTCTCCACAGCTCACCCGTCTCCGTGGCTTCCCCTTCTCCTCTCAGACTCAGCCCTCTTGGTAATATTGGATTAGCCCACTTTCTCGAAAGCTGATTTTTATTTGCATAATCCTCTGCTCTTCGTGTTACTGGGCCCTCGGTGATAAGCCGATGGATGGGGGCAAGTCAAACAAATTACACTCTTTACACTTAACAGTAGAAGAAGCTATTTTTTTTTAAAGAAGACACACATTTTGTTTTCATATCCACATTCTCTTTGACCAATAGTGCCACCCCAGTTTGGGGTGCATTCGCCTGTGTTTCCTGATCTTTACCATGAAGCCACAGCAGACAGGATGGGAATTAGACCTGAGGAAGAACTTCCTGATTGTTTTAGTGGAGAGAATGTACATGAAAGCTCCTTGCAATCACAATGCATTACACTTTGTGTATGAAGCACATTTCCACACGTCATCTAATTTTTCCCCATGAAACACCACAGGCAGCCAGCACAGGCATTTTTTCCCAGGACAGTTGAGGGGAATGAGACTCAGAGAGGTTACATGTGGTGTTGTTGATGGGACTGGAACAAGAGCTCCTGGTTCCAATCTCTCCAACGCCCCTCACTGACCTCAATTCCAATCAATAAACACCAGCTACCTACTGTGTGGCAGAGGCGCCAGCCCAAGGCCAGCGTGCCTTTTATTGAGTGCCTACTGTGCGGCAGGTCCACACATGACTGCCTGGGGGAGTTCGGCACAGACCGCTACAGAAAAGGGGTAGGAAAATGACCCAGAGGACGGCATGTCTCTCCCACAGGCCTCTTCTCTCTGCCCAAGAGATTTTTACAAATCAGGTGATCATCCGTGTTAACTTGAGAGGACAGAGAAGAGGTCTGAAAAAGACCAATGGGGTTGGGGCCATGAAGTCCATCCCTCAGCCGCCTTCATCCCATCTTCACTTCCCTGGAACCGCTCGCCTTCAGCCAGGCCACTGGGTAGGGCCTCCTCTTTTGACAGTTCTTATAAAGAAGAGAAAGGGCAGGAGTGTGAGGGAGCAGGTCCAGGGTGTGTGTGTGTGTGTGTGTGTGTGTGTGTCTTTAGGGTAGGGAACTGTACACATGTTTATTGGGTGAGGAGGAGCCAGTGCACGGGAAGAGCTTGGGGTGACATGGTGGGAAAGAATTGAAGGCCAAGACCCCGGCAGGTGTAGGCAAGGGTGGGCTCAGCACTCAAGTGGAGGGGCTCACACGGGAAGGAGTGCGAGTCTCCCACGGTAGGGCAGGATGGAGCTCTGGACAATGTAGAGACTCTGGCAACAGACACCCCTGGGTCCAAACACCAGCTCCATCACTGGCTAGATGGGCAGCCTTGGTCACTTCATCTCAGCCTCAGTTTCCTCCCTTCTCAAATGGATATGAGCCTTCCACCTTATTGATGTGGGATGTGGGGGGTTAAGAGGAGCCTCTAATATGGCTCATGGCATTTGGGACGTTCTTGTTCTTCACAAATGTCAGCTGCCTCTCCTCTCCGGACCGGGGGAGTGAGGAGAGGTTGAGGGAAGGTGCAGAAAGGGTAGGAAGGAGGGACGTTGAGGGTGTCCCAGGAGAGTCAAAGCCCAATGTCCTTTCCTAAATGACTCTCTGTCCATGTCAAGAGAAGGGCCAGGTGACTGGTCCCGGGGCCCAGGGACAGTCAAGAGCCAAGAGGCCGAGAGAGGCGGGAAGGCGCCCTGCTTCATCCTTTTAACCTTCATACAATGGCCACAGGGACCCATCTGGTCTTGGCTAGCGTGGCCTAGTCAATGTGGAATGACCGGGGTGGCCTGCATGAGGGAAGGTGTGGGGATGAGGGATCAGCAGGTGGAGCCAAGGTGAAAACATCGGGGGCATCTCTTTGCCTTCAGGCCAGAGGCATCCTAACGTGGACTTGTAGTTCTCATGTGCTGATCCGCCCGAGGGTGAGCTTGCCGGAGCGCCAGGCTGGGTGACCTGGGCAAGCTGACCTCTGTTCGCCTGGGCTCCTTCCGCATAGGAAGCAGCTGGCCACGGTGCCTACTCCAGGGGATCGTGTCGTCATTAAGCGGCACGATACTCATGGAGCATTTAACAGAGGTGGGGGACATCCAGCGCACGGGCCGTATAAGGCCCAGGAATCATTTGGCCTGGCCCTGCCAAGGCATTAGGGTGAGTTAATTAAATGTTTGACCAAATATAGCAGGCTCATGTTTAAGTTGATGACTTTGTATGGCCCGAGAATGATGTTCTAAATATCCAAATGGCCCTGGGCAGAAAAAGGCCCCCCCTCCCTTGACTTAGAATACAGGCTGCGCTTTCCTCGTCTTCCTTCTGGCATCGTTTGTGAAGGTTCCCCTGAAGCCAGCCCGAGGAAGGAGAGGGGAGGGTCTGGGGGTCTGCCTGTCCCACCCGTCTCCATTACACATCCCGGGGCAGGGAACCAGCGTGGGCTCCAGCTCTCAGCTGCCGTGGGACCTTGTGGCTCCGGTGTCAGTCCGCGATGTGGATTTACCAGGTTCTTTCCGAGATCCTCTCCTGCTCCGACACCTTCTGACTCTTCGTGAGGTCAGAGTCCCTCAGAACCATCCACTTCCCCAGCCAAGCGGGCTTGGCAGACGCCAGGGCAGCCTTCTCAAACCATATGCAGCCGTCGCCGCAGCCACAGAAGGGAGCTTGCTGGGTCAGACTCCCGGGTCTGCCAAGGCGGGGCGTTGCTGAGCAGGCTGGGATGTGTGTCCTCGCTGCGTGCCCCCTCCCTCCCCCGGTAACTCTCACACTCACTGCGTTTTGAGAACTCCTGCCGAAGAGACAGGAGGGTTTTCTCCTCTCCCCTCTCTCCTGTAACCAGCGAAAGCCACCCAGCCGGGCCCGGTCACCTGACACTGGTGCATGTAATTTCTAAGTGGGAACAGCAACTCATCAAATGGAGCGGTTTGCAATTGCCTGGGATAGAACTATTTTCTTTTCAATCTTCCCTGGAAAGTGACAGATAATAACCAGCCTGGAGATGGTAATATTATTAGGGCCAAAAATAAAATAAAACCCCTTAACGGCTTCCTCTGACAGAGGGAGGCCAAGTCTTCTTCCATTCATTTAAATCAAGTGATTGTTTTCCTTGCTTATTACCTTCGATTCCCAGGAAGCTGCATCACCTGCCTCCCCCTGGGCCAGGGGAGGGTCCTGCTCTGCCTCTCCTCTCGTCTCCCAGGGGGTCTCTTATCTCTGATGTGTCTCCCCATCACCAGCCTCCCGGGGAAACCCAGCAGCAGGAAGCCAACCACGGATGAGCCCCTTTCCGCAAGCTGGTTTCCAACCCAGCACCCACCATTTCCATTAAATGGGCTCCTACACGTAAGGACACAGGAGGAGGCCTGGGGTAGAGTACGTGCCCGACTTTCGTTAACACTATTGTTGATGGTTATTGTGAAGAATATCGAATATGGGGCATTGGAATACCGTGATTCTTGTCATGCCAAGACAACGTGTGCCCTCCGGCAAGTCACTGTGCATGAGCCTCGGTTTCTCCAGCTGTGAAGGAGGGTGGGGGGTGTGGACACAGTGAGACCAGGGCGGGGATCCGTATGCTGCCACTCTTTCCCGGGAGGACATCATGATAGGAAGCCCCTGGGCAAAGGGTCAGTGGTCCTCAAGGCCCCCTCATTCCCTTATTCCACATATAAACGGAACATCCCGACCGGCAGGTGCAGATGCAGCTTCGGGCCATTGAGTTTAAGCTAAGCCTCTCTCTTCCTAGCACTTGATTCCAGATGATTCTCTGAATGCAATTTACCTCTTTTATGCTCCTGCTTCTTTTTACCTGTTGTGGGGACTTAGGTACTCCTGTAACCTTGGCAACCCTCCCTTTCTCCTTCTCTACGGAAAGGAAAAGGCTGTGCCCACTTTTTAAGGTCCTGGTGGACATTTCAGCCGACCTATGAGCAGGGCCGACCGCATGGTGGACACCCCATACGTGGCAGCGGTCATAGAGGTCATTGAAAATAAGGCCATCATTCTTACTCTATTTTCACCGACCCACAACCCCTACCTGCAGCCCAGAAACCCAAACGGATCTGAAAATTGAAAGGAATTTTTTTTATAATTTATTTGCTGGCCACACTGGACCTGACTTGAACTGACTTGGAGGCAAAACCCAGCCTGAGCCAATGGGAGGTTATTTATGGTCTGTATTGATCTCACTTAGTGTTACTATCCAGACGTTTCGCTGCAGAAATATCGATGTGGGTGATTGCGGAGTGATTCCTCAGCCCCTGGTGGGTCTGGAGCACACTGAGCGAGCTCCACATCACCTTCCCGAGGAGAGCGAGGCCATCGGGCTGCAGATCCGGGTATGGACGGCGGTGGGACTGTTCCTGTGAGGTTCTCACCTCTGTCTGCTGTGTGCCTCCTGCAAGACTCCGCTCTTGGAAAATCGTTGTTTACCCAGCTGCCCTCTCACTCATATGTGCATGTAAATCCAGCCCAAACCCACTTACCCAGGCGCATCTTCTTGCCATGCCACACACACACACACACACACACACACACACATACACACTCACATGCACGCACACACGCACATGCACATGTGCATACACATGCACACGTGCATACACATGCACACTCACACATGCACACACACGCACATACACACACATGCACGCGCTCAGCATCCCCCCCATCCTTGGTCAGCCCCTACACACACATGCACACGTGCATACACATGCACACTCACACATGCACACACACACATACACACACATGCACGCGCTCAGCATCCCCCCCATCCTTGGTCAGCCCCTTCTTCAGGTGCTTGCTGACTCTTCCTTTTAATACGCCGCCTCATCACCCGTTTCCAGGCCGATGTCTGTGCCCACCAGGCAGCTGGAAGGAAGGCTTCCGCCCTGCCTGACGTCCACAGGCTGCCTGTCCCCCACGCGGCGCCGCCGGCTGCATTCTCCGCTCCTCACACCGATTTTTGGCACCAGGTCCACACAGCCAGGGGTCTCCAAACAGAAGTGCGCCTTTCCCAGGCAAGCCGGCTCCTTTCTGAAGTTCCGGATGGAGGGGGCTCTGTCCAAGGTCCTGGACCTTCCCCTGCATTTTCTTCTGCAGGTTTTTCTTCTGAGCCACAGAGATTAAGAGCTTGGAGGTGGCCCCTGAGGAAAGAGTTGTCAGTGATTTAATGAAACAGTGATGGAGCCAGGAGTGGCAGGGGGTGGGAGGTTGTTTTTTTTGGGTTTTTTTAACCAGACTGTGCAGAGGTGGGAATGACCGAGGAATTTATCCTCGCAGGCTCTGGTCAGCCCTCGAACAGCAATAATATTTTTAACAACCACTTGCTGTGTGTCCTAAGCACTTTTACATGAGCTATCTCATTTAATCTTCACAACATCCTCTAAGATGACTTCTACTATTACCCCACTTAATAGATGAAGAGCCCTAACCGGTTTGGCGCAGTGGATAGAGCGTCGGCCTGTGGACTCAGGGGTCCCGGGTTTGATTCCGGCCAAGGGCATGTACCTTGGTCATGGGCACAAACCCAGTGGGGAGTGTGCAGGAAGCAGCTGATCGATGTTTCTCTCTCATCGATGTTTCTAACTATCTATCCCTCTCCCTTCCTCTCTGTAAAAAAATCAATAAAATATATATTTTTTAATTATAAGAAAAAAATAGATGAAGAGACTGAGGGTCAGGGAGGCTAGGTAACTTGTTCCAGGTCACACATCAAGTATATGGTGGAGTCAGAAGCTGATCTCAGGCAATTGGACTCTACTTAACCAAATTCTTAACCAAACATGTATCGGTGACCTATTGCCACAGTAATGCTGTGTAACAAATGATCACAAATTCTCCGTGGTTACAGCAATAAGCACTTTTTGCTCACATATCGGAAGGGATGAACTAGGTGATTCTGTTTTCCTGGCTGTGCTCGCCTGCCTGGGGGTGGCTGACTGTTGGCTGGCCTAGATATTGCCCTCACCCTAATGAGAACGAGTTGTCTAATAGGTGAGATGGGCAGCCATATAATTAGAAAACACGTGCTACTGTAAACCGATTCAGGAAGATGCAGGCAAGACCCAATCCAGGAGACTCAACCTGGGTGGGCATCCTGGAGGAGGTGCGTCTTGGCCATAGTTAGGAAGGCAGAGGAAGCTCCCTGACGGGCAAGGATTAGAAGGTGGGGTCACAGAACACAGGGGAAGAGGATGTGGGGAGCTGGTTTTCCAGGTCCTTAGCCCTTTGTGGGGACTAAGCAGCCGCGGTGGGGAAGGAAAGCCTTGGGCTCAGAGGGATTTGGAGAAGGAGGCCCCAAGCCCCTTTGTGAAGCTCGGAGAAAGGAGGAACGCGTTGAGGAAAGGAGAGAGAAAGGTAGAGCAAGCCCTGCGCTGGAACCTGCTGCTTTTCCAAGACCCTGAGCTCCCAGAGGGTGAGGCTCCGTTCCTTGGGACAGGACTGGCTCCGCCATAGAGACGGAGCCGCTCATTCTCCAGCCTGGGTCCCCTGAACAGACGCAACTGCAGCCCACACGCCCAGGCCAGCCACCACCTGTTTCTGCAAATGAGTTTATTCAAACACAGCGGAGCTTACTCATTTACTCATTGTCTGCGCCCATCAACAGTGGGGCTGAGTGCTTGCAACAGGAACCACGTGACCCGGAAAGCTTTAAATAGTTACGCTCAGCTCTTTACTGAAAACCTTTGCCGACCCTGCTCTAGAGGGTGAGCCACAGAGGGGCAGGGTCTCTGTTGTAGTCCCGCTGTCTCCCAGCACCCAGAGCCTCACAGGGCAGGTGCCTCCTCGGTGCAGGAAGGGCCCTGCCTCTCCTCCTTCCCCGCTGCTGCCGGGTGAGGGGGGAGTCTCTCCCACTCTGCTCCTCCATTTGTTCTCCCCGGGCGGATCTTCTCAGTGAGAAAACAGAACTTGAAGAGGCCAGCGTGAGCAGCCTTACTCCTCCGGCTCATTCTCAGCAGAGCCGGCCCTAGGACCCAGGTCCCCGGACTCCATGTGCCCCACAGTCCCCACTCCGGCCTCATCCCCACAGTCACCTAAGCAGTCCGCTCTGAGGTTCCAGCTTCGGTGCTTTGTAGGGGGTTCCCATGTGGTGTAAGGACTTCGGGGCTGTGGGCAGGGCCTTAGGGACTCCTGGGCCCCTGGGGAGTGAAGCTGAAGGAGAGACAGCCCAAGGCAGAGGGCTCTGTCCCAGGTCTGAGCTTCCCTGCGATGTGCCCAGAGGAGCACCCAGCCTCACGGGAGGGAGCCCGTGGTGTGGCTGTGCTTTGCCTCCCCCGTCCTCCACCCCTGCCTCGGCGGCCACCCACGTGCCTTGGGAGTTGGAGGAAGGTACTGTTGCCAACCTGCCCGACAAAAACCAAATCGTTCCTCCCGGGACTCTGAACAGGTGGAAGGGCAGGGGCACCAGACCTGTGGCTGGCCTCCATCCCGGGGGCTCCGTGGGAGGGGGCAAGGGAGGGGGCAAGGGACGTCCCAGAGGTTTATCCAGGGGGACGGTCACTTGTCACACACGTGCCACCCAAGGCAGGAATCCCCCTCAGCCCTGTGGACGGCGGACTGGGCAGGTGGACACACTCACAGGTTCCCTCCGTCTTCACGGTAGCTCCAGGGTCTTCTGTGCAGCGAACCCTCGGCCTGCGTCAGTTCAGGGCCATCTCTTTCCTGCGCTGGTGGCCTGTTCTCGGGGTCCCAGCTCCCGCACCAGACCTCTTAGTCCAGAAGCCATGGGCTGTGGACGAACGTGTCAGGATGAGGGGGGAGCTGCTATTTAAGGCACAGGAGAGGCAGGGGAGCAGGGTCGGGCCGAACTGGGGTGCCTGCAGCTCTGATTGGCTCCGATATCATTTGTGGGTGAGGGAAGGTGCGTGATTCTGATGGGACTCGGGGTGACAGACCTGGGGCGTTCCTGGGGCAAGTGTGACACCCTGAGGGGCTGCTTGTGCCTTTGCCTGAGACTTTGGGTGACTCTCAGTCCCTTCCCAGTGGGTGAAGAAGGATCCAGACCGCCCTGCTCCTGTGTTGTGGGAGGGGATGCCATCTTGGGGAGGACTTCCTGGAGGAGGAGGAGTGTCAGCACCCCTGAATGGATGCCGAGTTCACTGGAAGGGTTCCCCGTGGGCCTCTCTCAGCCCATTAGTGGCCTGACAGCAGGTCCCCAGCCTGGAAGCTTCCAGAGCCTCACAGCCGCCCCTCTCTGTGGGGGCTGAGTCTCCCAGTCAGACTGGGCGCTCCATTAGCGTCCAACTGCGTCTCCTCCCTCAGACTGGCGATGCCCCCAGACGAGGGAGTAGGTATGTGTTAGCAGCCCAGCAGCCCCCGGAGGGCAGGAGCTGCCTCTGTCCAGCCCGAGCGCATGTCTCCCCCATCACTCCAGCGACGGGGACGCTTTCCTTGCTCTCCACTCGTGATTCTAGGCCTGCGCCTCCGTGGGGGCCACAGGGCCCACTGAGAAAAGCAGAGGCTTCCAGCCACGGAGTGAGCACCTGGAATTTGCCCAGCGGCCTCCGGCAGGCCCCTCCCCGCTGCGGAGCTTAGTCCTCCCACGCAGAACCCAAGAGGCTCGCCAGCGTTTCGGAAACAGACTTGCAGCTCTGGACTCCCACCCTGCGCCTCCCGGAGGCACCCGTTTCCAGCACCGGCCCCTGTCCTCCGCCACCATCCTCTCTCCTCCTCACGGGCTTGGCGCTGAGGCTGAGCCGGGCCGCATCTCTGTGCTCCCGCTGGCTCCTGGCAGCTCCCTTTCCCACCTCTTTGTGCGCACAGGTGGCTGAATTACCAGCCCTGCAGGGAACCCAAATTAAGAGACTCCAAACCCTGTCTGTCCCCGCACCCCCCGGAGCTCAGGGAAGTGGCTCCTTTGAAGACCTCAACTGAAACAAGAGAAAACAATTCCGAGCAGAGCGATCCATCCCACTCTCCTGGCTTTGTCCCTCAGAACGGTTTTCTTCCCCGGCCCCAGACAGTCTAGCAAGAACGGGCAGAGGACCGAGGGGACAGGGGGGACACCCTGAATAACTCCTGGGGAGCGGTGCTGGAGGGGGCCTTTTGTACCCTAACTCAGACAGAGGCATGGCAGCTCGAGCTGGCGCGTCGTCGGGGGTCCACAGAGGCAGAGCCCTAAACCCCCCTTCTTCAGGCTCCTCAGAGCCCTCCGCTGACTGGAGGGGGACCAGGTTTCTGGCCAGGATCAGGGAGATAACCATGTTCGCTGCCCTGGAAACAGGCCAGGCTCAGAGGCAACGGGCTTCCTGCCCTCCAGGCAGACCTCAGCCCCGGAGGAGGTGATCCTCAGGCCCCTTCATATCAGTGTCTATCAAAGATTTAAAAAAAAAAAAAAAAAAAAAACTCTGCCCAAACCAGAGCCATTGAAACTATCCATCACTCTTCCCCACTCACAGGTCGTGTATGTAATTTGATGCACTGGTAGCATTTCTGCAAATTACACATCATTCTCCCCACCAAAGCCGCACCTTTGACTGCTGTCATATTCACCTGACTGTGCAAGTCATTTTCAGGCCTCACTGAGCAGACCGGTGAGGCATGGAGGGAGGCAGGGATGGGGACAACTCTGGACAGCAGGCCCAAGAGCTCAGAGAGAACACTCCTCTTTCCAGCTCACAGAGTTCACAACAGAGGGTGGGCTTCTGGGGAACTCTTTACCGAGAAGCATCTACCTGTGGCTTACATGCCCCTGATGATGGGGAGCTCACCACCCCCTGCAGACACATCGTTCCATCGCTGAGTACCTCTGTCAGTTAAAAAGTGCCCTGCTGATACTGATGGAATCTGCCACCCCACACCTTCAACCTATTAACTCTCTATCCATTTCACGGGTGACATCAAATTAGGTGACTTACTCATCTGAGTTTGCCTAGGACTGAGCTAGTGAGGAAGACCAACTTCTGGTTTCCCTGCAATGGACCAGGTATTAAACCCCAAATTCGTGCAGTCTGGCAGCCTCCTCAGTCCCCGGAAAACCTGGACAGTTGCTCGCCCTACAGAGAAAAAGCCTGGGTCCGCTTTTCCTCCTCTGCCTGGCCACCTTTCTGAGGCTCAAAGGCAGTCCGAGTGCCTCCGGCACCCCAGCGGGCAGTGGCCAACCAGTCACAATGGCTGGCCGGGTCTCCAGGGGAGTGGCGTGGTGAAAGGACCAGGCTCAGTCCTGGCTCAAACCCACCTGTGCCTCCTCTGAGCTGAGGGCCCACCACTCTCCACCTCACTCAGTCCACTGCTGCCATTCAGATCACGTTTTTCTTCCCTCACGTAACCAGCTCCATTCCTTCTCAGCGTCTTTCCGTTGCTCTGACCTCCGTGTGGCATTATCTTCCTCCAGCCTCCCCAGAGCCATTCGGGTTTCCAGAGGCCGCCTCTGGTCCTTCCTGGAATCCCCAGGCCGATTTCCAGCCCCCACACCCTGGTTTGTTTGCTGCATAGCAATGGTTGCCCCTCAAGGTCACCTTGCTGCTCGATTTTCTAAGTTATATGTAAGTGACTGGTCTCTCGGTGCAATGGGTGCTTGGCACGAAGTCGTAACTACTGACTGCGTCCTCATTTCATCTTTGCCGAAACCTTGGGCAGGAGGCAGCAGTATGCCCATTTGCAGGCGAGAAGACTGAGGCCCACAGAGTTCGTGAGGGATCTCAGTCTCTCGGTGAGCCTGTGGCTGAGCTGGGATTTGGATGCAAGATTGTCTGACTCCAGAGCCCACTTCCTTCTCTCTTTCTTTTAGTAATCACCCTGCCAGGGAAGTCATTGCTCTCTGGGGACAAGGAAACAAAATACAGCCAGATCTATAATGAAAAGCAAATGGGATTTTTTTTGTTGTTGTTGTAATAACACCAAGTGTCGTTCAAAGCCAGGTAAAGATTTTTTTTTTTTAATAGGCTGGGTGATTTTTATTGGACAGTTTCCTTGTAGTAGGACCAACACCAGCCTCTTCCATCTTCTTTCTCCCAGAGGAATGAAACCAGTCCTGCTGACCCCGTGGGATGTGAGAACATCTACACACCCTTTAGGGGCCTGTGATACCAGCTGCCCGTGCCACCCCTGGGGCTGTACTGGGAAACCAGTGTGTCAGTCTAACTCCTGGATGTGGCTGAAATGAGCTTGGCCTGGGCATTACAATCTCAGCTCTGTTGCTAGCTGTGTGTCTTAGGGAAAGTTGCTCAACCTCTCTGG
Source organism: Eptesicus fuscus (assembly GCF_027574615.1). Lineage (NCBI taxonomy): Eukaryota > Metazoa > Chordata > Mammalia > Chiroptera > Vespertilionidae > Eptesicus > Eptesicus fuscus. Next base: position 10,227,139 of record NC_072481.1, read on the forward strand.
TAAAGGCATTTGCCAGGTCCACCTCAGAAATGATTCAGGGGCTCAAGAGGCCCACCGGAAGGAAAGACTTGTAAGTATATGGCCATGCATCTGGGCATTGGTCCGCTCATTCCGTCACCACGTTACTGTGCTGGGGTTGGGGATGGACAGCATTGAACAGAATGGTCGCAGCCCTGCTCTTCCACAGTGTGTACCTGGTGCTCCCCCAGCATTTACCACAAAGCTCCATGGAGGCTGCCACCATGCCTTCTTGCTCACCATTGTAGCCCCGTGCTGAGCACAGAGCTTGCCTCTCAGCTCGGGCTCCACAGATAAATATGCATGGCTGCTTATGTAGGCGAGGGCAGAGGGGAGCAGCTGAGCTCTCTCTGGAGATGCCAGGAAAAGCTTTTGAGCTGAGTCATAAAGAGTTCGACTCAGGAGAGCAGGGGCTTATAATCCAGAGCAGGGGCCCAACCTGGCCCTCCGTCTGTTTTTGCAAATAAAGTTTTATTAGAACACAGCCATGTTCATTCATTTGTTTGTAGATTGTCTATGGTTGCTCTCACACTCTAACAGCAGAGCTGATTGGTTGTGAGAGAGTCTGTAGAGCCTGCAGATGCTGAAATATTTATTATCAGAAAGTGCGCTGAATCCTGATCGAGACAAAGGAATCAGACCAAGGGAAGGCCCAGGGGCCTCTCGCCTGCTTGGCAATACCTATTTGTGTGGGTGAAGCTGTGGGCTCCTTCCTTCAAAAATGATTACAGATTTCAAATTTCGAGATGGCAATGGCAAAGCATTTAGCCAAGTGTGGGGCCCTTTAAGCACAGGAACCCCATGTGACCAATTAGGCACGCCGATGGTGGAGCAGCCTGGTGGGAGTCAAGCTTTGTCCCAGAAAACTGCCCTGGGAACTAAGTGGTGGGGAGAAAACTCCACCTGGGCTCTGTGTTAGGGCTCAGCATCTCCAAGCCCCACGCCAAACTTCCCAGGAGGACCAGTCTCGGGACCTACTCCCCAGGCCAGGGAAGGACCGGCCTTCCTTTCTCATCTCCCCTGCACCCCCATTTCACAGGGCCTGGCTCTGATGAAGAAGCAGAGATGGGCCCGGCTCTCGCGCCCTCCAGGCACATCTTCTGATCAGACATGAGGCAGCCCTGGGAAGAAACGTAGCGGGTGTATGGGAATCTCTCTGATGATGCCAGAGGGCATTTCTGGGGGAAAGGACCTTGCTTCGCTCAGCCATGGGACATGCACACAAGGAACAGCCTCTAATGGAACCTCCTAAGCTGGGTGCCCACTCAAACTCAGCCCCCTGGATTCCTAGAGTCCGTGCCATCCGTCCCTATGGGAACATCTCCTCTTGATGCTCCAGACCCAGTTCATGCTTCTCCATCCTTCTTTGTACCCAGAGGCTGAACTCCATGGTGGCATCAATGGGCTTCCTTGCCCTCCGGCTTCCAGTTCTGTTTGTCTGGTGCCTGGGAGGCACCTTCAGACGATGGGAGGGCAGGTGGAATTGAGGTCAGGATCTTCGTTCTCCAGCTCCTCTCCGCTGGGCCCAAGCTCTTGTTGGGTGGCATTCTCCTTTTATCTGCTGCTCTCTCTCAAGTACAGGTAAACTCCCAGTCCCTTGCCCCTTCGCCTCTGCTCCTTAGAAAAATAGCAGCCCGCACTGGTCCCTGCTCCAGGTGCCACCCATGCCATGCTCACACTTGTGTAAGGAATCCTAATGTTGAGGTCTCTTCCTTTGCCTTTTGCATGAGTCATGTTTCTGGATGGGCCCTGCCTGACACAGCCAGCTCCCCGCACCCAGATGTGGCTTTAGCCAAATAGAGGCTCTCACGATCGGATAGAAACGTCAAGGTACTTCCCGTGTGTGCAGGTGCTGACACTGCACTCTTCCTCCGAAGAGGTTGCGCACCCAGCTCTAGTTATCCCTCTGTACTGCCCTCCCTCCAAATGCAGTGCTTAAAACAACAGCCATTTTATTACATCGCACGATTATGTGGCCAGGAATTCAAGCAGGGCTCAGCTGGCTGATTCTCATGCTTCAAACGGTGTCAGCTGGGGTCAGTGGGTCTGATTTAGTCGGCAGCTGGTCTGATCTGCAGGGGTCAAGGCAGCTCCATGCATGTGCAGGCAGGGCTTCAAGGCTGGGCCCACCAGGAGCCCCTCCCGCTCCCCATGGCCGCTCCAGCACCATGGCCAGCAACAGGAAGTGGACTCCGCCACCTCCTAAGAACCTGGAATGGAAACTGGTACACTTTCTCCACTAACGCGTATTCCATTGGTCAGAGCGGTCACAGAATGTCCCTGGTTTCAAAGGGGAGGGGGAGCATGGACACACACACCCCCCATCTCTGAGTGGAGGTTTGTCAGAGAATGTGGTTCCACCTTTGGTCCATCGCACACTCCTTCCTCCAGTTAGCAGCCCCCTCTTCATTCGCTTAGAGTTGTGCTCACAAAACTGCTGTCTGAGACCAAGTTCACAGGTTGTGCTACCTCGATATACACTGGGGTTTTATTTTGTCATTAAATGACTTTGGACCTGCATAGCCTCTCCATCTCAACAGTGTTCCCACCACTTCCCCCTGTCTGCCAGGGGCTCACATTCAGCTCCTGCCTGGCTCCTGAGGCCCCTGAGTTCACGGTCCTGGATTAGGAGGCACAGGGACAAGTTTAGTCTGATGGTCTCGTGCACCGGACACAGAAACCCCCAAACAATCAAGGCTTTTATATAGCTCAGCTCTCCCAGTCCTACTTCCAGTAGGACATGTTGGTCCAACAAATGCCAAGACCTTTTCTTAAGATCCTCAAGATGAAGCCATCCTGGTATCAGGAAAAATCCCTGGCAGGAGACCCGGGACCTATGTCTTGTCAGGCACTGCCCGTGTGAGCTGGAGCAGATCGCTGCCTCCCCGGCATCGTGCACGACCAAGGAAAGAGCGTGGTTTGAAGTTACCCGGGTCTGAAGCCCAGCTCTGCCACGTGTCTCGGACAGGTCACTTCATCACTCTGGCCCCGGTGGCCTCCTCTGAAAGCTGGGGTCACCGTGAGCATCCCTTGGGCTCTCGTAAGAATGAAACATGGTGACGTGCACACAGCATTGGTCCCCTGTGCATTCTGACTTCCGGTGCCAGCTCGGAGCTTCTGAAGCCCAGGCCCCCCGCCCGGGCTGAGCCACTCACCTCAATGTCTAGCACAGGTCCTGACGCTTAGTAGGCACTCAGGAAACACTTGTTGAGTTCAACTGACTCCTTATCAAACCAAGCAGTAGCAACAGAAATACAAACATACGTCCATTAAACAGCTGTGTGCACGAATGCTCATCACAGCGTATGCAGTGAGAGCCACACAGGAAACTGGCCAGGCATCTACTACAAGAGAATGGCTAGCAAGCTGTGGTATCTCCTCCAATGGAATACTCCTCAGCTATAAAAAGGAAGGAGCGATGGGCACACACAACTCCATGGGTGGGTCCCAAAAATATTTCGCCAGGAGAAAAGAGCCTCCACTAAAAATAACCTGCTGTGTGACTCCACGTATGTGAAATTCTACGGCAGGAAAAAAAAATGGTGTGAGAAACATCGGCATAATGCTTGCGTGGGGGCAGAAACTGGACTGGGGAAGGGGAGAAGGAACTTTCTGGAGTGATGGTGATGTTTGCTTCATGAGAGGGATTCGGGTTACACAGGTAAATGCATTTGTCAGAACTCACTGGGCAGTCCATTCGAGATTTGTGCATTCTATTGTAGGGAAATTTCACCTAAAAAAGAGACTTTTGTGCGTAAATATTGACGTCCAATCAGCGATACCCATGTTGAAGCATCTAGGAGCGCCGTGTGCCGATGTCTGCGGCTCACTTTGGAATTCATCCAGAAAATACAGGTGGGTGGGTGGGCAGAGGGGTGGATAGAGGGAGGGGCATGGGATAAAACGGACATGATCAAATGTCCGTTATAGATGCCAAGTAGTAAGGCTGCAGGTGTTAGCTCTTAAAATTCTTTACACTTCTCCGTATGTTTGAAAATGTTGACAACCAAGCGTTGAGGAATAAAGCGCGATGCTGCAGGGCCACGCCCGGGCAGTGGGGTGACTTGGGCGAGGTCACACAGTCTGCCACAAACACTGAGGCTCGTTTCCGGGAAAGTGAAAGTGGGATTGTGTCCGCCCAGCTGGATCTGGACTGTGGGCAGTCGGTAAACCCCTTCGCCTCTCTGGGACTCTGGCCCCATCTGCAAAACGCGGAGAGCACCGCCCCGATTCAACGGGAAGCCAGGGGCACTGAGCAACCCGGGCTCCACGGGGAACTGGCAGAAAGCAACTTGGTCCTTTCCAAGCAAGCCTGACCCCCTCCTCACTGGGATGTCAGCTTCACCGTGGGCTCCGGGCCGGGCCTCCTCTGGCCACCGAGTCTGCCGTGGCCCCACCTGCTCCATCCATCACACTGTTTTAATTGTCTGCATGACAGTGTCCCCAGCCTGGTGCATTTCTTCGATCTTCCTTCATGTGATTTGTCATCTGTCTCCTCCCACTGGAATGGAGACCCCCAGGAGAAGAGGGGTTTTGCCTTCTTTGCGGCTTTCTCCCCTGCGCCTGTTGTAACAGTCGCTGGCACGTGGAGGGACAGGGTGACTCCTTGTTGAAGGAACAAATAGATGAACAGGGTCGGGTAAGCTCCAGGGCAACCCCCCAAGTGCAGAATTCTGCCCCCCAGAGTGTGCCTGTGGCTAGCACCACCTGCACGGAAGAGTAGGGAGTGAATTTAGGGATCAGCCATCCTCATCCCATTTAACAGATGAGGAAACTGAGGCAAATGCAATTTTTTTTCAGAGAGAAAATGCAAATTTCCCGGCATCCACTGCCAGTCAGTGGCCGAGGGGAGATGGGGCCCAGGCCTCCTGGCTCCCACTCAGGGCTGTGTTCCTCCAGCAGGCTGCTGGGTTCTTGGTCAAGTGCTCATCCCCAGGGGCGGCCGCAGATGGACAGACACGCAGGCTCCACCGGGCTGGGCTGCCCGCGAGGCTGTGAGCTAATTTCAGGGGGCAGGATGTGCCAGCCCAGCAATGTCCGCAGGTGGGCAGGCTGGCACAGGCCACCGATGGGCCATGTCCATGGGTCTGCTGGCGGCCGATCCTGCTGACACAGGCCCAATTGTCTGCACAGCCTGCGGAGTGTGGAGGACTCGGCAGATTGGCACAGTGGGGTCCCTCCCCGTGGACGGGCAGCCCCTCCTGGCTGCATCGGTCAGCCAGACTGGCACAAGCTGGGCATCTGTTCCCATGATGAGCCCTTGCTGGACACAACCTGTCCACACAGGTGTCTAGGAGGTGCAGTGGGACCGAGCGCTGAGTATGGCCACGCAGGGCGTCATGGGAGGTGGCACGGGCAGGGGATTGGGGCCAGGGCCTTGCACACGGAGACTCAGACACCAGGCTCAGACAGGGCTCAGACAGGCCCCATCCCCCCACACACCTGCTCAGCACGCTCGCAGGATCCAAAAGTCCATTTGAAGCTCTGATGGAGGGGCTGGGGAAATGGGCTCTTCCCTCATTCCTACGGCCTCTTCCCAAGTCCAGACCCGCTTGTCCTTAGACCATTATCTACACGGCAACCAGGGAGCTCTTCCTGACCCGAGTGGGAGCCGTCACTCGTCTGCTCTTGAAGCCTTCGGTGGCTGCCATCTCTCTCCCATAGAATAATAGCAATAATAATATCCTCTATGTAACAGCTACTGTGCTAAGCATCTTACAGGTAATACAATCGCACACAATTATAGAGCGTTTCCTGGCTCTTTTCTGAGCACTTTACATGGAAACTACATCCATCCTTCCGCCACTTATGAGATGGTCCTCTCGTTATCCCCATCTATAGATGGGTAAACTAAGGAAGGAGCTGTGAAGTGACTTGCCCGAGGTCTTGAATTAGATCTGACGCCCTAGGAGTTTGACACCATCAAGTGTGAAGCAGGACCCTTCACACCAGGCCCTGCTCCCACGGCCAGGCTCCAAGTCCCTCATCCCACACAGCATCCCACGGAACCCATCCTGAATCCCCGGTCACGTTACCCAAACCTCGGCTCTGCCTTGCTGCTCTGTAGGCCTGGAGGGCCCTCCTGCCTCCCCTTGTCTGCCCTGCAGACCCTTCTCTGTCCTCCAGGGAACAGAGCAGTGGACCCTGGCAGGACTCACTACCCCCTCCCTACCCTGTGCCACCTCCTTGCCACACTGGCCACTGTGACAGGGTGAGCATGTGCTGCTGATTTTTCTCACTGTGATCTCCCTGCCCCGCCCTTTCTGTGAGGGCCAGGATCATGTCTGATGCTACTCTTTGTCCATGGGCCTGGCCCCAGGAGGGAATGAATGAATGAATGAATGAATGAATGAATGGGACGCTGAGGTCACTTGGATTAGAGGAATGCAGACTGAGGGCAGGTGATGAGGACTGGCCTTCGGGGAGATAGATGATGGGTGACAAAGCCGTTCCTTCCTCCTCCATCAGCCCCATCACGTCCAGAAAGTGACGGGGCAGCTTTAGCCCCATGGGAAAGAGCCCTCCCGTTGGGGTGGGGCCCATCTCTGGTGCTGGGACTGTTGTCAGGAGGCGGGGAAGAGGCAGCAGGGAGCCGGACACCACCAGCCTGACCTGAAAGTGGGAAACCATGTCCCCGGTGCTTCGGCTGCACAGCACCCGTGCTGAGCCTGGGTCTCTAAGGTCTGGATTCCAAGCACCGAGAGGGTGTGCTGCAAAGAGGAGGGGCCTTGGAGCTGAGGACTTGGCCCCTGGCTCTGCCGCCTCCTTCCTGTGCGGCCCCGGGCCTGTCCCTCCCCTCCTTGGTTCTCAGTTTGGCTGTCTGTAAAGGGAGAGATCTAGATGGGCAGTGAAGGGCCTCCCGCTCTGAGCGGCGGCCCGCCAAGGACGCCAGAGGAAAGCTGCACAGAGGCTCTTGCTGGGGAAGATCTGCGGAGCTCAGGACCGCATCTCCCAACTGTGGTCCCCACCCCCTGCACCCGCCGACTCCGTGGGGCTTGTTAAAAATGCAGGATTGGGCCTCCAGCCAGGACTCACTGAAATGGAACCTCTGGGTGGGCTTCCAGGGAAATCAACATTGTCACACCTACTCCCACCTGCCCAGGTGTGCACGGAAGGGGGAGTGTCCGGCATCTACCCAGGCCCTGCCTGTCTCCCTGCTGCCTGCCTGTAGCCCCTGCAGCACAGGGCGGTCCCAGAGCATCCAGGCCTGAACCTGGCAGTGTGCGGGTAAGGAGGCTGGGAGCTGACGGTGGCTTTGCATCTGACCAATGGGTGCCTGCAGGGGGCAGCAGATGCCAAGGGGGCAGGGTTGACATGATGTTGTCTCCCAACCTGGCATTTCTCAGAAAATCACCCCCATACACAGGCACCCTAGCTGACATTCCCTCCCCCCTGGCCTGGAGCAGGGGACAGGGAGTATAGACTGAGCCTACACTGTGGGTGCACGCACCATACATACACACATGTGCACACACACCAGGAATCCACATGCTGACACAGAACCCTCCACATGCACACACATAGTATCTTACACCCCCCCCCCCCAACCCTCATCTAGACATTTAAAACAGCACCGAGCATTCTCACCATTCCTTTGCTTTACACACACACACACCCACCCTCATAGGCAGCCTGGAAGCGTGCAGGCTTGTATATTCCTCCCTGCTAACACACATACGCATTCACACCCCTTAATGCCGGCCGCTCCTGGGACCTGTGCTCACACCAGTTGCGCACACACCTCCTCACACGTGCATAAGCACCTGCACACGTGTGTGGAACCCACAAAGCCAGCAGCCGCTCTCCTGCCTTTCATTCTCTCCAGCCCCCGGGGCCCCAGCCCACCCCGCACCCCATCCCTGAGCTGCTGTCTACCATCACGCGGTAACCAGATGAGACAAGGCAATTTATGACACCAGCTGTCTCTGTCAAAACCGGATCTCACACACACGGGGGAAGCCAATTACCCGAGCCCAGCCCTGCCAGAAGGTGGGACTCACAAGGGAGACACAGCCGAGGTGGCATCCGGCCACCGGGAGAGGTGGGTGGCTCCTGGCTTGAGGATTTCCCCCTCTCTCTGTCCTTGGAAATGTGGCTTCTCCCAGCCCCAGGCCCAGGGGAGCCTGCCCTACCCTCTCTGGCTGCTCCTCTGACCCAGCTCCCAGACCCAGGGTGGAGAACAGGTGGGCAGGAGGTCTGGGGGAAGAGTGGTCCAGGGTCACCATGGCAACAAGGAAGACAGAAACCCTGGGCCTGCCCCTCCCCCTACCCAGCAAGCCATGGCGAGGCCGCATCACTGTCCCCCACTTCCTCTCTACCCTCATTCCTCTCCCTCCTCCCTGAGCAGGAGGTTTCATGCACTGCACCCCTGCCCAGGCTTCCCTTGGCATAGAATACCCGCTCCCTTCCTTACCCCCCACCCCGCGCCCCAACACTTACTAGTAATCCAACTCTACTGCCTAAGCCACTTCCAATCCAGACCTCAGAACCAGACCCTGGATCAAATCTCTGCTCCTCCACTTACCCGCTTAGCAGCCAATATGTGCATCTATAAAAAAGATGCTCATTTCTGTAAAAATGTGGGCCGAGAGCCCCCTACATAGCAGAACTCTGCTCTGGGAATCAGAGGGACAGCATGGACGTCAGGTCCTAGCGGAGGGGTGGGGGCTGCAGAATTCAAGGGAGGTGATGGTGTTTCCTCACTGTCTCATCCGCGGGGCCCGCGGCTGTGCTCCCGGAAGAAGCACCGCTTGTGAAAGGAGCTCAATCCGCACACGGAAGCTCAAAGGCACGACTGGCTGGAGCCCTGGCACTGGGGTTGACCTGATCTGAGTACATAAGCCCTCCATGAGCGCTAGTCAATCAGGTGCCATCTGCACACCGGGCCGTGGCGGGAGCGTCCTCCCCATCACGGCTGAATGGCTGGACCAAGACAGGCCTGCTTTGGCCCATTTCTTCATCCTCCAACTCACTTGTGCACCCCACAAGCTTACATTAAGGACACACTATGTGCAAGTCCACATTCTAGGCTCACGGGGTTGAGTGAGGTGGGGAAGGGACTTCTGCTGGCGTGGCCGAAGCTTCTAGAGAAGCTTTCCATCACGAACACAACACTAGGAACAGAGCAGTAAATTCACGTTTTCCAAGATGCGTTCACGCATATTTGTCCCTTATAGTATTCCAAACAACTGGGGCATGGGTTCCGTTAACACCCCTCACGTAAGAGATGGGGAAACTGAGGCACCGAGACAATCGATGACTTGCCTGAGAACCCAGGGCCAGGACGTGGGGGCACCCTCAGCGGAACGGAGCCTCCTAATGCTTGCTGCGGTGTCCAGCCCACATTCGTCACTTGTGTTATCTAACGAGCTGTCCCTTTACCCCCAAGGACAACCCTACAGGACCTGCCCGTGCAGGGCCTTGAACCCGGGTCTGCCTGCCCGGAGAGCCCAGGCGCCATCCACTCTCCCACGTCTAATCCGTTCATTAAAACCCTCTTGGCAGACCCTCCCTCTCCCTGCCCGGCCCCGGAGACCTCAGCTGCTCCATCTCCAGGACGGCCGATTCCTTCCCGGCTGGAGAGGCGCTGGGCTAATGTAGGCAGGCAATTTAAACAGCTCCAGCAAAATACACCAGCACTTTCCACTCTGCCACTATTACGCTCTCCAGCCGCAGCGGAATTGGCCCCTAAGTGGGATATCAAGTTTATTACAGCTATTTCCAATCTGTAATTGGTTTTGTGGAACACAAAGGAAAGGAGGTTGGGGGGTGGGAGAGGTGATTTCCCCCCCACTCTTTTTTTCTTTTTTTGTTTTTCCCTCTTCTGATGATGGCACCCAGGGAGGTTGTTGGTGAGGAGGCTGGAGTTGGAGACATTTGTTTTTCAAATGAAATACCCCCGGCTGGCCGGCGGGCTCTCGCGCTGCTGGCTCAACCAAGTCTGTCCGCATGCTTTGGTGGCACCACTTGAAAATCAGCCTCGCCTGGCTGAAGGCAGATTTGCTGGTGGGGGCAGCCGGGGCTCTGGGATGGCATCCCACGGGGGCCTGGGGCAGCTGGTTGAGCCCTAATGGGCCAGCCCAGAGCGTGAGTACCTGTGGTTTCTAGGGCCAGATGCTCTAGAATAAAAACATTGTGGGCATGTAAGTGGAAAGGGCCCTCTGAGGTCACTCTGCCCCAACTATCCCTCATTGAGCATTTAGGGAAACTGAGGCCCAGAGAGGGGGGCCGTGCAGAGACAGCCCGTGGGACTTAGAAGCCAGGTCTCCGCCTTCTCAATCCCTTCCACACAGGGTAGTGGATCCTTCCACACTAATGACTCAGATGCTCATGGGGGGCGGGGAGGAGAAAAGCCACCCATTCTTGAGCACCTACTATGCGCCTGCTGCCTTCATCAGAGTCTGCCCACCCTAACCGACCTTCCTACTTTGGACCGAAATAACATAGTAGTCCCCCCCCTTATCCACGAGGGGCATGTTCTGAGACCCCCAGCGGAGGCCTGAAACCGTGGCGCGTACTGAACCCTATGCATGCTGTTTTTCTCTAGGCACACACACACCCACGATAAAGTCCAATTTATAAATTAGGCACAGTAAGAGACTAATGAGAAAAACAAATAATAAAATAGGACAATTATACCAATATGCTGTAATAAGTTATGTGAATGTTCTTTCTCTCTCAAAATACCTCATTCTACTCGATGCATAATGCGGGTGTGCTGGACAAAGGGGTGATTCAGGCCCAGCTGGGACGGAGCGGGGCGGTGAGAGATTCCATCGCACTGCTCAGAACACCCGTGCAATTGGAAACTTCAGACTTGCTTATTTCTGGAATTTTCCATTTATAATTCTCAGACCATGGTTGACCGTAAGTAACTGAAACCATGGGGAACAGAACTGCAGATAAGGGGGGACTTCTGCCCCAGCTCATTCGCATCAGCCATTCCCCTTATAGTTACATGAGTGTGTGTTTGCCAGCGACGCCCAGCCCATAGCAGGCACGCCACATCTGATCGTCTCCACTGCCCAAGACCCGTTTAACACACGCAGGTATTTACCCTCAGGCCGACAAGGAAGCCCAGACACGGCCCCAGAGAAAAAGATGTAAATAAAACCACAGGGAAAACCAGGTGAGTCCTTGAAACTCCCCTGCCCCTCGGCCCGAAACAGGGATTTATGACTCAGATAATTCTCCGGTGCTTTATCTGGGGTGCGGCGTGGGCATGTGTGTGTGTGCGTGTGGCGTGCGAGTGTATTTTCCTAGTAATAAAACCCTCAGTCTGGAGAATAAATTCGAGCAGACAGTTTTACCGCACAGGTTTTTTTTCTCCTTTGTATAATAATAATAATTTTAAAATAGGAGTGAAATTTGAGATTGAGACGATAAGGGCTGCCAGATTTTAGGAGCAGATAGAAGGGAGGCGAGGCTGTGAGTCAACCTCCACTATCATGGAGGAGAAAATCCTCCAACCTCCCCTTCTGCGCATCTGAGTTCCCCCCCCCACCACCCCCTTACGGAGCTGCGCTGGAGCAGAGGAGAGGCTGGGAGGCAATGAGCCCACCACAGCCTCTCTCTCAGCCCAGTGGGTGGGGTGTGAACTCTGCTCTAGGAGCCGGAGCTTTGCCGAGTCCAGTGTGGGACCTCCGCTGAATCACTTTGCCTCTCTGCGCCTCAGTTTCTTCATCTGCAAAATGGGAACATGATTGTCTAATGCACTCACTTTTCAGGGGCATCGTGGTCCACACGAAGTGGTGGGCCTAGAGCAGGTTTCTTGCCCTCGGCACTGCTGGCGTTTGGGGCCAGATCATTCTTTGGGGGGTTGTTCTGTACATCATATGATGGTTATAGGTCCCTGGCCTCTACCGTAGATGCCAGTTACGCCCCTCCCCAGTTGTGACAACCAACACCGGATCCAGACATTGCCAAATGGCCCCCAGCTAAGACCCGGGTTTAAGGGTTCCTTGCTCCTCTCCCTCCCTCTTCTCCTGGTCCCCTACTTGGGAAGCTGGCCCCGTGATGCAGAAGAGGCAAGGGAGAGGGCGAGAGGCCGTGGTGCCAGCTTCCCACCTACATGGGCGGAGAGGCCTTCTTTTTGTTGTTGTTGTTAATCCTCCCCCGAGGATATTTTTCCCATTGATTTTTAGAGAGAGTGGAAGGGAGGGGAAGAGACACAGAGAGAGACACATCAGTGGGAGAGAGACACATCCACTGGTTGCCTCCCGCATGTGACCTGACCCAGGCTGGGGATCGAGCCTGCAACCTAGGTACATACCCTTGACCGGAATCGAACCCAGGACTCTTCAGTCCGCAGGCCGATGCTCTATCCACTGAGCCACACCGGCTACGGCTGGGGCCTCCTTATTCCTGAAGAGCTTGCATTCTGGGGAGCAGGACCCATAGGAAGGTGGCCGAGCCTGGAACACAGCTGGTGCTCAGTAAGTGCCGGCTGGACTGCACTGCATCTGTCTAAAGCCGTAGCAGCACCTCCTGGGCCAGACCGCTGTGGCTCAAGTCACCGTGGGCCCAGATGTGCCCAGAGGGGCCCAGCCGCACCCAGGCCAGCCCTCCCAGCAGGGTGACAGGTCCAAGCTCAATGCCCAGCCAAAGCGGGTGGGGGCAGAGGCTTTCAGCGTCCCCCACCCCAGCCCCTTGGAGAACCCCGGCCCCGGCCACCGCCCTCCCGGCCCCTCTCCCCCTGCCTCCGCACGCAGAGCCGCATGGAGCTAATTCCACTTCTCCAGGCCCAGGCATGAGGCCTCCGTCGCAGGCTGTTAGCCCGGAGCCCAGCTGAGTGGCGAGAGGCTGCAAGCTTTCAGTCTATAATAGAGTTGCTGAGACAAGCGGAAAACTGCAGCCGAGTAAACAGATAAATAATTGAAACAGTGACAACACATACCTTGCTGCTTTGTGGAGTAACACTTTCATTAGCGGGAGGCAGCTCAGGCCTGGGGATGCGGCGGCGGGGATGCGGCGGGCGGCGGCTGGGAGCCAGGGACACTAGGGTCTTGCTGGGAATCAGCTGTGAACAGCTGGGCACCTGGGCAGCTTCGTCCTCCGGCTCAGGCTTTGCTATCGCCTCCTGGGTCCCCTGGCTTCTCCGGGCTCCATGCTCCCAGGTGAAATGGCTGGGGGCCTCCTGGCCTGTCCCAAAGGCAGCCAGGGGAGAGTGGGTCCGCCACGCTGTCCCCTTCTCTCCATCCCCCATGCCAGTGGACTGGGTTCTCAGCCTTCTCCCAGGCCCCCTGGCTCCAACGTGCCCCTGGAATCAGTCCTCACCCTACACGAAGGCCAGAGGGCGAATCTGAAACCCTGCGGCCCCGTTGCCCCCACCCCGACCCCAGGAAGCTGGGCTCCTTTGCCTCCATGATCGGGCACGCGGTTCTCTCCCCAGGCCTCCTCACTCCACGACTTGCTGCCTGGCACCCCGAACAGTCTACTTTCACTGTTACTTCCTGCCCCAGGACCTTTGCTCCTGCTGTCCACGCTGCCTGGAAGCACTCCCACCATTTGCCAGGCTGTGTCCTACTCTTCCTTCAGGAGATAACTTAAATCTCTTGCTCCAAGAAGCCCTCTCTGACGACCCTATCCCCAGGATGGGGGCTGCCCTCTTCTGGGCTCCCCTGCCTTTCTGGGCCCACCCCTGGCAGGGTTCATCAGAAACTATTGCAGTGTAGCTGGTTAGTGTCCCCCATGAGATCTTTGCTCCAGTGGCTGCCCCTGCCACCCAGTTCCCCCTTCTCCATCTGTCCAGCCTACCCCCCCACCCCCATTCTGTCTCTTCTCAGGCGGGGATGGCGTTGGGATCAAGCCGTGACTCTGCGGCTGACTCTGCAGAACGCATTCACATGCGCCGGCTCAGTGTGCAGCTCTGTGGGCAAGGCTGACCAGGGGCCGCAGAAGTGGAGCCCCTGGCGCAGTGGAAAGAGGGCGAGAGAAGGGCCAGCTCTGCTCCTTCTCAGCTGCAGGACCTCAGGAAGCCACTGCACTGCAGAGCCTCAGTCTGCACATCAATAAAATGGGGATGACCTGGGAGGTTCCAGTGATAGCTGGGACGGGAACCCAGAGGCTTCTCCAGGGGCAACAGGGCGGTGGGCTTCCTGACTTCTGCATCTCCCCAGGGCCCGGAGCACCCCCCTCCCCGCTGCCTGGAGGAAAGGGTGGCCTCACTGGCTGCACGCTCACCTGTGGCTGCCTCTGTGCTCCGTTGCAGGTGATGGATGGCGGCACCATCAAGCAGAAGATCTTTACCTTCGACGCCATGTTCTCCACCAACTACTCGCACATGGAAAACTACCGCAAGCGAGAGGACCTGGTGTATCAGTCCACCGTGAGGTGAGGGGCAGGGGTCGGGGACCGGGAGGGCCACCTCTCCGCCCCTTTTACATCTATCGCACAAGGTTCTTGGGGGGCCTCAGGATCACCCTCCATGGGCTTGGAAGGCAGAGTAAGACTCTGCTCAGAAGTGGGACCCATTTCTGGAGGGAAGAAGCAAGAAGGGGTCAAGTCTGAGCTCTGCCACATAGAACAGACACCTGACAGCCAGCCCCTCCCAAGTCCTGCAAGGCGGGCCTTCCAAGCCCTGGTTCCAATCGAGGACACTGAGGTCCAGAGAGGGTGAGCAATGTGCCTAACGTCACACAGCCAGGAATGCCAGAGTTGCCATGGGAACCAGCTCTGCCTGGCTCAGAAGCCCATGGGCCCCAAACGTGGCAAGGAAAACAGACCCTACATAGCAGGCCCCAGGTCAGAAGCAGAGGAAGGATGGGGAGGGAAGCGGCCTTGGGATGGAGAGACTTAATTCTTCTCCCCCTTTTCCAGAGGACTTTAAAGGAGCCGATTCCATGCCAGGCCCTGCCACGTCCTCCCACCCACTCCTAAAAGGCCCGACCCCCTTTTATTCCTCTGACCTTCACACACTGGGCCCTCTTCCCAGAGTGCCTGTCCCTGTGGCCAGCTGGGCAACTCCTCATCCGCCTTCAGAACCCAACCCAGTTCCTCTGTGGATGCCTTCTTAGACTCCCCTGCGCCCCAGCAGAACTGATCTCCCCCAAAGCCTATGGCTGCCACCCCTCCAGTACCTGCTCCCCACAAGAAGAGGACCTCACCGCATTAATGAACAATAGCTTCACACAGGCGCTGAATGCACACCACTTCACACACACACACACACACACACACACACACATGTGCATGCTCTTTCACACACACATGCATGCTCTTTCACACACACACATGTGCATGCTCTTTCACACACACACATGTGCATGCTCTTTCACACACACACACGTGCATGCTCTTTCACACACACACACACACACACACACACACACACACACACACACACTCTTTCACACAGCCAGCTGCTTTTCCTGGTGGAGAAGCGCAATCTCAATCTGACTGGGCCACACTGGGCGCACGGGGAGATGCTGCGGCACACACAGGGGGGTGCACTGTGCTTCCTGGGGGGCCCCTTACATTCCCACTCAGTGCCTGATGCCTGACCCTCCACTCTCCACCCCCGGGTTGCTTCTCCTTTCTGTGACCAGGAGACAGAGCAGGTGCCCCTTAGCCTCTTAACCTTGTACCCTCAGCTCCCCGCACAGGCCCGACGCACAGTAGGTGCACAACAAAATTTGCACATCCACTGGATGATCCTGGGTTTGCTCCTTGGCCCCTTGGGCCTCAGTTTCCCCATGTGTAAAATGAGAAAATGGGATGGGAGGATTGTAAAGGGTACCTCCAGCCCGCACAGGGACTCCGGCAGGCGGCCCCTCCCTGGCCACGTCTGTAAGACCGGGAGGTGGGTGTGCGCCTGGAGGGCCTTGCTGGGTCCCCTCCTCTCTGGCTTCGTGCCGGGAGGCAGACCCCGCCGCTTTCTGGGGAATCTGGTGAGAATGTGGGTGCAAAGGGGCTCTGAGGGGCCTAGGGGCACGTGGCCACACAGGTGCCCTCACTCGTATATTTATGATTTCTCCTGCACCCGCTTCCAAAGAGGATTTGGGGCGCCTTAAAGTATTAAAGCACACCCAAGACCGGCCCATGGCAATCAAGATGAAAACGGAGGCAGACCTCATTTTGGAGAAGGAAATAACTATTCTGGGACCCACAGATAAGTTTACGTCAAGTGAACGTTTGAATCATCCCCAAGCTTTCCAGAGCCCGCCCTGCCGCCCCCCCTGCGTGGTGGTCATGGTCTCTGAGACCCCCCAACCCCACCCCAGAACCCCAGCCCAGCCATCATTTCTAGTGCCCCACCCCTGCCGCAGGTATGGCCTCCAGGGTGACCAGAACACCTGGACAGCAGAGCCCCGCCCTCCTGGGCTCACTCCCTGGCCTGGGCTCCAGCGGTGGTCTCTCAGGTCTCAGTCAGACAGCGGGGGGGGGGGGGAGGGGAGGCCTGGAAGAAGCAGACCCTCTGGAGTCTAATCCGATTCCACCAGCCCCAGGGGCGGCCGCGCTGGAAGAGGCAGCTTCTTGAGGCTGCAGGGCCCCATTAGGGCTGGTGGTGGGGCTCGGGACTCCACATTTACATATAAATGAAGATATTTACAAATTAATGCATATCAACGAGAGAGAGTCCCAGCTCCACAGCTGTCTCAGCCACTTCCTCGTCAGCTGGGGAGAGGGGGGGAGAAGGCTGAGAAGATGAGCAGGAATTGGCAGAGAGCCCTTGTTTCCTGGGCAGCGGGGAGGAGAGGCTGCCCGGGGACGCCCCGAGCTTTCCTCCGCTGGTGGGGTTCCCGGGGGGATGGGTGTCCCTGTCCCTGCGGGGGAGCGTGCAGGTGTGACAAAACCTTGGGCAGGTCACTGTCAAAGGCCTTTCTAGTTCTGAGCCTCGGAACCCAGAACTCCCTGCTTGAAATGGGCAATGATTTATTCCTTCGAAGGGTTTGTACTTGAGCACCTCTAGGAGCCTGGCGTGATGGCGGTGCCGGGATCCAGAGGTGGGAGAAAGGCGGGGCGGCGGGCAGTAATCTAGGAAATGGAGACATAAATAATGCGTCACTACGCGTTCCACCGAGAATGACCTGCAGGATGCACCTGTATGGGCACCTTCCCTTCCTGCTCGCTCTCCACCGCTCCCAGCTGCCCGGGACACCCTCACAAACAAGCCGCTCGCCCACTCGGAATCCCTCAGAATCCTAGTCTCGGGGTCTGCTGCTCAGGGGCCTCCGAAGTGGGGAGGTGCGATGTGGGAGACAGTCCCACCAGCTGGCCGCCTGCACACCGGCTGGCTGTGGTCTACACCCACCCTCGCACGGCCTGTCTTCACCTCCGTTCACCTGTTACACCAGGCCGGCACAGGTATGAGCAGACTGGTGGGCCTGACCACGGAGATGATTGTGTGGGCAAATTCATTGGTTCCTGCAGGATGCGGCTGTCCCCAGATGGCAGTCAAGGCCTCCCTAGAGGTCAGGGTGAATCCCCATGAGCCTTCAACCACCCCTCTACCCTCCCCCCCCACACACACACACACAGACGCTGGGCTGTCCATTTCCCAAAGCCCTTTGCAGGCCCTTGTTCCATTCCCTCTGCCCGGGGTGTCATGAGGAGCACTGGGCAGGTCTCACTGGCTCTAGCTCGGCAGCAGGAAAATCTAGACTCTAGGAGTTAAGTGTTCCCCTGCCCCTTGCACTCCTTGCCCACCTTTATTTTGCCAAGGCTCTACTCATCCTTTTAGATTCAGCTTAAACGGCACCTCCTCCAGGAAGCCAGTCCTGATTGCCCACACTGGGTCAGATACCTCAGTGTATTTCCCCTTCATACACTTACTGCCCAGACACTAGGTATTCAGAGTCTGCCTCCCCAGCTAGACCAGAAGTCCCATGAGGACAAGGATTGGGTCTGATGTCTTCACCACTATCTCCCCAGTCCTCAGCCTAGCACACCTCCCTCCCCCGCACACACACACACACGCATGTTGTGAATGATTTGTAAACATTTGAGGGGTGGATGAGTTGGTGGTGGAAGCTGTGGTGTTGGATGAATTGGGAAGGAGCAAGACAGGCCTCTGAGCCTTCCCCCAACATTTGCGTCATTCATTCATCACAGGGCATTGAGCGATTGCTGAATGTCAGAGATGGTGCTGGAAATAAAATAGTGAACAAGACATAATCAGACCTGCTCTCGTGAGGTTTACGATGTAGCAGGTGAGGAGGGGCAGACTACAGCAATATGTTTAGAATAATAAGAAAAATATTTACAGTTGGTGATGAGTGTGTTGAAGGACATAAGGTCGTGTCGTGGAGAATGAAGAATAATGGGGAGGAGGGCTTCAAGGCTTCGCCTAGAGGAGACATTTAAACAAAACTCCGTGGGCTAAAGAGAAGCCATCCAGACAGGGCTGGGGGTAGGAAGGGCATGCCAGGGGGAAGGCACAGCAAGTGCAAAGGTCCTGGGTGAGAAGGAGCCGGCCGGATCGAGGCGCTGCGTGGCCAGAGCTCAGGAAGTACATTGACGTTTATTCTCCGTGCCCTGGAAGTCACTGTGACGTGTGCTTAGTAAAGTTCACCCAGGTTGCTGAGTGGAGGGTGGGTTGGAGGTGCGAGGGTAGGACAGAGCCCTCCTCCTCGGAGCCCGGGGAGGGGGAGGTAGGTGTCTTCCTAGGCCTCGGGACTCAGTTTCCAACTCTGAGTGAGGCTGGGAAGGGGAGCTGGAAGCCCACCTGGGCTGGCAGGGCCAGGAGGCCGACCAAAGAGGGGGCCAGAGAACCAGCTCGCTGGGGTCTGATTTCCACGCCTGTCCCCCAAAGCGGACTGCGCTTGGGAACAGCTGGGTGGGGTGGAGCCTCGGGGGTCCGTGGGGAATGTGGGAGCACAGTTACACCTCCTAATTCTTACTGATCGGGGGAGGGAGACGTGGGGAAAATCAAGTAAATGAAAAAGGAGCCTTGAGGATCGAAGATGTGGGAAGAAACGCTACTTCCTTTATTACTTTGAGACGCAGCCGTTCACGTATTCACTCAACGGGGCATATTGAGCATTTGCGGCACTGGAGGCCCAGAGCTGGGGGCTCAGAGCCGGGGCACAGCGCCCCGCGGGGTGAAGACGCAGCCCCTGCCTCCATGGAGCACACAGCCCACCCCCTCTCCCACCCACCCGTGAGCCCCTTCAAAGGCCCCAGAACCCACTCGACATTTCGAGAGGAACAATAAATATTTGTGGAATGAAAGGAGAGAAAGGGGAGATAAAACAGGGAGATAAATAGCTAACAATTCAAGTAATAAAGTGATAGCTGTCATAGGCAAGATTCAGATATAAGCAGTGATGAGTCAGAGATGGAGAGACTGGGGAAATCATGGAGAAGGTGGCATTCGAAGTGGCCCTAGACGCAGAAGTAGGTCTGAGACAAAGAGCGGGAGCAGGGAGTCAGTCTGGCCCGGGAGGGGGGCTGTTGGGGGGGGCGGGGAGAAGGGTGCTGTGTGCGTGAAGGGCTGGGGGCAGGGAGGCTGGCGTCCTGCGGGCAGACAGAGGTTCCACAGCGGATGCCCTCTGGAATCCGTTCAAACGAAAAAAAATGTAGTTGGCTTTTTAAACAGACGCATTAACTGTCTGGTCCAAAGAGCTGAGAGGTTTGTTTCCCTTTGAAAAGTTAAATGTCCCTTCTGAGTCCCATCCATTAGTGAGCCGGGCGAACGCTTTCTTCGCGATGGGTACAAAGAAATATGCGGGCTGACCCTTGTTGGTTTCAAAGCCTGAGTCCCACAGCTCGCTACCCCCTCTTCGTATTGTCCGGAACCGTGCATCCCTTTTCTCCAAGATACACAGAAATCGCCATTCATTTCTCCAGGCGTGGGGACACTCGGCACACACATACGTTGAATACCTACTGTGCACCGGGCTTGCGCTAGGCACTGGGGAAACAGGACACACCCAAGCCCTGTGCACACGGAACTGGGCCACATTCCTAATCCACTATAAGCCCATTCTTCCCTCCCCGACCCAGAAATCACCCAGGAACGCGAATGAGTGAGATTGTAAGGGTAACCGTGAGCCCCTTTCAGCACGTTATTCATAACAGATCATGCCTCTCAGTAGCATCAGGTTTGAACGCCCCAGGTCTTCCACCCCATGTGGGAGTCGGGTCCCCATCTCAACCCTAGGGGACGCTTTAGGAGCGAGGGCTGCAGTTCCCCTCCCCGCCACCAGGGGAATTTTCAGTCCCGTTCTCCCCTCAGCAAGGACAGGCTGCAAGTGAGTTAGTTACCTGAACAGCCGACCCCCTTCCCTAGGAGTCTGCATCTCTACACCGAGCAGGCCAGTCCCCGGACCACCTGCATTAGGATCACCTTGGAAGTTGCTTGAAAAGACCGATTCCGGATGGAATTTGATTCAAGTGGTCTGGAGCAGGGCCTGGAAATAGTCTTTTAAAAAGTCTTCCAGGTGAAGATGTTGGCAGCGAGATCTGGAAAGCTCTGCTCACACAACACCTTCCATCTGCTCCGATGTGCAGATCTGGGCCAAAGAACTCAGCAGGAAGCTGCGAGGCACAGATAATTCTGGTTGCTGCTGGCAGCCATGATGGACCATTGTCCTGAGCCCCTCCTGCCCCCCAGGGCCAGACCCATTTGGGTTGAAGGTAACAGAATAGTTGGAACAGCCAGTGACCTCCCAGTCTAGAAGGGCCTCCCAGGTACTGACCAGTCCCCCAGCCTGGGCCACCCCCCATGCCCACCTGCCACCAGTTAATCAGAAGAACAACAGCTGAGTGCCAGGCCCTGTGCTGAGCTTCTCAGGAAGTGAGGCCATGGCTGGAGGCGGGGGCCCTGGAGCAAGGTGCTCTTTCTGCAGCTCCCTGGCCAAGGCATTGCCCCCAAAGTGTGCCCTTGCTCCCTGAGTGTGCCCTTGCTCCCTGAGTGTGCCCATGCTCCGTGAGTGTGCCCATGCTCCCTGAGTGTGCCCTTCTCCCTGAGTGTGCCCATGCTCTGTGAGTGTGCACCTGCTCCCTGAGTGTGCCCATGCTCCCTGAGTGTGCCCATGCTCCCTGAGTGTGCCCTTCTCCCTGAGTGTGCCCTTCTCCCTGAGTGTGCCCTTCTTCCTGAGTGTGCCCATGCTCCCTGAGTGTGTCCATGCTCCCTGAGTGTGCCCTTCTCCCTGAGTGTGCCCTTCTCCCTGAGTGTGCCCACGCTCCCTGAGTGTGCCCATGCTCCCTGAGTGTGCCCTTCTCCCTGAGTGTGCCCATGCTCTCTGAGTGTGTCCTTGATCCCTGAGTGTGCCCATGCTCCCTGAGTGTGCTCATGCTCCCTGAGTGTGCCCACACTCCCTGAGTGTGCCCATGCTCCCTGAGTGTGCCCACGCTCTCTGAGTGTGCCCATGCTCCCTGAGTGTGCCCATGCTCTGTGAGTGTGCCCATGCTCTCTGAGTATGTCCTTGCTCCCTGGGTGTGCCCATGCTCCCTGAGTGTGCCCACGCTCCCTGAGTGTGCCCACGCTCCCTGAGTGTGCCCTTGCTACCTGAACCAAAGTCTTGCTGAACCCAATCCTGGGCCTCCCACCCCGAGTACCTGCTAGGGAATGCAGTCACCGGACCCACTCTGTGTCAGGCCTGCAGGTGGCGCTCTGCAGAGGCCACCAGATCTGCTCCCAGCCTTCCTCCCTGGGCCTTGTCTCCCAGGGCGGGGACCCTCCCTCCTTCATGTCTAGGTCCTCAGTGCCTGGCACAGGGCCTGGGATGGAAGTCCAGGGCCTCAGTGCAGGTTTGTTGAATCAATAGGTTGACAGGTTATCCAAATGGGGAATTACCATTTCAAACAGTCAGCAGAACGCTCTCCCATCCATCATCTGCTTTAACCCTCACAGCATCCAGGGGAGGCGGGTCTCAGACTCATCGAATCCTGCCGTGTTGTACAGCTGATGCCACAGAGGAACAGAGAGCAGCAGTCACTTGCCAGGGTCTGGCGGGTTGCACACGGTAAAGCCTGGGTTCTGCCCCACAGGCCGTTAGAGCCGTATTGGGCCCCTGGATCGCTGAGGCAGTCATTCAACAGTCATTGAGTGCCCACCCTGTGCCAGGACCAGTGCCAGGCACTGGAGACTCGGTGACTTAGTGAGGGCATGTGACCTTGTGTTTCCACCCCTGTATGCACATATGTACACACGGGCATGTGCGCGCACACACACACACACACACACACACACACACACTGGATACCTGGCCTGAGATGCTTGGTGCCTCCAGGTAGGAAGCTGCCAGAGTCAGTCACCACCTTAAAAACCGCCACCGCCTGGCAGCCCCAGGCCCCTGGGTGCTCTGGCCAGGCGACCAAGCGATGCCCAATCCTGGCTCCAGAAGTGGGGCTCTCAGTGCCACCCCAGCAGGCAGCACCCATTCCTTCGACCTGCCGAGAAGTCCGGTTACCTAACCAGCCTCTGCTGCTCTGCCCAGGTTCCCCATGGAGCGGGACACCCTCCGGCTCCCCGACTCCTCATCCACGTCTCAGCTTCCCACTTTTCTCCTCCAGGGGCTGCCTGGAGCCCCGTAGTGCTTCCAGGCCCAGCTCAAATGCTCTGCTCAGCACAGCCCTCCAAAGTGCCCCCCATGCCACCCCCCTGAGGGTCAGTCCTGCTTCGAGAGCACCCTCTTCTCACGCTGGTTGCCATTACCCACTCGCAAGAATGCTGTCCCCACTGAGGCCATGAGCGCCCAGTGGGCAGGGCCCAGTGTCACCCACACGGCTGGCCCTGGGCACTTTCCGAGGGATGGGCACTGCCTCCCCGCCTCCCACGCCCCTCCTCCCCACCAGTCAAGGTCCATTCTCCTCCTTTTGTTCCCTGGCTTTCCGTCTTTTCTGCTACTTCTATGGTGGTCCTTCCTTAGGCGATGCTCTTCTGTCCTTTATTTCTCCCGCTCTGGGCCTCACGCTGCCCACGTGGGGGCATCTCTTCCCTGGCACACCCTGGCATCTCTTGGCTTGGAGCCCCTCCGTGGCCCAGAACCTCCCAGCAGCACAGACCCTGGATCTCAAGGCCCCAGCAGCATCAAGGCGTTCCCTGTTCCACATCGGGGGGTGGGGGTAGAGGTACTTCTCTGTGGGTGGGTCTGGGGTTAGTGGAACCTTTGATGCAGGGGACTAAGGTGTACGCTGTTGAGTCACCAAGCAGTCTCCTCCAGCCACCTGCCCGGTCTCCATTTGCCCCCAGGCCCCTGCTTCACTTGTCTTCCTCTCCTGGGGAGGGAAGTGCTTGCAAAGCTGTCTGCTGCCCTCTGGTGATGCATTGGGCTATTGCAACTAGCAGGGTGGTCCCCTGCCTGTGGCCGCTCCCCACCCATTACCAAGAATGATGGGTCTTGTCCCTCAAAAGTAGGGACCTCCTTTCTTCATCTCTAGGGCCTCCGGGCTCAGCAAGGGTCTCAGCGGAGATTTGTTAAATTAATGAGCTGACAGGTTATCCAAATGTGGAATTATTATTTCAAACGTTCGGCAAAACTCTTTCCCATCCATCATTTGCTTAAACCCTAATGACAATTTTATGAAGTGCAGATCTCAGACCTTATTAACGGGCCTCCACTCAGCCCGGAGAGAAGTGACTGGCCCATGAGCTGGGAGGGTCCCCATCCGGCAGGACTTTCTCCCCCTGGGGGCCTTCCCAGCAAGTGGGCTGAGCCCGTGCTGACGGAATGGGGCGTCTCGGGGGTAACCCCTTTTCTCCTCTGGGTGGCAGTTTGCCTGTTACCAGGGGCCTTCTGGAGACAGTGTCTTCACCCAGAATCACCCCCAGGAGTTGCAAGCCCCATGTCCGGCAGTAATGTGGCAAGGGCAGGGTGGGGCAGGTGGTTCTGATGCATGCCTCATGTACCGAGACGTGTCCTGGCCACCTCAGGCAAGGGCTTGTCCTGATCACTTACTTGCAGTTGAAAGTGTGTTTCTCTGTTAGCTGTAGACATCAAGCAACAGGGGTACCTGAGGCAAGGGGCAGGAGGGGGCTGGGAGGGGTTAATGAGGAGTTAGAAGGGGGGAGATGTAATAATTTCAACAACAGAGGTTTCTTAAAAAGGCACAGGAATAAACAAGGGAGGTAAGGTCCCTGCCCCACGGAGGTAACCTGCCGGGCGCTGCCCACAGCCCAGGGAGAGTTGGGGGAGGGGCTCTCTGCAGCCTGGATGGCGAAATGACGCAGCCACCAAAGACCAGGGTGAGCTTTCTGGAAGAGGAGAAAGCAGAGCCTGAGAGGAGGGGAGCTGGATGTGTGAACCAGGAGCAGAGAAGCCCGGAGCGGAGGGGCTGGGAGTGGAGGAGCCCTGTGTGTGTGTGGGGGGGAGGGGGGGGGCGGGTGCAGGGGAGCGGGGTGCAGTCGGCACAGGCAGGGTCTCATGCAATGAACTTGGCCGGGCATAGGACTCACCTTGTCAAAACCGATTCGGATGCAATGGGTCTGCGATGGGGCCTGATCATGTCCCAGGTGGGGCCAGCGCTGGTGTTCGGGTCTCACGGAAACACGGAGGGAGCGTTACACATTCCCCACACGCCCGCCAAGCCCAGCCCGGTAATCAGAACGTTGCTGGTTAACCCTCCAGGCGACCCCACTCTGCAGGCCAGGCTGAGAGCCCCTGTTGCAGAGCATTCTGGGCCGTCAGAGAACGTCTGAATCATGTTCTAGGAGTGGGGAGAAGCCATCACAGTTGGATTCGTTTCTGTTTGCATGTTGTTAATAAAACCCACCTGAGCTATTGGGGAGGCTGGGAAGTGGAGGAGAGGAGAGGAGAGGTGGTGATGGGCGGCGGGTGGGGGTGGGGGACTTTGAAAACAGAGCTGGCCTGGCCAGACTCATGAATGGACTGGAAGTGGCGGGGCGTGGGGGGTAGAGGTAGGGGGGACTCAGAAAGAGACAAATTGACGGTGACCTCTAGGGCGAGGGTCATGGCATGTAGGTGGAGGGGCGTTCCTTTCTGAAATGGGGAGACCCATGAGGACCAGCTAGGGCTGGGGATGGGGTGTAGAATTCTCAAGTTCTGTTTGGACAATGTTAAGGCACGTCTCTTAGACACCAGAACAGAGACGGTGAGTAGGTTGATGGAAGCACCGGGTGAGGGAGAGGGTGTGGTCACAGATACACATGTGGGAGCCAGCCAGCAGCCAGCAGGCCTCACCGAGGCCACTCCCCTCACTCCCCAGATGAGAACCCCAAAGCCCAGAGACTGGGGGTGACTTCCCCAAGGTCACACAGCAAGTCGGCTATGGAACTAAAACTCAACTTCAGACTCCAAGGTGGGGCGGCTACCACTCCGCAGAGCCCAGAGCAGGTCCCCCCCCGCCCCCCCCCCCCGGCCCCAAACACAGTTCCAGGGACAGAGTTGCTGAGATGGCAAATAATTTATATCTCCGCAGCCAGAAAACACGAGCTGTTAGAAATTATCTGCACACGCGCACGCGCACGCACATTATCCTTCTCCTTCTAAGTAAAAAATCAGTAGCCGGCTGTCAGCTTTATTACTAATTACACAACTACTTTATTGCTGGTATTAAAAAAAAAACTGAAGGCTAAAAATGTCCGGGAAAGACTTAATTTAGTAAACAGTTCAGAACAAAGTATTTGTCGCCGTGGCATTTCTTCACATTAGAATTCGCTCCAGGTGATTCAAACCTCCTCTTTACGATATTATGCAGTTTAATAAAGTTCCCAGGTTCGGGGAGAAGCTCCTTCGCCCTGGAAGGTAATTGTGTCTCAGGAGGTGAGGGTTAGGTGGGATTGATGGAGAACGGGGGTGGGGGAGGCGGGGGAGCCTAAGGGTCCTGGAAAACACAGTGGGGAGAGGGCGGGGGAGTGAGTGCTCTGCTGAGCTCACAGTGGATGATGGACAGACAGATGGAAGGGCGGACCGAGGGATGGAGGGAGGGAGGGATAAATGGAGGAGGCGCTCCCAGCCCAAACACCGGGTGGTCGCACAGCTTAGTCAAGGAGAGGGAGTCGCCTAAAATTGCCATTGATGGAGAGAAAGGAGAGGCGGTCGGTGGGCCACTGGCCTGTTGTACAAAAGGGCACCTACCACCTCTGTGCGCACATCACACAGACGGCAGCTGAGACGGTGAAGCATCGCCACACAGGCTGCAGGGCGTGGGGGCCGAGAGGCAACTAGGGAAGGTGGGAGACTTGCTCGAGGTCACACAGCTCAGTAGCCACGGAGAAGCCGGGCCCCAGGCTTCCTGGTGTCCAGTCAGGCTCTACCTTTCCTCCCAGGTCCCCACGCTGCGTCCTGTCTGGGCACATCCGGGTTCCTCCTACGCCCAGCAGCCAGGTGAGCGTCTCGGTGACATTGTGCTGTGACACCTGCTGTCTGAAGCCCTCCCAGGGCGCCCTGGCTCCCTGGGGAGAGAATCCCCGCCTCCCATCAGGCCTGTGTCCTTGGGTCCCCCTGACTCTGTTGCCAGCTTGTTCCTGCCTCAGGACCTTTGCTCCTGCTGTTCCTCTGCTAGGGGCCCTCTTCTTCCATCCCAGGTCCCCAAGCAAGTGTGGCCTCCACAGGGGCCTCCCTGAGCCCTGGCCTGGAGGAGTCCGAACGCCCATCCCTGGCACTCTCCACCCTTTGCTCCGGTGGCTTGTTAATATCCAGTATGACTCTCATTTGTGCATCTGAATGTTTCCCTGTTTCTTCTCAAAGGCCACTCTGAGGGTGAGGACTTGGTCCCTCGGGCCCTCTCCTGTTCCCCCAGCGTCCGGAGCCAGTGGCCAGTCAGTATTTCTTACGTGGATAAGTGAACTCACCGTCAGAGGGCCGGGTTATCACACCACTGCCCGGGACTGAGCCAAGAGCCCTGGGTCTCAGGATGGACTCTAGTCCCAAGTCTGCCGCGAAGCTGCAGTGAGACGCGGCCAGACACCCACTTCCCTGAGCCTCAGTTTCCCTTTTTCCCAGTGCGCTAACGGGAGGGGCCCGGGTGATGGACAGCCCTCCCAGCTCTACCCCAATCCGCCCCTTCCTGGCCACACTATCAAGGGGGCCAGGCTGTGGACCCGGCCCCCAGGGTGCCGGGCTGCTGCACAGTCAGGGCTGGGCCTGGAGGCAGATGCCCCGAGTCCGAGACAAGCTAGGAACCGTCCTGAGTGCCCATCGCGTCTGTGTGTGGCGTCTCGGGGGAGCGGCTCGCTCTTGCTTCGGCAATTTCCTCGTGAGCTGGGCTGACACTCCTAATTATTATTTGGAAAGGTTTGGGGAGGCTCGGTGAATGGATTACATATTTCCTTCCCCGATAGGGCATTTGTTCAGTCATGTTTTTTATTTGTCCCCTGCGAGGTTAATGTTCCTGCGCGTGTCGAGTGTTTTGTGGGGACCATGGGACTAAAGCCAGCAGAACTCTCCCCCCAGCTCACCAACCCTGCCGGGGGCTTCCGAGCACTTTAATTGAACTTCCCCGGACCTTTGAGGGCGATGAGAGAGCCAGGGCCCTGGAATCCAAGGCCTGATAACCATGCCAACGCCAGTGTTAACAAGCTCCTACTGTGTGCCCTGCCCGCTGTAAAGCACTTGACACACATTGACTCGTAAATCTTCGAGATGCAGGTGCTGTTACTATCCTCATTGGTAGGGGGAAGGGAAGCTCAGAGAGGTTAAGTGACTTGCCCGGAGGTCAGAGGTGGGACACAGGCTCTCAGCCGCTGCTCTGTGAGTGTTCCGGCGGCTTGGGGTGCGGGATACAGGACCCCAGCACCTTGGCGCTGGTGCAGCAGGTGGGCAGCGAGGGCTTTTCTCTGCCAGATGCTATTCGAGGTGACGCCAGGCAGGACTTGGAGTCCGGGCTACTTCATTGGTAAGAAACGAAGGCCGATTTCAGCTCCCCAAGCTGTGGTGAGGGTTGTAGGCATGCTTATCTTCAAAATCCCTCGTGTCTAGCACACCGTGGTGTTAAGTGAAAACAATAGCTGAACCCCCTGGCCGGCTGGCTGGGCGTCGTTCCCTGCACTGAAGGTGGTGGGTTCGATTTGTGGTGAGGGCACATCCCTAGGTTTCCGGTTCGATCCCCAGTCGGGGTGCATACGGGGAGACAACCGGTCAATGTTTCCCTCACACATTGATGTTTCTCTCTCTCCCTCTCCCCTCTCTCCCTCCCATCTCTCTAAAATCGGTAAAACACATTGAGAATTAAAAAAAAAAAAAAATAGCGGACTCACAGGTGCTTGCTTATAATATACTTCCAAAGTGTAGGCCTCTTCCATACATTCTTCTGTATGAGACACATTTATGCCATAATGTCAAATGATGACGATAATAACAACAATAATGGAGTGTAGAGGTGGTTGGCTCGCGGGAGGCTGGCCACCCTCGCCCCGCAAGGACACCTGCCCCCGTGGTCTCAGGCGCCTCTCGTCACCTCTCCCTGGTGTGACCACCCCGCTGGAGGGAGGGACCAGGTATGTACCACCCTCATAACTAGGGAGGAGACATCCACTGTTAGTCCCTTGTTGCAGATGGAAAATGAGGGCCTGGGAGGGGCAGGGTTAAGCACGTGGCAAGGGGCAGAGCCAAGATTTGAACCCAAGCAGCCTGCAGCCAGGGTACCTGTGTGTCTCCACTAGGCCACACCACCCCTGGTCACCACTGGCCTGTAAGTCCATTCACATGTTTGGATGGTGCCCGAGGGAAGGGTAGGGAGTTTGGAGGAGGGGGCCGGGCTTTGGGGTGAATCGGACAGGAGTGGGGAGCCCAGATCTGCCCTTCAGAGCTGTGGGACTTCGGGCAGATCCCTTGGCCTCTCTGAGCCCCATACCTCACTTCCTGGACCAGGGGTCTCAGTCCTACTCCAGTGGCCATTCCATCTGCTGTACTAGCTTGCGGTTGAAGGTCTGCCTCCTTTTTGCCTCTGCAACATGCCCACAGAGGAGGCGAGTGATGAGGTCTGGGCCCGAGAGCAGGCGGGTGGAGGTGCTGAGGTCTGACGGAGTGCATACCCGGGTGTCCTGGGAGGGACGGAGCTGATGAGAACAGAGAGGGCCCAGCATGCGAGGTGATGAGGAGAGGCAGGCAGGAGGGTGCCTCCTGGGCTGTGTGTCTCTGCACCATTAGCTGTCCCTGCTCTGTTCCTCCCTGCTTGCCCAGGTGGTGATGCCAGCCTGAGATGCCAGCCTGTGAGATCGGGGTGGGGAGGGCCATGAGGAGGCCCTGCCAGCTGCTCTAGCTGCTGATGGGACGAGGGGGCCCCTGGACTCATTATCAATCTCTTTAGATGCCACTAAACGCCCCCGTGCTGGCCACGGCTGCACGCCTCTCATCCTCTGCTCAACATGCCCCACCCCCAGCCCCGGAGGCCACAGAAGCCACTCCCGCTGCCCTGCCTACTATTTTCCTGTTACATCGGGGTATAGCAGGCACTCGGGAAAGTGCTTAGACTAAAAGTCCAGCTCAGGGAATCGGTACACACACTTACCATACACCCCGGGGCCCACCTACCGTCCAGCTCTCCCCTGTCGCTCCAGCTAGAAATGAGTCTCTTCTTGTCTCCTGCCCAGGGCCCCTTCACCAGCACTGAGAAGGCCGCCCAAGGCCTTCGATGACTGTTTGTTGAATGGGTGAATGAACGGACTGACCCAGCAGACTGGGGATAGGAGGCCGGCTTGCTCGGGGCCAGGGGTGGTGCTTGGGAGATGAAATGAGATCACGCTTAGTTAGGTTTCAGCGCAGCGGGCGCTAACTCTATCAGCGTTAGCTCTTGTATTAATTTCTTATTGCTTCTGCCGCAAAGCACCATAAACCTAGGGGCTTAAAACAATACAAATGTAATAGCTCAGAATGCTGGAGGCCAGCAGTCTGACATGAGCTCCCTGGACTAAAACCAGGTGTGGGCAGGGCTGACCTGCTTCCGGAGGCTCCGGGGGAGGGGGGGGATCTGTTTTTCGGCCTTTTGAAACGTCTAGAGGTGCTCGCCCGCCTTGGCTTGGGGCTCCTTACAGCAATGGCATCGCTCAGCCTCTGCTTCGGCCGCCACATCTCCTTCTCTGACTCTGCCCCTCCTGCCTCCCTCTCATGAGGACTCTGTGATTTCATGGGGCCACCTAGATGGTCCAGGGTCATCTTCACACCCCAGGATCCTTACTCACATCCGCAAAGTTCCTTTTGCCATATGCCAGGTACCACTCCCTTCTTCCCTCTGTATCTCCAGATCCCTCTTCAGGGTCTGGCGCACAGTAGGTGCTCAGGAATTCGGCGTGAGCACCTTGATGGCAAAAGGCCCTGTTATTGATCCCTGTGCCCCAGCTCTCTGGGGCTGGGCCTGGCAGGTTGGGGACGCAAAGGCCTTTGTTGAACTGAGCAGACTCACTAGGTGCTGTGTGGGACCAGGGAGGAGACTACCTGGGCAGAGGGAGGGAGGGCCGGGGGAGGCCGGTGAAAGAGAGGAAGGGGGGGCCAGCTCAGGGAAGGCTTGGGCTCCTGATGAAAAGGTGTTTTATTTGACACCGTCACAGTGTCATGGAATTGGACCTTGGTTATGAATAATAAAGCTGAAACCAGGAACGCTGAACAGGAGGTAACAGATGGCAGTCGCCCTGGAACTTGGCTCCTGGCCTCTAAATCCCGCCTCTGCCACTAACTGGGGTTGGGACCCTAGGCAAGTCACTGCCCCTCTGTGCCTCAGTTTCCCCATCTCTGAGACGGGATGCTAATAATAGCGCCTACTTGGTAGAGTGCTCGTGAGGCTTCAATGAGTTGGCAGAGTTCCTAGAATTGGCACAATCATGGTGATTGTGTGCTAAGCGCCTCCCAGGGATGGTGGCCCCGGCCACAGTCACCAGCGCTGCGTACTGAGAGCCTGTGAGCAGCCAGGCAGGGTGCTGGGCTGGGGAGACGGCGGGGAGCAGCTGGGCGCAGGCCCTTTTCTTAGGGCTCTCAATGACCAGCTGGGGGCGAATTATTATTGCTCCCATTTTACAGGTGAGAAAACCGAGACCTAGACCTGCTAAGTGCTGGAGGGCCCATAACCAGGAAGCAGAGGAGCTGCTGTTCAAAAGCAGGCAGTGTTTGTCCTCTGCCTGTCACCTTTCTGACTCAGGGCCCGGGACCGAGTCTTTCTGGAAACCTTGGAAACGGTTTGGAAGCCAGGGGCTCTCCCCGGATTACGGCCTTCTTGGGAGCGCGTGAACATTTGGCTCTGATCAGATCAGGCCCCTGTTGTGGTATAACTTTCCCTATTCACCATAAAGCTAATAAACTAATAAATTAGACGGAATGAAAATATCATTGGGCAAGACTGCACACTAACGCATTGCCGTAATTACTCTCTCGGCTGGGGCCGATTCCTCAAATTTTGCCTTGGCCAAGTTTCCTCAGCTCACCGTGTCCCTAATAAGGCATAACTCACTCTATAAACATTAAATTGACTTATTTATTCTAAATGGCAGTGGAACTGAAAACCACCTTGATAAACCTATTCTCCTGCATCACTTCCCGGGGAGCAGAGCCCCACGATGATTTTTTTAAACCAAGATGATGTCTAGTCTGTTCGCTCCTCCTCCCGCGGCCTGGCCTGGCTGCTGCTCCGACGCACGGCTCCAGCGCTGAAGAGTTGACTCGTTCTCCGGAGGCTGGCGGAGGTCACCCTCTCTGTATAACGATGATTCATGCCTAATTAATGATAATAATGGTGCTAACGCCTGGGAGCGTGTGTGCCTGGTGTGCCATGGGCTGGGCTCTCCGCGGCGGCCTTCTGCGTATGTTATGGATTAGCTTAATCCTCGTGATAAGCCGGCCGGGGCCATGCTTCACGACCCCACTTTGCAGAGGAGGAAACGGGATCAGAGAAGGGACGACGTGCCTGAGACCACACAGAGAATGACTCGGAGCTGGGCTGGGACCCAGGCAGGTGCTCTGAGGCCAAAGCCTTGGGCCTCACCACGGTACTCCTACCTCTCAGCAGACTAGCCCCCATGATGCCCCAGGCTGGGGGGCGCAGCTAGGAATTCCGGCTGCGATGAGACACATTGCTTGAGTTGTGGGAGGCACTCACAACCTGGTATATATGTGCGGGGCGGGGCGAATGGAGATCTGGGCACCTAGACAGTGGTTACTGGGGGCTCCCAGGGCCCAGAGGCATCTACCCAGCCTGGCTGCCAGAGGTGCAGGAAGTTGAGGGACTTGGGTGGTATATCAGAGGCCATGGTTGGTGGGGGCGGGGGGTGGGAAGGCCAGACAAAGAAACGGGGGGGGAAGGCATTCCAGGAGGAGGGCACAGCAGGGGCAAAAGCCAGGCAGGGCACCCAGAGATCGGTGGCCGGAGTGAAGGGAGGGGCATGGGGGAGCGTTTGCCCTGGTCCAGCACAGACTCGGGGCTACCAGTATTCCCATTCGTGCTGTGGAGACGATCCACTGTCAGCTGACAGAGGTCTATGTGCTGCCATGAGCTGGCCCACATGGAACCACCAGAACCTCCGGAACCGAGAAAAGAGGGAAGCCTGGCCGCATGTGAATCGGGGTTGGCAGTGCTGTTCTCCCCAGAGGTTAACCCAGCACCTGGGCACGTAAGAAACCCAAAGCTGCCTTCTCTTGTGTCAGATGGGTGGGGGTACCTACATCAAGGGGCGTTAATCCTCAGCCTAGGTTCTCTCTGGACCCACAAGCCCAGCCCCTTGCTCAACCTTTCCCTTTGTCTCAGGCAACTAAAACTCCAACTGAACTCGTATGGTCCCCTCTCAGCCACTCCTTGCTGCTCGTCTTAGGGAAGGGCCCGGCCACCTGCCAGCTACCCACACTAGAAACTCAGGAATGTATTCAGGCGCTTCTCTACCCCACTCCCCCACCCAGTCAGTCACTGTGTCCCACCCCCGATGCCTCCTGAATTGATCGCAAGGTGGCTTGTTTCTATTGCCCCTGCCAGACCAAGCCGCCAGCATTTCTCACCCACACCATGGCAGAAGCCTCCTGGCTGCTCAGCCCACGCCCACTCTGTCCTTCCTCATCCCACCCTCTACTCGCAGGGCTAGGATGCAGACTAACTATGGCAAGCCAATGCCCTCATTCCCCCTCAGATTGCTTCCGTGACTGCTAGCTACTCTTCTTAAGAGAGAAACCACTCATTAACATGATTCAGGAGGCCAAAATAGCCCGACCCCGGCCTGCCTCACCTTCTGCATCCTGTACCACTGCCCCTCGCTCCACGAACCTTCCCTCACTCCTTCAATGACCACTTCACCACCCTCCCAGGTGTTTCACACATCTGGTTCCCTCTGCCTGGAACCCTCGCCACCTGCCCTCCCCCACTGCCTCACCTGCCAAGTCCTGCTCCTCCTTCTGACCTCTGTTTTCATGTCCCTTCCCGGGAAAGCTTTTTCCTGACTTTCCAGGGCGGTTTGCTCAGATCCTCCGCTGTCAACTCTAGTAGAACCCTGGGTGTCTCATGGAACTCATCACACTATTAGTTAAACACATGTTCCTGTGGTTAGGCCCATCCCTGACTGGAGCACCAGAAAGTAGGCTCCGTGAGAGCAGGGGTCTTCACTGTTGTCTCTAGTAATTACCTCATGTGCTATTGAGTGGAACAGAGCAGACACACACAATGCAGAGTTGTTAGATGAATGGATGACGGGTGAATAGATGACGGATAGATGGATAGTTGAATGGATGGATAAATGAATGGATGGATAGATGAATGAATGGATGGATAGTTGGATGGATGGAAGGATGATGGATATATGGATGAGCAGTTGGATGGATGGATGGATAAATGAGTGGATGGATGGATGGACGGACAGATGGATAAGTGAATGGATGTTGGATGGATGGATGAGTGGATGAATAGATGGGTGGATGGAAGCACTGGGTAGTTTTATGAGATCCTATGTGGAAGCTCCCAGCATGGGGTCTGGCATAGAAAAGTCCCCCGGTGTTAGTTAGGATGGAAACTCAAAGGTCTGCCATGCTCCAGTGCAGGGATTTTGACTTGCGCCTCAGGCTCGCTTTCTGAAAGGCAGAGCTCCTGATGGGGAACCAAAACCCAGAGCCAGCCAAGACAGAGGCATGGCAGAGGCACACTGTGGCCCTCGGCCTGTGCCAGTCCCTGGGCCTGGGCTCTGCCAGGCAGTGATGCAGGGCTCTGGGGGGAGGAGGCCCTGGAGACCTTGGGCTCTGTCATAACAGAGCTGCCATCTGCCCCCCTTCTTCCCAGCATGGTCGTGGCCACTGCAGGGCCACAGAGAGTGAGTTCCAAAGCTGGACATTGAAGAGTGGGGTCCCTGCGGCCACTGGGGGTGGTCTCCCCGTGCATTTCAGAAAGCACAGTGGCCCACCCTTTCCCGCCTCTTGTTCAGGGGCTCAGAGGGTCCTACTCCTGCTCAGTGTAACTGCACATGAGGGAGGCCCCTTGGCCCTCCCTCCCAAACCCACAGGTGGGTGAACCGTCGCTCCTTCTTCTTTCTCACCTTCCCGACACTCACCACATCTCCTTACATTGGCAGTTAGTGGAAGGAACAGCTGGTGGGAGGTTTCAGCTGTAAGTGGCGTCCACTAAAATGCTCCCGTCTGCCAAGCCACGGCTCACTTCTGCCTTGTCTCCACTGATAAGGGGTGTGTGTGTGGGTGTGGGTGGTGTCTGTTTGGTTAAACAGGACTGTTTTTGTTTGGGACTTGGTGAGAATCCAAGATGCTCATTCCAGGAGCTTGGACCCAATGGGGCTCGGAGTGGGGACACGCCCATACAGGCGCCGCCACCCCAACTCTTCCATGGAAGGATCGACTTTGAGTGCCTGGTGGTCCCATCTCTGCCCCTCCCTCGCTCAGTCCTCCTGTAAGTCCTTCCTCTCGGGGGGCCTCACTCACAGACCAGGGACTCCCAGGTCAAAGCTGGCCAGTAACGAGTTCTGTATATCTGACATAGAATTTTTTTTAAGTTAAAAATGCTTTCAATTAAATTTAATGACAAGTTTTGAAAATCAGGAGGTTTTACATACAAATCTTTATGTTTTGCTTTTCTTTAAAAAGCTAAATATGTGACTTTTCTACTAGTTATTCCCAAATTATAGCAATCAACTGCTATAAGTAGTGACTGGACTCAAACCGGGGAATGACCTCTCCATTCCCCACAGCCCACACCACTCACTACTGTCTAAGTTCTATCAGTCAGAATTAGTTTGGGCTATGTAGAAAAAATAAAATAAAATAAAAATAAATGTGTCTTAAACTAGATAAAAGTTTCTTCTTCTTTCTCCTAAAAATCCATGTAGCATGTGGAGTATTCCTTGGTGTCAGGGACTCAGGCTCCTTCCCTCTTGGTGTCCAGTAAGCACAGCCTCCATTCTCAAGTTTACCTCAAAGTCTAGTAAGGCTGCTCCAGCTCCAGCCATTAGGACTACATTCCAGCCAGATGGAAAGGGGGAGGGAAAGAAGAGAGACTCACCTCCTTTCTTGAAGATCCTTCAGGAAGTTGAAGATCTTTACTTACATCCCATTGGCCAGAACATAGTCACATGGCCATCCCTGCTGCAAGGATGACTGGGAAATGTAGTCTTTATTTCAGGCAGGCATGTGTCCAGCTGCCAGGGGTTCTATTACTTTGCAGAGAGAATAGCTATTGAATTATTTAACTTCCTTACACAGACCATAAGGCCATGAAGAGGAGAACTTGTCTTTGACTTTGTCTCTGAGCTACTGTTACTTTATTGGCAATTTACATACTGTTGTTCACTTCATAAAGTTCTTAGGAATTCACAAAAAGATGATGGATGCCAACTGTGTGGCACTTAATGTCAGTTCAGTGATTGTTGGCTTCATCCATTCTTCCCCCAGATGTCCACTCCCCTCCTTCCATCTTTTCTAAATGTCCCCTCCCCTGACCACCTTGCAATTTAAAATTTAACCCCCCACCTCCCTCCCTTCCATCACTCTCTATCCCTGGCCTGTCTTCATTTATTTTTTTAATTTGTTTTGTTAATGATCTGTCTTCCTCAGCCCATAAACAAGAACACTAGCTCCATGAGGACAGTGATTTTTGTCTGTACTGCTCACAGCTGTGTCCCCAGCACCCAGGACAGGCCCTGACACAGAGTAGGTACTCAGTAAAAATACACGGAATGAATGAATGAATGAATGAACGAACGAACAGATAGATGTTCCTTGAATGTCATCCACATGCTAGGCACTGTGCTAGGTGTCAGAGACAGAGCAGAGAATGAGATATCTTCCAGTTTTCACGTCCCCGTGGCATCGAGCCCAAAGCCGAACACGCGAAGATAAATACCTATTACCTTGGATGGGATCTCGGTGCCAGCAGGAGTCCAGGCGTTTTAATTTTGTTTTGACAAAGAGGCTGATGGGAGAGGCTGGCTGGCTCCTCTGCCTCGCATCTGCTCCCAGTCCCCGGTGCCCTGGCCTGACCTTCCCTGCTCTCAGCCGACGGAGCTCAGGACAGTAAAGCGTAATTGGCCTGCCCTACTTTTTAAGAGAACCCAGATTGAAGGATTGGGTTTTTTGGTGGACTGACCTGTTTAAGAGCCTTAAGAGGGAGCTGGGAGTTTCCATTTTCCACTGCCAAAGCAGGGCCATTTTTAGCTCGGCTTTGATGAAACAGCGGGAATCAGGTTCGGCCCTGGGTCACCCATCAGCTGACCCGGTTGGGAAAGGCCTCCTGTGGGGCCCAGGCCCAGCTGCAGGCTGTGGGGCGTGTTAGGGCTTTACTCCAGCCGGGTAATTGGTCCTTCCCTGACTCGGCCCCGGGGCCATCCCAAAAGAGGGAGTGAGGGCCACTCTCGATGTTTCTTCCTCTTGATGGGCTGCTGGAGCCAGACAGCGCTGGGCTCCCCGTCCCAGCTCTGCACACATTAGCTGCAGGGCCTCATACAGATCGCTGGGCCTCTCTGGGCCTCAGTTTCCTAATCTGGTCAACAAGGTTCATCATTTTGATCTGGTTACAGTGTCAGTGGTGCTAAATGATAGAATGCCAGCTCAGACTTTGAGGATATGTCCCCCGATTCTCTCCCTGCACAAAGCTGGGCTGATGGACAGCACACTCGAGGGCCGGGCTGGCTCCAGCAGAGGAGGCTTCTCCGAATTGGAACCCCCAGGCCCGCGGCCTGCTCTTCTAAAGGTCAAGAGCCATCTCTATCAGCCTCTTTTCTGACCCCTTTGTCAAACTGTGATGGAAGGGCTTGGCCCCAGGCTGGTCTGGTCTCCCACGAGAGGCACCCAGGTGATGGATTCACGCTGGCGCTTGCGTCTAGGGAACAGGTGGTCGCTGCAGCAGAAGAGATCTGCTCTTGGGCACCAGAGGCACAGCCAGGCTGGGCACCCAGGGCCTCACGTCACTTCAGCTGGCAGGAGGCCCAGGGTGGAGATCATGGCCGTCCTCAGAGCCCCCGCTCCTCCCGCTTCCCCTTCACCACTCTTCTTACTCCGCGGGACTTGGTTTCCATCCTGCCCTTGACCGGTGACCTTGCAGAAGCCCGGGCCACTCCCACCTCAAAAGGCAATGAGCATGGGGTTCAGTGCAAACCCCAGCTCTGGCATCCTCTCTGGCTGAGGGACTGTCAGGTTCTAAACCACATCCCATGCCTCAGTTTCCTCATCTGTGAAATTGGGGTGATGACGCGAATACCTACCTCAGGGGATTATTGTAAAGACTGAGTTTAAAGAAGGGGACACTGAGGCTCGGGTACTAAACAACTTGTCCCAGGTCACTCAACCATAGCTTTAGCTGAGAGTGTCTGATACACAGGAAGCTGTTTATTATTATTAACTAGTGGCCCGGTGCACAGATTCGTGCACATTGAAAGGAAATTAATTAGAAGTAGAAGAAATATTTTAATATCGCTATTCGCCCTTTCTCTATAATAAAAGTGTCAACCAAATTCACGATCGACAATGACAGATTGAAACACACGCATGCGATTGGCGCCAGCGAGCGCTTTATATGTATTGCACATGTGCCAGGCAATGTTTATTTTTAAATTGCCAGTGCGCGTCATATGTACAGGCCGGTCGGTCAATCGGATGGTTGTACGAACAGATGGTCGGTCACTTAGCCTTTTATATATATAGGTTATCATGATTATTATTTCAGATGGCTTTGTGGGGTTTGAAAGAGATCAGTGTTCATAGTGACTCACACAGGGTCTTGCACATAGTAGGTGCTCAGTAAACCACTGACTTTCAGAGGGGAAGGAAGCACACACTGTCCCCTAGAATCCCTCGGTCCAGGGGCCTAACTCTGGCCTGCACAAGATCAGAGTGGTCAGCGGCGCCAGGAGGTGCAGGAACCCGGGACAGCCACCTGCCATGCCTCCCCTCTCCTGCTGAAGGCAGGCTTGGCTCCAAGGGGCTGGGGGTCTTCATGATGCCAACTCTCACTCACTGCCACGTAGAGAGGCAAAGACAGAGAGATTCCTGTTGAAGAGCAGAGCAACCACGAGGGACAGAAAGGGGGCAGCTGGCAAAACCACGTGCCCTCAGCGTTGCTGCCTCGCTTCTGGTTGGCTCACTGCCACGCTTCCTGGTCTGAGTTTCCTTTAGCCGAGGCCTGGTTTCTATCCCCCACCACCCATTCTGTCAGGGGCCACATGCCCTAATCCCTCCCTGTGCCTGCTGGGCCTGGGATGGCATGAGGTAGAGGCAGCATCCTGAACTCCTGGCCCCTCCCACCCATTCCCACCTCCCAACCAGACCCTGAGTTGAGGAGACTGACCATGAGGGGCTAAATGGATCAATCAGGATGTGGAAGAGAAAGTGGTTTCCATGGCAGCAGTAAAAGACTGGAGAGAGAGGCCTGGGGAGGAACGGGAGGAAGAGAAGAGTGGAAGGGGTCAGGATGGGAGGGTTAGGGGAGGGGGAGGCAGGGAGCCAGAGAGTCAGGGGAGTGGGGTCAACAGAGAGAGACGGAGGATGGGATAGGAGTGGGATTCAGGGCCTGAGGCTCAGGTGGGAAGGGTGGATGGCACAGTGACTGGGCATCCAAGAGGCCAGAGCGTTAGGGGCCAGTGACCCTGAATCTGTCACCATCCAGGGTCTGGGTGCTAACTGCCTGGGCTGGGTGATCTAAGACCTCCAGGAGAGGCTGTGTTTTCTTTGGGAAGTCATCGCTGGGGGACAGAAATCTGACTTCTGAGAGGTGTTTTCTCACATTGGAAACAGGTTACCCCACTTGCCCCGGGGCAAGCGTGACTGCCACCTCTGAGGCAGCCCTCTGGGTGGGAGTGAGGGGGCCTCCACAGTGACCTCCCTTGAGCCTCAGAAAAGGCTCCCGACAGCCCTGGTGCAGAAGCCCAGGTCCAGAGCCGCAGGTGACCCGCCTGAGCCCCAGTCCTCAGAGGCTGGGCTGGGCTGGATGAGCCCCCACACCTTCCAGTTCAGCAGGAAGGTCCCCTGGGCGTGAAATGCTAGAACGCAGGAGAGCAGGGTTGGTGGGGGAGGAGAGGGAGAGAAGCAAGCCCCGTCCTTTGGAAAAGTGAGAGGGACAGAATGGGGCTCACCTGGGTCCTCATCCTCCCCTGTCCCTGTAAGGAGGGGCTGGCCAGAGATTGCAGCTGTTGGGCCCTAATGATAATGTCTACGCTCAGGGGTGGCACTGCCAATCCGGAGTCTGGACGGGGCAGGTCCTGAGATGGCTCAAGGCTCCCTGGGCTGGGGAGGGATGGCTGAAGGGAGGGGAGCTAGGGCGGGGCAGGAAGGGTCTGGCATGTTCTGCAATTTCTCCCCCCTTTGCCACCGATCTTCGTTATCCGTCCCTCCCAGCCCCGAATTTGATTGGAAGCCACCGGTGTTTTCCATCCACTGAGCAGTTTCATGATGGGAACCGTTTTCAGGTTGAAAGGGGGATAAAAATCACGCTAATGGCTTTTTAAAGGCCCCTGAAAAAGGACTCCAGGCAGTTTCTGGAAAGAACAGTGAAACCACAGAGGGAAGAAGGCACTAAAACTCTGGGTGCTGAGGGAGGGCTTCTTAAATAAGCAGGTTTTCTGGCTGCCCAGGCCGCCCTGCCCGGACCTCCCCTCCCTCCCTCCCTGGGCCCCCTGCCCCCAAATGAAGACAGCCCGTCCACCTCTCATTGTGCTGCTCAGAGTTCTCGCAGTTTTTTATTCACTTATTTATTTAATATGTTTTTATTGATTTCAGAGAGGAAGGGAGAGGGTGAGAAAGAGAGAGAAACATCCATGATGAGAGAGTATCATTGATCAGCAGCCTCCTACATATCCCACACTGGGGATCAAGCCTGAAACCCAGGCATGTGCTCTGACCAGGAATCGAACCGTGACCTGGTTCATGGGTCAAAGCTCAACCACTGAGCCATACCAGCCAGGCAAGCCTGCCACAGTTAGACTAGCTGGACCCTGACTGGCTCCCCAGCCTGGGGGGATGGCTGGAAGATGGTGGGGCCCCAGCTGTGGGCTCCCAGGCCCATGGAGCGGGTCTGGCCCGCCCTTCTGCTTGGCCCTTGGAAAAAGCTGGACCCAAACTCTCCAGCTTGACGTGGTGGAAAGAGCACCAGATATTTCTGGCTTGTTGCGACTCCACTTTATTAAGCCTTCCGGCTCAGAGCAACCACAGTTGCAGTTCAGTGAGCACCTGCTCTGTGCCTCCTCCCCATGCGAGGGGCTCTGTAACACCATCACCAGCCCTCAAACCACCTGCCGGGGAGGTGGGCGGCGTCCTTGGCCCATGTCCCAGAGCCCTCGCGGGGTCACCTGGCACTCTTTATCCTTGATGGGCTCCTGACTGCTGTCTGGCCTGTGGCCAGTCACGCCTCTCTCTTTAGTTTTCTCATTTGTTAAGTGTAAGTGCCCAACATTCTGATCTGCCTGGAGCTGAAGAGTCCCTGAGACATGGAACTTTCCGTGCCCAAACCAGGCAAGTCCCAGATCAACCAGGTTAGGCTGGGAGGTTGGTACTAAGGAGAACTGGCCTACTCTCCACACACCCTGTGCCTGTAGGACGGTCCTTAGCTCGGGGCGGGGTCTCCTTTCTCCACCGGCATCTCTGCCTGGTACAGTCCGCCTGGCTCCCTCCTCCGGGGAAGCTCCTGGGAGAGTCAGGGTGGGGCGGGGCCCAGTCTGCTCCTGGAGAGGACTGGCCTGGCCGAAGGAGAAAATCCAGGGAGTGGCCATAAGGGACTCGGTCCTGGGTCTCGGTTCTGTCGCTGTGCCAGTGGGTTGAACAGGTGGCTTCCTCGAGAATATAGTGACGAGGGGTAGCTCAGGTCTTACGGTTTCAGGTGACTTTAGCCCAGTTCACACCAAGCAGAAGGAGACCATTTGCCCTTGATCTAAGTCAAGGGTCCCCAGTCTGGGGTGAGCCGGAGCATAGACCCACCTCCGGAGGCCAGGAAAGATGGAGAATGCATCGTCAATTTCAGAAGGTGGAGGACAGGTGCAGGGTGGGGTTCAGGGGGGCAGGATCAGCATGAAGTCGGTGCAGAGTGAGAATGGGGGAAGCGGTTTGTGTGCGGCCGGCTTTGTGGCAGCCCCTGGTGGTTCAGGGGGCTCGTTCAAAGCTGCAAAAGCTATTCTCAGATACTCTCCTTTGCACCGCTCTCACCAGGGACATACCCAGAGTCATCCCAAGCTCTAGGTCAGTGATGGCGAACCTCTGACACGCGTGTCAGTGCCATTTCTGATGACACGCGGCCGCTGAGGCGGCCGCATGCTGAGGATGAAACATTTATGTTATTTAAACTATAAATATTGCGAAATAATGTTTTTCCCTCAAAGGGACACACTACCCGAGTTATGCTCAGTTTTTTGGCGAAGTTTGAAACACCAAGCTCAAAAGGTTGCCCATCACTGGCCTAGGTGGAGCCAATGGGAGGGGACCACCCAGTGTGTCTGGTGGGGAAGAGGGAGGTCAAACAGGTGGTTGGACCCGTGGGGAAGGGAGAAGGGCTGGAGGCCTGAGACTTAGAGCGGGGCCACCTGGGAGCTTGTTAGGAACTCTCCCCCCCCCGCCCCCCCAGCCCTACCAGCATCTGCATTTGAACCAGATCCCCAAGGATCTCCTATCAATGGATCAAAGAATGGGTACTCTTTGGTTTGAGCCACGCTTTGCTCCCCCGTCCCCTCCCAGGGTCTCCTACAGAGGATCCCATCCCGAGACAAGTCTAGGTCTAGATAAGGCCCTTTCTCACCTGTCCCCACCGGCTTTCCCTGATCTGCCAGTTGCCACAAATGCCACCCCAGTACCTGGTCCATTCCCGATGGGTCCATGCAGCTGCTCAGAGTCTGTGAAGGGAAAGCAGGACACAGGGAGGGCAGCTGGGGTGGCCGAGCAGGTGCGCACCTGGGTCAGAACAAGCGGCTCCAGCCAGGCTCTGCGAACTGTACGGGTGAGAGGAGGAGGGGCAGGAACCTCAAACGCCCCCCCCCCCCACTTTATCCAGAGAGCAGCGATCCTATTTCAAGTGTCTTAGTAGCAAACATCCCAACAGCACCCATACCTGACCTTATAGCCACTTTTATGAGCTTTGCCCTGTGGCACTCTGTACGCATGGCCCCAGCATCCAGGGGCGTGACCCTGAACTTGGAGTGTGAGCAGGTGTCTGAGGGAGGGAGAAACAAGGGCCCAGCCTCGGGGGATGTGCAGACAATCGGGGAAGCGTGGCGAACAGTAAAACTTCATTATTTCCCACTTGAGAGCTCTCCAGTGGGGATGAGGGGGAGCAGCGCTGAGCAGGCACTGAGCTAATAAGATTGCAGGGGGTGTGTTTAACCTACTTGCAAGAATGAACTATTTCCTGGGCCCCAGTTTCCATGCAAACAATGGTTATACAAATGAAAAGGCTCTCTAGTCTCTTCATTAAAGCAGTGCCTCAAAGGACCAATCTCTACCTGAATCTCCTCCATTAGCCCAGAATGAGATACTATGTATATAAATGAAGATGTGTGAATCACAGAATGCCTTTTAAGTAGGGTGGATTATAAAAGTTTGGCCCTGACAAGCCTTCTGATTCCACAGCTTTATTTCACAAGAGATGTGAGGCCACACACGCTTCCCTTCCTCGCTTGGTCCTCCCTCCCCTCCCTCCCTCCCTCCCTCCCTCCCTCCTTCCCCCTTCCCTGCCCCCCTTCTCCCTCCCTCCCTTGCTCCTGTTTGGGTCAGGACCTGATCTGGGAAGGTCTTGAAATCAGACTGAGTTTAGGCTTAACTCTCCAGCGCACGGACATCCGGGGAAGGGAAAGTTTTAAGCTGGAAAAGGACGGGCCAGACTCACTGTCACGCTGGCGGCAGGGTGGAGAGAGGACGGACGGGAGACACCCGGGCAAGGAGAGGTGGCAAAGTGCAAACCACAGTGGGAACTTCAGGCAGAGCAGAGGCAGCGGAGTGGAGGGAAGGCGCTGTCCACGCGTCACTTGTCCCACAGCCCGCCCTCCTCGAGAGGGGATGGGAGGAAAGAGGGTCTAAATCCCTGCCCTCGGCTGTCACGCGCACGCTTCTCTCAGAGCAGCGATTTTCAGCGGGTGTGCCGTGAGAATTTTTAAAAGGTGCAGTATCTGACTGTTCCGTCAGGGGCACTGACCCCTTTTCTCTTAGACTGTCAAATTAAAAAAATGACAACAGCCGC
The DNA here is from genome assembly GCF_027574615.1 of Eptesicus fuscus. NCBI lineage: Eukaryota > Metazoa > Chordata > Mammalia > Chiroptera > Vespertilionidae > Eptesicus > Eptesicus fuscus. Next base: position 10,270,612 of record NC_072481.1, read on the forward strand.
CACAACAGCCATCGGTGTGAATGAATCCAAATTACACCTATTTCTTTTGTCAGGTCGTCAAAAAAAATATATATTTATATTTATTTATTTATTTTGGTGTACCGAAGAATTTTAGTGATTGGTTTACGTGTGCCATGAGATAAAAAAGGTTGAAAATCGCTGACTTAGAGAAATCCCGTAGCCCCCACCCTCCTGCCACGCCTTCTTATCCCTACTGCACCCACAGTTCCAACAGGACTTGACATTTGGGGTTAAAGCTCACTGCAAAGTCGGGGGAGGGGGGGAGGCGGGCAGCACTTGCCTGAGAAGGAAGTGGGTGGGTGGGTGGGAGGCCCGAGCCCTGTGTGTGAGAGACAGAAACTCATAAAAGGCTGCCCTCACGCAATCCCTTTAGCAACAGTTGGACAGCGTCTTATAAAGTTACACCTGCGCCCAGCCTCCCACTCCTTGGTATTTACCGAGGACAATGAGAGCGTGTGTCCCCATAAAGACTGTCCCCACAGGCTCAGAGCACTGCTGTTTGCCATCCCCCGCCCACACAGGGGGCAGCCCATGCCTTCACCTGCAGGGGGCCAGGGGGACATGAGATGCTACTCAGCCATGAGAGGGCCCAGCCATTGATCATGGCAACGGCATGAACGAATCTCCCAGTAATGATGATAAGTGAACGAAACCAAACCGAAGCGTACCCATTCTATGAGTCATTGATAGGAAATCCTAGGACACGTGCTCTACAGGGGGTGGGGTGGGAGGGATTATAAAAGGACACAGGGAAACTTTGGGGAGGTGATATGTTCATTATCTTGACTGTGGCAGTGGTTTCAATGATGTATACATACATGAAAACTCTACATATGTTTAAACTTTATGCACAGTTTATTATCAATTATACCGCAAGAAAGCAATAAGCACATTTTTTCAAAGGCAAGGATGCCAGGAGATGGATAGTGTAGGGGCAAACCAACCAGACACATTGCACTACCCCTAAGACAGGCAGGATGAGAGTGGTGTTTCTAATGACCTTGAATCTGAGGCCCCTGAATTCATGTCCGGCCAACGTCCTCTTGCTGTTTAAAAGTATTGCCCTGTCTTCTTCCCTGCTGTATGCTCAACACCCCAAACAGCACTGATACATAGCAGGGACTGAACCATTTGTTTTGAATTTTTAATCCATTAACAGTCTTGGGAGACGAATCTGACAATGCCTACCGCACGCCAGGCTCTGTTCTAAGTGCATTTACGTATGTTCTTCACGTTAGGCTTCAGTTCCCAGCAAAGTCACCGGCTGGTCCTTCATTCCCCAACAGCACAAGATGAGTAACTCACAGATCCACCCCTGTGTCCTCCCAGCCCCGCTCTGCACCCAAGCCCTCGATCTGGATCCACGAGAATTGAGGACTCTTCCCTGTGGAAGGATAGAGCTGGGAAAGGAACACTGACCTGAGGCTGTTAAGTCATGTGGGTTTGGAGAATGTGAGCATGACTTGCTCAGCCAACCCGAGTCATCAGAACGAAGGGGCCCACTGAACGGACACAGAGGAAGGGAATTTTCTATATAATAAAAGGCTAATATGCAAATCAACTGAACCGCGGAATGACCAGTCACTATGACGCACACTGACCACCAGGGGGCAGACGCTCAACGCAGGAGCTGCCCCCTGGCGGTCAGTGCACTCCCACAGGTGGAGTGCTGCTCAGTCAGAAGCCAGGCTCATAGCTGGCAAGCGCAGCGTTGGTGGCAGGAGCCTCTCCCAAATCCGCAGCAGTCGGACATCCCTCAAGGGCTCCCAGACTGCGAGAGGCTGCAGGCTGGACTGAGGGACCCCCCGAGTGCACAGATTTCATGCACCAGGCCTCTAGTAGGAACATAAAAGCCCGTCCTGTTTCTCCCAGTGGGAGGGCAGATGGCTCTCTTTACCTGGGGTGGTGAGGCTCAGAATAGAAATGTGCTCAAGAGCAGTGGAGGCCAACTCTGGAACCAGAGCGCTCAGATGAATGGCAGGCACAGGAGGGTGGCAGGTACATACAGGAGGGTGGCAGGTACAGGAGGGTGGCTGGTACAGGAGGGTGGCTGGTACAGGAGGGTGGCAGGTACAGGAGGGTGGCAGGTACAGGAGGGTGGCTGGTACAGGAGGGTGGCAGGTATAGGAGGGTGGCAGGAGCAGCGTGGGAGAGGGGCTCCAAAGACAGTGTGTGGGTCTGGCCTCCACCGGGCTTGGTTTTAAGTAATGGCACCACCTACTCACTCTGTGACCTCCGTCATGTTACCTCTGTTCTGGGTGCCTTGGTTTCCTCATCTATACAATAAGCATAATAATATTATTATCGCTACAGAATGCCTAGTAGAGCATGACTTATATACCGTGTCATATAATAGGGTGGTGTCAAGGATCCAGTGAGATAGGGTAACATGCTTGCTATACAAAGCCTCTCCTTATAAATGTCAGCATTCCCCCAAAAGCTGTCATCCCACAAGGCGAGTATTGTAATACCCATTTCTCAGATGGAGAAACCAAAGCTCAGAGAAACCAAAGGACTTCATCCAACCACACACAGCTAGTTGGCCCAGGGCCTATCCCGGCTTAGGCTGCTCCCACTGCCCTCATTCACACAGTGGGTGGCTGAGCACCTACCAGGTGACCAGGCTAACAGACAAGGGGCTCGTATGCTTCCCTAGGAGGAGAGACAGATGGGTTAACAATGCAATGAGATGCAGTCCGAGGAGGTGGAGAGGAACTCTGTTTGCACAGGGGTGGGCAGTCAGGGCAGCCTGCCTGGCAGAGGTGGCGTCTGAATGGAGAGCTTACAGACCGCTTAGGTGATTCTAGCCCATTGACTTTCATGCCACACCAGCTCTGAGCTAAGTCCTTGAATCATTCCATAGAATCTTCTCAACTTTCGGATGAGGTGGGATCACAGATAGGCTCTGAAAGATGGCTAGAGGCACGCCATGTAGACAGCAAAGAAAAGTGGTCCAAGCAGAGGTGACAGCCTGGCCAAAGGCATGGAGGCAGGAGTCAAATCCTCGGTAGCTATGCATCCACCTCCACCAAGGCTCAGCATGGGGCGTGGCACCCAGTAGGCATACATGTTTGTGCCGAAGGTGGGCAGCCCACAGCCCTGACCCCAGGCCTGGCAGAAGCCCCCGTGACCAGCCCTTGCATGGCCTCAGCTGAGCCACAGGGGCCACGAAGAGAGCCAATGGGGTTCCCTCTATCTCCGAGCCCAGCTTTTCAAAACCACAATTACTCGCCTTTCAGAGCCGCTGTCAGTGTTGGTAAACTCCAGTCACTAACCTGCATTACACTGATCTCTCCAGAAACCTTTGCTGTTATTAATAGTTTATTGATCGCAGCCCATTGCTGATGAGAGTAGGCCTCCTCCCCAGCCCCCTCGGGGCCCTGCTATCTGCGAAGGCCTTCTATTCCGCATGCAGATCAATGCCACTCAAGTCTGGGGAAAAGGGGTCTCTGGGCCGCTTAATCCACTTTGGAAGGATAACGCTGAAGGCACAAGCTCAGATGAGGCACTGAGTCGGATTGGTCCAAATCAAAGCTGTGGCTTGGTGGCGGCTGGATCTGAAGATAAGAACTAGAATCTGCCTGGGGTGGGGAGGGGCTGGCCCTGTTTTCTGCAAGGGGCGGGGGGGGGAGGACGGGGGAGGGCAGGGTTCTCCATGCTCACACCACAGCCACCACCCATCCATCTAACAAATATTGATCGAGGACTTACCATGATGGTGAGCACTGTGCAAGGCCTGGATACACTGGTAAACCAGATGGATGCAGACCCTGCCTTCATGGAGCTTACTGAGCGTGGCCAGGAGGGGAGGACATTCAAGAGTCACAACATATCCGGTTAAGTCACAATATAGACAAATACAGCTAAGGAGAGGTATGAGGAGACCTGCTGTATCAGTTAGCTATTGCTGCATAACAAGCAGTCCCAAACTTGGATAGTTTAAAACGACAACTATGTATTATTGCTCATGAGGTGAGGGGTTGGGTAGGCACATTCCTGAATGTGGCCTTAACTGGAAGGGCTTGGCCAATGAGGCCTCTCTCCACGTGCCCTCATCTTCCTTCAGAGGCTTGTTCTCAAGGCAGAGAAGGGGAGAAAGTGGGGGGGGCGGGGTGTTCTTTTGAGACTTAGGCTTAGATTTTGCATGTCATCATTTCCACCACATACTGTTGGTCAAAACAAGTCACAGGGCCAAGCAGGGGAAAGAGACTCTACCCCTAGACAAGGGGGGACCGCAACGGCACATGGCAAGAGGCAGGGATAAAGGAGGCTCCCCATCCTGGCCATCGATGCCATCCGTCTGCCCGCCTTCCCCGTCCAGGAGGTCACTAAGCTAAGAACTGGCCGCTGCTTTGTAACTTGAAGGCTGTGCCAAGGGAAGAAAATGCCATCTTCTCAGGAAAAGAGAATGTTGTCAGCAAACGTGCTGAATCAAAAAGGGAATGTGACTCAAGTCACCTGTGAGTGTCACCTCTGAGGGACCCTGATGGGATTCTGGGGCAGAAAAAGGGAAAAGCTGGTGGCATCCGGGGAAAATCTGGAGTTGAGTTAGCAGTGGCATGTCAACGTGGGTCTCCTACTCTGATGATGGCACCGTGGTCGTGTGAGGTGCCAACAGTGGAAGAAATTGGTGAGGGTGTGGGGAGCTCTCTAGTTTCTGTGCAGTTTTTCTGTAAACCTAAAATAATTCTGAAATAAAAAGTGTACGTGTTAGAAAAGGAACTTGGCACCCAGGAGTGATGGGGAGAACACCCCTGTAGCTGACGAAGGGGAGGCTGAGGTGTGGCTGAAGACCTCGTGTGCAGCCCTTCTTGGCCAAGATCAGGATCCTGGTCTTTATCCTGGAGCAGAAAGAAGCCTTTGAAGGGGGTTGGGTAGGGCAGGGCCATGAATGCCATTTGCATTTGAGACATGCTGGGTGCTGCCTGGAGAAAGGATCAGGAGGGCGATGGGCAGGGGCAGAAAGCCGGTATCTGTCCACCTCCCCACCTCCCTGTCCCGGTGAGCAGCGGCGTGCAGGGCCGGTGGGGGAAGTGGATAGCTCAGGATCTGTTTGGGAGGCAGAACCCCAGGGTGTGGTCCCTGACGGTACCTGGGGAGAGAGAAATGGGAGATGTGAAGGATGGAGCCCAGGGTGAGACTCAGACCATGTGTGGGGCTAGGGGAACCGGGAGAGCGACCATCTGAGGCGGGAGAGCATCTGTGTGAGATGCTGCCTTCCTCATACAGCACCCCCCAGGTGTCCCCTGAGCTGTCTTCTCTACCATCTGCGTCATGTCACCCATACATGTCACTCAAACATATTGCTTATGTTACTGTCGCCTGAGCATGTCATCGGTGTAGCGATTGCCTAAACATGTCACCTGTGTCGCTAGCACATAAACACATCTGCGTGGATCACCGGTGTGGCGGCTACCTGAACAGCCCCACCGGCGTGTCAACCATGTCATTACCATCTGATTGCATCACCTGGGTGGCTTCCAGCCGCACGGGTCCCCCCAGCCGGGTTCTTTGCAGAGCAGGCACCGGAGCGTGTCCCCTGCACACCTGTCACCCACACAGTCACTTGGGCAGGTAGCCTCGATCCCTGACACCTGTGAGTGTCGCCTAAACATGTCACCTGAGGTGACTGTCACTGTCCACAGTGCCCCCTGGGGAGGCCATTGTTTTTTCCAGTCTAGCTGAGTTACAAACAGAGAAAACACTTCCCGGAGGGGAGATGGCTCCTTGCTGTTTCTGAGAGCCCAGAGGGAGGGCGGGAGAGGGAGGCAGCATCCCCCACAAAGTTTCCCTGATGGAAAGCTCACTGTGCTTTAAGTCTTTCAAGACAGTCGGTGGACCAGATGTCAACCTCTGTATATTCTATGTAAATGAAGGTGTTTGTTTATGCTAATGTGGGCTGGGTGGTGGGAGGAAGAGGAGCTAGAGGGGCTGGATCCGCTCAGAGAGACAGCAGCCATGGAAATCCAGGCTGGGGCCCAGGTGTGGGGTGGGGAGGGGGAGGGAGGGGGGACAGTGAATCACAGGAAATGGAGCTGGAAGACAAAAACAGGGGGTACAGCAGAAACAAGAGGAGGAAGGCGTAAATCTGAGGTTAGATTGCTCAGCAGAAGCAGATGGGGGAGAGAGAGGCTTAGCGGGAATGGTGGAAAATGTGTCTGCGACGGGTGGGAGCAAAGAACTGGACTGAGGAGCCTCCCTTCTCAGGGTGGCAGGGCTGGGATGGACACCCCGAGCCTGTGCTCTTAGCCACTGCCCCCGTTCCCCGCCCTCCCCCACCCCCATCCACAGAGGGTCTCTCCCACAGGACTGTTGGGCCAGTTAGGTGGGAAGGGCGCCGTGCTCTGCTCGGCATTTACTAGGCGTTTGTAAGTATGAGCTTCTTCCCCCACTTTCCTGCTGCAGCATGAGAACCTCTGTTGATGTCCCTTGTTAGGGAACCATAATTGTTGGGGTTCTTTTCCCAGCCTTACAAAGGGTTCAGCATTCTGGAGAATGGGGCTGCGGGTAGATGATTAAGAAGGAGTCCAAGGATGAAAGATAGTTTTGAAAGGCATTGGGGGTCAGAGGAGCTTCAGCTAAAGGGAACGGAAGACTCTCCACCCGTGTTTTTATTCACATGATTTATCCTAAGGCAAGGTGGAAATATACACTTCAAAGGGTATGGTATCAAAGGGTACAGATCATTGTCAGTTTGGGGAATAGCCTACAGCTGTTCAGGTATTTGGCCAACAGGAGGCAATAAAATGCCCTGAGCTGTCTGGCAGCAAACTACTTTCCTATTCAGGTTTGGGGGAAGTGCCATTTAGCCGATTCCAACAGGTAAACTACATATGTGGCTCACCCTTGTTGAGCCGCCCAAGTCCCATCAACCTTTTGATGGAACTCTTGTAATTATTACATGCTGGAATTGGTTTTCGGCAAACCTCTAAGAGCCAATCACGTGACCCCACTTCTAAGCTGTGGCCAGAATAGACTCCCTTTTGGCTGTGTGACTGGACCCAGATAAGGTTGGAATTGGCTGGAGGACACACAGATGTCCTGATGCAGCCGCTACGTGGCCTCCGACTGCAGGTCAGGCGCTCAGGCATCGCAGGATGAAGGGATGGGAGGGGACAGGGCCTCTCCACGCAATGCCACTTTCGTGCCTACAGAGGTCTGGCTGGGACCGCGTCTAGTTTAATCCTCACTGAGGTCCTGGGAAGAATCAGCCCCATACTTTAGATAAGAGAACGGAGGCTCAGCGCGAGACCGCAGGACTCAACACAAGGTCGCAGGGGCAGGAATTGAACTTGGCTCTCTGGAACCTGTCAGGAGTCTCCCATGCAGAAGTGGGGAAAGAGCCGCCCTGTCAGCATTTTCCATAGGGAGAGAGAACCACGTAGCAACCCATTCTTAGCATGGTCTGACCTGCACACCCTGAGGAAGGATCTAGAACAAGGATCATCAAACTACAGCCTGTGGGCCAAATCCAGCTGTTATTGTTTTTTTAACAGCCTGTAAACTAGAACGTATTTTACCTCTTTTTTTTTTCAATGATGGGAAATATTAAAAACAGAAGATTTCAGGGCACAAGAAAGTATTTAAAATTCAAATGTCAATGGCAATAAATAAAGTTTTATTGGAACACAGCCACACTGATTTGCCCAGGCCCTGTCTGTAGCTGCTTTTACTCTACACGGACAGAGACTGTAAAAGCAACAAAGCCTAAAATATTTACTCTCTGGACTGTTAGAGGAGTAAGGTTTGAATGGGTCTCTCCTGACCCCTCGGGTCACCTCCTCCGAGAGGCCCTCCTGACGACCTGGGGCAGAGGCCGCTGCTCCCTCTGTGCTCAATAGACCCACCCTTTCCCATGTGATTGGCAGCGATGATCAGCTGCCCTGCCTTCTCGTCCACGGGAGAATTTTACTGCGTTTCTTCTCAGATCCCCAGATCTGGGCATAAAGTGTCAGTAAGGCAGAGTTCAAATTCCCACCTTAGCTCATATTAGCCACTTTGTCCCTTTTAGAGCCTCAGTTTCCACGTTTACGAAATGGGAATGACAATCCATACATGCAGGACAGCCATCGGAGGGGATGCGCTAGATCACAGTTCTGAGCCTGTACCACACACCAGGAGCCTCTGGGCCCGTGGCATCCCCAGTCCCCCTTGGGGTGGGCACCACTGCCGTCCAGTTCATGAAGCCAAAAGGAGCACAGATTTCATTCAGTTAAACACAGCCTCACCTCCGCCCTCTGAAGCTCTGAGCACAGGCCGCATACAGGCGGCGCTCCATAAATGTGGCTCCTCCTCTCAGCCCAGCAGGCGTGCACTGGATCCAGGAGCGTTTGCTCAGCAAAGGCTGAACAATGGGGCTTGGGGGTGGCGCCTCTCAGCCCCGGGTCACGGGCCCTCACCCTGCTGCTCTGCCTCCCCCAGGCTCCCCGAGGTCCGCGTCTCGGACAACGGTCCCTACGAGTGCCACGTGGGCATCTACGACCGCGCCACGAGGGAGAAGGTGGTCCTGGCATCGGGCAACATCTTCCTCAACGTCATGGGTGAGTGCAGGGCCTGGGCCCCGGCATCCCAGTGAGGAGCTGTGTGTGTGTGCACACACGTGTGTGCATGTGTGTGCATGTGAGTGCCTGGGTGCGCGCGCTCACGTGCATGTGCACCGAGGGGCTGTCCCGGGCACCACCTGCTAAAATGCCTGTTGTGCGGGCAGCGGGCCCTCTCCTTTCCCACCCTCGACCTTGAGGTGTGACCGGTGTGTCCTTGCCACTGAGGACTTCCTCTCTGGACCCCCTTCTTCTACCAGCCCAGGTCCTCACGGGCCGGGCACCCTGGAGGGGCTCTGACACGTTGATGGGCACAAATGAGGGAGTGAGGGAGCAGTCTGCCTCCTACAGGTCAGCGGGCTGTCGCAGACGCCGGGTCTCAGTTGTCCCTCCTGTTAGATGGGGCGGGATGCAGGACGAATGGATCCTCATGGACCACGCAGACTCAGGCTCTGTAAGCCAGTGAGGACTCGGGGAGGGAGGGACAGGGCACTGCAGGAGCAGCTGCGAGGGCACCGTTCCCAAGCTGAAGCCGAGAGCCACGTTCAGAGAAACACCCGTGGGGAAGCGCAGGGGATGGCGCTCCTCGGGGAGGACAACCCAGGAGCCTCCAGGGGGTCTGAGACATCGGCCCAGCGGGACGCACACCTGCTGCAGAAAGAATGATTCTGACCCGGCCGCATGCCCCTCCCTGGACCTCCCGATCCTTTGTGCATTAAGGGACGGAGTAGAAAGCACACTGGACTGGATGTCGGGGCTCCTGGTTCTGGGGCTGGCTCTGTGCCTCCATTTCTAATTTGCAAAGCGGGGATGCTACTGCTCAGGCCTGTCTCTGACTGCCTGTGTCCAAACCGCGCCCCCACCTCCTGCCCCCCAGTTTCCCCATTTGTAAAAACAAGGACCTTGCTCCCAGTGGTGGCTGAAGCCCCTTCAGCACAGATGTCCATGCCAGGAACATGCTCGGATTCTGCCTCCAGAACTCTAGGGCTGGACGTGGTCTCAGCTCCGGGCTCCAGTGTTCCCCCATTTTCTTATCAACTGGTATTTATCAGGGACACAAAGCTTGCGGGATGTGGCAATCAATGGAAGCATAAAGGCACCGTGGAAAGCCGCAGCTTCTGGGGAAATTGAAAACCTCCAAAGGCCAGACCTCCAGGAGGACATTGATTCCCATGGAGGCTGCATGTGGAGCGCTCTGGCCTCCAGCAAGGCAGGAGGAGGCGTGGCCTCCTGGCTCAGCACTGGCTGGGAAAGGGAGGGAGGGCTGGGAGGGGGCAGGGAGGGGGAAGGGGGGTGCAGCATGAGGAGGTTTCTGTGCAGTACCTCCTGTAATCCAGCTGCCACACCAGCTGCGAGGCAGGCACTGTACTGTGCCCACTGCGCAGACCCGGGCTCAGAGAACGGAGGGGCTTGGCCAAGGTGGGAGGGTTAACGGAGATAATCCACAGAACAGAATGCTCTGAGCTCAGGCCAATTTCCAGCGCCCAATAAATAGTGTCTCTTACAGTCTCAGCCAATCATAATCATGTCAGCAAAAGGCAGGCACAATTAGGAGAAAAGTTGTGCCTCCCTCTCCTCCACCTCCATGGCTCCTTTAAATATATGTCAAGGCAGGTTTCAGACATTAAAATCTCCTCCTTGTTTTGGCCTGTCTGTGACATTGCGTCACACACACACACACACACACACACACACACACACACACACACGCAGACCCTGCCTCCTAGCCAGTGGGGTCTCCTTTGTCCCCCAGGGGATCCTAATGACCATGGCAGCCAACAATGGTGCAAGATGGCCCTGCCCCTGGCTGATTTGGGGGTCAAAGGGAAGCTCCCCAGGACAGTGGGGAGACAGGGAGCCAGGCACAGCCCAGGGCCCCACGTGCATCCTCAGCTCCGAGCAGTTCTGCGGCAGAGCCGGGCTTCCCGGTCCGCCCTCGCCGAGTGTGCAGCCAGCACATTCTAACGCGCCGTTTCCAGAGGCCTCTGGGTAGAGATCAAAATTCGAGAGTGGCTGTAATTTCACGCCTATAACAGCCCCGCTATGTGGTGGGGAAAGACATTTGGGAGCCCCGTGGGGGACACCGAGGGTTCGTGCCGCACGCCGTCATTAAAATGTTTTTATCCGAGCTGCAGATAAATTGTAAGCCAATTTCAAAGCTGCATGCTGGGCCCCGGGAACGCATTACACACAGTCACCGGAGCATGGCCAAGGCTCTTCTTGGGGTGCAGGGTATGCGGGGGAGCACGTTCAGGGTGCGATGTGACAATCAATTAAATGTGGCGAGGCCCAGACACCCCCACCCTGTGCCACCAGAAGCCCGAAGCACGCGGCTTCTCGGCCACCGTCGCCAGGCGGAGCGGTCACCACCGAGGGGGCTCTCCCCACCCACAGCTAACCACCAAGGCCACGTTCCGCCAAGCATGGTCTGTGCGCCCAGCCCTGGGTGCTGCATGTCAACCCGCAGTTAACCTTGTGACCTCCACGAAAGCCCTCCGAGGCAGGCGTGGTCACCCCCATTTTACAGATGAGGGAGCAGAGGCTCTGAAAGTTCCAGGGACTCACCCACGTGAGGGACAGCCCCACCAGGTCTGCCGAGATCAGAGCAACTCTGAACTCCCGAGGGAACCATCCCTACCTTTAGTCACTCAAATGCCAGAAAGCGATGGGCGGTGGGAGGTGGGATGCAGAGTGGAGAGAGAGGGGACCTCACCCCGGTAAGACGGAGGCCTCCCTAGGAGCACTTGGCCAGACCGTCGGGTGGGACTCCTTCTCCGTCGGGGCCTGTAGGAGTCTGGGAGGACACAGAGCTGCGCCCCAGTCCCCATGGGTGTGCCCCTTCTCCCATCCTCTGCGACCCTCTCTACTCCAACCCTCTGACGGGAGCCCTGGACGTGGAGTCCAGCAGCCCTGAGTCCACATCCAGGTAGGTTTCCCCTTGTGACAAGGACGGCCTGGTATTGAATTTCCTTTCCAGGAAAGACGGTATCAGGATGTCTTTCCTGTGAAAACGTGTTAGAATAGGCCCCTCTGAACGTGGTTACATCTGCAAAGACCCTAGTTCCAAGTCAGCTCCCGCCGACGGGCACTGGGGGTTGGGGCTTCAACCAATCTTTTCTGGGGGAAACAATTCAGCCAACACCAGAAGCTGGGCCAGGAGGGAGCCGAGCAGGAGTTGCCGCTGTCTGACTCTGAACCCCACACTCTCTGCTCCCCGCCACAGGGGTCGCCCTCCACTGAGCATTTACTAATATGCCAGGCTCTGTGCTAAGCTCCTCATAAGTTAACTTAATGAGCCGGCACAGCAGCTCCATTAGGCGGGCACACCACTCCCTCTTGGCCCGATAAGGAAGCCAAGGAAGCCCAGAGATGCTACCGCCCGCCTAGGCCACCCCAGCGTGCTGGTGGCGGAGCGGGGGTAGTGCCTCAAACACAGGTCACCTCTCTGCTCTACCGGAAGTCGCACAGGGTCGATAGGCTTTAGTAAAACATCCCATCTCAGGATTCCTGCCTCTCTCCTGCAGGCTTCCAGGTGAGGTTGGCAGATGAAAGTAGGATTTTGGAACCTGAGGCTGCAATGGCACCAAAGCACACCATATGCTTTCCAGCCCTGGGGCCAGGGGAACAGTTATTAATAAACTCTGCACAGCTGGGGTTTTTCCAGTGTATTTTACTGGATTTTTTTTTTTTAATTGATTTCAGAGAGGAAGGGAGAGGGAGAGATAGAAACATCTATACTAATAAAAGGGTAATATGCTAATTAGACCGGGAGACCTTCTGGATGTCCTTCTGGACAAAGCCATGGTGGTGGGGCCAAGGCAGAGGTGGTTAGGGGCAAGCAGGACAGAAGGGGTGGGCAGTTGGGGGTGATCAGGCCAGTAGGGGGGGCAGTTGGGGGCAAGCAGGCCAGCGGGGGTGCCAGTTGGGGGAGAGAAGGAGAACAGGCAGAGTGATTAGGGGTGATCAGGCAGGCAGGCAGGTGAGCAGTTAGGAGCCAGCAGTCCCAGATTGTGAGAGGGATGTCTGACTGCCAGTTTAGGCCTGATCCCACAGGCAGTCGGACATCCCCCGAGGGGTCCCAGATTGGAGAGGGTGCAGGCCGGGCTGAGGGACACTCCCCCCACCCCCATGCACAAATTTTGTGCACCAGGCCACTAGTCAATAATAATAGAGAATCATTGATTGGTTGCCTCCTGCACGCCCCTATTGGGGATTGAGCCTGCAACCCGGGCAAGTCTGGCACTCTATCCATTGAGCCAAACCAGCTAAGGCTTTTTTTTTTTTTTTTTACTGGATTTTTATTAAGTACATCTGGTACTTTTACCCCCATGTTTTCTTTTTTAAATAAATTGGTTTATTGAGATAGAATTCACATATTCCAATCATTTAGAGTATACAGTCCAGTGGTTTTTAGCATATTCAGAGCTGTGCAATCACGTTTAGAAGATTTTCATTGCCCCAAAAGAAACCCTGTACCCATTAGCCACTGCCCTCCATCCCATATCCCCTCCCCCCAGTCTTAGGCAAACGCTAACCTCCTCTCTGCCTCTGTGGATTTGCCTGGACATTTCATGTTAATGGGGTTATACAATGTGTGCTCTTTCGTGACTTCCATCACTTAGTATAATGTCCTCCAGGTGTGTCCATACTGGAGCGGGTATCGGACTTCATTCCTGTCTGAGGCTGAGTAATAGTCTACGTACGTCAGACGACCTTTTACTTATCCATTCACCAACCGATAGCCAGGGGGTGTTGTTTCCACTTTGGGGCTATTGTGAAAAGCTGTGCTATGAGCATTCATGTTCAAGATTTTGCATCAACATATATTTTTAATTTCCTTACGAAGTGGTATTTTGATTTTCATTTCCCCTGATGTTGAGCGACTTTTCATGTGCTTCTTGGCCATTTGGATATCTGCTTTGGAGAAATATCTCTGGATCCTTTGCTCATTTTAGGTTCAGTTATTTGTCTTTTCATTATTAAGCTGCAAGAGTTTCTTATTCCGGATATAAGCGCCTCGTCAGATATATAATTTGCATATATTTCAACCTATCTCAAGTTACCATCTCACTTTCTTGATGGTGTCCTTTAAAGGGAAAGCGGTTTTCACTTTGATGAAGTCCAGTTTATGTATTTCTTCTTTGGTTGCTTGTGCGTTTGATGGTCTAAGGCAGTGGTCGGCAAACTCATTAGTCAACAGAGCCAAATATCAACAGTACAACGAAGGAAATTTCTTTTGAGAGCCAAATTTTTTAAACTTAAACTATATAGGTAGGTACATTGTTATTAACTTAATTAGGGTACTCCTAAACTGGCCTTTGCTAAAAACTCAAGGGGCCAAAGAGCCACATGTGGCTCGTGAGCCGCAGTTTGCCGACCACTGGTCTAAGGAGGCTTTGCCGGACCCAAGGTCACGATTGACTCCTGACTTTCTGCCAGCGGTTTTTGTAGTCTGAGCTCTCGCATTTAGGCGGGTGGCCTACCTCGAGATTGTTTCTGTGCGCGGCTGAGAGAGGAGCCCGCCTCCGTGGTCTGCAGGTGGATATCCGATTGTCCCAGCACCAGTTCGGGAACAGGCTCTTGGTTCCCTGTTGAAATGTCTTGGCATCCTTGCTGAGATGCAATGGACTGTGAATGTGAGGGTTTATTTCCGGACTCTCTGTTCTATTCCCTTGATCTGTATGTTCATCTTTATGCACTTCTGCTGCTTTCTAAAGCCATCTGGCCTCCTCCAGTCTGGCCCGGTCGCTCCCTTGCTGTGCGCCTGTGGCCTGAGGAGTCCCCCTGCAGCAGTCCCTCCAGCTCCCCCATTGCAAGAAGCTTGCCCGGGGGCTGGTGAGCGCTCCAAAAGGGAGACTACAGGCTGCGGAGAGGGGATGAGGGGGATGGACAGGCTGAGCCCACCTCCCCTCACCTCCTCTCCGCTGACTGGGGAAGCAGAGATGTCTATGGCTCCCCGTGGGATGGGGAGATCTGCGGGCTGAGAGTAGACCCTGTGCCCTCCCAGGCCTGGCGGTGCTCCCACAGGCCTGAGCGAAGTGGAAGAGACACAACTCTGAGTCTCTGAAGGGTGCCAGGGACAAAGGGGGCTTCCATCTGCAGACCGCCCTTCCAAGGAGCCTGCCTGAGCGCAGGACAGCTTGGGGGGTGCGAGTCTCCCAGGCAGAACCAGCGGTTACAGGCACACGTGGCCATCCACGGGGCAGGTTGGGTCCCTGGAGGGAGGTGGCTTGAATGAGAATCCCTGGGGGTCTGCAGGCAGGGTCGCTGGGAGGCAAGATTGAGAGCCACCACCAGCCGTCTTCAGAGCCCAGGACGCCTGCTGGGTGGGAAATGATCAGCTCCCTCCCCTGGCTGGGAGCCTGAGCACTTGAGCCTCCTGCTGGGCTCCAACTAATTACGTGAACTGGCCCCAGGCGACTGTAGTGGCCACAGGCTCCAGAGAGCCTGTCAGGAGGAGGAATGGGCGGGTTAGGATCCAGGAGCCCAGGGCACTGAGGGGCAGAGGGTCCAAGCGCTACCTCCCACCCGAGGAGCCCCTGGGTCCTGAGGACCAGGCCCCCTTACCCCACCCCACCCCCAGCAACAGGCTGGGCAGGCCCTCCTTCGAGCCCTCTTCCCTCCCCGCCCTCCTTCCCACCCACCCTGGGTGCTGGCAGCAGGTGCCCCGGCTCTCCCACGCTGGAAGGCGGGCCGTCGTGGCCACGTGAAGAATTGTCCCTCTACCCAGGAGGGTTGACTGGACACAGCACTTCCTTGGAGAGTTGAGGAGTAGTTCAGGGTCTGAACTTTGCATGCAGCCGTGAATTTCAAACCCCCGTTTGCAACGACTAGTAATAAAAGCGGCAAATGTTTATTGCACATTGACTATCCACCAGGCACAGTTCTATTTTGCACCTGTCAACACATTTAATTGTCATAACAGCCCTCTAAGGAAGTTCCTGCTGCCACCTTCCCTGTTTACAAGTGTGAGAACAGGGATGTTAACAAATGTGCCCAAGGGCACAGGTCAGGGTTCCAGCCCAGGCAGGGGGCCTCCAGGGCCTCTGGACCTGACCATTGCGCACGCTGGCAGGTTGTGTAAGGCCCTTGAGCCTCAGTTTCTCTATTTGCTAAGTGGGGGGTTACAGTCAACCCTCCCCTTTTGGGGCACGAGAGGTGAAGGCCTGTGTCCCCAGCTCTCCGTGAGCCCACGAAAAGGGTAGCTGTTCTTCCTTCCCGCCCGTTCTGCCCTAACCTTCACCCTGCCAAGGCCGGCTGGCCTCAGAATGGGTGCCAAGCTGCAGGGAGACCTCTAAGCCAGGCGGACCCCTCTGTCCTCCCACCCTGGCCATGGAGCAGCAGCCCTGAGTCCCACCCCACCTCCTCCACAGTCTTGCTGTGCCTCTTCCTCTCCAAGCCTCAGTTTCCTCATCTGGAAACTGGGGGGAATGAAGGTTCGTGCTTCGTAGAGCTGTTATAGAAGAGATGGTGCGAAGAAAGGCACGGGGCGGGGCGGGCCGTTAGAGAGAGACAGGAGCCAGCCCAGGGCTCGAGCAATAGAGGCGGAACATGCCAGGTGTTTCCAGACAGAAGCCAGAGGACATGGGGACCAATTGAAAAGATGGGAGCAGATGTGGAGGACATGGCTGGAGCTGGCAGGAGACAATCCCCCGAGAAGGTGCCAATGAAACTGATCTCACTCAGCAGAGGTGACTACTAAAGATGGGCCATTGGGTACCATCCTGAGGACCTCTGCAGGCCTCCCCTCACCAACCAGGGCTCCTGAGGGGCCAGCTAGCTGGGCAGAAGGGGCATGAGACAGATGGCTGGGCTGGGCTAGGCTGCCAGAGGGGGGCTGCGGTCCCGTGACTGAGGCCGGAGTGGCCAGGGTCTTCCCAATTGGACATTAGAGCATCTTCAGAGACTGGGCATGGCCGTGCTGAGTGCCTGGGCCTGGCCTGGCCAGGGACCTGGGAGCAGGCTGCCCACTCTGCCCACCTGCCTGCCCACAGGTCCCCAGCAAGCAGAGGTCACCGGCTGAGAGCCTGTTCAGAGAGGGGCCAGACAGATGGGTTGGGCGCTCAGAGGAACACTTTGGAGCTTACTGGGTCATCTACCAAGGACAGCCACTTCCCAGCTTCAGCCCCAAAGGCCCGAGCCTGCTAACTGCCTCCTGGACAGCTTCTAGAATCCTCCTTCCCTCCCTCTCTGAGCACGGCCCTGCAAAGTAGGAATGCCCTTGACTGATGCCCACTTTGTCCTCAGCAACAGGCCCACCGGTCCTCTCTGTGCTGCCTCACCAACAGTGGGCAAACTCCAGCCTGCTCGGAGAGGCCAGGGCGCAGGCCTGGCATCCCACAGCAGCGGGCGGGCTGGGATTTGAGTTCAGGTCCGCTGAGAGCCAGAGCCCTCGATTCTCCCCCTGCACGAGGCTGCCAGGAAGAGGGAGGGACACTGTCCCTGTCCAAGTGTGGGGCAATGTGGCAGCCAGATGGACCGTAGCCAGAGACAGGGATCCCCTCAACAGCTGGGAATATTTGGGCCGCACCATCAGCTGCTCCTCCCAGCATGATCGGCATGATCAGTAGCCCCATTTTACAGAAAAGAAAACTGGGTCTGCTAATAAAGAGAAGCCTGGAGTATGAACCTGAATGTTCTCTGGTTGCCACGCTCCCTCCATGGGAACCTGAGGCCCTGAGTTGGGGGTGCAGATAAGACTTCCATAGCACATGCGTACGTGGGCGTGATTTGGAACCTCTCTGACTCAAGACTGTGGCTGGAGGGAGCGGGCCGCTCATATAAGCAACAGGCACTGTTCCTGTGGCCACGGAGCGGACCAGCCTCTCTCTGAGGAAGACCATCTGATCACACTTGCAAGTTCTTGATTCCACCAGTATTTAGCAGCACCTACTGTGTGCCTACTATGGAGAAAGGACTGAGAGAGATTCCTTTGAATATGGGACAGCCAGGACACACGGTGATAGTGGTGAGTTTTGCAGTTACAGGGTGCCAACATTGCTCCAAGCATTTTAAATATATTCATTTAATCCTCACTCCTCTAGGAAGTACGTATTTCTATTTTCACAAGTGAGAAAACTGAGGCCCAGAGAGGTTGAGTCACTTGCCCAAGGTCACACAGCAAGTGAGGGGCAGAGCTGGTTTTTAAACCCAGACTGCCTGGCTAAAGAGCCCCTCTACAGCCCCTCGTGGAACGGCCCATCGTGCCCTGCTGAGCTGAGCTGTAGAGATTCATCTGCTCCCTGGAATTGTCTAGGCAGGTGTTGGCAGCCTCCAAGGCCCTCACCAGCTCCTGGACCTTCTGTGTCTCCCAGACCAGGACTCGCCTCCCGTTCGGGGGGCTGCCTCCCTCCACCTCCTTCCCACCCCTGCGGGCTGCAGTCTCCTGGCCCCACCAAGGCAGGCCTGCAGGTGCCTCGTTAAGCCTTGACAAGTGTTAGGTCAGTGCTATGCTTTATCCTCTCCGCCGCTGGGAGCTGGATTTAGTGTCTCCGGCAGAAGGTGAGCCTCCCCTCCCCAGGACGGGGCCCTTAATTGCAAGTGATATGTGGCTGTTGAAACGTCAGTGCCTCAGGCCCAGCGATTTCAGGAGCAGGCATGAGGCTGAGGCTATAGGTGTGAACAGAGCTGTGTCAGGAGCTGGGAGCAGGGACAGGGCGACCGTGTAAGGCAATGAGCCGGCCGGACCCTGGCAGTGTCTGTTGCTTGTAGACACTCCAGAGGGGAAGCAAGGAATCCCACTGCCTCACGTGCAAAAGGGGAAACTGAGACCAAGAGCACACTCCGAGTTGGCTTGGCCTGGGAGTTAGCAGTCCTGCTCTGCTGCCAGCAGTCGTGCACCCCTGGACTCAGTTTCCCCGTCTGTGCATGAGGAGGCAGCACTATGTCATTCCCTAAGAATGATAATCTTAATAACAAAAAGCTAGTTCCGATCAGGCATTCATCATGCGTCAGGCATGGTACTAAGTTCTTGGGGAGCCTTCTTGTATTTAATTCTCACAACAGTCGGTGGGAGAGTGAACGTGGTTGTGCCCATTTCACAGAGGAGGACACTGAGGCTCAGAGAGATGAAGCCACTTGGCCAAGATCACATGGTTAGTGAGTGACTGAATGGAGAGCCTCAGCTGCTCTCTCTGAACGCAGAGCCCGGGGATGCGCAGGATGTAAGACCAGTGTCTGCCCTGGAAGATGGGGAGATGGGGAGGGGCACAAGTTTCCAGAGTCCGGGGGAGGAAAACAAGGTGCTGAGTTGATGTTTGCAGGGGTCACGGGGGGGCGGGGGAGGAATTGCGGTGGATTTGCTCAATGTGTGTCCTCTGCACCCTGAGTCTGGGACCCACTGGGTCCCCAGGGATGCAGGGGGCAGGGAGGGGATGAGGGGTGGAGAGATTACTTCATCACCCTCTCGACTTACTGGTGGTCACTCTGGGGAGGGTTCCGTGGTGCTGGACTGGGGGATTCCTGTTTTTCTCCAGTTCTCAAGTCCACTGCTCTGTGTGGGGAGGGCAGGAGGGTTCAAGGTTAGAGAAGAGGGAGACCTCTTGATCAGCTGTGAGACCGCGGGTCTGCTCAGCAGAGGAGGGCCCAGCTCTCCCTGACAGGGTCACTATTCTGATGGGCTTGGGGAGTCGGCTGGGAGGGTGTGCCTCCCGCTGCCCTGAGCTGGGGCCCATCAGCAGCATGAGCCAGTGTCCCTGGCATGAGGAACTCCTCCCCGAAAAGCGCTTTCTCCACCCTCTCCTCGCCCCTGGAAATTGCTTTATGAGAAGTAAGCGGCAAGAAAGATTTACTTGCCCTCTGACTCGGAAATCAATCTTAAAAGGCTGACAGGACAGGAAACACTCTGGCCGCAGAGCCCTCTGGGAAATCTGCTGCTGGAAGGGAGGCTCTGAGCTGGGGGATGGGAGGCAGGGGTTGGGGCTCTGCTGTGAGGTCGGCAGGGGTGTCTCCTGCCATGCACTCCTCATGCGGGCCCCACATGAGACAGGCACTCTAGGGGCGAGGCCCAGAAAGCAAGCAAACTGCCCAAGGTTCACACCGCCTGTGAATAGAGGGGCAATGACCTTGGGGCCAGGTGTCAGGGGTAAGTCCTACTCTGAGCCCAGAACACCGAGGCCCGGTGTTTAGGGGGTTACCGTTCTGCTGGAAGGGACAGAAGTTTTCCAAGGTTGGGGGTGGCGAGGGTAGAGGGTGGGGTCCAGCCAGAGCCTTCAAGCTTTCTGGAGGGTTGGGCAGGGTACGTAGAGCAGCCCTGAACTTGAACTTGAGCAGGGAGCACTTGAACTGCGTGCCACTGCCACTTGCCAGGTCTTGAACATGCCTCTCCACTTGCTAGAGCCTCCCAGGCTTCTGCAGGCTTCCAGAAGCTTCTTTCATAAAACTACAAGCACAGCACCTGGTAAAATCACCCATGTGTGTAACATATTCCTCTGGGATCCATTGAAAACATCCCCCAAATAGCCAACCTTGCTGCTATTTAAAACGGATTCATGTCACACCCCATAGATTTCATCTCTGCGGAAATGGCACCCATCTGGGCCTGAACACACTTGCTCTATTGCCACATAAATGACAATGGCCAGCGAGGAAGGGTTGAGGCAGCCTCACGTGGTGGCCGCTGACAGGTAGCCTCTAGCCAGCAAACCCCAGGTGCAGGGTACATGCATATGGGACTGCCTAGGAGACCAATCAGAAAACTGGGAACATTGACAAACAGCCAATGAAGGCTGAGGAGAAAGCTGCCCTGCTGTGAGGGCGGGGCTTTGGGGATTTGAAGTCCTTTGACCCAATCAGTGCAGAGAGTCTCTGGAGAGCTCTGCCTATGCCCCCTTTAGAGAATCAGAGAGATCTGTCTTCCCTGAGCCTTACCCTCCCATCAGTAACAATTCCCACTACTGTTCACTGAGCACCTACTATAGGCCAAGTCCTTAGTTCACATAACTCCAGGGAGGCTTGCTGTCTCTAATATGGCGGTGAGCAGATGGCATCTTTCCAAAGTCAAGGTAGTGGTTCACACGCTGAACTTGCATTAGAAACTCCTGGAAGGCCTGTTAAACCCAGGTGGCTGGACCCCACCCTACCTTACCCAGAGGCTGAGGTTTCTGGTTCCGCGGGTCTGGAATGGGGCTCAAGAATTTGCATTCCTAACCAGCTCCGGAGGGAGGCTGATGCGGCTGGTCCGGGACCACACTTTGAGAACCACCAGATCAGAGTCTACAAAATAGGTCTAGAACACCGATCCAGATCCTCACAGAACCTGCGGCCTGGTCTCCCGGAAGAGTGAGTGTGTGCGTGTGTGTGTGTGTGTGCGCGCGCGCGTGTGTGTGTGTGTGTGTGTGTGTGTGTGAGTGCGCGCGTGTGTGCCCTGTGTGCAGGGTTTTATTTCTTCAGCAGTAACCTGAGTAGAGTCCCGCTCTGCCCAGCCTGACTGACTCCCTGCCTAGCACAGCATGCTGCCCCCCCCCCAACACCCGCCCTGCTCCCCCAGAGCAGTCAGCCAGAGCCTCGGTTGGGTTGTTAATTTTATCTTTCACCGCCGCCAAAGCACAACAGCTGGCAGGGGAGGGGCGAGGCAGGTGAGTGGGTGCTTGCAGCCAGCTCCCCGTGGAGTGGGAGGCAATGGATGGATCATGCCCGCAGCCACTGGGCTCCCTCGTGACCCCCCCCCTCCACTCAGAAAGGCCCCCATCTAGCACGGAGGGCCCTGGGCAGCCGCCACCCACACTGGCAATGACCTAGACCCCA
Source organism: Eptesicus fuscus (assembly GCF_027574615.1). Lineage (NCBI taxonomy): Eukaryota > Metazoa > Chordata > Mammalia > Chiroptera > Vespertilionidae > Eptesicus > Eptesicus fuscus. The sequence goes on from NC_072481.1 coordinate 10,291,917, forward strand.
GGTCCCTACCCCACCATTGCATCAGCACGAGGCTACCCACTGCTTTCGAGCTGGAGGGGGCGGTGGGCCCCGCTCAGCAGCTGCCACATAAAAGGGCCCGTTGCAGCCATATAAGCACAGACGCTGCGTTTATCTCTCTTGTCACTGATGGCGGCTCCATTTGGGGGCTTTTTGTCAGGTTTTTTTTCCCCTTGGCTGCTGTTATTACTCAGTTCAATATTTAATTTTCCCATAAACCAAAGAGTTGTGCTTTTTCTCTCTCTTTCTTGCTGGAGTCGCACCCCCACTGTGGGATCTGCCTCTTCCAGCTCCTGCCGGGAGACGGGGGCCTGGGCTAGAGGTTTCAGTCCTCCACACTGGGCAGGAACTGGAGGGCAGGACACCTGGGCCCCTCCCCTCAATGCCTCCACTTATTCACGTGACAAATAAAATACTTATTGAGTAAATTCTAGTGTGTCAGGCCTTGGGATTCGACCGTAGACAAAAAGAGTTTCTGCCCTCGTGCGGGATATCAGAGAAAAAGACAAATGTGCACACCAATGCATGAAGTAATTATACATTCTTTATGACTGCCTCGATGAAGAAATAGCAAAGTGCTGTGGCAGACGATAACAGGGACCCTGGCTTAGATTGTGGGGTGACACTTGAAAGATGAACAGGACCCAGCCATGCCAAAGGCTGAATGAAGGACTTCAGGCAGAGGAAGCAACAGATGCAAAGGCCCTGGGGTTGGAACAATCTTAGGATGTTCGTGGACCCGTCAAAGAATCTCATTGTGTTTGGAGCATGGTGGTGTGGGGAAGGTCAAGACAAGGCTAGATATGGGGGCAGGGCCCACAGCATGCAGGGTCTTGTGGGATTCCTTCCACACACAGGCTGCACACTTGCCTGTGCTGGGAAAATGGAAGAAGAAGGGAAACAAACGGGAATTGAAATAGAATCCCTGTGTGGCGGGCCTGCACTCGCTCTGAGGTTATTGGGGAAGGACAAAGCTCCAACCTTCAGGACCTAGGACAGATAGCACCTGTGAGTATGACAAGAGTAGGATGCTCCCAGGACCTGGAGGATAAGCCCTACATGAGTCTGGCAAAGTCCTGGAAGACTGCCTGGAGGAGGCAACACCTACATGCAGCTCTGAAGGATGTGGCAGAGTTGCTAGCAGCAGGCCTGGGATGTGCAGGGCACAGCGGAGGCGAGCAAGGTGAGGAAGGACGCTGGGCCGCGCAGTGTGGCTGGAGCAGGGAAGGCTTCCTGGACGAGGGGCTCTTGTGAGCAGCATCTTAAAGGCGCAGAGAGAGACCGGAAGAGAGGATGGGAGAGCGAAACTGAGGTGTGTGGGACCCGAAATAAAAAGTAGGGGGAAATGAACATAGGGAACATGGAGGCACATTTATATTCATGGACGCTTATATTAAGAGGGTGGTTTTCTTTTTTCTTCTTTGAAATATGGTGTAATGACTAGGAGCTGATTGAAAAGGAAGGCAGTCAATAGAGCAGGCATGCTGAGAGGAAAGAATGGATTTTTGCAAATAATATAATTTTGAACTTGTCTTTTCCCTTCCCCACCCCTCCTCCAAACCTAATTGATTACCACCCCATGATAAATGGCACTCAGAGCAGAAGTGCGCTAAGCACCACCATAAAGTGGTACCCAAGGAGCAGGGCGGATTATCCTTTCCTCCAGACAATGGCCGTTCCAGGGAGGGCCCGAAACTCCCCCAAACGTGCCTCTCAGCCAAGGGGTGGGTGTGGGCCATGGAAGCGGTGACATAAATAATCTCTTTGTGTTTGCGCAGCACTTTGCTGTCCTTACAGAGGCTTCTGTTCATTTTCTCATTTGCTTCTCCTCTCAGAAATCCCCGAAGATGGAAGGTCGGCGGGGTATGTTTTATTGAACCCATTTTGTAGTTGAGAAGACTGACACCTGGGGAAGGGCTCAGTTGATTTGCCCAAATTCTCCACGGGAGGTTGGTAGCAAAGCCTGGGCTGGAACCTTAGAGCCAGGCCCCTAGCGGGAGTGTGTGTGTTGGGGTGGGGGGGGGGCGCTCATGGTGGGAAGAGAATTTAACTCTAGTGGATACAGTTACACCCAGGCATGGGGCAGGCTGCTCGACCCAGGAATGCTAGGGTCTACGCGAGACCAGGTTTGCGTTTCCCAAACTGCAAAGGCCACGGGCTGATTCACAGAGCAGAGAGCCATCGCATTATCCCCAAAGTGAGTTATGATGACCCGTACAAATTTCCGCTTTCAGGAGAAAGGCAGGCGATATTTCAGCGTTAATTTCATAAACCTGATCGCCGGACCATTACCTCACTGTGTCTGTCTTAGCCAGGGAGTCTAAGACATCCACGCCTGCCTCCCGTGGTGGCCAAGGAACAGACACGCGGAGGCGAGCCGTGACACGCGGCTGGGTCTGTGGGATGCAAAGCCTGTTACCTTTCCTGAGACAAGATTAACTCAAAGACACTTGCAGCGGCAGTCTTCTGTGCTTAAGGCGAAGACAAAAATAAGCTGAGAAGGCCGCTGGCTTGACTCGGAGTCAGTGGATTCAGGGGAGTTTATGGCAGTGGCCTCTGTTTGACCATGATGATGGTGGACTTGTAGAATTGGGGGGTCGGGGGGGGGCTCTTCCTACTGCCCAGGACTGGGGTTCACAGTGTGAGGATGCACCCAGGTGTGGCAGGTAAATCCTGAAGTTCTGCCCATGTCCAGGTTCTTTATCCTCCCCCACCCCAAGCCACATATGCCGGCTCGGTGTCTCCTGACTGAGGAGGGTCATCTCAGGGGCACAGGGCCCACCCCAGGAGAGCCTGGTTCTAGCACAGACATCTCCGAAGATGCAGGCTCAGGCCCACAGGAACGAGGCACTCACAGTGGGGGTGGTGGACTCTGTCACAGAAGAGCTGGGCAGACATGAGCGAGCCGGGGGTCTTGGTTGGTGACTCTTTGCCATTCTCTGCCGCCCAGAGCGCCAGGCGGCTCTGCTTTATGCCGCTCATTCCAGAGCCCGGCTTGGAACTCGGGATTATTCTTGTGCAAGAAGTTGCCGGTGCCTGCAGCTGGCCATCTGCCTTTGACTGGACACAGCTCTGGGGCCAGGGGACCTATCCCAGGATGGGCATGTGAGGGGCTGCTCATTCTGACCTTGGTCAGAGATTGTAACAGGGATGGGATGGAGATGAGGATGGAGATGGGGTTGGGGTTGGGGTTGGGGAAGGGATGGAGACAGAAATAAGGATTGAGTTCGGGGTGAGGATAGAGATGGAGGTAGAGCTAGGGATGGGGAAGGGAATGGCAATGGAGATAGGACTGGAAAGGGGGAGGGGATGGAGGTGGAGAAAGAAATACGAGATGGGATGGAGGTGAGGATGGAGGTGGAGAAAGAAATAGAATATGGGATGGAGGTGAGGATGGAGGTGGGGATAGAGATGAGGATGGAGGTGGAGAAGGAAATAGAGAGGAGATGGGATGGAGGTGAGGATGGAGGTGGAGAAAGAAATAGGAGATGGGATGGAGGTGGAGAAGGAAATAGAGAGGAGATGGGATGGAGGTGAGGATGGAGGTGAGGATGGAGGTGGAGAAGGAAATAGAGAGGAGATGGGATGGAGGTGAGGATGGAGGTGGAGAAGGAAATAGAGAGGAGATGGGATGGAAGTGAGGATGGAGGTGGAGAAAGAAATAGGAGATGGGATGGAGGTGAGGATGGAGGTGAAGAAGGATATAGAGAGGAGATGGAGGTGAGGATGTCAGTGGATGGAGGTGGAGAAGGAAATAGAGAAGAGAAGGGATGGAGGTGAGGATGGAGGTGAGGATGGAGGTGGGGACGGGATATAGTTGGGAAGACTAAGAGTGAAGGAAGGCTGCAGAAGACAATCCTACAAAGCAGTGGGTTGTCGGGGAAAGAATGCTGTTCATAATCAAAGGAAGGGGAAGGCAGGAGGGAGGGGAGAGGCTGATAGTGATGTGGGGGAGCACCCATAAGCAGTCGGGGACCCCAGGTGTCAGCAGCCCCCTGACTGCCGGCCCTCAGAGCCCTGCCAGGCGAGATGCAGAGCGACATGTTTCTCGGCCACAGGGCCTGAGGAACGCGTTGACGGGTGGAGTGTGGGGAGCCCGGGCTGTCCGTGCTGATATGAGCAGCTCTGCTGTGTCATCGTCCATACAACTGAAATCTGTTATTGTCTTATGAGCTTGATTAACTGTACATATTGCTAACACCTGCTCAGAAATATAACGAGGGACGGGAACACGGCTCCCAATCAGGTTCTGTGTGGGTGGCGTGCGTGACTTGGGCACAGATCTCCAGAGTGGGGATGTGTGTGCACGCAGATGTGTGTGTGTGTGTGTGTGTGTGTGTGTGTGTGTGTGTGCGCGTGTGTGTGTTGGGGGAAGGGGGCGCACCAGTGCTGTGCAGAGAACCCTGGCCTGCATTTGTAACACCAGGGGGCCAGTCCAGGCTTTGCCACGGACTTACACTGTGACCACAGGCAGATGGCCCCCTCTCTCTGACCTCCGTTTGCTGGCCTGTAAATGGAAGGTCTGACCCAGTGCTGCACAATAGAAATATACACTGAGTGGCCAGATTATCATGATTTCTGAATGAATAATAATCTGTCCACTCAGTATACACACACACACACACACACACACACACACACACATATATATTAGAGGCCCGGTGCATGAATTCGTGCATGGGTGGGGTCCTGCCAGCGTGGCCAGGGGGAGGGGACATGGGCGGTTGGCCAGTCTCCCTGCTGGTCGAACTCCTGATTGAGGGGACAATTTGCATATTAGCCTTTTATTATATAGGATATACACTGAGTGGCCAGATTATTAGGGGTTCAGAGATCATAATAATCTGGCTACTCAGTGTAGTGCCAGCCACATGTGTGATTGTAGGTTTTCCAATAACCGTGCTGAGAAAAGCTATAAAGGTGAGATTATTTTTAGCAATATATTTACTAAGTTCAACATAGCCCAGATGTTATTTAAACAGGTACCCAGTATAAAATATTCATAACGTATTTAACATTCTTTTAAGACCGTCTTCAAAATTCCGTGCGTGTTTTACCCTTACAGCCCATATGAACTTGAAAAAGCCACAGTTGCGTGCTCAGAGCCACACGGGGTCGGTGATGACTATATGGAACGGGGCCAGGCCAGGGCATTCTCTGGTCTCCTCATCGAACTGAGGGTGCCCCAAAGTGGGAGACCAGGTTTGTTCTCCCAGCCGGTAGCAAGGAGCCCCTGAGAAAGGATGTCCGTAAATAATATTGCTAATAAACACAGCTGGCATGGGTGGGTACACTGTGAAAACACGCTCAGGCACCACTTCATGGAATCCTCACAGGTGCCCTATAATTTCATTCTGCGGGTAAGGAAATGGAGGTTCAGAGTGGTTAGGTAACATGCCAGGGCCACGCAGCCCGGGAGTGGTCCCCTGGTCTTTGAACCCTGGGTAGTGGGGTTTAGAGCTCACACTCTTAACCATTGCCCCAGACTACCTCCCTGCATTACAAATAACATGAGTTAACATTGCTGACCTGCCTGGCAGGCTTCCTGTGTGCCAGGCGTCTTGTCAGCATCATCTCAGGTACTCCTCAAAGCCATCCCAGCCCTGACCGGTTTGGCTCAGTGGATAGAGCGTCAGCCTGCAGACTCAAGGGTCGCAGGTTCGATTCCGGTCAAGGGCATGTACCTTGGTTGCGGGCACATACCCAGTGGGGAGTGTGCAGGAGGCAGCTGATCGATGTTTCTCTCTCATCGATGTTTCTAGCTCTCTATCCCTCTCCCTTCCTCTCTGTAAAAAATCAATAAAATATATATTTAAAAAAAAAAAAAGCCATCCCACCAGGAAGGTTCTAGGTGCCTGCTTCCTGTTTGCTCAGTGAAAGTGAGGAAGAACGAATGAGTGATTTTGAAGGTGCCCGCTGCCTAGCTCTGAACCTCTAGGAATCTTGGGGGGGTGGTGGGAGTGTACTTGCACCTCACATATGCCATCAGGAGCGTGCCAGAGCTCTGAGCCAGACTCTACTTGGCGTGGTCCCTTCATCTTTGGGGCAAACGAGCTAAGCAGAGCCACCCTCAGGAGCAGTTCTCAAGGGATCCGGCTTTAAGGCGTCCCTGGGAGTGGAGATGTGCTGGTGGATGCGTGTTCCCGGCAGCTGACATGCGTACTTGGGGCTCGGGTGCCCATGGGTCTGAGCTCCTTCCTTCTAGGTCTGGTAGCACAGCTTCATGTCCGCGTTCAGGCTCTGGAGCTGGGGGGGGGGGCCCTTGGGTTCAAATCCTGACTCCGTGAACCCAGGCAAGTTGCTTCACCTCTTACGTTTTCTCATCTGTAAATGGGAATACATACCCTCACCTCCTAGACCTAGTGGTCGGCAAACTACGGCTCGCGAGCCACATGCGGCTCTTTGGCCCCTTGAGTGTGGCTCTTCCACAAAATACCACGGCCTGGGCGAGTCTGTTTTGAAGAAGTGGCGTTAGAAGAAGTTTACGTTTAAAAAATTTGGCTCTCAAAAGAAATTTCAGTCGTGGTCCTGTTGATATTTGGCTCTGTTGACTGATGAGTTTGCCGACCACTGGCCTAGACTAATGGTGAGGATTAAATGAATGAACACAGGCAAGGGCTTGGAAGGGCTTCTGGCTCATAAGCGTGAGCCGCCGCTGGCGCTTGCTGTGGGATCCAGGTTTTCAGGGTAGTTCTAGAAACATTAGATTGCGGAATCTGCGACTTCTGGGTAATTGAAGTGTTCGGATGTATTCCTCCCCCTCGGAGTTCCTACCCACTTACCATCTGCTTCATCCCATCTTACACTTAATTACAATTCTCCGCCTATTGTTCTCCCATTGTCTCCCGTTTCTCTCTCCCCCCGCTGACAGCACGCGGGGGCTGCCCGCATGAATGAATGGCTCATACCTGGCTCCGTTTCCCCAGACCTTAAAATAGAGTTGCCAGGCAGCTGTCGCCCCCGCCAGCCGGTGCGCTCCTCGCCCCGGTGTCTGCCCCATCGCTGGGCGCCCGCCGCCAGCACCTGGCACCGTGCCCGGCACCTAGTAGGTGTCGGGAAATGTTTGTCGAATTTAATTAAACTTAACTGGGGTGAGAACCCCCTGCCGGAAGGAACGGCCCGCACCTCTTCATTTCCTCTGCTCCCCCCGCTGCTCAGGACCGAGGCCGGATGAGCCAGAATGACAGGCTTTCCCGAGCGAAGTCCTCCGAGTGTGGCTTTGGGGCTGATGGCAAGGATTTGGGGAAGTAACAGGAGGAATCTCAGGACAGGGAACCCTGCCACGGGCTGTCAGCCCTGTTTTATCGATTAGCTGGTTCTTCGAATCCGGCTGCTGAGGATGATTCCCATTTCACAAACTGGGGAACGGAGGCACACAGGTGTCTTTTGTTTTGTGTTTTTTTTAAATATATTTTTATTGATTTCAGAGAGGAAGGGAGAGGGAGAGAGATAGAAACATCAGTGATGAGAGAGAACCATTGATCAGCTGCCTCCTGCACACCCCCCTCTGGGGATCAAGCCCACAATCTGGGCATGTGCCCTGACCAGGAATTGAACTGTGACCTCCAGGGTCATAGGGCCGCACTCAACCATGGAGCCACGCCGAGAGGGCCTGAGGCTCACTTGCCCAAGAACATGGAGTTGGTTTTGGTACTTGCCCAAGGACATGGAGGTGATGCTGGCCTGGCTGGGACTTGGACCCAGGTGTACCCAATGGCTCCATATGCACTCGTCCCAACCCCCACAGCGCCTGGAGCCCTGGCTTTGGCAAAGCGGCCGGTGGCAGCTGGTGAGGAGAGCTGGTGGGAGGCAGGACAAAGCACAACCAGCCGGCCCCCAGAATAAAGCCTCCCGGTGCCTGTCAGTCAGCCACTTCTTCCCACTGCCCTCGCCGTGGGCGAAGCTCCCTCTCTGGCCTAAATTCTGCTTCCAGTCTCTTCACAATGCAACTCAGATCACGTCGCTGCTCTTGTCTAAAACCTTCAGTGGCTCCCTACTGCTCTCAGAACCAAGAAGAGCAGCTCGGGCCCAGGGGGGCTGCTCTAAACCCCCTCTCCGGCGGCTGGGGCAGGGAGGGAACACACAAGCAAGGAAGCCCTGCTCTGTGGCTGTGGCTGAGCTCCATGGGGCAGAGATGCCCTCGGTGACCCATTTCAAGCTAGCCGCCGTTTAACCACCGGCTTACAGAACTCCTGAAAATGCCCCAGCGGGCTCTCCTGCGGCTGTGAGAACCTGAGCCAAGGAGTGTGACCCACCACCAGCCGCCCTGGTCAGTGCCCAGCACATGCCCCCCGTCCCGGCACGTTCCCCTGGCTCCCTGAGCTGCCATCACAGCGGCCTGCCTCCCACCCCTCCTGCTGCCCCCACCCCACCACCAACCGGCCCCAGGCTTCTGCACATGCTGTTCCCGCCAGCTGGCGTGCTTGTCCCGCACATGTTGCTTCCTCAGGTCACAACGCAGCGTCACTCCCTCAGGCTTGGGCAGTGCCCTTTACGCTCTGTTCACCTCCCGGGGCCTGGTGCACTTACCTTAACTAGGTGACCTCTTGATTCGGGCTCTTATCCGGGCTGTGAGCCCCGTGGGGCAGGGCCTCTCCATACCCCAGCAGGGGCAACATTCTCACTGCGGTTGATGACAGTGGCACCCTCTGGTTGGGCAACATTTGCCCCCAGCCCTGCCCAGCACTCCACATGGGGCCTGGCCCATGTTAGGTAAGCGGTGGATTCTTCCGGAACCTCCCAGCTAAGCCTTCTTCTTTTTGTGCTTCCCTCTTGGTAGCTCCTCCTACCTCCATCGAAGTGGTGGCTGCGGACACGCCAGCCCCCTTCAACCGCTACCAGGCCCAGAACTTCACGCTGGTCTGCATCGTGTCCGGAGGGAAGCCGGCGCCCATGGTGAGTAGCCCTGGGACCACCCACCCTTCCCTGGCCTGTTCAGCTGCGTAATGACGGAGAGAGGGCGAGGCCTGCAAAGTTAACTCCGCCGCATCTGCCTTGGTCTGACCCTGTCCACTCCGCCGACCGCCTCTCCTGCTCCCAGTCTCTCAGCACGGGGAACCCCACTTCTGCTAGACCCTGGGATCCTTGAACTACACAGTGGGAGCAGTTTTTAGGGGATCCCAGCATCGTGCTCACAACAGTTATTGAGCAGGATGCAGACACATGAGGCCCAGAGAGGGGAAGGGACAGCTCAGTCACCCATGATGTTCATGTCAGAGCTGGGATTCCAGCTCCTGTCCTCCAGCCTCAGTGTGGAGGGTGGGAGGATGGAGAAAGGAGGAAGGATGGAGGAGGGAGAGGGAGGCAGGAGGGAGGAAGGAGGGAAGGTAAGAGAAGGAGTCCCTGTGTGAGCCAGCTTCCTCCTGCAGCCACCCTAACTGCGCCGAGGGCTCGGCCCAGCACCAGAGCTGTTGGCACGCTGGTGCAGGGGCAGGGATGAGGGAGCCACCACTGAGAGCTGGCTCCAGCCGGCCTGCCACACGCGCTGAATAACCCTAAAGCAGGAGGATCTCCCCTCCGCCGCTCATTTCTGCAAGGAGCTTAGAGGCTGGGCACTGTGCACATGTTTCAGCGTTTTAAGGAGCAGTAGGACCGTTCAGTCTGAATGAAGTACACAAAAGCTCCGTGTATAAAACATTTAACAGTGAGGGGGCTCGCGGCCTGTACCGGTCCCTGAAGCACCCTGGCCCTTAGGGCTCCACGCAGCCACCCTGAACCTGCGGGCTGCGTGACCCCAAGGCCCCTCCAGTGTGGACGTAGTGGAGGACTTCAGGTCTTAACCCTGAGAGTTTCTTACATCACTGGGATCAGTGAGGGGTGGTAGGAAGGGTTAGAGTTCAAGGTGGGAGGCTAGGCATTCCAGACCCTGACTGTCTCACAGGCATCGTCCAGTGGGGTGACCAGGGGGTTCAGGCCAGCCTCACCCAGCTGCCCAGGACAGGGCAGTAAACAGGTGCGGAAAGACCCAAGACAGTGGGCAGGTGCACGCAGGCCCAGGTGGAGCATTAGGCAGGTGCACACAGGCCCAGGTGGAGCATTAGGCAGGTGCACGCAGGCCCAGGTGGGGCGGTAGGCAGGTGCACACAGGCCCAGGTGGGGCAGTGGGCAGGTGCACGCAGGCCCAGGTGGGGCGGTAGGCAGGTGCACACAGGCCCAGGTGGGGCAGTGGGCAGGTGCACACAGGCCCAGATGGGGCAGTAAATAGGTAGGCAGAGATGAGCCTTTGGTGAGGCCCATTGCTCTCCACTCACACCTGTACTCCCGAGGGGACAGCTAAGTAGGCACCTTCAAAGCCAGCACTGGTGGGAGCAGGGCATGGCCCCAAGTTTCCCCTGTGGAGCCCATAAAGAGGCCTGGCCTCCCTAAAATCAAGCAAGTTGGTCTTTTTCTCCAAAGAAAACCTCGTTTTTCCAAAGGGCCGAAAGGAAGTTTCCTCACGGCACTGCGGCTGTGGGAACACCCCTCCCCCGGCCTGCCTGCTCCTGCCGTTTAAGACACAGCACTAAAACATTCCAATATATATAGTAAAAAACATATACACACATATTCCTCATCTTACGTTTGCCTGGAAGGTCAGAATCTGAAAGCATTCTTTGATATAAATAACAAATGTGCTTCTGAAGCACTTTTCAAAAAACGAAAGAGAGAAAAAACCCAAATCAGCCCATTATGTGCATAGGAGATTCTTCCTTGGCGCTATAAACTCTGACAGATTCTCTGCGCGGCACATTCCGCTTCCTCCCCCGCCTCCTGTCTCTCCTCAGGCATCCTCCTCCTCCTCCCCTCACCCTCCTCCCTCCCTCCACCCTCCTCCTCTTCCCCCCTCACCTGCACCAGCATCCTGAAAGCTGCTTCCGTCCCTCCGCTCTCCCTGTCTCCCATCTATTTATTTATCTGATTTATTAAAAATACACCCAATCCCCACGGGCCTCTGGGCACCTGTACCAAAATAAAAAGACAGCAAATTAAATTAAATGCCGCCTCTCAAAACTTAAATTCCTCGCTAGCAGAAAAAGCAAGAAGATGGCCCCTTTCGCCTCCTCCCCCGCACCGAGCTCCCTCCCCCGCCTCCCCCCACACACACACACCTGCTCTCTGCCTCCTCTCCAAAACCTGCAGAGGGACCACACGCACAGACATCCTTTCCTCATTCTTCCCTCGTCTCATTTCATCTCAGCACCCTCCACCTGCTCTCCCATCCTCTTGCTCTCCCCAGGTGGGCACAGACCACCACTTGGTGGCTGCCCGGCTGTCCAGGGCCCTTCTGTCCGCTCACTGTTTCCAGGCATCCCACACCCCATGAAGTAGGGAAACTGTGGCTGGGAAGTGCTAAGGATGGGCACAGCCTCTGCCCCCTGGACCGGCCTGGCCTCCTGAACCAGCCGGCCCCGTCTCGGGTGCTGGAGGGAAACGAACAAGGAGGTCCATCGGGAAGGCCACCAGGCAGAGGAGGCTCCAGAAGGACCGGCCTCCTGCGACCATACCCTCTGAGAGCCCCGTGGGAGGCCGAGGTCATCGGCACAAAACCTCTTCCGGTGCCTTCCTTGTCATTTCAGGTTTATTTCAAAAGAGATGGGGAACCCATCGACGCGGTGCCGCTGGCAGGGCCGCCGGCCGCGAGCTCTGGGCCCCTCCAGGACAGCAGGCCCTTCCGCAGCCTCCTGCACCGAGACCTGGATGACACCAAGGTGCAGAGGTCACTGTCCCTGATGGACACTGAGAACCGGGGTGGGCGTCCCTACACGGAGCGCCCCTCCCTCGGCCTGACCCCAGACCCCAGCATCCTCCTCCAGCCGACCACCGAGAACATCCCAGAGACGGTGGTGAGCCGCGAGTTCCCCCGCTGGGTCCACAGCTCCGAGCCTGTCTACTTCCTGCGCCACAGCCACACCCCGGGCAGCGACGGCACCGTGGAGGTGCGTGCCCTGCTCACCTGGACACTCAACCCGCAGATCGACAACGAAGCCCTCTTCAGCTGTGAGGTCAAGCACCCGGCGCTGTCGATGCCCATGCAGGCAGAGGTCATGCTGGGTAAGTGAGGTGTGGGGTGCCCTTCTGCAGGCCCCCTGGAAACTGGGGGTGGAGAAGCCTTGGCGTAGGGCCCTGGGCTGCTGGCCGTCATGGAGTCAGGGAGGAGGTGGAGCAAACCGCACTCAGGGTCAGGCACGGAGGTCAAAGTCTGAGTTCGCAAGGAGCTCTGCTGAGCTGGATAGGAGAGCATGGGAGATCCAGGGGGCCAGCGGAGTTCGCTGGGTAAGGTCAGGACACGAGAGGTCACGGGAGTTTGGTCCATCGGGATCCAGAATATGCATCAGTGTTAGAAAGCATGGAAGGCCTTTGCCCTGGACGGTGTGGCTTAGTTGGTTGAGCATCATCCCTTGCACCGAAAGGTCGCCGGTTTGATTCCCAGTCAGGGCAGGTGCCCTGATTGCCAGTTCAGTCCCCGGTGGGAGTTTGTGCAAGAGGCGACCGATTCATATTGATGTTTCTCTCTCACCTCGATCTCTCTCTCTCTCTCTCTCTCTCTCTCTCTCTCTCCCTCTAAAATCAATAAAAACATTTTTTAAAAACCATGGAAGGTTTTCAAGGTTGAAATGGACCGTGGGAAGCATAGGGAGGCTTGCTGGGTGAGGGAAGAACACAGGCTGGGACTTCCCAGGGACAGTTGCTGAGTCGGGTCACAGGAAGGTCAGGGAGGGTTTTTCCATCACAGCTGGGAACACGGGAGGCGACCGAGGTTTTCTGCATGAAATGAAAGACCCATTCGCTCAGGGGTCAGAGGTTTTCTGCATGGAATGGGAGGCCCATTCATGACCTCAGGGGCAGTTACTAGGTAAGGGTTGTTGACATGGCAGGCCGGAGGCCGAGGGGCGGGGGGGGATCAGGGTCCCTCTCTTTGGGGGCCAGTGTGCCATGCCCAAGGCTAAAGGGAGGAGATGGGCCTTTAGAAAACAGGGCCCCGAGGAATCTGACCTAGAAGGGTAAGGTGTCTGCCTTGACCTCAGGGTTCAGGCCTCTCCTGGACATGGGCGCCCTTCCCCGCCCTCTGCTGGCCGCAGCCCGACAGTGCTGCCCCAGCAGGACAGAGAGAGCAGACAGAATACCCAGGGTCGCACTGCCTGCCCCTTGCAGCATTCCCACCTGCGGACCGACTGCAGAGTGTGAATAAAGAAGGCGGAAAGTGACTTGAGCCCCCTAAGCCAGTGGTCGGCAAACTCATTAGTCAACAGAGCCAAATATCAACAGTACAACGATTGAAATTTCTTTTGAGAGCCAAATTTTTTAAACTTAAACTTCTTCTAACGCCACTTCTTCAAAATAGACTCCCAGTGGAGTCTTCCCAGGCCGTGGTATTTTGTGGAAGAGCCACACTCAAGGGGCCAAAGAGTCGCATGTGGCTCGCGAGCCGCAGTTTGCTGACCACTGCCCTAAGCTTGCATCTCCTTGGGACAATCTCCGAAAGGTCGTGAAGTTCAATGAGATCATGCACATAAGGAGTGAGCATAGTGCCCGGTGCTGCACGTGTCCCTGGCAGATCTCGGCCCTCAGACCTTTACCTCCTGATTTTCCTAACATCCAGGGTGGGGGTGGACACTGGCAGTTATCACTGTCCCCATTTGCATGGGGGGGATGCCAGGTGGTGTGACTGGGCCAAGGCACACAGAATAGGGCAGAACTGGCTCTCCGCCTCCCGGGCCAGGACCCCCCCCCCCCCCCGCCCCTCGCTCCCGTGGATACAGACTCAGAAACCAACCGCAGGCCTTCCCCACCCTTCCCGCCTCGAAGCAGGGAAGCAGGCCCAGCTCTTCCCAATGAGGCTCCGTCCGCCCCCTGGGGCACCGCAGATGTCTTGCTTGTGATTTAATTAACAGTCCTTTGGTCTCCTTCTCAGAGAATGAAGTTGGCAGGGCCTGGGAGACCACCCACATCGCCAGCTGCTCTGATTTCGCTTGGAGCATCTGAGTGGGAAGGAGAGGCTAGGCGAGCAGGCCAGGGCAGAGGGGGGAGATCCCAGGCCAGCCCGGACCCGGGACAGAGCTTTCTCCTCCAACACCTCTGTGAGGTGTTCACAGAGAGTGGCCCAGGCCTGGCACTCTGGTCAGAACACTGGCCCAGGAAGCTACTGAATCTGTTCCCAGCTCCCACCCTCCTGACCCCCTGACCCTCTGCCTCAGTGCCACCCCCCGGCTGTTCCCTCTGCCTGGAACCCTCCTCAGGACCTTCCTGTCCCAGATGAAATGCCACCTCCTTGGAAGAGACATGACCACTACCCACCCTTAGCCGGATTCTGTGCATAACGCTACCTCCCTGGGAGTTTCTTGTCTGTACTTGTTTGCAACTAAATCGCAAGCTCAAGTCAGCAGGCCCTTGGTTTGTTCACCGCTGTGCCTAGCCCTGCCCCACAGCCTGGCACAGGGTTGGCTCAATAATTACTTGTTAAAAGAGTGAGTGAGTGAGTGAGTGAGTGAGTGAGTGAATGACTCCGGGCAGAGTCCTGGCCAGAAAGTGAGGAAATGTGGAAAGCTGGCTCCATGTGACCCCTTTGTTACCCATGGGCCTCGGCTTCCCCATCTGAAACCTGAGGGGATAGACCAGTGGTCGGCAAACTCATTAGTCAGCAGAGCCAAATATCAACAGGACAACGATTAAAATTTCTTTTGAGAGCCAAATTTTTTAAACTTAAACTTCTTCTACGGCCACTTCTTCAAAATAGACTCGCCCAGGCCGTGGTATTTTGTGGAAGAGCCACACTCAAGGGGCCAAAGAGCCGCATGTGGCTCGCGAGCCGCAGTTTGCCAGCCACTGGGATAGACCCAGTGATCCCAGTGGCTCGTCCATCCTGATGTTGCCTGTCCACAGGACAGCAGTGCCCTGGGGCACCTGTCTCCCATGCTCAGCGGTGCAAGGGGGCTTTGGAGAAGTGACACAAGGGCGTAAGGAAGAGGGGCAGGGAGGACCGAGACCCAGGATCCCCCACACCTTGCCCACTGGGGCAGAGACCGTGTTCTGGGCACCGTTGGATCCCCAGCTCCCAGCCAGGGTCGGACTCATCGCAGGGGCTTGGGAATGTGTGTGAATGAACGCAGGCAGGCTTGAACGGATGAATGAATGAATGATGAGCATCCTGGAACTGGACTAGAACTGGACTGGCACCTTCTCCTCCATTTCCCTGCCCCGTCTCCCCACAACGCCCCCCCCCCACCCACACACACCTCTGACCTGGCCTTCCTCTCCCTACAGTTGCCCCTAAAGGACCCAAAATCGTGATGACGCCCAGCAGAGCCCGAGTCGGGGACACAGTGAGGATTCTGGTCCATGGATTCCAGGTCGGCCTCTCTCTGAGCCCCTGGGAGGGTGTGGGAGGTGGGAGCGGCCCCAGCCAGGCCCTGGGCTCCCTGGCAGCAGGCTCTGAGACCCTCCCCTCCACCTCCAGCCCTGCCGGTGGGCCTCAGTCTGCTAATCTGTCTGCTAATTCGATGAGAAAGGGCAAGAGGTTCCTGTGTTTTTGCTTACCCATCTAGAGCCCGGGGTAGACATCCCTCATGGACTTGACCTTCTTTCCAGCCCTAAGTCCTTCTCTGCCTGGTGTTGCGGGAAGCCCCTCTGAACCCACCCGATAAGCATGTGTCCCCAGGCCTGGCCGGGCCGTGGCTCTGGCAGAATGGCTTCTCCTGTGACCAGACTTTCCCCTGCTCTGGCCAACAGAACGAGGTCTTCCCAGAGCCCCTGTTCACATGGACGCGGGTCGGGAGCCGCCTCCTGGACGGCAGCACCGAGTTCGACGGGAGGGAGCTGGTGCTGGAGCGGGTTCCCGCCGAGCTCAACGGCTCCATGTACCGCTGCACAGCCCAGAACCCACTGGGCTCCACCGACACGCACACCCGGCTCATCGTGTTTGGTACGCTGCGCCCACCTGGGGACCGGGAGGACCACCCAGGCTCTGGCTGACACTGTCCCGAGGAGGAGGGCACAGGAAGGGCCGGAGAGGGTGCCCCACAGGGAGGCACTGGGGTTCAGCAGTTACAACCAGAGATCTGTGGGTTCAAACCCCAGGTCCATCACTTGGCAGCTGGGCAATCTTGGGCAGATGACGTAACCCTCCTCAGCTTCTCCATCTGTACAATGGGCTGCCACCTCCAGCCCGCAGGGCTGTGTCTGCACCAGGACAGCGCGTGAAACCACACCGCAGGTGTGGGATAGAGGGGCGCTCCTTTACTGCGCTCCGAAGCCATACACTCGCTCGTTCTCTTTCTGTTCCTTCCCACAGAAAACCCAAATATTCCAAGAGGAACGGAGGACTCCAATGGTAAGTCTCCACTCAGAGCTCCTTGCTGGAAAGTGTGATGTTCAAGGCTGGAAGCTCTGGTCCCCAAACCTCCCATTGCCCACCCCTCCTCCCCCCCTACTCCCTCACCCTGCCCCCCCACACCCGCTCGGCCTTGACAGGAGACTGGCCTCTAGTTCACAGAATCTGGTCAGATGGTCAGGAGTGGGCACTGAAGCAATAAAGGGGTGTTGGCACCCCAAAGTAGCGGCAGGGATTTCCAGCGACTAAGTGTGTCCCCAGCACCATCCACAGCAAGCGACTCTAGTTTTTTTTAAATCCTCACCAGAGGGTATTTTTCCCATTGATTCTCTAGAGAGAGAGGAAGGGAGGGAGAAGATGGGGGGAGAGAGAGAGAGAGATACATTACCATGAGAGAGGCACATCGATTGTTTGCCTCCTGCTCACGCCCCGACCTGGGATCAAACCTGCAACTGAGGTACATGCCCTTGGCCAGGAATCGAAACAGTGACCCTTCCGTCCACTGGCTGACACTCTAACCATTGAGCAAACTGGCCAGGGCAGCGACTCCAGTGTTTTTAACTCAGAGAACTCAACTTCCTGATCCCAAGGACACATGTCCAGCATTGACAATGGGCTGTGTCTGGGACGCGGGACCACTCCGTAGGGTAGTTGGGAGCACAGACAGCTGGCTCTGCTGGGGCCCTTCAGACTGCCCTCCCCAGGATTCCCCCAATCTGGGCACCACCCCAAGGGACCCAGGCACTGCTCCCAGGCCACCAGCCCTCCTCTCCCCACACTGGGCCCATCTCACAATTCAGAATGGGGCCCCCAGTCCTGGTCCCCACTGGAGGGTCCTGATGGCCACCAGGGAGCCTGACCTCAGCCCAGCAGGCCCAGGGCAATGAGGGGGTCACCTCAGGTGGGACATGTGGCCGAGCTGGAATCGGATGCAGCGCCTCCTGATGCTGAAGTCCAGACTCTGCTGGGCCCTGTGAGGCTCCGCCGTTCCCAGGCTCCATCAGCAAGTGCCGCGGTGGGGCTGGGGCTCTGACCTGCTCCCTGCGCCCGGCACAGGTTCCGCCTCTGGCCCTGCTGGTGTCCGGCTCATCCTGGTGCTCGCCCTGACAGTGGTCCTGGAGCTGACGTGAAGGCTCAGCCCGGCTCCCGCCACTCCGCCCGGCACTGACATCTCTGCGATCGCTTTTCATTTCTTTTCTAAACTATTTCCAGTCTTGTTCTTAGTCTCTTTCTGTCTGTGTCTTGGCTTCTTCAGTCGGTTTAATTAAAACAAACAGAACGATTTTCCCCACCTGGGTCTGTGGCTCTGTGTTCTTCATTTGTTCTATCACGGCAACTGGGTGCCTCCTGGCCTCCAGCATCGGGACAGGCACTGGGGTGGAGGGAGGTGAAGAAGGAGACGGAGCATGCTCCTCCCTGGATGAGGGGTGGAGAGGCAGCTCAGTCTCATGCATATCCTAACAGGGTCTTCCTGCCTCCAGAACTACAAGAAATAAATTCCTTTTGTTTCGAAGCCACCAAGTCTGTGGTATGTTGGAATAGCAGCCCAAACGAACTAAGACACAGAAAATAAATACATCCTAACAGCCAGGTGTGGGGAGTAGCCAAAGACGTTCAGGAAATTAAAGGTTCCTCAAGGCCAAGTGTAATGGTCAGCTATTGCCACAATAATGCTGCATAACAAACCAACCCACATCTCAGTGGCCTGCAACAACAAGCATCTATGATTATGTTCCTGTTCAGGATGAAGTGGTAAAGCTGATCCAGTCTGGGCTCAGTGGGCACCTCTGCTTCAGGTGACAAGTAGAATATTCCAAATTCCTGTTGTTCCTAAATTCCTGGCTAGCCTCCAGGCTGTGGGTTGGGCTCCGGTCTCCTCCAAAGGTATTTGCTCTGGAGCTCAGGCTAAAGGTGAAGTGGCTCTCTGACGTTTGGCCATTCAATGGTAGATCGCCAAAGCTGGAGAAATAAACCAAACTATGCAGCCACATGAAAGCATCTGCCCGTCATGTCCATGACCACTCCTTTAGCCAAAGCAAGTCACATGGCCAAGGCCAACGTCAGTCAATCAAGGTCACATGTAAGTCAGGGGCAGAGGTTCCGGAACTTTCTAATCAACTAGAAGAGTCCCCATGCCACTCAGTGATTAGCTCTGGGGGCAAGAATGCGTCATTGGCAGGGCTGGGTTGGCCTCTCGGAGCTGTGGCCGAGACTTGAGAGTCACCAAGGAGAACCCGTGGCACACTGTACTAATGTCTGGAAGGGAGAGGCTAGCCTGCAGGAACACATCAACCCCAGAGTCCTACTGCATTCGCACAAGGAAAAGTTATCTGTGGCTATGAAAAGCCCAAGGCAGATTGGACAGTCCTCTTTCACTTTGTGGCTACACCAGCTGGAACATGTGGCTTCTAGAATCTTCTCCAGGGCAGAGGAAAAGGGGGCTACAGGGTCAGTGCAGTGTGCAGAATAACAGTTCCCCAAAAAGATGTCCATGTCTTAATCCCCAGAATCTGTGAGCATGTTACATTACAGGGCAAAATCGATTTTGCTGATGTGATTCATTTCAGGGTTTTGAGATGGGGAGATTGCTCTGGGTCATCCAATTGAGCCCAGTGTCATCACAGGGGCCTTATAAGAGGGCAGAGAGAAGGCACAACAGATTGACAGGGCTGATGCAAGGAGGGGGCTGCGAGCCGGGCAGGCAGGCCGCCTCTAGAAGCTGACAGAGGCAGGGAAATGAGTCTCCCCTGGAGCCACCAGGAGGAACTGGCCCTGCCAACACTTTGCACCATAGATTCTTTCCAGACTTCTCACCTCCAGGACTCCAAGGAAATAGATTTGCATTGTTTCCAATCACTGAGCTTGTGGTAATTCCTTACAGCAGCAATAGGAAACTCATAAAATGACAGGATATTTTTAAGCGCCAAGCCTAATGGTGACATAGATCACCTCTGCCTGCATCCCATGATCAGAGTAGTCACATGGCCCCAATCTAGCTGCAAAGGAGGCTGGAAAATGCAGTCTTCCTGTGTACAGGGTGAGCACAGTGCATTGGGTCTGCCATGGAGAGGCACAGGCAAGAGGAGCCAGAGGGGCGGGGGTGGGGGTTGGAGGAAGGCCCTCACCTGCCTCTGCTGCCTCAGAGTGCCCCGGGCCTCTCCCTTCCCAGCCAGGAGATACATGACCTCACTGAGCCCTTTTTGCCTCTCCCAGTCCATGGAGATGTCCTGGGGAATTGGGACCCCTGCCTACACAACCTCCAAGCCCCCCAACACACCAGGCTGGGAATGAAGCAGTGGCTCTGTCCTCTTGTTGTCATCACTGCCCCTTTGCCTCTGCCCAAGTCAGGACCTGGATGACCCATTCAATTAACTTCTACCTTGACACCCAAATCTCTGACTCCGTAACGTTTCCCTGGAATTCCAGACTCGGATGTCCAACTTCCTACTGATTTCCCCTCTCCCATTGCATTTCCAACTTCATGTGGCTGAAACCCAACTTCTGATTTTTCCCTTGCAAAACATTGTGTTTCCCCTTTTCAGGGAATGGTACCACCATCAACCCAGCTGACCAGGTCCAACCTTTAGCTGTTCTCTTCTATTCATCTCTTTCCCTCACCCCCCCACAGCCAATCAAATAGCTTGTTGACTTTGCTCTCAAAAGTCATCCTGAATTCTCTGGCTTCTCTCCTTGTCCACTGCCATCACCCTACACAAAGCTACCTGCCCCCTGGAAACTGCCCCCGCCTCCTGTTTGGTCTTCAGATTGCCATTTTGCCACCCCAATAATCTGGCCCCCCCACAGCGGCCAAAGAGATCCTTCTCAAATAAGTCATCCCACGGTGCCCTCCACCTCAGAACCCTCCAATGGTGTCCCACCTGCCATAGATTCAATGTCTGTGTTCTCCCCAAATCCACACGCTGAAACCTAACCCCCAATGTCATGATATAAGAAGGTGCGGCGGTCACGAGGGTGGAGCCCTGATGAATGGGATTAGTGCCCTTATAAAAGAGGCCCCAGAGAGCTCCCTCACCCCTTCCACCATGTGAGGACACAGCAGGAAGTTGGCAACCTGCAACCTGGGAGAAACGGACCACGTTGGCACCAGAATCTGGGACTTCCTGCCGCCAGAACTATGAGAAATAAGTTCTTGTTGCTTTGAAGCCACCAAGTCCGTGGTATTTTGGTATAGCAGCCCAAACAGACTAAGACACGGGAAATAAATCCAAACCCCTTATAAGTCCTACAAAGCCTGCTGGCTTTGTCTTAGTCACACTCTCCTGGTCCTTCTCTCTCTCTCTCTCTCTCTCTCTCTCTCTCTCTCTCTCTCTCTCTCTCTCATTCTCTCCCTCCCACCCCCTTCATTCACACACACCTTCCCATTCCCATTCTTCAAGCCCATTCCTGCCTCAGGACCGTTGTTCAGCCTGTTTCCACTGCTTAGAATTTTCTATTCTCTCTATTCTCTCCCCCTTTGCTTATGCAGGGCTGACTCCTCCTTTCCCTTTACGTATCAGCTTCACTATCAGCCCCTCAGAGGGACCTGCCTGACCACCATGCCCCTCTCCCCATCACGCCATCCTAATGCCATTCTCTGCAGAGAACACATCACGATCAGATGCTTTTCTTACTTACTTATTATTGACCGTCTCTCCCTTACCCTTGGCCAGCATGTCAGCCTGTGAGTGTGGGGACCCCACCTGCATCCTCCACTTCTGCGTCCTCAGCACTTAGGCCAGAACCTGGCACGTGGCAGGTGCTCGAAAACCATTTATTAAATGAATGAGTGAGTGAGTGAGTGAGTGGGCACCTCCCAAGGACGTGCTAAGGGTCAGGCTCTGTGCTGGGCATCCAGGCTGCAGGGGTGAGCAGGAGGTGCTCTCCACCTGGAAGGAGCTCACAGCCCAGTGAGGGGAGAACATTTATCCAACCAACCAAGGAACCGCAAACTGCCACGGGTGCTCAGCGCAGAACCTCCCCCAGGCTCGAGAGATTCATTCCTCTGCAGTCGGGGTGCAACGAGGGGGTCAGAGGAGACCATGGAGAACACGTGACATATGAGCAGAACTTTGAAAGAAAAACGGAGTCTGACCAGGCAGAGAATGGAGAATATTCTAGACAAAGAGAACACGAGGAAAGGCCTGGAGACCAGACAATTTAGAATATTTTTAGGGGAAAGACAAGTTGTTATATCAGTGCTTCTGACAGCACATAAATTTACTCAACAAATATTTATTAACTACTCACCATGGGCCAAGCTTGCAGTGTGATGGATGCTGCACATTAAATGGGAACACTGTCATATGGCTCTTGTATCAGTTATCTATTGCCGCAATGGTGCTGTATAATGAACATCCCCAAAACGGAGTCGCTTAAAACAACAGCTATTTATTATTCCTCATTAGGCTGTGGTCAGCGGCCGATCCGGGCCAGGTTTGGCCTATGGAGCCTGGGCACCGCGTCCCCCACCCCCGCCACCTCCCGTTGCATCTAAGTCAGCTGCTGAGCCAGCTGGGATCTGGCTGGTCCACAGCGGCCTTTGCTGAGATGGGTCAGCCCAGCCCCTTACGGACTCTCATCCTCCAGCAGACGAGCCTGGTGAAGACAGAGGAGCCAGGGAGAGCTGGAGCACACACCCTGTCATGGCCTCGGGGAACCTGCCCTCTGTCACTTCCGCTACGTTGTTTTGGCCAGCGCAGGTCGAAAGTTCAGCCCCGATTCAAGGGGTGAAGAAATAAATGGCACTTTTTGATGAGAATAGCTTGCAAAGTCACATTGCATCATGTGTGGATACAGCAGGAGGTTAGGGCCATTTTTTGCAATCGGCGGCAGCCCCACATTCTGAACTTGATGTTCTAGAATCTTGGTTTCCCACCCTCCATGTTCACATACTCTCATTTAAACGGAGAAGCCCAAATTGACTCCTCACAGCAACTCCTCTTCTAAAAACATAACAAACAAATGATCCATTCATTCGATGAATATTTGCCTCTCCACGTTTCGCAAGTTGATAGCAACACGGAAGCAGATGATTTTCAAGCCTTGAAGACTCTCGGCTATGCATCGGTATAAACACCCAGGCCGGATCGGTACGCAACAACCACATAGTACCGTCGGCCACCTCGACCTACTTCCTTCTTCCCCTGCTCTGTCTCACACGAGCCTCCTGCCCCCCTCTGCTGCCTGCCAGCAATCCTCCCTAAGCCTCTTTCACACAATGATTTTGACTGTTTTCTGGAAGGAATAAAAAAGGATTTGTTCCCTCTCTTTGCCTTAATAGAGGGAAGCCCATGTAGGCATGAAATTGAAATTGCTTTGCCCTATTAACATCATAGTCATTGGGCTCCACTGACCCCGCAGGTGCATTAATATCTCAGCAGCAAGTGGATAAACCACATAAGGTGGCGGGGAACACACCGGAGAAAGCCAGCTGAGTACCACAGTGGATGGGGGACTGAACTTGAGGATTCTGTGTCCTGAGCAGGCTGGAGAGCATGCTTCATTCAACCTGGGATTGAAGCGGGGGGCGGGGGGAAATGACTAAAACAGAGCCCAGCCTGAGAAGGAAGATGGACGCTTCATTTATTCACCCACTGGCTCGTTCACTCATCTGATGAACCCTTAGCACCCCTGGCCTGGCTCTACGCCAGGCAGGGAGGCCTAGAGACAGGCTGGGCAGAATCTGCCACGGAAGAGCCCCAGATCCGTCTGGAATGACACACAGAGGGAAAAAGAATGGAAACCCTATGCATTAAGCATTGAAGGAAAAGTGAGAGAGAGCACAGTGCGGTCACAGAATGGGTGAAGGATTGTTCTACCTGGGGAGGTCAAGGGAGGCTCCCAGGAGGTGGTGACGTGCAGCCAGGACTTGAAGGCTAGCAGGGGGCCTCGGAGTCGATGCTGCCACCTTCACAGTTTGGCTCCAGGTCAGTTCAGATGCCTCAGCTGTCTCTCGGGCACCAGCCCAAACGCTGCAGTCACGGGAGAAAGAGAGCCTCGCATTGTCCCCTGAGGCACCTCCTGGCTCAAAGGCAGATCAGCCAGGTGCATGGCAGCTGGTCTGGGCCTGACACCCAGTCCTGGTCCCCTGGGAGCTCCCACTCTGCCCACTGCTCTTCCCAGCACAAGCCAGGCCTGTCTCTGCCCACCATGGGTTGACACCCCACCTCCATGGTGCTCTGGCTTTGCAGAGGCCCCTCAAGCTGGCCAATGGCCCCTTGGGCCACTATGCCAGGTGCCCACTGACTCTGGTGCTCCGGCGACGGGGCAGATGCAGAGAACCGCTATCCACAGCACATGGGCCAGCTGTCAGCCCCCCTCTGGTCAGTGGAGCTCTTAGCAGTCTCATGCGCGGCAGCTCCGCGATGGACCACCCTTGTCTGGCCTGGGCTTTCGAGCTGTGACCAGGTCATGGGAAGTGGGGGAGGCAGACGGCATTCATTCCAGGGCTGCCCCTTCTGGGGAGGAGGTGAGGAGGTGGCTCTGCTGGGGGTCCCAAGGACTGTACACCTGCAAGAGAAGCAAAGCCTGGGGTCACCATCTTCTCCTCAATCTTGGGGTGGCACAGCATCCCCAAGGGGAGTCAGGTGGCTCTTCTGCCCCACTCACCTCCATGAATGGAGATATTTGCCACTCCTACTTCTACTCTGGCCGAGCTATTAGCCAAGCAGGAGAGGATCTGGGGGCCCGGTTACACCACGGGCACCAGAGATGCCAGCAGCCAGCTCCACCCAGGGCCACGATGACCTTGTCTGTGGGGAGACATGGAGCAGTGATTCCTGGCTTCTACAGGAGGGTCCGGTGCCTCAGGGTCAAGGGCCCAGCCCTGCTGACCAGAAAGGCCCTCGGCTTTATGAAATGCACATGTGTACACGGAGCTGAGAACACAAACCCAAAACAAGACCGTGGGCTCTGCCTCGCAGGGGAGCTGACAGCCCCGGGCGGGCCCCAACCTGGATGCACACTTGTCCGTTTCCAGGGCAGAGGCAGGTGGGCCAGGGTCAGGAAGATGAAAGGGAGATGCAAGGAGAGGGAGGTGGTCCTGAGGGCAGAGGTGAGTCAGGGGAGCGGAGAGGGGAAGAGGCTGGAAGGAGCAGAGAGGGGCCTAGGGAGGAGCTGGCCTGGAGAAGGGAAGGGCGGGAGGGAGGGGTGTTGGGGAGGGAGAGGGGGAAGGGGTCCCCGGCCAAGGAAAGCTGCTTGCGCACTAGGGTCAGGCTCACCCTGGGATCAGACATCTGGGAGACAGGAGGGTCCTCGGAGGGATTTGAAGACGGGGGATGGAGGGGGCAGAGAAGGGGTCACTTGGGAGAAAGATTCTTGAAGAGAACTTTCCAGGGCATACAGAGAGATGGGGGAAGGGGGGAGCCAGTCTAGACACAGAAACAAAGAGGAGGAGATGCAGAGAGACAACAAGGGGAAAGGAGAGAGAGACACGGATGGAGCGGGAGAGGCCGGCCTGCAGCCACGGGGAGGTGGAGGCAAACCAGGCCAGAGCGGGCCCTTCCAAAAGGCACTTAGGCTGTTATGTCCGTGATTGCGCCCTTGGCCCCCTGTGGGCACGGCGGGCCTGAGTGACGGGTGGAAGGAAATAGATGTGCAAAATACATGCACTTTTCCGAAATGGGCCCAATCATCAGTGGCAGGCCTAAATGTCAGCACACACAGCAGAGCCCTGGGCTGCCAGCTGCATCAGACCTTGTGACAGAGCTTCCTGGCAGCTGCCTCCCCCTGCTCTTCTCCCCTCACCCCCTCCCCCGCCCCAGGCAGCGGCCGCCCACCCAGCCCCAGGCCTCCATTCCCTCCAGCTTCTCATTCCCTTGATCCTGGAGGGGCACAGACAAAAAGCATTTTGGAGGAGTCCTTTTTCTAAACTGGGGTCCCCACCCCACCTTCTCAAACTCGACCTCCCCCTGGGACCTTCCCTCTCTCACCGCAGGGACAGTCCCTCCCCAAGTCCCTCAACTCCCAGGCTGTCAGAGGAGCCAGCAGCGCTGCCAAGGTCAAGCACACAGGCCGTCCTGGCTCTGAATCCAGCTCGGCCACTCACTGTCTTTGCGGCTCGGGCGCTTTACTCAACCTCTCTGCGCCTCTGCTCCCTCGCCTGTAACACGGGCAGGCCGGTGCCCATGGCGCTCACCAGAGAATGACATGAATGAACAGATGGGCAGCTCGGAGGACAGGCCCTGGGACACTGTACGTGCTCAGTGTGAGCTGCCGCTGGGCTCACTGTGCGACAGGGAGGCAGCTTCGGAGGGAGCCTGAGAACCAGAGAAGATGCTTGGAATCCGAGTGGGCAGTTCCAGAGCCTCCTCCCTCAGTGTGCTCCCAGCATCCCCCGGGGAACTTGCTAGACCTGCGGAACCTTCGGCCCCACCCCAACCTGCTAGATCAGAATCTGCATCGTAACAGGATCCCAGGTCATTGGGGGCCTGGTCAAGTCTGAGGAGCCTGCTCTTGGCATAAGGAGGCCAGTTAGTGGCTCACGTAACCAGTTCTGGTGGGAGTTTCCGTGAAGGGCAGTGGCCCTGGCTGGAGAGGAAGGCCCTCGGTGTGCCAAGCCCTGATGACTTACCGCACATGGTGCTGGATACCTTAGCCCTTAAAACAACCCTGCACCCCACTTTCCAAAGGAGGAGATAAAGCTCAGAGGGGCTGCATACCTTGCCCAGGGACGAGCCCTCCGTGTGAGGCATTGCCAGGGCGGGAGCGGGTCTGACCACCGGGAGCAGGGCCAGCAGTGGGGCTGAAGGGGCGCAGGTTGGGAGGAGGCCGGGCCCCCCGGGAATGGAGGCTGTGAGACATGAGGGAGGGGGCACCGTGACACAAGCCAGAGGACCTTGGCCTGCACAGGCAGAGACTCAGGAGAGAACTCAGAGGACGGTAAGCTTGATGCCGGACCAGCTGACCTTGGAGGAGGAGGGACGTGCCCGTGGTGGTGCCCAGCAGGTCTGGGGCCCAAGAGAGATGCTGATTTGGGACCATGTGCCTTGAGAACAGCCAGCGTTCATGAAGCACCGACCGCTTGCCAGGCACTCCATCCACCTCACTGGCTCTGTGAATGGATGTTCCTTACGCTATCGATGCACCGGTAGAGGCTCAGAGAGGTAAGTCATTTGTTTACGATCACACAGCTCACAGGCCCAGCTCTGGGATCTGAGCCTACAGCTGCCTGGGTAAAGAGCTCGCAATCTTTCCCTTGTTCCAAACCACAGGTAATACGATGCTTGAAGCGGGTTCCCCCGAAAGCAGACCTTGAGGGGGACAGGGCGTGGCCCAACAGAAAAGGCAGAAGGAAAAAGGGAGGCCTGCCCTGCAGACCCTCTGTGGGCTGCAGGAGGTCCGCCCTCCCCCAAGGGCCAGAGAGCAGGCTCCTTCCTTCTTCCGGCTGAATCAGGACGGGTTGCCGCGTCTCGGTCGGTACGCCGCTGGGAGAGCGGAGGCCGGGCAGCTGCCCAGGCTACAGCAGGTTGGTGGCAAAGTGACGACCAGAAGGCAGGATGGCTGACCCACCCCTCTTTCTGGAAAAACACTCAGTTGTCTGCCTGGTCGAGAAAATATTAACTCAGCCAGCGGAGCCCCCTTCCATCCTCTTGGAGCCTTGGAATCTGCACGGGGGGAGGATTCCAATACAGATGGGGGGCGGGGGGAGGAGCATCTGCGGTGGGGAGGGCCTCCCTGTGTAGGGGCTGAGGCCTGAGCCTGGTGCCACCTCCTGGGGGTGGGAGCAGTCTACCAGAGGAGGCACCCACCCGCATCACCACTCCTGCCTTCAGGCCTCTGAATTCTGGGTTCCAGCAACGCAAAGGCTTTGGCTGGGGGCTCTGGCCAAGGTCCTGAAGGGTCCAGGTTTTATTTATTATTTTTTAAATATATTTTATTGATTTTTTTACAGAACGGAAGGGAGAGGGAGAGAGAGTTAGAAACATCGATGAGAGAGAAACATCGATCAGCTGCCTCCTGCACACCTCCTACTGGGGATGTGCCCTCAACCAAGGCACGTGCCCTTGACTGGAATCGAACCTGGGACCCTTCAGTCCGCAGGCCGATGCTCTATCCACTGAGCCAAACCGGTTAGGGCAAGAGTCCAGGTTTTAAATAGCAGCTAGCCTTGCTGTGAGCCTGCCTGCTTCCGCTGTACTCTTTTTTCTCAGTTTTTCCTAAAATATATATGTGTGTGAGTGAGTGAGTGAGTGTGTGTGTGTGAGTGAGCGTGTGTGTGTGTGTGTGTGTGTGTGTGTGTGTTGAGGTTGTTCCTGGGGGACTATTAACTAAGAATAATTTATCCAAGAAATTTGTTATGTTAGAATTACCAATTAGATATGATTATAACTTACCCTGGCTAACACTGCACTACTGTTGGAAATCTGAATCCCATTAAAATCTAATTAGCATATATTAAGTCGAAGGCGGCTTTACTGCAGTGCGCCAGCCGGTTTGCGCCACGCCGGGCACATGGATTTGCCGCCCACTTCAGCACGCGGGCCACGTTGTTCACAGGGCCCAGGTGTGTGCCAGGCAGCCTCCGGGCAGCTTTCCTCTCCCTAAACGGGGACCAGATGGCCCGTGCCTATAGAGAGGGGCAGCTCCAAAAGTGGACATGACGTTCGAGGCTCTGTCCCGGGGTGGGCGGCCAGGATCCACAGAAAGGCATTGTTGTGGTTCACACCGTCGGGGTGCTCTGGGCTAAGAGGACAGGGACTCATTTTGGCAGCCCCGAGGAGCCAGTTACCTCGGTGACTGAATGCCAGCACCACAGAATGCATCCCTCCCCGGGCTTGAGGGCCTGGCGGGCCCGGATGTGAGGGCGTGGCCGCTATGGCGTCATACCTAGCAAACGCCTGGCACCACAACCGCAAATGTTTATTGAGCTCTTACAGTGGGGCTACGGGCCTTATTTTCTTATGGTTTTTCTTTTTAATATATTTTTATTGATTTCAGAGAGGGAGGGAGAGGGAGAGAAACATCAATGAGAGAGAATCATTGATCGGCTGCCTTCTGCACGCCCCACACTGGGGATCAAGCCCAGAACCCGGGCATGTGCCCTGACCAGGAATTGAACCGTGACCTCCTGTTTCATAGGTCGACGCTCAACCACTGAGCCATGCCAGCTGGGCATGTTCTTATTCTTAATCCTCACGAAAACTGCAAGACAAAAGCTCTAGATTTATGCCCATTTTATATACAATGAACCTGAGGCTCGCAGAGGTTAAGGAACTTTCTCGAGGCCCCATAGCCACTAAGTGGCAGAATCAGTATTTGAACCCTGATGGCTTTTCTGAGAAGTTGTCTCTCCTACAACCTGTTTGAGGATGAATGAGGTCCTTCCTCCAGGTCCAGGTCAGGCCTCGCCACTGCCCTCCTCTGCCAGCAGGGGGCGGACGTGAGCCAGGAGGGAACTCAGGGCCAGGCAGGCTGTGTCAATGGGTGTCACCGACAAGGGCCCTAGGGAATACTCCAGGTGGGGACTGTGGCCCCAAGATGATGCTGCAGAGATACAAGCTGGATGCAAGCATCCCAATCAGTGGTTCTGAGGATTTTTAAGGGGGAAAAAAATCCTTTTTTCGGGTACAAAGCGTATTGAATGCAGTAGTTTAGATGGTTGTGCAGCACATTTCCTCTCCCGCCACCACCTTCCCCGCCCCGTTGATGTTGGTCGGGCCAGGGCACTTGCTTTGGCCGATGGGCTGTTAGTGAACCCACCATGAGCGGGCCCCTCAAGTGTGCTTGCTGTGAGCTCGCTCCCCACTGGCGCTTCTGCCGACCACGGGGACGTGCCCGAGTGCCAGGTTCAAAGAAGATGAGAGATGCCTGGGTCAAGGCCAGCCTAGACCAGCTGGACCATAATTAAGAAATACACGCTCTCAAATGCCACTGAGGGGCCCTCCAAAGGCTTAACAGGGCAGCTCTGCTCCCCAAGCCCCACCCATAAGTGGGGTGCAGGAAACGTTTGAGCAGCCCCCGGTCCCCCAGCCTCGGGGCTGAGCTGAAATTGCCAATAAAGGGACAGCTTACACCTCCCTGGGCTCAGTTTGCACCAGGCCTGGGACAGGCAGGGCAGCCGCGATCTGGGCGCAGACGCACGCCCTGGTCATCTGCGGGCATCAGTGGGCAGGTTTCCAAACACAGAAGATGACGGAGGAGAAGGCGCCGTGTCGTGTGCTGGGGCTGCCGTCACAGAGCTCCACGCACCGGGGGCTCAGACCACCGAAATCTCCGTCCTCGCCGCTCTGCAGGCGGTGGGGGGTGGGGGGGGCGGGCAGTGTCCACAGCGCTGGTTTCTTCTGAGGCCTCCTCCTCGGCTGGTGGTGGTCATCTCTTCCTGTGTCATCACACGGTCTTCCCTCCATACACGTCTGATGACCTCATTTTAACTTAACTGCCTCTTTAAGGACTCTTCAAATACAGGCGCATTCCAGGGCACCGGGGGGGTGAGGGTGGGGAGCTGGAGCATGTGAATCTTGAGGGGACACAGCACAGCCCACGGCAGTGTTCCTCAGACTGAGGGACCACAGGCCTTGAAGGACCTTCTTCGGGACAGGTGGGGGGGAGGGGGCGCTCTGTCCCATGATCCCAAACTCTGCCTACACAGCAGTGAGCATGAGCAGCGACCACCGCACACCACAGCACGAGGGGCCGGACAAGAGGGTGAGCAGGAGATGCAAGCAGGTAGGAGCGCATCGTGTGATTCCCTGAGCGCCACGTTCGACAATGGGCCGCGCGAATCTCTGCTGTCGGAAGCCAGACCTCATCATGGCTAGTTACCCTGGGAGGAGGGGGAGCATTGACTGGAGCGGGTGCTGTCATTCTCGCTCTTCATCTGGGACGGGGTGCAGAATTGGGATCATTTTGTGCCGATCCATTGGGCCACATGCCCTTTTTAGTTTAGTCAGTAGTATCACACCAGTGTCACCCTCCTGGCTGTGACGGGGTTCCGTGGCTGTGTCAGAGGTCATGGAGAAAAGCTGGGTAAAAGGGACTGGGAACTCTGCACTCTTTTTGCAACTCATTGTGCCTTAAATTATTTCAAAATAACTTTTTTAATGCTATTAAAAAAAAAAAAAAGAATGAAAGCGAGACATTTTATCTTAAGGTTTTGTACCATTTTCAGCCCCGGAAGAATTGCAATGAATTTTAAATTAAAAAATGAATAAAAAAGATTTATGCACTTTTCCGCGTGTGTGTTATACTTCAATTAAACGTGGGGGGAAGAAAGCCTCTGCCAGTCTCTCTGAGCTGCTGCAAAGAGAGGAGGGAAGCGGCAGAATACAGATCCCACGCCTAGAGTTCTGGGTCCTCTCATTCATTATCCGGAGGGGACGGAGAGGGGAGCACTGTTGCCATTTGCAGATGAGAAAACTGAGGGAGAGGCAGGGGACCGGCCCAGGGACACACAGCTCATCAGCCGGGTGCCATCTGCTCAGAGGCCCCGCACCGGTCCCGGGCCCTGCTTGGGCCAGTTGGAAGGACACCCCTCCCACCTCTGCTGCCTCAGCCTGCCTTGCCCAGCCTCAGGGTGGGGCACTGCGGTTCCCCCATCGCCCCCCTGCTTCCCGCCCCGGTCAGTCGGTCCACAGGTGAGGCTGCTGACATGTGGTTTCCCAAGGAACTTCCACCCACCTGCCAGGCGCCCGCTGGGGTTGTCTCCGGGCCATTATCGGCACCTTTAATTGCTCTGCTGAGCACGCAGGTCCCCTTCCCGGCGTCCCCCGGGGCCCCGGAGCACATACCAAGCCAGTCCCACTCCTCCAACACGTGTGTGCACCCTCAGCACCTAGTGGAGGGGGGGCACTAATGGGGCGATTTGGGATTCCCATCCTTGAGACACCACTAACTGGTTGGATGGTGGGCACCACTGAGGCAAGTGTGGCCCAGGGAGCTGGCTTCTCTGGAAACCTCCCTAGGCCGCCTGTGGAAGAGGGGGAGGGGGTGGGGGGGCAGGGGACGGGGGAGGGGCCAGGAAACGCTGGAGGTGTTTCTGAGACATCATATCACCCATTTCCCACTTTGCTCCTCTTCCGAGGGGAGCCCAGAGCCTGGGCCTGAAGCTGTCTCACTGGCTGCCTCGCCCCTGCAGCGTTTCAGGGTGACAAGGGTGGATCGCCTCCCTCTCACACCCTGGACGCTGTCAGCCGAAGAGGCTCAGAGGAGAGCGGGGGTGGGAGGGAAAGGGGCCCAACTGGCTGCCCAGGAAACAGGTCTGATGAGAGGGAAGTGGGGGGTCTGAGATGGTGCTTCCTCCTCAAGCCCCTCAGACCCCAGGAGGAGGCCCCGTGCCTGCGGGCCAGGCCGGAGGGGCGGGGCCATGGAAGGTCATTGGAAGGTCATCTCTGGCAAAATGACCATCGTTGTGGAGGTGCCCATGGCAGCTGATAGGGAGACACAACCTCCTGGGACGGCGTGTCACTGTCACTTTTTGCTCGGATGGCAGCTGACCTCTGTGCATGCCAACTCTTCCCAGCCCCCTAACCTAATGAGCAAGATGGTCTTGTCCGTGAGCCTTCGGCGAGTACGCACCAGCTCGCCACCCTGTTTTACCCAGAGCCACCTGCTCCTATCGCCAACCCAGGTCATAGCTCCCACATCTCAAAGCCAGAGGGTGGAACTACCCTCCACCTTTTAGCGGGAGAAGCTGCAAAGGGCATGGGTTTGGGGAGGCCCGAGGAGTGGGATTAAGTCACCGTCTCCCA
The DNA here is from genome assembly GCF_027574615.1 of Eptesicus fuscus. Taxonomy (NCBI): domain Eukaryota; kingdom Metazoa; phylum Chordata; class Mammalia; order Chiroptera; family Vespertilionidae; genus Eptesicus; species Eptesicus fuscus. The sequence goes on from NC_072481.1 coordinate 10,323,927, forward strand.
CGGGGGGGGGGGGGGGGGTGCTCTGTGGGTGGGAGGACAGAGGAGCCAGTCCAGGATGCCCGTTAGGGGATTGGAAGGTCCCACAGGGATGGGTCACGGTGGTCCTTCCTGCTCCGGGGCCATTACAGCATCATTCATTCACTCACTCACTCACTGGACAACGTTGAAGGTATTCACGTTGAACAGGTGACCTGCGTGTGCCCGCCTTGTTCTCGGCGTTCGGGTGACAATGTGAGTGGAAGGAGTCAAGGTCCGACCCTCAGGACCAAGAGGCTCTGCTTCTTTCTCTGGCTCCTCCACCACCTGCTCCGTGACCTTGGGAAGGTCACTTCCTCTCCGGGCGTCACAGCCCCCACAAGCAGTACCGTACACCTGTAGACCCCGCTTAGCGTCGTCAAACGGGCCTCCCCGAACGCGCTCTGTGAAGCTCCGCAGACGGTTTCATCGCCTCCCGCCTCGGCGAGTGAAGCTCTAATGGATAGGAGACGCAGCTCCTCAGAAGCGCTCTCCAGAGAGGAGGGGCGCGGGGGCGGGCGAACCCCTGATAACGAACCCCAGGATCTCCTCTACCACAAAGTGGGTCCCTGGATAACGGTGACGGTTGTCATTTCAAACAACGTTTGGGGCCACACAATTCCCGTGTGACCCAGAGACCGGGCGGGCTTCCTTCATCTTCCCTTTTATTTAAAAAGCCGCTGCTCTGAACATTTCAAAGATCTCCGTAGAACTTTTCCAATTTAATTTAAATAAAGTAAAAGGAAGAGACTGCCTCCTCCTAACCGGCTTTGCAAATGAAAGAGTTGGAAATGGGACGTTGGCCAGGCCGCGCACAGCAGCCTAATCGCTCCAGCTCCGCGTTTAATCAGGGGCTGAACGGGCTGAACGCAGCCTCCCAAACCAGGCCACCCATCCACGGAAGGAAAGGAGGTGGGTCCCTCTCCCTCCCTGTCCGGTCCAGCCCACCTCGCCACCTAGGACGGGGTCTCGTCCACAGCAGGCTTCTCACAGGGTGGCCGCAGAGTGCCCAGGGGTCAAGCCTCTGCTTGGGTCACATGTGCTGATGTCCGTGGGCCAAAGCAAGTCACGTGGCCCAGCCCAGCATCCGTGTGGGAAGGGCCCCTGCCAGGGCGCGGACAGGGAAGGGAGGCCCACAGGGGAGCTATTCATTAGCAACCCCCCCTGGTGCAGCGTGGGCCAGCTCCCCGGCCCCCAGTAGGACAGTTCTTAGCTGGGTGTCGGCTCTCCGAGAGTCTCCACTGGACGTGGGTCCAGCTGCCCACAGCTGTAACCCACTCACGACCACGCACCTGATCATGGACTTTTCCCTCTTTCCCGACTCCCTTTCCCCACCCTGCGCTTCCTGAAATCCCCGCCCAAATAACGCCCCTGCACCCACGTCCTGGTTCAGGGTTGACTTTGAGGAAACCCACACAGGGTCCATGGCAGAGCCAGGAGTTGGAATCCGAAGCATGTGTTCAATTCTGCCCACATGGCCCCTTGGAGGGACTGGGGTGGGGGCGGAGGACAAGATGAGATGGGAACATGGCAGCTAGGGCACTAGGGGCATGATCAGCAGACACTCCAGCCCCTCGACCTGGCCTCCAGGGATGGACCAGGCTGGGTGAGGGACAGGCCCTGACCCGCCCAACAGGGGCAGGAGGACAAGACCCCGCAAGGGTCTGCCAGGTAGGGAAGACCCTCAGGTTCATCGGGTCCCCAGAGTCGTGCTGACAATTTGCTGGCCTGAAACCACTCCTGCCCCTGCCCTTTCCTGAGTTGTACTGATTATGCAAATCTCCCATCCCAAGCAAAGCAGGCTGGGAGTAAGGCAGCTCGACAGGATAAGATGGGCAAACGACAGATTACAGCCACCCACTCTGGTAAACACAAGTTTAATTGCTTTTTCAGGGGGGAGAGGAGGCGGGGGACAGGCACCGAAATAAAACAAATTCCCATTCAGCTGTGTCAGGGCCGCCAATCTGATGGCGGGGAAGAGTGGACTCTGATCAGGGAGGGAGGAGGCGGGAGGTGGAGAGGGCGTGCTGGAGACCTGAGGTGTGCCCTGGAAAGGCGGGGGACACTCTGCCCTTCAGGTCAGTCTGGTCAAGGCCAGGACGCTCTGTCCCACTGTGATGGGGGGAGCTGATTGTTGGGGCTCTCTCCTGGAGCTTTCACAGCAAGGGGGAAATGCTGCCTAACATTTATGGAGTGCTTCCTGTGTACCAGGCACTGGACTGCCTGAACTGATCACTTAATCTTCACAGCAACCCTATGATGACAGGAGTATCCTCTCTGTTTACAAGTGAGAGAATGGAAATGCATATTCCATTTGCTGAAGACACAGGGAAAATGGTTCCTTCGTCCACCCTGAGCCGGAGAACCAATTTATTCAATAAGCCCCCAGTTTGTTGAGCCCTTGCTCTGTGTCGGCGGCTTCAGATCCTAGCAACCCTATTGTGTACGTGGGCAGAGTTCTCCTCCTCGTTTCAAAGACGAGGGAACTGGGTTTAGAGAAACTCATAACTGTTGCAAGTTCATATTATTAATAAAGGGTAAGGCTAGGATTCAAATCCAGGTCTTTCTGATGCCAAGGACGGTGTCTTTAACTACTAAACTAGACAATGTCCCTGAATACTATTGCACACATCCAAGTCATAACTCCTACGTGTTGGATAGTTCTTCTGCGCCCATTGCTCCTTCTCCTGTCTTCTCAGTCCCTGAGAAGCCTTCAACCAGAGGATGGCGACAATAATGGTAACATCAGCAACGGCATTCGCTGGGTATTTACCTTACTCAACATGAGCTGGGCCATCAGTGCTATCTACTAGTATATATATCATCTCACCAAGTCTCCATACTATCATTCCCATTTTACGGGTGGGGAACCTGAGGCACGGAGAAACAGAAGCTTGCCTATGACCTCTCGGTTTCGGGGTGAAGGAGCCCAGTCTGCCAAGCCGGAGTACTTCCGGCTGCCAGGTAACTCAGGTGTGCAGTGAGGGTCCTGGCCCCAGGCCTTGCTGCCTTTTCTGGCCAGCATTTGAGTGACTTCTCTGAAACTGGAGACCTTCCTAGCCGGGGTCCAGGATGACCTGGTTGTGGCTGGTGGGCCCAGCCTGGAATTTGAGGGACAAAGGAAAGTTGAAAATGCCACCTTGTAAAGGTCCCCTGCCCTGGCCCAAAACCTGGGATCCAGCCAGGTCGGGAAGGCACCTTGCCCCTCCCTGTCACAGCCATCAACGCAGACCAGGAAGTGTTCACTGGAGCCCGAGTGAGGTGGCACAGGGCACGGGGAGCAGACCTGGGGGGGTTGAGGGGTAAATCCACAATGGCCTGAGTTCCACTCCCAGCTGTGTGACCTCAAGAAAGCGGCTCTCCCTCTCTGAGCCTTCATCTCCATCCACAATGAGGGGATAGCGATATATGTATCATGAGGTTCTTCTAAGGATCTCACTAGATAGTGGGTGTGGCTGTGACATACTAACGGTACATCACCAGGGGCCACAAAAACATCAGGCACAGCAAAAGAAAGCATCAACAAAACGAAAAGAGAGCCCACTGTGTGGGAGAACATATTTGGCAATGATACATCTGATAAAGGGTTAATATACAAAATATAGAAGGAACTCATACAACTTAACAAAAGGAAGAGAAATCATCCAATTAAAAAAATGGGCCAAGGACCTAAATAGACACTTCTCCAAAGAGGATATACAGATGGCCAAGAGACATATGAAAAAATGCTCAAAGTCACTGACCATCAGAGAGATGCAAATTAAAACTAAACAATGAGGTATCACCTCACACCTGTCAGAATGGCCTCCATCAACAAATCAACAAATGACAAGTGCTGGCGAGGATGTGGAGAAAAGGGAACCCTCGTACACTGCTGGTGGGAATGCAGACTGGTGCATCCATTATGGAAAACAGTATGGAGTTTCCTCAAAAAATGAAATATGGAACTCCCATTTGACCCAGTGATCCCACTTCTAGGAATATACCCTAAGAAACCCGAAACACCAATCAGAAAGAATGTATCTGGTATGCACCCCCTATGTTCATAGCGGCACAATTTACAATCGCTAAGATCTGGAAACAGCCCAAGTGCCCATCAGGAGATGAGTGGCTAGAAAAGCTGTGGTACATTTACACCATGGAATACTGTGCAGCAGTGAAAAAGAAGGATCTCTTACCCTTTGAGACAGCATGGAGGGACCTGGAGAGTATTATGCTAAGTGAAGTCAGTCAGTCAGAGAAAGACAAGTATCACATGATCGCACTTGAAAGGTTTGCGACGCAGGAAACAAGACACAGAGTCCAGGCCATGGAAAGGGAGGGAGGTTTTAATCTTGCGCTCCTGGGCGAAACTCACAGGTCGGAGAGTGGGCCAGGGAAGTTCACGCCAAAACAGGGGCTTAGGTACTTCCTTTATACAGCTGTTTAGTGAGGGGAGGGTGGAGGGCATGAGAGGTGTGGAATTCCTGCCTCGGGCAGGGGTCTGGGAAGGCTGGCAAGGGTCTGGGAAGGCGCCAGTTATCTTTGTCACCATCTACCTTGCGGATGCTTGTATGGCTGTGGACTTCCCCCCTGCCTCGACCTAACAGCACTCATATGTGGAATCTAAGTAACAAACTGAAAACAAACAAACAAAAAACCATCAGGCGTTATTTTTGTTTTGTTAATCCTCACCTGAGGATTATTTTTCCATTGATTTTTAGACAGAGAGGGAGAGAGACAGAAAGAGAGAAACTTCAATGTGAGAGAAATACATCGATTGGTTGCCTCCCACACGTGCCCCGATCTGGGGCCGGGGAACGAGCCTGCAACCGAGGTCCATGCCCTTGACCAGAATGGAACCCAAGACCCTTCAGTCCTTGGGCCGACACTCTACCCACTGGGCGAACCGGCCAGGGCGGTCAGACATTATTTTGAGCACACAGAGCACAATTCCTCACGCTGGGCCACACGGCACCACTTGAACTCATGTGCGCACAGTAGGACAAGTCAGGGCAGCTGGCGCCCAAGGAAAAGAGAGGTACACAGAGGAGGCTGAAGTGGCACATGCTCTGCAGAGGGCTCCCTTTCTTGATACGCCTGTGATTGGAATCAGAACGGGGTTGAGGTGGCATTTTAGACCAGCTTCCCAGGAACTCCCCTGAAAGCCTGAAAGCCAGTCCTTCTCAAGTGAGGGGCGATTTGGAGCTGTATTGTGTACTGTTTGGAAAGCCCCTACTGTGTGCCAGGGACTTTGCATACATGATTTGGAAGCATATGTTCCAGTTAGGAGTGGTGCCGCCCAGAACAGTTGGGTGACCTACCTGCCCACGGCCACAGGGAGGGTTCCAACCCACAGCGCAGTCACGCTCGTCCTCCTCGCAGTGCGGAGTGAAGGGAAGGCTGCAGGAGTGTCCGGTAACCGCTACTTTTGAGCAATCCCGGATGCCATCCTGGCAGGGGTGGCGGGTATCTCCTACCCAGGTCCCTGGAGAACAAGCAACCGTCAGCCCCGCCTCCACGCAGCGCTGGCCCAGGAGGTGAGGGAAGTGCCCTCAGCCGAACACCCCTCATTTGATCATTGTCTCTGCTGTGGATTTAAGAGGCACCAAGCCCCAGGGCTCCGGGGGGCTCATCTAACCATGAGGCCTCTGCGGTTGGGAAATGGAGATTTACAGACTTCCATTTAAATGCAAATGCAGCGTTGTCGCCCCCGGAACCAGAGATCCAGATCCTAACAGTATTAAAGTCACCGTGGTGGTCCCGTATCTCCTGCTCAGCTGGGCCATCTCTGGGCCCCCATTTAATCCTTTGGGTGCTGCAGGCACCTGCTGGAACCAGGCCTGGGGAGGACAGGGGACAGGGGTCCAGGTAATGGACTCTGAGTCAGTGCCCTGCCTCCCTTCAGCTGCAGTGGCCCCCCATGACCTGGGTTGGCGTGCAGGTGTTAACCTCCAGCCCTGTCTGTGGCTGCAAGACCTTGTCAAGGTCACGCACAGCTGGGAAATCCTGGAGCCAGGACTGAGCCTTCCTACAGCTCTGGAACCCCAGGAAGGCCACGCTCTGTGTCCGAGTGCCACCACCCGAGTCCTCAGAAAAAGAGGGTAGGGGCCCAGGAAATCATCCTTGAGTTGAAAGCAAGTAAAAACCTATCACATAAATTAAGCTAATAGCAACGGGCCATTTTATTGAGCATCTACTATGTGCCAGGCAGAGAACATGCCATTTCATTCTCGCAAGGCTCCTAGGACGTACGTTTTGGGATCCTCATTGTTGAAGGGAAAACTGAGACTCGGGGAGGTAAGGAGGCTGCAGAGGTCACTCAAGGAGAAGGTACCAGCGTCTGGATTTGAACCCAAGTTTGTCTGACTCCCAAAGTTAAGCTCTTGACCACGACTCCGGACCCTGCCACCCAGCCAGCTCCTGTGTGGCCTCTGGTAAGTGGTGTTCTCTCTCTGCTGCCGCTTCTAGGTCTAACATGGACATAGTAGCCACATCAACCTCCTAGGGTCTTGGATCTGGGGATTAAGCGAGTGAATATAAAGGCCCCAAACTGGGAACAGTGTCTGGTGCACAGAAAGAACTTAACAAATGCAGTATTAGCAACAATTACTATTCATCACACTCAGAAAGTGGGGGTGCCTCAAGAGAGGTATGGACTACACACTGGGGGTGGGGGGGATTCTAGGGGACTGGGATTTCATCCGAGTGTGAAATCAAGGTCGGCTCCTGGCAGTAGGCCGCCCTTGCCCTGGGCCTCAGGGGTGGGCAGGACAGCGGGTCAGGTGAGGGAGCAACTGGAGCGTCTAAGGCAGAGTCAGGAAGTGGGCAGGTGTCCTGCCAGGCTGACCCCGGGGGGCACCCACAGGAGAAGGTGCAGGAGGGGGCAAAGGTCATCTATGGCCGGCTGGAGGGCCTGGAATTCCAAGCTGGGAAGCGGGGACTGCATTTTGCCCGCGATGGAAAGTGATGGATTTGGCAGCGTTTGGCAACAGACAGTGTGGCGGGTGGGGAAGGGGAAGCTGGGACCTGTGGTCAGGAGAGTGACCATGTAGGAGCCAGATGCTGTGCCCAGTCGGCTTCGTGGGGACCTCACTCCCTCCTCAGAGCAATCGTGTTGGTCTTTATTACTACTGCTCTGTTTCAGATGAGCCAGCCGTGGCTCAGAGGCCTTAGGGACCATTCCCAAGGTCACCCGGCGGGGGAGGGGGAGCTGGCCCCATCCCCTTCCCCACCCCCTTCCCCACCCCCAGCACTGCTGCCCTCTGATGCTCACACCTCCAGTCTGGGTGCCTGGTGGACAGGGGACGCTCAGGTGACCAGCTCATCCTGGTTAGCTCAGGACTCTCCGGCTTTAAAATAAAGTCTTGTGTCCCTGGAAACTCTTCTCTTGAGCAAGCCAGGACCATTGGTCACCCGAGCAATGACAGATAAATGGGACAAAGGGACGGGGGTTGGGGGAGGGGTCCTGGGGAAGGGATGGATAAAGTTTTTGACATGCAGAGCTGGGCCCTCAGGGAGCAGGCCTGGCCACTGCTTCAGCACAAGGTCAGGGCAGAGGCCCAGATTTGGGGCCCACCCACGGAGAACTGGGGAGCCCCTGGGTCCTAGAGAGAGGGGTCCATCCCAAGGAGGGAGTCTTCCTTCCCAGGCTAGAGAGGGCACGGAGACCCCTGGACCTGGTTCCAGAGGCCGACGGCTAAGTGAGGGTCCGGGAAGACCCTTCCCTCGATGCTGTCTTAGCCACTGACCCTCACAGGGCTTTGGCTCGAGGCTTCCGTGTTTCTGGAATCTGTCCGGTTGGCCAGAGGACACAGTCCCTTCTTGGCACCAAGAGGGGAGAGAGGGCAAGCGGTTCGGTCCCGTTTCTCCTTCTGTCTCTCCACTTCCAGCTCACTCCATCTCTGGCCTCTGTGTGCTTTTGACCTTTGGCCTCAGAGACTGACCACAAAGGGTGCCAGGACTCCGGGCCAGCTGTGCACAGGGGGCAGTACATCCCCGGGGGACGCCCGCGGTGTTAATGGAGAAGGAAATACCAAATTCCTCTTCAGCCCCCAAGTATAGAGACACGACTGGGGCAGCGATGGGGCTCGGCCCATCCACTCACGGGGCCTGAGGTCTGGGAGACCCCAAACTGGGTCTAGCTCTGAATGCTACCAACGGGCTCTGTGACCTTGAGTGAGTTGCTTTTCCTCCGTGGGCCTTAGTTTACTCAGCTGTCAAATGGAGCCCAAAGCTTCACAAGGGACTTTAACTGTGGCGACCAAAATCAATGTCAAGAAAGACAGGAAGGAGGAAGGGGGCGGGGGAGGAGGGAACAGCGAGAAGCATATAGGTGGGGTGTTCCAAGGAGAGGTACAGAGAAGTCAGGCTGATGGAAGAGGCAGGGGAGGGCATGTTGAATCAGGGTGGCAGAGATGGGCTCATCAATCAGTCCTTATGCCCCCCCCCCGCCCCGCCCCTCCCGCCCTCCCGCCCCCCCCCCCCCCCCCCCCCCCCGCCCAGCCTGGAGGATAATTACAAGGACACCAATTAAGAGGACCAGCCCCCGGGCTTTCTTGTTTGAAGCCCTCCTGGTGAATTATGCAGGAGGCTGCCGGAGAGGCTGGCGCTGGGATCACTTCATTATTGATGAGAGATGATGGGGCCTCCGCTGACAGCCCGCCTAAGAGATATGATTAGCTCGTAAAAAATTAATCGCTGTTCTTGGGGAGGACACAGATTAAAGCCCCAAGGAGCGGTGTTATCGATGCTCCCTAATTCCAGGGGACTTTGAAAAGGTTTTAGCGTAACTGGGAGGAGACAATTAAACTCAATTAGAATCACAAGTGCCTACCTGTCACTGCCTCCTGTGACGTGGGCATGGAGGTGGCCCGGAGGGAAGGGGCTGCAGGTGGCCGCCGTGGGGTGGGGCGGGGCGGGGCTGGGAGCCTGGCCTAACTCTGCAGCTCTTTCTCTCCCCAGGTGATCTCATGCTCACGGGCGGCTCCAGTCACCACCTGGACTTCGATGACTCACACATTTATGGCTCCGTCTGGACCTCTCCCCAGAGCGCCCCCTCCAAGTGTTCAGCTGCTTCCTCAGGACCTCCTGTGGGATGTCTCAAAGGCACCTCCAACTCAAAGTGACCGCCCAGGCGCCCGTCCTCCCCACTGTATTCCTGGTCCTGCCCCAAGATTCTGTCTGAGTGAATGGGAGAGCATCACCCTCAGCCAAATCCATCACCAAGACCTGCTGAGGTAACTCCTGGACACCCACTTTCCTCGTCTCCCTGAGCCCCCACCTGGCCCAGACCATCTCCTCTCTCACCGGGATGACTTCAGTCGCCTCCTCGCAGGCGTCGGGTACTTCCGGGCTCCAGCCTCACCTCATGGCCCCTCCTCAGATTCCGCCTGAGGTTGGAGTGGGCACTTCCCGGCGGCTTGATTCACCGAATTCTGACATGGTCTGGCCTCAAGCCTGGGCCGTGATAGTCTTCTCGGGTGGCCCCGAGGCTCCTCTGATGTTGGGGGACCTGCGCTCACGCTCCACACTGAAGTTTGGGAAGGTCGACCCCCTGATGGATGAGGTCCCAGCCTCCCACTGGGGCCGGGTAGGCCGTTCTGGGAGGCCTGTGCTCGATTCCCAGGGGGTGCCAGCAGGAGGGAGTCCCGTTGCCTAGAGCAGATCCCAGTAATCCGAACCCATGCTCCCCGTTTATCACACGTGCTCCCAATAAACTACCGGCCCCCAAGTCCTCGTCTCTGCGCTGCTTTTGAGTGATCCCAGGCTAAGGCATCTGCTTCCCTCCGGCCCCCTTAGCGCTGCTCTCCCACCACATTAACGGTCTTCACTGACTCCTCTGATCACGGCCTCCTCCCGCCAAAACCCGCCAAGATTTCCCCGTGCTCTCAGGATAAGTCAAAGCCCACCCATGGCCTCCAGAGTGGGATCACCCAACTCCTCCAATCCTGTCCCGTCACCCTCCAGCCCTGTCCCCTGTCACCCTCCAGCCCTGTCCCCGTCCCCTGTCCCCTCCAACCCTGTGCCCTGTCCCCTCCAGCCCTGTGCCCTGTCCCCTCCAACCCTGTGCCCTGTCCCCTCCAACCCTGTGCCCTGTCCCCTCCAACCCTGTGCCCTGTCCCCTCCAACCCTGTGCTCTGTCCCCTCCAACCCTGTCCCCTGTCCCCTCCAGCCCTGTGCCCTGTCCCCTCCAGCCCTGTGCCCTGTCCCCTCTAGCCCTGTGCCCTGTCCCCTCCAGCCCTGTGCCCTGTCCCCTCCAACCCTGTCCCCTGTCCCCTCCAGCCCTGTCCCCTCCAACCCTGTGCCCTGTCCCCTCCAACCCTGTGCCCTGTCCCCTCCAGCCCTGTGCCCTGTCCCCTCCAGCCCTGTCCCCTGTCCCCTCCAGCCCTGTGCTCTGTCTCCTCCAACCCTGTGCCCTGTCCCCTCCAGCCCTGTCCCCTGTCATGCACCTGCCCTCTGGACCCTCATGTCCACCTTGACGGTCCCACCCTGGAGCTGGGGCCCACACTGTGTCCGTGTCCCAGCCTCCTTTGCTCTGCACTCACGTTCATCCTTCCTGTCTTGCCCAGTGGCCATGTCTGCCAGAAGTTGTCCTGACCCTCTTGATGAGGTTAACCCTCTTCTCATGAATTCTCATAGCGCCAGACCCCTCTCCTCTTACTGCTAATCAGAGTGCAATTTCGCAAATTTCACATGTCTTTGAGGGAAGCGTTTGATTAAAGTCTGCCTGGGGAGCGTCATGAAGACAGACTGTGTCTGGTAACCCCAGGGTCAGCACAGGGACATTTTAGGAGGAAGGGAGGGAGGGAGGGAGGGAGGGAGGGAGGGAGGGAGGGAGGGAAGAAAGGGGGAGGGTGTACACTTGAGCTGATTACAATGTTCCTGTACTCCAGACTCTGCTCCCTGTACAAGCTGAGAGAAATCAAAGCGTTTTAGGCCTCCACTAAACCCCAACTTCTCCCAAACATTAGTCCCTACCCCTGCCCCACAAACCCCTGAACCCCCAGCTAGTGCTCCTCCATTTGGCCCTCTGTGGTGAGTGCCCATTAGGACGTAAGCTCTGTGAACCAGGGCGGCTCACGCACACAGCAATCGCGTGAACGTTTGTTGAATAAATGAAGGACCTTCACATGGGCCCCTGGCTCTGCCTAGCTTGCCCCTGAAATCTGCCCGCTTTGTGTCAGGTGCTCTGTGGGACTGTTCTGGACATTCCTAAGACCCTTTCTTTCTATTTTACAAAGGCGGGAAGTTGGGACTCAGAGATGTAAAGCCATTTATCCAAGGTCACACAGCCTAGCCTGAGAGTAGCAGAATGTGACTATCAAACCTAGGCTTTTCACAAGGGGCCCACTGCCCAGTGTCCCTGCTTCCCATCCCCTCCAGTGTCCAAATTCTCCCCACTCCTGGAGGTCCATTGCAAATGCCACCTCCTCCTGGAAGCCTTCCATGATCACCATGCCCCTGGCTATAACAAGCGTTTTCTATTCTGAAAGGCCACCAGAGCCTTTGCTTATTGGTTTTGATTTGGGCTGCATTTTAAGAGCTTTATTGAGGCACTAGAGGGCCGAGGCACAGAATTTGTGCAAGAGTAGGCCTTCACGGCCCCAGCTGCCTCATGGCCCCGCCCCCCACCCACTGGTCGTTCCAGAAGGTCCTTCCGGAAGGTCGTTCTGCCGTCCGGACTAATTAGCATGTTAGCTCTTTATTATATGGGATAATTTACACTCCATAATATTATCCTGCTCTAAGTGAATGATTCAACAATCAAGCCTGTATTTTTACACCCTGACCTGACATATATTGATTTCTAGCTGTGGTCATTATTCACACACAACTCTCAGCTCCCTGCTGAGGGCAGGACCAGGGCATCCTCATCTCTGGAGCCCCCCTAGTAGGGCCTGCACCCCATGGTGCTGGTCCAGGTGAGTGAGTTTGCTTCTTTACTCCTCCTCCCCGTTCCTGCACGCCCACCCCATCCTCAGGGCAAGAGGAAGCCGATTCCCTGGGTACAAGGTGAGAACCAGCGATCTGCGTTTTTAGCAAGTACCCCAGGCAGGCAGTGTTCTCTCCCGTTCACAGCTGGGGAAACTGAGGCTGGGAAGGGATAAGGAGCTGTCCAGGGCCACCCAGCTCACAGGCTGTATTGCCGAGACAAAAATCTAGGCTCCCACAGAGCTAGTAATAGGGACCCATGATGCCTGCTGCAGGTCCCTGTCAGGAGCTGGGTCTCCAGCAGGAGAATCAGGGAGAGAATGGGGCCCCCTGGACCCCAGCAGCAGCAGGCCCCGCCCCGGGTCTGAGCGCCCTGTCCTCTTGGAGCCAGGGAGGCCCGAGCAAATGACTGAATGCACCCCCAAGAGCAGCCGCCGGAGGAGGCTTCATTAGCTGGAGTTGGAGCGGCGCCATCACCTGTTGGAGAAGGAGCTAATGACGCTGGGTTTTAATGACACGAAATTAGTAGCGACAACGGTGCAGATCTGAGGGTGCTCCTGGAATTGAGCGCATTCGCCAGGAACGGTTCCCAGAGCATCTCTGCCTCAGGGCTGGGGGGGGGGGAGAGAGAACGACACCAAAAGTGGGTACACATCGGGGAGCATCAGGAAGGGATCATTGGGCATTGGGGCCGTCAGGCTAAAGGAAGCAGACAGACCCAGCACCCAGCACCTGGCCTGCAGACGAGGGCGTCTGCCAATAACAACGCTGATGATCATCGCCATGGCTGTTCCCTGAGCACTTACTCGCGGCCAGGCCCCGCCCCACGTGCTTTCCATCTATTAACTAATTCATTCAATCCTCACAACAGCTCTGGGAGGGCAGGAGTAGTGGCTGCGCTAAAACTTGACCCCAGATTCTTTGACGTTCAGCCCACCAAGAGGCATGGTCTATGTCCCCGCACCCCCTAGGGTCTGGGTGGGCTTGTAACCACAGCTGGCCCGTGAGCAGCACGAGTTTGAACAGCAAGGGTCTACTTCGATGAGGATTTTTTTCAATTGACCTGAGCAGTTCCAACCCACGTTGTCCGAGGGCCACCTCTGCTGCCGGGGTCCGAGCACGTGGCGGGCCCACGGTAACACGTGGCTTTCCGAAGGAAGGCACAGTAGTTAAGTGCCCCTAACCCTGGCATTGTCCAGGGGTGGGCTGTATGTCAACGAATGAGATGCAGGGGAAAGTGATGCCACGTGACTTTCAAGGTTGGATCGGCAAAGCAGCAGCAGTTTCTGCCTTGCTGGTGGGAACGCTCACTCTTGGAACCCTAACTCTCCGTGAGTGACTCTCACTATACTGAGGCCGCCATGCTGCAAGGAAGCTCAAGCTACATGGAGAAGCCCCATGGGGGTGCTGCAGTCGGCAGTCCCAGAGAGTCCAACCCTCCCCCCCGCAACCCCCCCCTCTGTCACCTCTTCCCAGCTGAGAGCTCAGAGACAAACTGTCCCCTTCCTGCCCCATGCAAATTCCTGCCCTAAGGAACCCAGAGCATCACAAAAGAGTGGGTGCTCCGTGCCTTAGAGTTTGGGGATGCTTCGTCCACAGCAGTAGATCATCAGGAGTTATTACCCCTCCATTTCTTAGTTGAGGAAACTGGGGTACAGCAGGTAAGTGATGGAAATTAGATGAAGCCAAAGGCAGTCTGATCCCACAGTCCTTGTGCCAAAAACCCTCAAAAAACGAAGGCGGTTATTTGTTTGTGTTCCTTCCCTGGCCCAGCCTCAGAGCCACCTTCACGCCAAAACCTCACATTTGCAGCCGGAGATCATTACAGTAATTGCATTCTCTACCGAAGTCTCTCGTGGTCTATTCAAGGTGACCCAAAAGTTAGTCCCCGACCTTATCAACAGCCCTGTTCCTCTCCCATCGACCCCGCTCAGCCCACTTCGCAGGTGGACGCCCCCAGAGAAGTTCTCCCCCCCACAGCTGTGGCTTTGTCAGCAGCGGCCCCACTGCAACCCCCTGCCCCTCGCCTCCCAGCAGGACAGAACTTCTGCACGTAAGGAGAGGGGTGCAGGGGGCTCCAGGCCACCAGTTGTGGGGTTCTCTGTGTGATCCGGGGAAGTGGGCAGAGCCTGGCAACACTCCCATCTCCCGCTCGAGTCATTTTTGTCTGTAGAAAGCCCTCGGCCCTTTCTGACCATTTCAGGAGCTCTGATTAATATCAGGAGTTTCCCCAAACCGCCCCCCCCCCCGGGGGGTTGGGGGTGAAGAAGCCCCAGTATTCCAGGAAAACTGGCTTTCAAGAGCTGACATCTCCACCTGGATGTTCCCTTAGGGCAGTGATGGGCAACCTTTTGAGCTTGGTGTGTCAAACTTCGCCAAAAATCTGAGCATAACTTGGGTAGTGTGTCACTCTGAGGAAAAAATATTATTTCGCAAATGTTTCATCCTCAGGAGCAGCAAATGTTTTATCCTCGGCATGCGACCGCCTCAGCGACCGCGTGTCATCAGAAATGGCTACACGTGTCAGTGCTGACACGCGTGTCATAGGTTCGCCATCACTGCCTTAGGGCTTAGGCACATCTGGTTCAAAGTCCAACACTGAAGCACCTCCCACCTCCCACCTCCCACCTCCCACCTCCCACCTCCCTCCTGCCCCACCTCGCCCAGGTCCTGTCTCAGTAAAATGGCTTTGCTTAGTCTACCAGGGGTCCTCAAACTTTTTAAACAGGGGGCCAGTTCACTGTCGCTCAGACCGTTGGAGGGCCGGACTATAGTTTAAAAAAAAAACTATGAACAAATTCCTATGCACACTGCACATATCTTATTTTGAAGTAAAAAAACAAAACGGCAAGAACACCCGCATGTGGCCCGCGGGCCGTAGTTTGAGGACGCCTGGAAGGCCAGCCGCTGAGAGTGATTCCAGGCCTCGCTTCCTCACTGCCCACATCCAAGCAACAGCCCTGTGGCCTCTCCCACTACGGTCTCTCGTGTCCTCCCCAATGCCCTGGGCCCCCTACCTCAGATCAGCTCGCCTTCCCTTCCTGCCCGAGGCCTGAACCTGGGCATCTTCCTCTCCTCCTCCATCACAACTCCATTGGTTCTACGCCCTGAAACTCTCTCTTCCAGCCTCTTGGCCCCATTGTCTGGGCCTGAGCTCTCTGGCTGGTCTCCCAGCCCCTGGTCTCTCCTCTCTCCGCTCATCCTCCATGGAGGGAGAAAGTAGAGGGTCTGCCTTCGGGCAGCCGGGCCCCGTCTGTCTGTTCACTGGCATCTTCCTGGCACCTGTAAGTAAGTAATGGAGCTGTGACTGCACCCAGCTCTGATCCCCACTCCGAGTCCACTGTCTCAGCAGCCCTGTCACGGCGAGGTCTCGGTCCCCATTCCTGGAGCCCCTACCTCTCTGATCCCCGTCTATAGATGCAGAAATGCCTCGGCCCCAGTGCCACCCTGACGCCTAGGTCCTGGGCATTGGGATCTTCGCCCGGAGCCCTCTCGGCTTCCTGGCCGGGGCTTTTCCTCTTCGGGAGGCAGATATGCACCCCGGGTGGCCCAACTCCAACTGCCCAGCCCCCGGGGCAGAACCAAAGCCAGAGGCCCAGCCTCCACACCTGCCTCCCAGGAAGGCCCCCGCGTCCCCTCTCCCCCGGCTGAGCGGTAATCCCCCCTCTGGCACAGACACTGGCTTACGGAGCACTTTGGATGCATTGTCTGTCTTTTTCTTTCTCCAAAGAACACGTGTCGAGGCTCTTATGTGCCAGGCGCTGGGCCGCGTGTTCCCTCTGCCATCTCCCTTCAGCCCCCGGCGTTTGTTCGCGGGCCAGGTGGACGCTGTTATCCTCATTTACTGATGAGAATTGGGAGGGCCTGGAAGGTTCCACATCAGTAAGAAAATGAGGGTCATGCATAGCAATCGACTGAAAAAGAACTAGGGACGCCCAGCAACAGTGCAGCGCGGGGAGAGGGACTTCACGAGGTGGTTTGGTCTTTAAACTCCGGAGACCGAGAGCCCTGGGTTCCAGGCCCTGCCCCACGCTGTCCGGCCCTGCAGCCCTGGGCCTTGGTTTCCTCGTCTGTAAAACCGGGATCGTCATAGCACCTGCCTGGCATAGACCAGTGCCTGCTACGCCCTCAATGGTAGCTTTAAAAGGGGGCATGTAATTGACACCTAAGTAAATGCTCAGTAACTGTGAGTCGTTAGACAGTCAGCAGGGATTTGCCATTTGCTTCAGCTCTGGAGTTATGGGGGGCGACTGACGCTGTCTAGCTGTGACAAGGGTTCAGGGGGAAGGGGCACCCTCTGTCACTGTTGGTAGACACGAAAATCGGCACCGGCTTTATGGAGGAGACAAATTTGACAACGTCTGTCGAATGCCATGTTCTAGATCGTTTGCTTTGCGTGTGGTCCGTTCCCGGCTAGCCTCGGCCGGCTTCCCTCACAGCTGTGACTCCAGCGCCTCGGGGAGTGTTCGGCCTGGCCTGTCTTAAAGAACGAATGAATGAGTGGATGAAATAGGCCAAATTGACTCTGGATTTCTGCTCCTAAGAATCAGTGCCAAACCAAGTGGGAAAAGCTGTAGGTGCAAAATACTTAATGAGCATTGTTTATAGTAGGAAAAAAAAAACAAAACAACAGAAACAGCTTCATGTCTATTGATCAAAGATAGATGAAATAAATGATGGTGTGGCCAAAAAGCACTGCACTGCCATGAAACAGGATGACACGTGTGGGTGCTCATGGATACTGGAGAGTGAAAGAAGCAAATGGCAAAACAGAGTGCTTAATATGTGTGTGTGTGTGTGTGTGTGTGTGTGTGTGTGTGCGTGTCTGTGTGTGTGTGTGTGTGCAGGCAAAGCAGAAAGTCCGGTCTGGTCCCTTTTTCTGGGTGATGGGACTCCAGAAAATTGTTTTTCTTTCCTCTATCTTGCTTGGATTTTTAAAATTGAGAAATATACACTTTGCAAACAGATAAAGTTAATACACTTAAAAGAAACATTATGGAAAGGAAGAGAAAGAGGACAGAGAGGGGAGAGGCTACGTGCCAAGGCCAAGGCCGCCAGCCCTGTGTGTCTGCACGAAGGGCTGGACCTGCGCCCGAGTCCCGGCCTGCCCTTTCCGCCTGCCGCCTGTCTCCCTCCCTCCTCTCCGAGGGTGCGGCAGGCCAGGGGGTGCGGGGCGGGCGGGGTGGCGGTTAGCGCTGATCCTGCGGTGGTTCCTGCTGTGGAAAAGGCCAGGGCATCGCCCACTGAGCTTGTCCCCCACCTACTTTGTCTTCCTCTTTAGAGGGCCAACGGCAGCCCCACGGTCACCAGCATGGTGGGTGACTGAGGGAGGGGAACCGACCACGTCCATTGTTGCCACAGCAACAGTAACTGTAAAATCTAACTGCGATAACCATCAGGTTAGTTAACCTGCATTGACCGCTTGCTCTGCGCCTGGGGACCACACTGAACTCTCACCAGCCCCCGGTCAGGCGGTGCAGGCATGGATGCCGGTTCAGCTGTAATCGCTGGCGGGGCTAAGAACTGTATGTGCATTAAACGCCGAGCTGTAATGTGGTCATTACAGCTACCTGTTCGCTTGACCCTGTCATTATACCCACTTTACAGATGAGGAAATGGCCGCACAGAGAGGGTTAGTGATTTGCTCAAGGTCCCCGAGCTAACGAGTGGCAGAGATAAAAACTGGACCTGGGGGGCCTGGTCCAGACTCCAGAGTCATGGCCCCGCACTGCCCTGAGCCTCGGGTTTAGGCAGCACAGGCTGAGAGCCAGCGTCACGCTGTGAGAGGGCGGCCAAACCGCGACCAGCCGGAAGCAGCAGCCTGAGACCGCTTGGTGCCTCGGTTTCCCCTCGGGGCCGCTGCTTGCCTCCATCCCCTCTGAGCGGCACTCAGCCTAATTCATGCTTGGGGGCTGCTAAGTGCCTTGCTTGACAGGTGTCTCTAGAGCACAGACATGTCTCTTCTGCCTTCTCAACCTCTCAAGACAAGCAAGCGCTTCCCGGCTCGGGAAGTGCATTAGCCACGTTTTACTACTTTCTTCGGTTTATTATCTGCGTGATGCTTTGACATCTGGGGGCCTTGCTGGCCGGAGAGAGGGGTCCTCCCAGGGCTAGCTGGTTCCTAGAGAGAGCCAACAGCTGCCCTTCTTCAAGGGCGCCTTTCACATGCAGACCAGCCAACCCAGGGCCCCACCCCCAGCCGCCTCCCTAGGGAGCCGTCCATGTCAGCGCTGCCCTGACCGCCCCACCCCCACGGCCAGGTGCCAGGCGCCCAGGGGCCTTGCCTGCACTCCAGAGCCCTGGGGGGTTATTCAAAGCAGCCAGCCCTAAACCTGCTTAGCCTGCTCTTCCTGCCTCGCTCCTTCCTGCAAAAACCACAACACAGGCTCCCTCTGTGTCCACGTGTCCCCTGGCCCTTTCTGCACCCCGGCTGACCCTGCAGAGTGCGCCCCTCCTCCTCCTCCGGGGAGCTGTGAGTAACTGCCATCTTTCCATGGCAGTCATTTCCTGGTCTGCTGGCCTCCCCGTGCCTGAATAATAATAAAACCTGCGCTTAAAATCACCAGCCTGTCTTAGGGAATGGATGGCCGAGTCAGAGGGCACCTACAATGTCAGGGATTGCTCACGAGGGGCGCGCCCCTCCCTTTCCCCCCCCCCCCCCGCTTCTTCCTGGCGTACCCCCTCTGACTTGGCCCTCCTTGTCTCTGAGTCCTGAGAGAAGTTTCTCAAGATCGTTCGCTAAGAGTGTGGGTTCCAGGCCTCGCTGTGCCACGTCCAGGCTGTGCTCAGGGTCCCCGTCTGTGAATCGGGAGAATGACCCCAGCCTCATACCCCTCCTCATTGCTGCGGGTCCCTTAAGAAGGGAAGAAGGGAAGCAGCCTGGTCCTCTGAGAAGGACCCTGCTAGGCAGGCGTCGCACCCCACTCTGCAGATGAGGAGTTCTGAGAGACACGCGTCTCCCCAGGCCAGGGGGAGAGGAGCGGCAGAGCCACAGTGCAAGCCTATTGCACCGTCTCTCTTCTCCATTGACAGGCCAAGGCCAGGGCCAGGGCCAGGGCCAGGCGGAGACGCCCCGGGTGCAAACCGTGGGGAGGCACTCACTCCGGGTTCAAGTGCCTGGCTTAAATGTGAGGCCCGAGATGCCTGCTGGCCTCACCCTCGTCCCAGCCCTGCCCATCAAATGTACTCACCAAGGTTTCCGACCTCCCCCAACCCTGCCCCCAACATTGGCCTGGGGTCCTCATCTTAACCCACCCTCAGAGGAAGAGATGGGCTCCTGGGACAACCTCTTAGTACCCATGCAAAGCTGGGGCCAGGCTTGCTTTGTGTGTGTATGTTTGGGGGGTGGGGGAGGATCAGGGTGTCGCAGACCAATATGGACTCCCCTCGGAGCCGTCAGAACTCCACCCACCACAGGGACGGGGCGGGCAGCCTCCAGGGAATTTGCTTCCTGTGCTTCCCCCATTCAAGGTCGGGAAGGCAGCGCTGCTGGCTGAGGTACAGGACCCTGATACGACAGCCGCCTCCGCGGTCCAGTCTCAGCAATGTCATGGCCGAAAGGCCCCAGCTCAGCAACCCAAAAGCCATTTGTAAACAATTCAGGTTCTTGGTATGTCTCCAGTGCCGGGACGGCAGCCCACCGCAGCAATGGGTGATGTACATAGGTCAGCAGTGCGTGGGCCTCCCACCCTTGAGCCGGGAGCCCCCTTTTACTTTTTAATTTTATTTTATTTTATTGTTTAAAGTGGGAGCCATTTCTTCCAGCCCTGTTCCCGTCACCTCCCCGGTTTTGCACAAGCCGTGCCCTCTACTTAAAGCACCATCTCCCTGCTTTTCCTCCCTCTCTCCCCAACCTTTCCTTCTTCTGCATCCCCCACTTCCTAGTTTGCGACCCTGGCAAGCTGCCTCCATCTGCTTTGATCTTCTTGTCTGAGAAGCAAAGGTAACATTCGAATTTTTGTGGGAGTTAAATGAGAAAATTCACGTACACAGCCTGAGGACACTTACTGAGCATGCCCAGGTCCCCGAGAGCCAGAATTTGAGCCCATGTCAGGGCCTGGACACCGCCATTCTCAGGCCCACCGTGCTGCAGGAACACGGGGACACATAGTAAGGGCTCACAGGAAATTTGCTCTATGATTATTATTATCCATATCACCCTTTAGGTCTGAGTTTACACATCACTTCCTCCAGGAAGCCCTCTCTGACTACCTCTGCCCAGTGCCGTTACTGTTCTGTGCCCCCACGCATCATGCTTAGGGTGAAAACCCATCAGGGGTAACAACACTTAAGTAACTACCTACTCACCCCTGACAACAGAGATGACAATGTCTCTCTTGTTTGCTCCTGTATCTTCAGTGCCTGCCACATTGTCACAAATAAACGGGCACTTGTGAGAAAGAGAGCGAATAAACAGCAGAAAAAGCACTAGCGCTTCCCACCACCTGAGTCCCTGGGCTGTCAGTGGATTCCCCGCGGGGTGGGGAGGGTTGTCTTCCGCTCTGAGAGCTTCCTCCTCCCCCACCAGGACCCTCCCTCCCTCCACCTTTCCCCCTCCCCCCCCGCCCCCGCCCCCCCTCGCCTCCTGGTGCACACCAGCCTGGAGTTCAGCCGGAATTCATGGCCGGATTAGCACCATCTCTTCTCTCCAGCCTGCCTTTCAGAGCAGAGGCCTTGTCCCTCCCAGTCAGCCCTCCCCTGCCACCCCTGGATCCCCACCAGAGGCCTTGGAGGTCCCTCCCACAGCTCAAACCCACCAGGCGCAGTTTGGCCGCCAATGGGGCCTGACCTTTCCTCACCCCCGGGCCGGCCTGGACGGCACAGCCCCCACCCCAGCCCTCCCAGAACCGCGGGCACCATTCACAGGGATGTCGTTAATCCACGTGGGCAGGTGGGAATCCAGGCAAAGATAATCCAAAACCAGCGGAGGATCCACAAGTCATTTCTCTTTGGCTTTGGCGTGCATTCGATGAGCTGATTCTTTCTCCCCGCCACAGGTTTCGTTTCTTAATCCTCTTACTGCAGCTAATAACGAAATGAGACTGCCTGCCCCGAGCACACACTCTGGGGGAGACTCCAGGACGCATCTAACAGTCTCAAGGAGCAGCTGCAGGTTGGAAGTGACCCATGCAAAGAGCCTGGCCCTGAGGGCTCCCGGGGCCCCAGGGAGGGGCAGCAACCTCACAGTCAGCGGGGCCCTGCCTGCCACCTGCCGTTCCAGCCCTCGGGATGAGCACCCTGCCTCCAGAGAAACAGAGAGCAGCTCCTTCCACTATCGCACACGTGCGCACACACACACATGCGTACACAGGACCACCTTTTCTCAAAAACAACAACAACAACCCAATTCACTTCTCATGTCCCTGGAGGAACGTCTCAGAACCCCAGAATTCCTAGCGTTTCTCAAGGAATGGGAGCTCCCAGCCACACCTCTCATCCTTTCTCCCAGGCCTATGGGAACAATCCCTCCTTCTGGGTAGAAAATGTGGATTCAGAGGCAAAAGTTCATCCATTTCAGCTGGCTTATCTGGAAAAGGGCACTTCACCTCTCTGAGCCTCAATGTTTCTGAAAATGGGGTGTTAGTACCTGGTCTGCTTACCTCCTCAGGTTAAGGTGACCAGATCGTCCCGCTTTTGGCGGGACAGTCCCAATTTTTAACCATTTGTCCCGCATCCCACGGCGTTTTATAAAAAGTCCCTATTCTTTTGGATTCTTTCCAAAAATAGGGACTTTTTAAAAACGCCATGGAACGCGGGACAAATTGTTAAAAATCGGTTTTGTCCCGCCAAAAGCGGGACCATCTGGTCACCTTACCTCAGGTGGTTGTGGGGAAACCATAGATGGCAGTGGTGATATGAAGTTGCCTGTGGGCATCGTCTTACTCACCCCATCACCATAACGGTAGTGAATGTTAGTTGAGCATTTACTATATACCAGCCCCATTTGTAGAGCTTTGCATACACTAACTCACTGACTCCTTAAACAACCTCCAGAAGTAAGTATTATTACTCTCCTCCTCCTGTTATATTGTAAATCAGCAGGCCGACATGAGATGCCTTAATCAATAAGCCAAATTAATTTGGAGTCTTTTTATTACGCTAGCACTAGCAGGCTCAGAGTAGAATATCTCTGTCAAATTCTGGGCCCCAACATGGTGGAAGTCTTCTCTATTTATACTTTTTTCAGCTCTTTGTCTTCCAAATTTGGAATGAGACTTCCGGACCTTCTGAGAAAGAAGTCCTGTGTGCTGGGACAGGGCTGTAAGACCATAACTCCAGGCCTGGCCTGGCGCCAGCACTGACAACTCTGTCTGGGGCATAGTTTATGGCCTCTCTGGAATGGGGAGTAGTCTTATTTTTCCTTATTATTTAAGCAAGCAAGCATTTACAGAAGTCAAAATAGCAGGGTTAAAATTTCAAACAGCAGTTTTTACACAAGATGGAGGTTACGATGCTTCACTCCTTCATGCAGACATGGAGCCTTCGAACATGTCTGAGCACGCCCAGGTCCTCCAGAGCCAGAATGTGAGCCCAGGTCAGGGCCTGGACATAGCCATTCTCAGGCCCACAATGCAGCAGGAACATGGGGATAAAAAGAGCAGGACAAGGAGCCATCCACTAGCAAGAAGTCAGCCCTGCACTTAGGGAATGAAAACAGCCGGAACGCTCAGGCCGGCCAGTGAGGTCCAGAAGGAACACAGGGACCCAGGTGCCCAGGCCTGGACAGGAACAGGAAGCGTGCTGACTGTGGATGTGCACTGGGCATCTCTATCTCCTCTCAGTTCTACCTCCACCTGCCTTGGACCTTGCTTCAGTCATTGAACAAACCTCCATTAGAGTCAGGCTGTGTGCCGGCCCTAAGGTAAGCCCTGGGCACTGTCAGCCTCCCCTGAAAATCACCTGTGTCCTCCCCATCACTGCAACCAGGAAACCCGCCCCCCCCGCCCCCCGTAGGTAACCAATACTCCCACAGGGGCCTGTTGGGTTTCCCTGACCCAGGCCCCAATTTGGGCAAAGCTGGAGGTATGGGGGGCAGGCACCGTGACCCTCAGTGGGTAACCGTTGCTGCCACTCTGTGGTGTCCTCCTCGAAAGGAGCTCGCAGCAGGTGAGGGAGTGAGACTGACGGGCAGGGCGTAGTCAGGAAACCCTCCTCGAAAGCAGAGGGTTCCCCGCGCAGAGGCAGGAGGAGAAAAGCCTGTCTCCCTGGGACCCCTAGCAGTCGCTCTTCCAAGTCATTCCTTTTGTTGTTGTTGATCCTCACCGGAGGATAACTCTTCCATTGATTCTTAGAGAGAGTGGAAGGGAGGGGGAGAGACAGAGAGAGAGAGAGAACATCCACGTGAAAGAGACACATCCATTGGTTGCCTCCCGCACACACCCCAACCGGGGCTGGGGATTGAGCCTGCAACCAAGATATGGGCCCTTGACCGGAATCGAACCTGTGAATCCTTCAGTCCTCAGGCCCACGCTCTACCCACAAAGTCATTCTTGGCAAATACAGGACAGGACCTCTTTTTCCAGCAGATGGGTCTCCTCTCCTGAGGACTCCCTGTTCCTTTTCAACTCCCTAGTCAGGCAGGATAACGGACAGTTTGGGGCAAGAAAGTCAGAAGGTGCGTTTAACATTTGAATACGCCACCTGTTCATTAGCTGTGTGACACTGAGCCACGTCCTCGTAGGGCCTCGGTTTCCTCCTCTGTGAGATGAGTCAGCAACGGTATACTGCTCCCATTGCTGTTCCCTTGGACGATATTGCTAAAAGATCATTCATTCATTCATTCATTCAACGAAAGTGCTTATCCTCACAGGATACCACCTATGTAGTAAGTAGGTGGTGTCCTAGGTACTGGAGGTACAATAATTTACAAGATAGAGAAGTTCTCTGCTCTGTGGAACTTGCACTCATTTTACTCTTACTCACCGAGCTTGGCTGGGGTCTCAGAATCCTTCTTAACAGTTTTCAGAGCAGCCGCTAACTAATCAGATTAGCATGAGAGATGGACTCTGTGTCAGTCAGGGTTCTCCAGAGAAACGGAACCAGTAAGACATCTAGATGTCTAGCTAGCTAGAGATATGGGTTTATTTTAAAGAATTGGCTTGTGCAATTGTGGGGCTGGCGAGGGTGAAACTTGTGGGGGGAGCCGGCAGGCTGGGAACTCAGGCGGGGGTGTGAGGGGGTACATGTTATAATCTTGAGGCAGAATTACTTCTCCAAGAAATTTCAGGTTTTGCTGTTAAAGCTTCAGCTGATTGGATGATGCAATCACCCCATTATTGAAGGCCATCTCTTGTACTTAAAGATAACTGATTGTAGCGGGTAATCACGTCTATGAGATATCTTCACAGTCATACGTAGACTCCTGTTTGACCCAACAGCCGGCACCATGGCCTGGCCTGGTTGACTCATCAAATTAACCAGCACCAACCCTGTAACCCACTGGGAGGAATAATCCCTAAGCAAACACTCAGAGCCGACAGCCTAGGACCCAAAGCGTTGATTCTGTGTAGTTCTCGGCAGAGCACATTCAGCCGGCAGTGGATTAAGCAATCAAAGAGTTCGAGTAAGTCTCTACAGAGGAGTTAGGAAGGAGTATTTCTGAGCGGACAATTTAGACAATCACCTGCAAAGAACCCTCTGGGGATGTTTTGTTACAACAATCTGTTATTGATTATCAGCCAAGAAACCTTTCTTCTTGTTTAACCCAGAACTTGGGAATGTATAGCCCCTGGGATTTTCAGAAAGCTCTGTCTCAGGGCCAAAACCATTTCCAGGTCAGTGAAATCTTTCTCCCTAATACCTGCCCTTTCTGTATTGGCCTGTGACTTATGTCTACCTGAGTCACTAAGGGAGCGACAAGGGAGAAGCAGGAACATCTGCCCTGGGCCAGGCCCCGTGCTAGGAGGTGCATTAGTCAGGAATTGTGTAGGTAATGCTGCAGTGACAAATATAACCCTGGAATCGCAGGGACTCGACATAACAAAGGTTTATTTCTCTCTGATGTTATACCCATGATGTAGGTAGCAGGTGGCTATGCTCTAGAATCGCACAGAGAGGCAGGTTGATGGAGGTGCCACCACTGTATGATGCTGCTGTCCCAACATGTGGCTTCCAGAGTCTCCGTGGTGGGGTAAGTGACAGTGTGGAGAATTCACATGTACTTTTAAATGCCTTGGCCTGGAAGCCCTGACCGGTTTGGCTCAGTGGATAGAGCCTTGGCCTGCGAACTGAAGGATCCAGGTTCGATTCCAGTCAGGGGCATGTACCTTGGTTGCGGGCACATCCCCGGTGGGGGGTGTGCAGGAGGCAGCTGATTGATGTTTCTAGCTGTCTATCCCTCTCCCTTCCTCTCTGTAAAAAATCAATCAATAAAATATATTATTATATTAAAAAAAATAAATAAATGCCTTGTCCTGGAAATTACAAGCTGTATATCTCCTCACACTCAATTGGCTAGAACTAGTCACATGACCCTACCTAGCTGCAAGGGGTGCTGGGAAATGTAGTCTCTTTATGCCCAGGAAGGACAAGAGAACTAGATCAAGAGCATTATTCCTCTCTATCACAGTCCATTTTAACCTATCATTATTACCTATTACCATACTTAACCCTCACAGCAATACTCGGCAAGAGAGACGCCTGTTCTACACATTGGGAAATTGAGGCCCTCTCCTCTGAGCCACATGCAGGAACTGTAGTGTAGGGATTTTCAAGGGTCTTCTGTAATTTCCTGGTTCTCATCTGTGTTCTGGACTAGCTGTTCTCAATCTGGGTACTGCGACATACGAGGAGAGTTCCCCAAACTATGTCTCTTCACAAAGGATAAGGTGTAAAAAATTGCAAAATTATTTACTTTGTTAAAAAATATATATGAATTCGAGTAAGTTCAAGGTGAACTCTAGAATGGCAAGTCTCGGAGAGGGTGCAAACAGGAGGGGCATTAGAGTAAGGGCAAAAACCCATGGTTTGCCCGCTCCCAAACAAAAGGCTGGGAACCACTGCTTATAGCAGCTGAGTTTTCTAGCCTACTGTCCCCTACGGAGCGGCAGTTTTTACGCCACCGTCTGAGGGGAGAGGCAGCAGTCAGCTCATTGGATAGAACCGCGGTCCTCTGGGCCACACTCGGGAGAGAGCAGCATGGGGCACCGAGGAGGCTGGACCAGGGGTCGGGCTGATGTGAGAGTCCCGGCTCCCTCGGCTCCAAGATGGGCTCCAGCCCACGACCCTCCAGATCCTGGGTTTCCCCACCGTGAACCTGGGAGAGCCATGCCCACCTCCCAGGATTTTTAAGAGACTAAATGGGAAAAGGCCAGGGAGCTCCTGGCACGCGCTGGGCTGTCGCCTCCGCCTTCCCCTTCCCTGCTTGACGGATGGGTAGCGGGAGACAGATGTGTCAGTGTGTCTCATTACAGACCCAGAGGGAGCTGCGGCTCCCACCTTCACCTGTCAGGCGGTGTTTAAAACGCTGTAGTGAGAAATAAAATGGAAACGAGTTAAATACCCAAGTACAGGAGACCGGTTAAACAAACTCATTCAGATTGATGAAGATTGTGCCGCCAAATGTTTGCAAGGAACTTGAAGTAGCACAGGGAGTGTTTATGAGACAATTTTGAGGAGAAAAAAAATAGGGCACAATATGGTATGTGCAAGATGGTATCAACTATGCAAGCACAAGGAGGTCTGTGGCCGAGGGAAAGGTCTAGAAAGGGTGGAATCCCCCCAAATGCGGAATGGGTCTTTTCTTTAAATTGTGTTTCGTTTCATGTTTATTTTATGTTGCCATTTTAATTTTTCTTGCCTTGAATGTCGTATTTTAAAATACAACAAATGATAACGAACGTGGAATCTCCAGCAGTGCCAGTATGTCAGGGACCTGGCTCTTGAATGTTGGATACCAGCAGGACATGCAAGGCATGGAGTGGGAAGCAGCAAGCAACTCAGCAGCAAGCAGAGCTGAACTTGACCTTTCTAGTAGTGCAACCTGGGGCGAGTCACTTAAATTCTCAGAGCTCCCCCCTCCCCAAGGACCTACAGAAGCCCCCTAGCAAAATCGCTGACTAATGCTTTTCCTTCTCTACACTCTGTGGGTATTTCTGGGGTGTGGGGGCGCCCTACCACCCAGATCCAGACACTGGCGACTGCTGCGGAGGCCCTAGCACAGGACGGATGGGCAGGATTTCCCTCGCCGTCTCTACCTCAACCAACATGGACCCGGTCCCTGCATCCTGAGCGATTCCCCCAAGGCCCTTGGGCTCCTGAAACTTGATTGCAACTCTCTTTGCAAGTCACGGAGTGTGGCCATCACAGCTTCGTCTTCAAAGGGATGCTGACTTAAGGAGCAGCTGCTTCCTTGGCGGGAAGCCTTTGAAGTGCAGGTCCCAGCAAGCAGGGGGGTGGAGGAGATGACCTTGGAAGGTCACTTCCCCCCTTCGGGCCTGAGGTTCTCTTCTGTTCCTTCTTCCGTCCTCTGAGAGCCGAAGTGGGCTGAGCGGGGCTGGTGCGAGCTCGCGCCACAGTCCGGGGTGCCCACACCTCTCCTTTGCTTCTCCACCTCCTGGCTGTCCTCTGAGGCTCCACGCCCCCAGCACCCCCTCTGAAGCGTCCCCTACCCTCACCGCTCTCCTTCAGACAGGCTGGTACCCTCTCCCTCAGTTCTATTCCACATCCTCAGGAGTATAAGTGCCTTGCAAACGACTGTCACCCTCTTAGACCCCGAGTCCCTGGAGGGTGCAGACTGGGTCTTGTTCATCTTGGCGGGACCTGGCACAGGGCAAGGGCTGGGGAGGTGATTGCTGAATTAGTTCATTGAATTAGTGAATCACATTATCCCCTCCCCCGATAGGGTCTCACCAGTGGGGCTGAGGCTGCCTGTGGCTCCCCTAGCAGGGGCCAGGATGTATAACAAGAACCAATCTCTGTGTTAGGCACCTGCTAAACCTTTCCCTACCCGCTTTGCATTCCCCAAAGTATCTTAGTTGTTGCTCCCACTTTACAGATGAGGACACTGAGGCTGGAAGAGCTTAAGTGACTCGCCAAGCAAGTGGCAGAGTGGGGACCCAGCCTGGGGCTGTGGCCCCGAGATTGGGGCCTGCAGCCCTCCTCTCTGTCACCTCCCTGTCAGAAAGCTGGAGACACTACCCAAGAATTTAACTACTTCCCTTTGAAGACATGCTACAGGCTAAGAGTACATCTATTTTTAACAACTTTATTGAAGTATAATAGACACATTACAACGCTCGCCCATTTTAAGTGTAGAATTCGGTGATTTCTAGTAAGTTTTATAGAGTTGTTCAGCGATCACCACAATCTACTTTTAGAACATTTCCATCATTCTAAAAAGAAACCGCATGCCCATTAGCAGTCACTATCCTTCCCACGCCCAGCCCTAGGCAGCCACTCACCTGCTTCCTGTGCCTAGAGATTTGCTTTTTGGGACATTTCATATAAATGGAATCCTACAACATGGAGTCTTTTGTAGCTGGCTTTTCACTTAGTGTGCTTGAGGTCCCTCCACGCTGTGGTGTGCATGCGTACTATGTTCCTTTTTATTGACAAGTAGGATGCCATCCTATGGCTATACCACATTTCGCTTACCCATTAACCACTTGATGGACATTTGCGCTGTTTCCAGGTTGGGGCCATTATGACTAATGATGCGACCATGAATCTTTGAGTGACCCACATAGAGATCTTTGAGTGAAAGTCTTACTTTTCATTTCTCATGAAATTTCTAGGTTATATGGTAAAGTTATGCTTAACTGTCTAAGAAACTGCCAAACCTTTTTCCATTCCCAGCAGCAGTCGGGGGCGGGGGGTGGGGGGAGACTCCAATTCCTCCACATCCTCACCAACACTTGGTAGTGTCTATTTTGTTGTTATTATAGCCAATGCACTGGGCGTGAAGTGGTTTCTCACCGTGGTTTTAATTTGCCTTTAATAACGAATGACGTTGGGCATCTTTTCATGTGCTTATTGGCCATTTGTGTATCTTCTTTGGTGAAATATAAATTAAAACCTGTTTTGCCCATTTTAATTGGGTTATTTGTCTTTTGTTGGGTTGTGAGAGTCTGGTTTGTTCTACTAAAGCCACATTCTCGTGTAGTAATTGCTTTGGGGAGAAGAAGAGAGGAAGCTCATTTGGTGGGAAAACAGTCCTGAGTTTAAATCTCGGCTCTGCCACTTTCAAAAGGATCTGAAATGTGAACATCAGGTGCAATAATGCAAACGAAACAGCAGCACATAGTAAGGGCTCATCTTCTGTTTACTCACAGATACGTGTTGAACCCAGCTCTGTGCTGAGCCCTGTGGCTGGGACCAGGGGTCAAGCAGGAGTTGAGGCAAACAGGCCAGTCCTGCCCTCATGGAGCTCACAGTCTCGAGCGAAAGCAGACAATAAATAACAAAACCAATGTATAATTAATGTCAGGGAGTGAAGAGTGAAATATAAAGCAAGGTGAGGGGACAAAGTGTGGCCAGGAGCCTTCTTGGATAAGGTGGTTATTAGTTAAATACAGGTTTGTCTGCATGCACCCATGGTCCAACATAACCGTGGCTCAAACAAAAGGAAAATTTTGGTTTTTCTCACTCATCACCTGGTTTAGTGGCTCCGTTCTTCAGGGTCAGCCAGGCACCCAGACTCCTTCCACATTGTGGCTCTGTGTTCTCTGGATCACAGCCCTCCCTCCTCTATCCCATCTACAGTGGCTGACCATCTTGTCCAGGAGTGACACAGGCTGCATGATCTCATTTCACAAAGATCACTCAGGCGAGAGCGTGGACTCTGGTGAAGGTGAAAGGGGGTCAGCGTGGGGTATATTTTGGAGGGAGAGTTGACGAGTTGACAGGATTTGTGGAGACGGGTTGGGTGTGGAATATGCAGATACAAGAGGAATCCAGGATGACTCTTATTTTTCTGACCAAGCATTTATTCTCATAGAGGTCTGACTGTGACCAACAGTGATTACACTACAGAATTCAAAAGTCAGACCACACCCCTCTCTGCTCCAAACCTACTCACATGCATTCCCATTTTGTAGAACAAAGCCCATACGATGTGCCAGGCCCTCTGTCCATCTCATAAAGTAGACACGGCTCCCTCGTGTTTTAGATGAAAAGACTAAGCCAGCACCTGGGAGGCGATGCCCGAAGTAGCACAGCCTGTGAGTGGTGCATGCAGGATTTGGGGCTGATTCTAAGGCTAAAGTTCTTACTTATTAAACCACGCTCCATGGGTCCGTGTCCCCTGCCAGGCTGGGCAGGCACTGATTAAATCACCATGCTGCTGCCTGCTCTGGCTCAGGTCTTCCCATGTCCCTCCAGCCTCTGCCTACACACACAGACACATGCATGCACACACATGCAACACAGACACATATGCAGATACATGCGCATGCATACAGATGTGCATGCACATGCGTGCGCACACACACTTGCACACAAGCACACACATATACACACCATCCCAGCCTCTTCCCTCCGCTGCTTCTTCATCTCACATTATGTGTGAGCACAGCAGGGGGTTGGCATGTCAGGCTGAAATAACCACAACTCTCCCGTCTTCAGAGGCACCCGGTTCTGTCCATCACCACTGCCTTCTGCACAGTGAGAGCTCCTCCCCCAGCCCCTGACGGGGGCTGCAGTGTTCCCACTGGGGACCGATGGGGCTTTGAGGATCACAGGGGACCCCTTCCTAACATGCCTCGTTGGGTGCCTTGCCACTGGAGATGTACAATAAACGTGGTTGGTGGTGTGCGTAAATCCTTCCCAGGCTCCCACTTCTGCCTGGTGGTTCTCTCTGCTGGGTAAGGGCCCTAGAACCAGAAGTCCCAAGTCCAAATCCCAGCTTAACCACTTACTAGCTGCGTACCATTGGGCAAGAAGGGTCATACCATAAGCCTCCATCTCTTCATCTGCAGACTGCTGGCCACAGGAATACCTAGTACAAAGGGTTCTTGAGAGAATTAAATGTTTGGATTGGTGCCTGGCACGTACTGTGTGAGCGCTAGATCATATCACTGTTACCCTGATGAACCCTTTCTAAGGCTGATCCTGACAAAACCTCCCCCCACCTCTATGCAAACCAGAGAGGGGGAAAAAAAAACAAAACCTCCCAGTTTGTGTTTGTGTCCGCCTGTCGCCATCATTCTGCTATGAAGCTTACCATGACCTATTTAAAGTGTGTTTTTGCTTTAGGTCCTCAGCTTTAAGCATACATCCTGTTTCTTTCTCCTGCCCAGCCACTCTGGCTTTTTGGTCTACACAAGTTAGACTCCTGCCACAGGGCCTTTGCACATCCTTCCAAGTTAGAAACTCTTGTGTCCAAGAGTAAGAGGTCTCAAGTGGTCGAGCTAAGATTCGAACCCAGAGACTGAACACTAAGCAACTATACTCATGGCTCCCTCTTCCCTTCTGCCCTCTAGGGTGTATCAATACCTGAGGAAGGCCTGTCTCCTCCCAGTGGCTGGCACCAGAGCCTGCCTTTGTGGCAACAGCATTCCTGGAAGAAGCCTATTGTTTTTTATTGTTGTTGTTGTTGCTGTTGAGAGTGACACAGATGAGAAGCCTGTTCTTCGGCAGGGATTGGGAGCCCAAAGGGCAGGAGGGGTGCTCACAGGGGAGCCGGGCTGCAGGTCACATTCTATCCTCCCGGGGGCGCCAAGTCCGCCAGCACCTGCGCTGGGTTATCTACAGGCCCAGCCAGGGAGGGCGGAGGCCTGGCGCTGGATTTCAGAGTCTAATCAGCCTGAGGGGAATCTGCCTTTTCTGCTGAATGAGGGGCAGAGGAGGGGGGCGCTGCTGGGATCAGGGCTCAGGGAGCGAAATGGGAACAGGCATCGCCAGCTGTCTCTGCTGTCCTAGAAGAAATGAGCCTGGGGTAAAGGGACAGAGCAAACCAGGAGAAACAAAACATGAGCAGCCCAGCCTGGCCCCTCCCTTGACCCTCAGACCCTGCAGGACATCCTCCTGCCTTCTGTGCCAGGCCTGGGGCAGGGGGGGAGGGGCAGGCGGGGGAGCGGGTGCCTTTGCAAGGTGGGAGCTGATCACAGAGAGGCTGGGGCCGTGCTAGGGCCCAGCTCCTTCCAGCATCGCTGTTTCTCTGCACCTCCCCTATTAGTTCCCACTGCTGCTGTCCCAGTTACCAAAGACAGCGTGGCTCTAGACGACACAGAGGTAGGTTCTCACAGTCCTGGAGATGGGGTCTGACACGGGTCTAGCAGGGCTGTCTTCCTGTGCGCAGGCGCTAGGGGAAAACCGTGTCCTCCCACTTTTCTAGATTTTCGAGGCCGCCCACATCCCTTGGCTGGCGGCCCCATCCTCAGCCACATTCCTTCAGCGGCCCCAGTGGCCAGTCGGTCTTTCTCCCATCTCTTCAGTCTGGCACTGACTCCTGCCTCCCTTGTCCACTTGGAAGGACCCTTGTGCTCACCTTGGGCCCACCCTGATCGTCCGGGGTCATCGCTACTCTAAGGGCAGCTGAACAGCCTTTATTCCCTTGTGGTCAAGTTCCAGGGTTAAGATGTGGACATTGTTGGGGGGGGGTGGTCACTGCTCAGCTATCACAGCACTCACCCCAGAACCTCACTATTTTTTGAAGGGGACACCTCCTGCGGATGAAATCCTGGGAGAGTTGGGCCACATCTGACTTTTGGGGCCTGGGGCACTTTGCCTTCTTTCATGAAAAAATATTTAAAAGTATGTTGTATGACTTCCTTGGGTGGATAGTATTCATTTTTTATTTCTGGTTTTAAAAAGAAGTGAAATCATTTATGGGCCTCTCCACGTGTCCCGGGCTCTCCTGTGACCCCTGTGCCTGATTGACAAGTAGACCGTGGGGACCGGCAAAGGGACCACCCAGGGTCTCACAGCCAGCAAGAGGCAGAGCCAGGGGCCGGACCCGCACCCCTGGACTCTGGGACAGTGCTCAGGTCGCCATCACCCTGCCGCTCTCTTACCATCCAACTACTCTGCAGAATCAGACTCGGAGCCGTAGGACACTACAGGTTATTTGGACTCAGGTTCTTGTTTTGTAGGTGGGGGTCCATGTGCCCAGAGAGGGGGTGCAGCATTCTCAGGGACACACAGCAAGTTAGTGCTGCAGCCCGGATGAGGACCTGGTGTCCTGATTGTCCTTCTGGGACTCTTTCCCACCACCTTCTTTCATGTGCCAACACCTCTGACCTGAGAAAGAGCCCAGCTCCTCCCCACCCTGCACACACACATGTGCATGCGCGCGCGCACACACACACACACACACACACACACACACACGCCTCTCCTTCTCCTCATGCATACAATGTCAATATAAACCTTGGCCACTACTGCATTGACTGTTCTTTGTGTCTGAGCTGGTTAGGATGTACACAACGCACTCATTTCACAGATGGGAAAACTGAGGCTGGAACAGGAAGTGCCAGACCCAAAGCCATTCAGCAATTACCAGAGCAGCCAGCATGCCAGTCCAGTTCTCTGACTCACGCTCCTGTGCTCTCTGCCCGCTGCCTCTTACCCACACGTGTCCTCCGCAGCTGATCACAGACATCAGGCGCCAGCCCGCTGAGCGGCCTCCCTTTGTCCTCACCCGGCCCCTGGAGGTAAAGGAAGGTTGTGGGCCTGGAAGGTTCTGAAAGAGCAGTTTCCAAATCCTCTGCGTCCAGACGTGGCACGGTGCTGCCTCCGGCTCAGAGTCAGAGCAAGAAAAACCAGTTCTAGGGGCCACCTGGGCCGCTCAAGGCCACCTTCCTGCCTGACTAACTCTGCAGCAGCGGGGAAGGCAGTGGTCTGTGCCTCCCAGACACATCTGAGCCTCAGCTTTCCCACCTGAGAATCGTAATAGTACCTCAGTGTGGTGGTTGCCCGGGGTTAAATGAGGTGCTTAGCTCAGTGCATGGCACGTGTTGAAAGCACAGAAAATGTTACGCTGTTCATTGTTCTAATAACGCGATAAGACTTCATTGCAGTACATGGAGGAGCGGATGCTGGAGCTGGACCCTAAAGGCCAGAGGAGCTGTCGGGCGGGCAGAGGACTAGCACAGCCCCTCAGGGGAACGGCGCAGGGGCGGGCGCCAAGGCCAGGGAGGACGGGGCCCTGACTGGAGACCCTGCCGTGGCCTCCAGGACCACAGGGCGGGCTCTGAGGGGGCCCCAAGGCTGACAGGATCTTGAATTCTCCACCCACTGCCCTCTGCACGTCCCCACTAGCAGAACATCCTTCCAGGGTCTTGGGCCTCTGGGACAAAATTTCAACTCACAGGTGGGGAAACTGAGGCCCAAAGAACAGGAGTCACTTGCCCAGGAACACACAGCCGCTTCTTGACTCTGCCAGGCCTCAACCTGGGGTCTGATTCCGGAGGAAATGGCCCGCCGCTGTGTGTGGATATGACAAGTCTCCCGGTGGCTCAGCCGCTCCAGCACCGGTTCTGTTTCTCTCTTTTCTTCCCCATCTCCAAGCCTGAGCTGAACCTAACCCAACACAAGGGACTGGTCCTGAAGCTCTGAGAGCAGCTTCAAGAAAGAATGGATTGCTGAGCTGGGGGACGGCAGCCAGCTCCACGCCCCTGTGTCCCGCATGTCACTGCTCCAGCCACCGTCACTTACCTCCATCCAACACAGCTCCTCCCACCTCGAGCCTCTGCACACCTGTCCCTCCCCCCAAACGCCCTCCCCGTGACCTCTGCAAACCACACCCCCCTTCCTCGCAGGCATCTTCCAGCCGCCCAGCCTATTCTTGGCCCTGCGGACACCGGCTCACCGGCCCTGCCCCTCGATATTTAAAGCAATGGAAGCCTCCGTCTGTACTCTATTCATTTGCCCTCATTAACATGGATTCACCTGTTCTCATTCATTCATTTGTTTCTTCAACAAATGTTTTCTGAGCACCAACTCCGAGCAGACACTCACCGTGTACACAGCCCGCCCGCCGGCCGCTCTCCTTCTTGTGGGGAGGGCGCCGCTGGGGGAGGCATCACGGGCCCCTGGTGGCGGCTGGTGGGTGCTGGGTGTCCCTGGGGCTCTGCCTTTGTCTCAGGAGCTGTCCCGTCAGGAACCCGGGCAGGTAGGCAAGGGTCTCTCCCATGTTCTCGGACGCTGCCTGGTGGTAGCTCTGGAGGCTTCTGAACCTCCTGCATCCCCCTGGCGGCCCCAGGGTACCAGTGGGCAGCCCCCCAGCTCTGCCACCTCTGAGCCAGGGACGTGGGCAGCTCCATTCCTTCTGGGCCTCTGCTTCTCTTTTGTGTAACAGCGCGGGGGGCTCCCAGCTCAGGGGCGTGCTGTGGGATAGGGCAGCAGCCTGCCGCACATGGGGTGAGGATGAGGACCGTGGGAGGCTGTGGGGGCCCTGAGCTGAGCTTTTCGTGCCTAAAGCAAAGGCACTGGCAGGCTGCTCTCCTTCACAGGGATGTGGGGGGTCTCCTCCGTTCGCTCTCCACCTGCGTACAAGAGGACTGGACTGCGAGCCCCGCAAGGCCTCTTTCAGCTCAGATCACTGGGAAAGCCAGCCGGCTGCCTGGACACAGCGGCCATCAAGGCTCTGCCCTGAGAGAGGTAAGATTCTTTTGTGTGCGCCCTGCCCGCCTCCTCGCACCCCCCCACCCCCAATCCTGAACTCTCAGACAGCGATGAAGACGGAAACACAACACCTCTGAAGATGGAGGACAAAATAAGCAGCATTCAACCTTCGCCAGCTCAAGGGATGTGAACCAAAACCATCAGGCAAAGTGCCCCATCCCCTCCCATCAGGGGGCCCAGAGTACAGGGCCGGACTCAGGCCCGAACAGATGGAACTTGTGAAATAAGAACTCAGAACACAGTAAAGAACCGTGCTCCTGGGGCGTGGGGGACAGGAAGAATGGGGTCACACTGGGGGGCACGGGCCAGGAAACACAGTTTAGGCCGCCCCCTCTCCAGCTTGGAACTGTCACCCCTCCTGTCTCCTGCCAGCTTGGGGTGACTGCTGATGGGGGAGCCGCACACCTGGCGTTAGTTGGAATGTTCCAATCAAGGGAAGTCCTTCCTCAGTTCTTATCTCAGTCTGTCTTGCTTTAAGTCCTAGAGCTCATTCGGTCGCCATGTCGTTCCCACCCAGGCGGGGACTCGTTCTGGCCACTTCGACATCCTGTACGCTTTCAAGTGCTGAGACCCATCCAGCCCGCGGGCCTTGGCACTCAATGCGCCCTCTCCTTCAGCTGCCCTCTCCCTACCTTGCCCACCTGCCAATCCCTCAAGACTCGGCTCTGGGAAGCTGCCTCAAAGCCGTGGCTTTGTCCTTCTTGTTTCCATGGCAACCCCATGGACCCCCTGTCATGTGTCATCATGATTGGGTCTGACGCGGTCCTGTCCCCATGAGTTTCGGGAGGGCTGGGGTGGGTCTCATAGGGTGCCACGCCTGGGCTGTGCCTGCTAGCTGAGTGAACTGAGCCTCTCTGGACTTCAGTGTTCCCATCTGCAAAATGGGAGCAATCCCTTCTACCATGAACCTTAAAAAGGCCAGGAAATTACGCTGGCTTTGGCAACCCGCAAACCCTGAACTCTCAGTGGCTTCACCCACTACCAGTTTATTGCCACAGTCTTATGTGGCGGGGGTCCCTCATCCATCTGGAACATGTGGCCTCTGGGGTCACCACGGCGTGGGGAGCGAGGGAGCAGGCCACACACTGCCTCTTCACCGCCTCATCCCAAGTGCCACTCGAGTCACTTCTGCTTGCCCTTCCTAGGACACATATGCACACGTGCACACACACACACACACACACACACACGTGCGTTTGCACGTGCACGCTGCAGGGGGTCTGGGAAATGCCGTTTTCCGGGGTGCCCAGAAGAGGAAACTGAACCAGGATTTGGTTGAACCACAGCCTTGTCTCTGCCACAGGGTTGTCATGAGGATTAAATGACAAAGAATGCGGAGTTCCTACCCTAGTTGCTGGCACATAGTAGGTGCTCAGGGAAGCTGCTCATTCTCCATTGTTTGCCCATCCCCAGAACCAGCCTGGGTCAGGCTCCTAGCAGAGGCCTGCTCGGTGCAGGCCCTCGGGCCCCCAGCCAGGCTTCCCTGGCTGCTCTCCCTCCAGCCTCCCTCTCTCCTCCCTCCTTCCTTCTGCCTCCTCCTTCCCACCTCCCTCCTCCCTCCTCCGGCTCTCTGCAGCTTACCTGGGGCTGCTTTCTCCACCTTCTGCACCTGGGCACCTGTCTCTTTTCAGAGCATTGATTTGCTCTCGGCCAGAGCGGCGCTAATGGGCCAGTGAGGTGGGCTGCGCTGAGTTAGCTCCATTAGAGGCGCAGGGCTGTGGAACGCAAACCGCCGTGCCTCTCTGGAGCAGGACAGCTCTCCAGTCTCTGGGAAAAACAAGAGTCAGAGCTGGCCTCTCCCAGCAAGGCCCACGCTCACTCCCTCACACAGCCCCTCCCTGCTGGTTTGGGGAGCAGCTGGGAGCCGCAGCCACACCCACCGTCCATAGGGGCGGGCAGGAGAGGGTCTCCCTCCTGAAAAGAGAACAAGATGAGGGGCCCCAAAGACAGGATGGTCCTCACCTCACCTTAGCTCATCCGGTCACCATGACAACTTTTACAGAAGCAGGTTTTATTGGCCCCATTTTATAAATAAAAGAAATTGGGGGAGCGGGAATAAAAAAAGAGAGTGAGGCTCAGAAGTCACAAAGCGGTATTTTCTCAACTTAACTGCCTGGAAACCTTTTTTGCATGGAGCAAGCCAGGCACACACTGTCACCCTCAGCTGGACCTACCTCGTACCCCATGGCCAATCTGACATAACTTCCAAAAGCTCAGCGTGTGCCCTCCCCTAGCTGAGGGGTTCTTCACCAGGACCCCAAGGGCCTGGGCCTTCCGGAATTTGCCTGTGAAAGAGGACGTGTGCGCATTTTTCTAGATAGAAAGGGTTGGTAACTCCCAGTAGATCCTCCGAGGAGCCCAGGACCCAGCATGAGTGGAGAACCCCTCCCCTGGCTTGAGTCCCTGCAGAGAAGGCGCAGTTTTAATCTGGGGGTTTGCAAAGGCGAACAGCACGGCAGAGACATGGCGAGGAGCAGCGCGAGTGGGAGAAATGGCCCGCGCAGCGGCAGGAACGAGGGGACAGTAAACCGACGAGCTTGGCTGGAGCAGAACGAGAGTTTGGGAACAGTGACAAATGAGGTCGGGGTGTGGAAGGGACCTTGGAGAGCAGGCCCGGCGTTTAGATGGGCTGGGAGAGGCCAAGGGCAGTAGGGCTCAGGAACAGCTTTAAGGGAGAGGAGAAGAGAGGGGAGGGGAGAGGTAAGAGGGGAGCCGCCTGGATGGGGCTCGGTGGATCCTGGAGCTGGATGCAGGGAGGTGCTGCCCCTGGACGGCTCTCGGGGCTGGCGGCTGCAGGCGGAGGAGACGGCCGGAGGCGAGCAAGGTCTTTAGACCTAGAGGTGCCTGGTTTGAGCCTCGGGCCTGCCATTTCCTGGCTGGGAGGCTTTGGGAGAATACTTTAACCCTCCCAGTTTCTTCCTCTTAAAACCAGGATCACCGTGCCCGCTCGGTGAAGTTGTGAAGATTCCCTTAAGTAGGAAACCGCCTCTGAGGCTCTTCACCCAGCGCATGGCACACGGCCAGCCCTCGGCAATGATGGCTTCTCCCAGGACCCACCAATTCGTTCCGTAAACACTCCTCAGTCCCCGTTATGTTCCCGCACCGAGGGCTCTCCGAGGCATCCTAATGTGCTTTCTAACAATAGCCCCATCGGTGGATGGCATCAGGCCTATTGGAGAGATAAGGAAGCAGAGGCACAATGGCTGTTCGCACAACCAGAATCAGCAGGGAGGTTGTTGTGGGCAGTCAGATGCCAGAGGGTCAGAGACAAAAGCACGACCTCTCTCTGACCTCGGGTGAGAGAACATGCATGCTCTTGACAATGCTCAAGGTCCCACAGCTGATTGATTCTTGGGTGGGTGGGGTCCTGACCCAGGTGTCTACAGGGCTTCCTGCAGGCATCTGCTTACCACGAGGATTCTGCTTTGTGGAGGCTGGGAGATCCTGCATGCTAACAAACTTCCGGGTGACACTTCTTTAAGTAGCAAGGGATTCTAGAGAATGGCTTAGGAGTCAAACAGACTGGGCCTTGGGGAAGAGCCTAAGCCTCAGTTTCCCCATCTGTAGAATGGGTCTTACCTCCCCTGCAGGGCTGGTGTGAAGATTTATGGAGATGGTGCCTGCAGCCTCAGCAGAGCACAGGGTCTGACACAGAGTGGGCACCCAGCGAACATCAGCTGCTATTATTATTATTATTATTATTATTATCATTACTGTTGGCTCTGAGCCCTCTGTGAGAGCTGTCTCCCTACATGCAGGCAGAGGGTAACGCCACATACTCAAACCTCAGGATTCTTCCTTTGCTTCAACTCATTCCACCCCAGGAGCAAAAAATCAGGATGCACTCTGCCATCTCAAACGGCACCCACGAATCGTTTCACATTCAATTTCCCCATCAAATTCACAGGCACGTATCGCATGCCATTATTCCAATTCTTAATGGCCTGTGCGGTGAAAATTGTAAGTAGGACATTTCTTCATGCCCTTGGCATTTCCAACTCTTTAAAACTCCTTTTCCAGGCCAGACCCGCCCCCTCCCCTTTGCTGGCTGCAGCATGCCTCGCCCTCTCCAGATTCCTGGCCGCACCTGCCCCAGGCCACTGCTCCTCCCAGGAGGGAAGGGAACAGCAGTGACCTGTCTCCTTGGAGAGCCATGCTGGCCTCCTTTGAGCTTCCACAGAGGCAGCAGGGTGAGCAGTAGGGTCAGGGTCCAAGGTCAAAGAGGAGACTTGTTTGGAGCCTCACCTGCGTGCCCCTCACCAGCAGTGAGACCTCGAGCGAGGTCACCTCGCCTCTGGGGAGCCTCCTCTATAAAATGGGGGTGATAATGCCGACCTCAGGGGCGGTAGAATCAGAAGTACCCAGTCAGGGACTGTGCCCACAACGACCACGGCAGCTATCTGTTGAGCTCGTGTGAATGGAAGCCTTGTTCGGATGCCCTGGCAGGTGTCATTCACCGCGGCGGGTCCACCAGGGTCCTGGTTTGACACACCTTTGCAGGCTCTGAATCCCGACTGAGGTGGCGTCCTCAGTCCGGAGCCAGCATCACCCTAGATGCGCAGACTGAGGGGTCTGGG
Organism: Eptesicus fuscus; assembly: GCF_027574615.1. Taxonomy (NCBI): domain Eukaryota; kingdom Metazoa; phylum Chordata; class Mammalia; order Chiroptera; family Vespertilionidae; genus Eptesicus; species Eptesicus fuscus. Next base: position 10,363,994 of record NC_072481.1, read on the forward strand.
GAGAGGCAGAGCCAGGGTGTGAATATTCGGCATCTGACCTCCTGGCCAGGCGTGGCAGCGCCCGAGCTGAGTGGTGCAGAGTTTGAGGAACGTGCCCTTCCAAGCACTGACTTGTAGTTCATACATAGTGGCGAGGAGAGGGAGTTGGGGGGACGGCAGCCAGGCTGGAGGGCTGGGGCAGAATGGAAATAGTTCAGCGTTTTAAGCACCGGTGTGGACATGGCGTGCACTCAGCTGGGGATGCAGCCTCGGGCACTGCCCGACATGTCCCCACCACCAAATACTCACTATCCTGCAGACCAGTAGGATTTTAACCTTGACCTCTTCCTCCACCCCTGGACCCAGTGAGACCCCCTGGGCCCTAGTCCCAGCTAGACAGACTCTTTCTCACTCTAGGCCTCAGTCTCCCTATTGGTCAAACTATGACCTGTTTATCAAAGTGTAGACTGAAAGGTCCACACTCCCTCATAAGTGTTTGTGTGTGTGTGTGTGTGTGTGTGTGTGTGCACACTCATTCATGCATATGCATGTGTTTGCATGTGAGTGCACACATGTGCGCATGGGTATATGCATGCATGTGGGGTCATGTGTGCATGGATGCATGGATATGCCTCCCTTTCTGACATCTCCAACCCTCTCTGCACACACACTGCACTTCTCCAGGTGCCCAGGCCCACTCCTCCCAACCTCTGCCCACCACTCAGGGCCTCACTTGCCCCATCCGCATGATGGGCCTTTGGTCAAGGCAGCCCCGGGCTGAGGAGACCTGGGGAGGCTCTAGCCCGATGGAGTCAGAGCTAATCACTGGAAGACGGGCTGTTGATTGGCATGGCACGCATTTGTCTCTGCCTGTTTTATCCAGCCCCTGAGTCAACTGAGGAGTTCTCAATTTATCCTGCCCGCACGGAGAGGCCAGATTGGAGGCACGCACGCACGTTCGCAGGAGCCCAATATAGACTTCCAATTATCTTTTAATTTCGCTCCTGTCTTCATTTGTTCATTTCACTTTTTCCAAACGGACTAAAAAAAATAAGCTTGAGTTTATGGAGTCTGAAGTCAGCCAGTGGGAGTGCTGGGTTCACCTGTCAGAGGAAAGGGACCTCGGGTTAGAGTCGAAAGCTCACTCCAATGGCCCTGCCTCGTAGGGGCCCTCAGTCCCTGCTCTTGTGTCTTCTGACTCTATAGTAACTATATCCTCTTATTCTCTGTATTCTTTTTTATCATCTTTATTGTTGAAAGCATTACAGATGTCCCCCTCTTATTCCCCATTGACCCCTTCTAGCCCACCTCTGCTTCCGTCCCAGGCCTTCACCACCCTTATTGTCTGTTCCATGGGTTATGCATATATGCATATGTGCTCTTTAGTTGATCTCTTCCCATCCACCCCCGCCTTCCCTCTGAGATTCCACAGTCCGTGCCGTGCTTCTGTGTCCATGGATCTATTTTGCTCATCAGTTTATTTCATTCTTTAGATTCCACATATGAGTGAGATCATGTGATACTTGTCTTTCTCTGACTGGCTTATTTCTCTTAGCACAATACTCTCCAGGTCCCTCCAGGCTGTCTCAAAGGGTAAGAGATCCTTTTTTTTTTTGCTGCTGCATCGTATCCTATGGTATAAATGCACCACAGCTTTTTCACCCACTCATCTACTGATGGGTACATGCGCTGTTTCCAGAGCTTAGCTATTGTAAATTGCACTGCTACGCTCTGACATTCAGGCCTGCTAACCTTAAATGGGGAGGGACTTCCCTGCCCAGGTTAGCTAGTTCCTAGATAGCCAATGACTCACCTAGGACACCTTTCACGTGCAGATGAACCAATCCAAAGCCATTACCCCAACCCCTCCGCCTTTCTCAGGTTCTCACAAGGCTCTTACTCACCAGGGCCGACGTTTCCTGCCCTTATCACCCACAACTACAGGCAGCCCCGGAGGCCCCGAAATGACTCAAGTGAGCCAATCCTAACCCTGCTAACCCTGCTGTGTTTGCTCCATCCCAGGAAAACCACAATAAAGGCTTTTATGCTCCCCCCCCCCCCCCCCCCGTCTCCCTACAGCCCCTGGTGCTTCCCAGTGTGGCCCTGTCTGGCGGGGCCTGTTGGAAAAGGGGAAACTCCTCGTGGGAACTGGGAGTAACAAACTCTCTTTTCAACAGCACTCATCTCCTGACGTGTTGGCCTCACCGAACTGGAATAACCATAAAACCTGCATTTTAACACCATCTCGGGTGGCTGTGTTCTCAGAGCTGCACTGGAGGGCGGACAGCGGGAAGCCTCCCTTAACGAAGGCTCCTCTGTGCTCAGCTGTGTCACAGGTGTCACTTCTGCCCCCGGACTAGGGAAGCGCCACGCCGGCAGGAGCACCGTCACACTTCACCACCTCACTCAGCATCTTCCTCCCCCAGAGCCGGGCAGTCTCCGTGGACACAGGGGCCACCTGTGTTTCTTTTTATATATAGATACTGCTTCTTATTGGTTTCAGAGAGGAAGGGAGAGGGAGAGCGCCATAGGAACGCCAATGATGAGACTCACTGATCGGCTGCCTCCTGCACGCCCCCTACAGGGGATCGAGCCCACAACCCGGGCATGTGCCCTGACTGGGAATAGAACCATGACCTCCTGGTTCATAGATCAAGGCTCAACCACTGAGCCACGCTGGCTGGGCCACGCATGTTTCTTTAACCTATGTCACTGCATCCCAGCACAGGGCTGGTACATGATAAGCATCCGGTAAATATGGGTTCAAGCAATCCACCAGTCTATGCCCCTGCTTCCTTTATCAATAGTCAATGCTGCCGAAACCGGTTTGGCTCAGTGGAGAGAGCGTTGGCCTGCGGACTGAAAGGTCCCAGGTTTGATTAGGGTCAAGGGCATGTACCTTGGTTGCAGGCACATCCCCGGTGGGGGGTGTGCAGGAGGCAGCTGGTCGATGTTTCTCATCGATGTTTCTAGCTCTCTATCCCTCTCCCTTTCTCTCTGTAAAAAGTCAATAAAATATATATATATTTAAAAATCGTCAATGCTAAGCGCCCTTCCCTGGCCTCGTTAATTTCCCCTTTGTGATGTATTGTGGCTTAATCATAACTTGGGGGCATGTGCCATCTTCCCGATCAGGACATCAGTCCCCTGGGGCTGAGCCTGAGTCTATGGTCTCCATGCCCCCTCCCCCCACCCTTCCCCACCCCCCACCCCCCCACCCCCGCCTTTCCCTGCTGCCCCAGGGGCTCAGCCTGGCCACACTCGGTGCCCAGGAGCAGGTTCCAGCTGGAAGGGGTGGTTGCCTGACTCAATCAGTTTACCCTGGAGCCATAGGGAGAGCACTCCGGGGCACAGTGGAGCCTTCATTGGGTAGAAAAGCCCACATCAAAGGGGCCCAGACCCTGCTCACCAGGTGGCATCTGAGAGGCCACCACACACCTGGGGTGTGCAACAAGTCCTCCCCTCCCCACAGTAGGAGAGTCCCACACTGTCCCCACCCCTCGGCCCCAAAGCCCTGGCTCCACCACTGGACACACCCTTTTTATTGTCACTCATCTGGTCCTCTCCCTCCCAGAGGAAGACCCAGGGGCCATGCAGCTGCAGAGGCCTGGCTGTAAATCAAGACCTGCCACTCACCACCAATGTGCCATTGACACATCCCTCTGAGCCTCAGTTTCCTCGCCTGTTGACAATACCCCGTCTCCAAATTCCTGGGAAACAAAATGACTTTACTTATGCAAAGTGCCCAGGACTTATCCCCGCCCCCTTGTCCCCTGGGCCTCACCTTGGTGATCTAGGGAGTAACTGCTCGCTCCACCCAGGACGAAGAGGAATTCTCAGCAGGTGGGTAGAAATACTGACCTAGTCTAAATCCCTAGACCCACTGAAACCTCCGGAGAGGATTGTTGAAAAATGGGGATTTCCTGGGTGCCACCCCAAACCTCCTGAATCAGTAAGGGATGGGGAGGGGTGGGCCTGGACACTGAATTTCTAACACACACCCTCCGTGTCAGTGCCTCTGGAATTCAGAATCACTGCCTTGACCACGATGGGAAGACAGGGACCCTGCTGCCCCGTCACCAGTGGGGCAGGGGGGAGGCCGGCTGGATGAACTCAGGTCTGCAAAACTCTGGGGTCTGGAAGCAGAGAGGGAAGTCCCTGTTGACAAGCAACGTGACATAAGCGTGGAGCTGCCATAAGGTCGGGGTGACCACTGTACTTTTCTTAAACAAACACTGAGCAGGAGAGGAGACTCATCCGGCACACCCGGCGCCTGTAAGACACGGGCCGTTGTCCCTATTGCACCTGGCCCCACCCTGGCCTCGGGGACTTGGAATCCAGCTCCTGAGAACAGAATGCACTTTGACCCACGGCCCACGATAGAGGCTACAAGAGGAGAAAAGAACAAGAGGCCCAAGAAGGAGAAGATGATGGTGGAAGATGGATTCACCTGGAAGAAGGCACGGGAGGCACAGTCTTTGAGCCAACTCCACAGGGCTGCAGGGATGTGCACCAGCAGAGAGGGTCGGGCGGAGCCCCAGCCCTGCGCAGGCACGTGAGGCAGCCAACGGGAAATGAACTTGGGGCGGGGGAAGCGGGGTGGTAAACCGAGGCTGGAGTGTGAGGGGCTGTGGACACAGGCATGAGTCAGGATTTTCTCCTCGTCAAGGCTTCGGAGACAAATTCCTCGCAGAGTGGGGATTATTCTCATTTTTAAATTTGATGCCATCATTTAGAAATCACGACGGATCGCATCACTGCCTAGAGTAAGCATCTCTGAACAGTGGGGCCTGGCAGTGCTGGGCCTGCCCGCCTGGCACCCTCACAGGGTGAATCCTCAGTTTACCTGCCTGGCCCCTGTGGGGTGCACGGGTTTGAGATCCTGGCCTTTGGGGACCCAGAGAGGACCTCGGTCTACGGAGGACACGATTAGATTTGTGCTACGGAAGGTCCAGCTGGTGCTGACTAATACAGTGACAAGGACACGGATGAGGAGGAGGAGGAAGAGAAGAGAGGAAAAGAATGGCTGATAGTGACTGAGCTTCTACGAGGCTTTCCACCCATTAACCCATTTTTGCTCTCACCACAACCTGATGAGGTTGGTATGCTGTCACCCCCATTTTTCAGATGAAGACCTTGAGGCCCAGAGAGGTGAGGTCACTTGCCTAACGTCACACAGCTGGTAAGTGGCAGAGCCGGGTAGTCTGGACCTGGAACCCCTGGCCCCGGCGAGGCGGTGCGGGTGAGTCTCCCTCGGCCTCTCATCCTGGGAGGCTGTCCGGTTTGGAGGGTGAGGCTGTGCCCCACGCCTGCCCCTGGCCCGGGCACGAATGCCATGTGTTTTTCCCGAGCTTTCTCAGGAGGGCAGAGGCATCAAGAGCCGGGTCAGGTGGCTTGGCAGCATTCCCAGGCTCTCCCCTGCTGCTCACTGCAGACCCCACCCCCACTGTGGGAACCAGGGGGCCCCCAAGAGGGAGAAAAGGGACCCAGGCGGGTCTCCTGCCACACCTGCCGAGGCTCCACCTGCCCCGCACTCGCCACACCCAACCCTCCCAGCACAGCTGATTTGCAAAAGAGAAAATAAAGCACGCACACAAATAGTGACCAACCCCATGCGTCTCCTAGCATCGGGTGATGTTTGGTCAAGAGCTTCCTCCCTCTTCAGGAGCCGCGGACACTCCTGACATCCTCCAGCTGCTGCGGGCTCAGGTGGCTGATCACAAGTTCAGCCCCGGGGCAGACCCCACCCCCGGGGCAGGCACTGCCGGATCCCAGGAGGCCAGCGCCCGGATCTGCCGGCCGGCCGGGCTCGGTGGCCACCCTCTGCCCGCTCAAAGTCACCTTTGCTCCAACTCCTCAGCTGGCCAGAGCTGGCCCAGAACCCCCTCCGCTCAGCTCGGCGGGAACCAGGAGCCGGCCCCCATTGGGCAATTATTAATCAGATTCTTGACATTCCTCCGCCCCAGGTTGGCTTGGGAAGCATGCTCCCTGAAGGAGGAGGCGGAGCCGAGGCCCAGGACTGGCATTTGGACATGCAGCTGACGGGCAAGGTGGTGCTGTCCGCGGCCGCGCTGCTCCTGCTGACCGCAGCCTACAGGCTGTACAAGTCGAGGCCCGCCCGAGCCCCGCTGTGGGGCAGGAGCGCCAAGGCCAAGGCCGAGGAGGAGGCAGAAGGCTCCGGGCAGCCTGAAGCCCAGGGGGCTGCTCCTGGGGCACCCCACCGGGGCCTGAGATGCCGGAGCGGAAGCAAGGGACCTGGAGTGCCGCTGGGCGGCAGCTGGGAGAATCTGGGGGGCTCCCGGGTCCTGGGAACCCCTTCCAGCGACGTGGAAGCCGGAGAGACTTGGAAGCCCGAGAGGAAAGGAGCTGGTGAGGAGGAGGGTGGGCGGTGCCTGGAGTCCGGCCTGGCACCTCCTCGCGGCAGTGGCCGGGACACGGGAACAGCTGCTGGCGATAGGCCCGAGCTGCCCCACCGCCCCCCTCTGGGCAGTGAACCCAAAAGCGCCCCAGATGTCCTGGCTGCCGTGGACGGCGGCGGTGTGGGGGGTGGGCCTGCTCCGTGGCAGGACGGCGGGTTCCCCGAGCAGCCAGGGGCTGGGGAGCAGGCGTCCCCCCTCCAGCCCTGGATGGCCCGCTCGGAAGGCAAGACTGACATGAGCCAGAGCTGGGTCCTCGCCGGCGTGCTGGGGGCCTGCAGGGAAGAGGCAGGGGCCCTGCGGGCTGCCTCCAACATGGGCCTGGCCCTGCACCAGCAGGAGGGGGCCACCAACGCCTCCTACACCTTCTCCTCGGTGGCCCGGGTTCGAGTAGAGGAGAGTTTCCTACAGGAGAAGGTGGCGGGGATGCGGCCCAGGCTGCAGGGCAAGGTGTACGAGTACTACGTGCAGTCTACCTCCCAGGCCACCTCCAGAGGCAGGCTGGCCCCCAGCACCGCGGCCCTGGCGGAGGCGCCACCTCCCGTGCCAGGCCCCCTGGGAATAGGGACAGTCCCCAGAGGCCTTGACGATGACAGAGAAGGCGGAGCCGATCCAGCTGCCTCCCCGCAGCCTGTGCTGCCCGCCGCGGGGGGCTTCAGCAGGAAGGAGAGCCTCCTCCAGATCGTGGACAACCCCGAGTTTCAGCTGCAGCTCCACGGTTTCGGGAGCCCCCCTCCATCCTGCACAGACCAGACCTCCCCATCCAGCCCCCCCATATCCGGGGAGCCTCTGGAGTCCAGCGCAGCCGGAAGCAGCGGGGACCCCAACCTGCAGCTCGTGGCCGGGACCAATTTCTTCCACCTGCCCCTCACCCCCGGGTCAGCCCCTGACGTCCGCCTGGACCTGGGCAATTGCTACGAGGTGCTGACCTTGGCCAAGAGGCAGAACCTGGAGGCCCTGAAGGAGGCCGCCTACAAGGTGATGAGTGACAACTACCTCCAGGTCCTGCGCAGCCCGGACATCTACGGGCGCCTGAGCGGGGCCGAGCGGGAGCTGGTCCTCCAGAGGCGGCTGAGGGGCCGCAAGCACCTGGTGGTGGCCGACATGTGCCCCCAGGAAGACGCTGGCCGCCTCTGTTGCTATGACGATGAGCAGGACGTCTGGCACCTGCTGGCCCCTCTGCCCCCGGAGGCTGTGTCCCGCGGCTGTGCCATCTGCAGTCTCTTCAATTACGTGTTCGTGGTGTCCGGGTGCCAGGGGTCCGGGTGCCGGCCCTCCAGCCGGGTCTTCTGCTACAACCCGCTGACCGGGATCTGGAGCGAGGTGTGCCCTCTGAACCAAGCCCGGCCGCACTGCCGCCTGGTGGCCCTGGACGGCTACCTGTACGCCATCGGGGGCGAGTGTCTGAACACGGTGGAGCGCTACGACCCTCGCGTGGACCGCTGGGCCTTTGCCCCGCCCCTCCCCAACGACACCTTCGCCCTGGCGCACACGGCCACGGCGTGTGCCGGGGACATCTTCGTCACGGGCGGCACCCTGCGCTACCTGCTGCTCCGCTTCTCGGCCCCGGAGCAGCGCTGGCAGGTCGGTCCCACGGGGGGCGGCAAGGACCGCACGGCCGAGATGGTGGCGGTCGATGGCTTCCTCTACCGCTTCGACCTCAACCGCAGCCTGGGCATCAGCGTGTACCGCTGCAGCGCCAGTGCCCGTCTCTGGTACGAGTGCGCCACGTACCGGACGCCCTACCCGGACGCCTTCCAGTGCGCCGTGGTGGACAGCCTCGTCTACTGCGTGGGGCGCCGGCGCACGCTCCTCTTCCTGGCTGACAACATCTCGCCCAGGTTTGTGCCCAAGGAGCTGCGCAGCTTCCCCTCCCCACGGGGCACCCTCCTGCCCACGGTCCTGACCTTGCCCAGCCCCCAGGTGCCTCAGACCAGGGTCTAGCTGCCCCTCTGCTGGGCTCCGCCTGCAAAGCTGGAGGCAAAGAGCACCCCCTGCCCACCGCTCCATGGGCCGTTTCTGGGAGACCAGGCGGCCAGGAGTTTGGCTGCAGAAGGTGAATTCCAGTCCTACGTCCGTCGGTGGCTGGGCTCCCAGATGCTTTGGTGCCAGCGGGCTGCAGAGGGCAAGGGTGAAATAGAGCTAGGGCCTGGTGCTCCAGGCCGAGGGCAGCCACATCTCCCGGGATGGCTTCAAGTCTGAATTGGGGGGAGAGGGGGTTCCCAGGACCCTAGCACACTTTAGGGGCACAGCCTTATCACAACCACGATTCAGGTGCCAGTTGACCCCCAGTGACCCCTCGAGCTGACCCCGGGCCTCGTTACCGACTAGAGCAGCTGTGCTCCTCTCTCTGGAGCTGGGCTCAGGGATGAGAGCGGGCAGGGCCATGGTGGCAGGAGGGGATCGCTCAGGGGGCCCTCAACGACCCCCTGGGGGCATGATGGTCGGTTCAGTTACAGAAGGAGAGGCCAGGACTGTTCCTGTGCCGGAGGCGCCTGCCCGACAGGAGCTCACATTGTAGTGGAGGAGAATGGGCAATTCTGACAAAGATACATACATAAGTAGGACCCATGTCAGATACAGCCACCGAGCCAGCTAAGCAGGCGAGCGGGATGGTGTGAGCAGGCCTTCCTGATAAGACACACTGAGCAGAGACCCGAGTGGAAACCTGGGGGCCTGCAAAGTCCGGGGTGGCTCAGGGCCCGGGAAGCCCGGCCTTGCACCTGAGAGCCTTTGTCACATGGGCAGGAGAGGTGGGTCCTCCTGGGAGCTCCCTCTCGGGGCGGAGGGGGGGGGGGGCGGGAAATGCGGTGAACTGGCTGGAACCCAGCTCTTCTGCTGCAGCCCTTCACCTCACGGAGAGAATCCTGTCCCGCCGACATTTAGAAGAGAGGTTTCTTGCTTGGGTAGAAAGTGCATTCCCAGGAGAGAAGCCGTGTTCGCACATTCAGAGAGGAGAGTACAAATAATTTCCAGGACATCACCGCCGCCGCCACGGCTGGGTGTGTGGCTGGGTGTCAGGCGGCCCACGTGACGCCATGGGTTCAGGGTCTAGGGTTTCCACCGGACCGTGGTGAATAGCCGGTCTGCCCACCTGGGGCCCTCAGCCTCAGAGTGGCCTGTTGGTCCAATAAAGCTTGCCCCTGGGCCATCTGCTTTCCCAATAAGAGTTCTTTCTCCTTCAGGGGAAAATAAAAAAGAATCTTAAATGTGGGTTGCTTTTTACATTAGGCCAACCATGCCATTATAGAGAAATTGGAAAAGAGAGAAAAGTATGAAAAAAAAATCTCCCCAATTAACCCCTGCTGTGACACGGTCTCTCCAGCCTGTCTCTTCTGTGTGTGATTTCGGCCGGGCTTGATTCTGGCCTAGGCGTGATTATGCTGAATTTACAATTCAGTTCTGCTCCCTTTTTTTCACCTCACTTTTGAGAATAAGCATTTTCCCGTGTTATTACAAACCCTCGGTAAACATCATTTCAATCGTTGCACAACATTCCACCCAGTGGCTGCACCATGGTTTATTTAAGATCCCCCACACACACCCCCTGTTGGGCTTGTAGATTTTTTTTTTTTCTGTTGGTTTCTTTTTCTATCATAAATAAAACGTCCCTTGTTTTCCTGTTCCTCTCTGTCTGGGGCCTTCATCAATATTTACAAGAGAAGCCCAGCCTCGGTCGTGTCCAGAATAGCAGGGTTGTTAAAGCAGGGCTGGGGCCTGGGCCCCCCTCGGACTGCAGGGCACAGGGCTGCCCTTGGAAATGCCCAGCCTGAAACGAGAGCTGTCTGGAGGGGCCATCCCAGGTGCCCCACCCTGAGTTGTTCCTGGAGCTATAAGACGGAGCCCCTAATCTGCACATGCAGGCGCTGGACGAGATGCTTCCTGCATAGCATCTCACTGATCCTCACAACAATCCCATTTTACAGGTGAGAAAACTGAGGCTCAGAGAGTTCAAAAGAACTTGCCCTTCGTGGCAAAGTTCAAAGACCCTCAGTTGCCTTAAAAGCATCCTGGAACCGGGCCTACTCCCAACATGGTGTCTTTCCATTCCCCTCTCAGGGGGCCCTGGAGCCCAGTGGGCCTCAGCTGCCATCTGGGCTGTCCCCAGTCCCTTCTCCACCCACACCAAGCAATCACGCTCTGTCCTTGAACTTGGAACTCAAACCTTTCTTAAACTCTGACCCTCATTCTCTGCACCTGTAAAATGGGTTCGCACTGCCAGCCCATCGTGGATGTTAAAGAACTAAGAGAACGTGTGTAAAGCACCCAGCCCAGGGACTGCTCCAAAATCGGTCTGGGTGTCTTCCGCAGGGGGCTGCCCGAGCCCGTTCTGTGGAGTCCAGGGTCCGACATTTAAGCTGCAGGGGCCCCATTTGGTCCGACAAGGTCTAGGGTGTGCTCGAGTTACCGCTATTTTAGATCATCTAGGTTTGGAGACCCTGCGCCTCTGCGCCCCTCGTCGGGGTGGGTGGTGGACTGGCTGCTGACTTGAGCTTCCCAGGCTCAGTGCATGAAGCACTTTCCCAGGCTGTCTGACCACAGAGGAGCTTCCCACGGAGCTGCTTAGAGCCCTGGTGCTCAAACCTTGGGAAGGTGTAGGGTGAAGGGACTCCTGCCCTTTACAGACTGGGAGGAAGAGCCACTCAGAGCCACTGGAAGATACTTCGATATTTGGAGCCCTGACAGGTGCCCAGCACTTCCCCGCCTTCTCCATCCTTCCCTGGAAGGGCCTTGTGGCCCCGGGTAGTTCAGAAGTCCCTGAAGCTTTGCTGGGAGCCGCCCCCTAGGCATCCAGGGGGCCACCACAGAGGAAGGGGGATGAAACACAAGGGAAGAAGGTGCCTCCAGGGAGGGAGATGTGGGGAAGGCAGCCGGGAGCCGGAAGAAAGGACAGCCCACAGGGGGTTCCTGCAAACAGCTCCCAGCCTCCGGGGTTTTGAAAAGTGGGATGTGGGTCCAAATAAAACAAGAAGGTAAAAGCAATCAAGTCTGCGTTGCCTTTGTGTGTGCAGGGGGAGGAGGTGGAGACATGGATCTTATACCAATAATAGGAACTCCTGAGGGCCTGCACCGGGCTCTGCAAATACCTCGCCTCCATCCTCACCTCCACCCGCCACTGAGTCCGCAGGGACAAAGACGAGACACCCACAAACATTCAAACTCACTGTTTCATACCTACCGTTACATCTACTGTTTTATTATTAAAGAACGGGAAGGGAGAAATGTCATCGTTGTCAATACATGTGTTGAGCACTCCCAGTGCTAACCGAAGCTCTACTTCCATGATCGCATTTTATCCTCAAAACAACCGTAGTAGATGGCAAAACTGGCCAAATTCTCTCCAGCCCATCAACTTCCCCACCCCTTCAACCCGGCGGTGCAACTTGCTTTAAAGAGCTAGGCCTCGGGGTTTACTCCCTTGTGGCTCTTAAAAAACCCTGCCACTGTCCCCAGCCTGCTGGCCTACTGGCAGATGGGTGACGTGTGGCTCAAATGCTTGTCGAATTACCCAACACTTGTCTTCACGCAGAATTTCAAATCTGTCATCGTCCCATTTCACAGATGAAATAACAGGCTCGGAGACAGCTCACAGCTGTGATGTCAATTCTCCTCTGTAGAGAGCGCCTGGGAAAGGCCCCTGAGCGGATTGTCATCTCAATCCAGCGGTGCCTGGCAGAGCCATGCCCTGGAAACATACCTTGCCAGAGGCAGGTGTGTTGTCAGCCTGACCTTCAGCTCAGGCGCCAGGGGGTGGGTTTCATTACCTAAATCCAGCCAAGCACCAGGAACAAACACAATTATCCGGGCCCACCCAGAAGTGACGATTACAAAGAAGCCACAAGAATGCACATAATCTCCTTTGTCTTCGGCTTTAGTAAAAGGTCCTGGTATTTTGCTGTATAAAGGAAACTTGCTGTATCGGTTCTGGGTCACTGTCTCTCCATCAGAGGACAGCTGTCCCACCCGGCCCCAGCTTTTTCCTTCTATCTTTGTGTCTGTCTCTTTCTTTCATTTTCTCAATCCGCAGCCACCCTTACTCAGAAACCAGACCGCTCTCTAGCCGCACTGGACGCAGAAAAGAGAGAAATATTTATACTCATCCTTGGTGATGTGGCCTCAGCTCCTCCCCACCGACACCCCCACTCCCGAATAGGGCGCCCCACACTGCACCCCTCACTGCTCACTCTGCAGCCTCCACCTGTAGGTCTGCTGTCCCTACCGAGTTCCTGTGGGTGCCAGGGATGCCTTTGTCTGCCTGTGTCCCAGGTGCCAGCACAGAGCGGCCCCACGCAGGGCTCAGAGGAAGCCGCCGCTGAGCTGTGTCCGGTTAGAAAGGTCCCGTGGTTTGGCGTTGGCACTGCCCAGCTGGGCTGCTTTCCTATGTCCAAGAAGGACCGTTTCATACCTTCTGCCCTTCCTCCAACACCCCCTCCCGCACGGGCACACAGTATCGGGGCACAGAGCCCCTCGGTTCTCACAGTGCCGAGCTCAAGGGCTCCGATGAAGCTGTCAGCACCTGCACGCTAACCAAGAGTCCTTCCTGCTGCCCACGCGAGGGGCAGGCTGGCATATCCTGGGGAGGGCACGACCCCGGAGGAGCCCGGCCGGCAGATGTACAAATCCCCCGGCTCCCTCCACCCTGGGTGGGTAACTCGGCTCTGCACTGGCTCCTGGATGACATCCCTTTAACAGAGTCCCTGCATGCCCCGTCCACGCTCCCCCGCACCCCTCCCCCGCACCCCCCCCCCCCCCATTTGGGAGATGCCCTCTAAGACTTTTTAGGACTTCATACCAGGGACAACCCTGCTCTGGCACCTACAACAGCCTGTTTCCTGGGCGGCTCCCGGCGGTATTCAAATGGGCCCAGGCCTCTCCGCGGCGGAAGAAGAGCCGCGCTCCCAGGATTGCTGATAAAGAGAAGCCTCAACTCCACTTTCGAAGGTTAAAAACACGACACAAACACAATGCATCTTTATTTGTCCTGAGTGCCGACGCGCTGCGGTGTCTTTGTGTTCCGGGAAACAGTTCATTTTATCCTCTGAAGATTTGTGTTTGTGTCTCCCGCGAGCCTGTTCTGACTCTCGCATTCAGCAATCTGTACCTGGTGGAAAAGATGAGGGCGAGCGTCACCTGGCCTCAATTTGAATCATAATAAATCCTGAGTAAACAAAAAAAAAAAAAAAAAAAAGCCTCTCATTACAGAAGGCTTTCCCATCTGATCTGGAGGAGTCGAAACTTTGGATTGTACCTGGGTCATTGAAACCCACACCTGGTAGCTTTCAGTTACCCAGTCTCACTTCCCAGGCCTGGCATGGGGGGGGGGGGGGGGCCCAGGGGCATTGGGGGTTGGAGGATGGTGGCAATTTGGAAATAACCTCAATAACGCTGTTAACTTCAAGAAAACCCCAGGGAATGATGTCTTCCATACAAATTGTCTTTTCTCTTTGAAACATATTTTTATTGTGGAAAAATACACATAACACAAAATTTACCATCGTAACCACTTTAAAGGGTACAGTTCAGTGGTATTGAGTACACTTGCCATGCTGTGTGTGTTTTATCCGATTACAAAAGACATAAACATTTATTGTCAAATATACAATTGGAAAAATACAGAGAAGCCCAAAGAAGACAGTAGAAATCACCCCATTCGGAAACAATGGGTTATTGTTTTGACGTCTTTATTTCCAGTCTCTTGTTTGCTATCCATGATTTGTTAAATAAAAAATGGGGTCTTGCTCTGAACTTGCTGTGTAACCGATCTTTCCTTCTAGCAAGAATATTATGACACTTTCGAGTTTAAAAACATCACTGGGTTTATTTTTATAGTGGTAAAACATGCACAACATAAAATTTACTGTTTTAACTATTTTTTAAAATATATTTTTATTGATTTCAGAGAGAAGGGAGAGGAAGAGATAGAAACATCAATGATGAGAATCATTGATCAGCTGCCTCCTTCACGCCCCCTACTGGTATCCAGCCTGCAACCCAGGCATGTGCCCTGACGGGGAATTGAACCGTGACCTCCTGGTTCATAGGCTAACGCTCAACCACTGAGCCATACTGGCGGGGCTGTTTTAACTATTTTAAAGTGTGTGGCTCAGGAGCAGTCAGTGCGTTCATTATTGTACAACCATCACCACCATCCATCTCCCAAACTTGCTCGCCGTCCCAAACAGAAACCCATGCCCAACGCACACCAACGCCCCATGCCCTCTGCAAGCCCCCACCAGCCCCTGGTGAGTAAAAGTTTTCTTTAACTTTGGCAAACACCCTTTACAAGTAGAAGGAAGTTCTCTGCTCCCTCAGCACAGATAATTGGGAATGTGCCTTAAGCACAAAGACACATTGGTTTGCATTCATTTTGGAAAGATCCGCAAACAATGCAGAACCCAGCTCAATGGGATGCTTTGGGGCAAGAGAATCAATAGCTTCTTTCTCAGAGACGCTGCCATTCCCTCCTCATTGCCATGGGGAATGACAAAAGGAAAAAACGCGCTCTCTGTTCTCCGGGAGCCTCCTCCATCATCACGCCAAACTAATTACTTCTGGCGCTTTAACAGAAATACAGTTTGGAAAAGGCAGAGGTATAAAGCATGTTAATGACTGTGTTGTATTGTGGGTCCTAATTATGAAATTATGAGCACTTGCAGCAATGTGCAAGCGAGTCCCTGCAATGCCATGGTAATAACCTCTGTGGGGGTGTGCACGCACCCAGGGCAGGGGCTGGATGGAAGGAGCCTCCAGGTGCCATGCAGTCCCCAAGCGCTGAGCAGACGGAGCATGGAGGGTTGAAAGACCGGGGCTTGGCTGGTAAAAGGACAGGTTCCCCTTCCTGTAGGCAGGGAGGTCGGACAAGGCCGGCAGGCCAGCACAACTGGACAGACCCGAGTTCCGCCCTTCCTTCACCCATGTTTATAAACTCCTGCTTCCCACAAGGTGCCAGGGCTGTGCTTGTGAACGGGTTGGGCACATGGCCCTGGGGCAGCCAGGCATTCGCAGGGGAACAGCTACCTAAAACGCTGGCAGATCGGCATAAACTCAGTGCAGGACACAAACGCAGTGTGAGGGAGAGGGACAGGGACCTGCTTCACCTGTGATATGAAAAATGAGAAGGACTTGGCTTGAAGGGAGAAAGGAAGAGCATCCTGGGAGGAGGGAACATGAGAGCCAACGTCCTGCGTCTTACCGACCCCAGAGGCCAGTGTGGCCGCAGAGGTGGGGTGAGGCCAGGGCCAGCCAGGCCACACAGGGCAAGGCCAATGTCACATGTTCAATTGTCAGCCAGGCTGAGAAGTTTGGTTTTATCCTCAGCCCGAGGAGAAGCCCTCAAAGGCATTTTTTGGTTTGTTTGTTAATAAACTTTTTAACAAGCAAAGAAAAGTTGCAAGGATCCTGTAGGGAGATCCCGTACACCCCACCCCCAGCTTCCACCACTGTTAACATCTTATATTAATACTAGAGGGGATTCGTGCACCGGTGGGGTCCCTCAGCCTGGCCTGTGCCCTCTCGCAATCGGGACCTCTCAGGGGATGTAGTAGTGCGGGAAGCAGCAGGCGGCCAGGGAGGAGCCCGAGCCCGGGCCGGTGCCGCGCTGCTCCCACTCATCCGGCCGTTGTGCCTGCCGCTGCTCACTGCTCGCTGCTCGGTAGCGCTGCTGCGGATGCGGATGCGATGCAGGAGAAGCTCACACCGCCACAGCTGAGCCCGTCAGTCAGCTGAGCGGCACTCCTGTTGTGGGAGCGCACTGACCACCAGGGGACAGCTCCTGCATTAAGCGTCTGTGCACATCATAGCAACCGGTCAACCGGTCATTCAGTCATTCGGTCCTTCGGTCACTTAGGCTTTTATATATATAGATATTGTTATCGAAAAAACCATTGAAACCTGTAAAGAATTTTAGTGAGTTTATTTGAGCCAAAATGTCGACATATGCCGGGAAGCAGAACCTCAATGAATTGAGATAATGCTCCGAAGAAATGGTGGGTTACATCTGTATTTATACATTGTCATCAAAGGAGGGACATAGGTGGGCTACATGAAATTCATTGGTGACGGATTAAGGAGGTGGGATAAAGTCAAACGGTGGGAAACCCCTGGGATTGGATAAAGAGTAAAATGATGGACACATACTTAGGTGGGTACAGGAACAATTAACATGATAATGAAGGAATTTGAAGTATCTGTCCTGGCGCCCACCACATTTGGTTGTGCCCCAGGGGCTCCAGCAAAAGAAGGAAGTTACAAGTTACCCAGACATCTCACAGATATGTTATCTTAGAGGCAAAAAGGCAAATGGGCTCAGGAAAGAAGATCTAAGTTGACCTTTGTCAGGGAAGATATCGGCCTAGGACATGACTGCCCACTATAACCTGTTTGTAGTTAAATATTTAATTTTCAAACCATCCTTTGTGGTTATTTCAGGTCTCTGAGTTTGCAAGACTGCCACGTAGGCCTCCCCTGAGCTTGTCAGGTTAGCATGTGGCTCCTTTCGTTCACAATATAGATGAGACATCTGTCACTAAGGAGCCAACACTGTTACATTCTCACGAATAAAAGTCCAAACTTGATTCCGATTTCCTAAAATTTTACCCATCGTGCTTTTTCTGTCCCAGGATTCCACTGAGACACTACTTTCCTCTCCTCTGTCCCGTCCTGAGGCTCCTCTTGGTGGCGCCGGCTTCCAGACTTCCCCTGTTTTGATGGCCGTGACTGACGTGAGGAGTCCCGGTGAGGGATTCTGCAGACTGTCCCTCAGTTTGGTTTTTCCCGCTGCTTTTCTCATGGGTTATAGGTTACTCGACTGGGATGACGGAAGGAAGATCGTGGAGGCACAGGGCCATTTGCATCCTGTCCTGTGCTGGGTACATGCCATCAAGGTGACTTTGCCTTGTTGACCTTGGCCTTGATCCCCTGGCTGAGGTGGCATTGCTCAGGCTTCTCTGCTGTGAAGTTCTTCTTGATTCCTCTTTTCATTTTCTTTCCTTTAGAAGGAGTCACCGGTCAGCCCACAGTTAGGGAGCAGGAACCAGGCTTCGCCTCCTCAGTGGGGGACTAGATCCATAAATTACTTGGAATTCTTCGATATCACCGAGTTACCTCTGCCCCGTTTATTTACTTACTCAATGATCTATTTACTGTTGTTGTTTTTGTTAATCCTCACCTGAGGTTATTTTGTCCATTGATTTTTTTAGAGGGAGTGGAAGAGTGGGAGGGAGAGAGAGAGAGAGACAGAGAAACATTGATGTGAGAGAGACACATCAATTGGTTGCCTCCTGCACACGCCCAGGGCCGGAGATCAAACCTGCAACCCACTGTACCCTGGACTGGGAATCGAACCTGAGACCCTTCGGTGTTCTGGCCACACCGGCCAGGGCGTTCAACTATCAATTTTGATCAGTACAGACCCATAGATGTTCACTGTGTACTTGGGTTAGAGTCCAATACTGCGTTGTTTCTTTCGTTGCCCACATTATTCCAGCTCTGGCTGCTAGGAGCTCCCGTGTCCCTTTGACACACCCCATCCTCCTGTTTCCTGAGCATTTCCTTTTATTCTGGCACTTGTATTTCTCTGCCCAGTCCCGGACCCCACTGTTTCTCCAAGGAGCCCTCGTCCCCCTTATTAGAGAATGGCGTTAGAGACCCCGATGGGAGACTGGGTCTTGGGAGGTGTGCGAGCACAAGGGTGGCGTTACCGGATTTTCGTTCTAAATGTGTCCCTCTGGCTGCTGTGGAGGGAACGCACTGGTGGTGGCCAGAGAGGAAATGGAGACTCCGGTGAGGAGCGTGCTGTGGGCGTGAAGGTGAGACGTGTGGGGACCACCTGGACGCCCCCAGGTGATGTGAAGGTCACTTTAAAGACAGTGGATACTAACAGATGCAGAGAGAAGCCTTCTCGGAGCTTCCTTTATCTCAGTAAAAGCAGAAACTTCTGGGAGTGAAACTGTCGTAAATTTCCGTTTCCACGGGAGTTTTATGGCCAAGGAGAAGATGGAAGAGACCACTTGCACCTGCATAAACAAACATTACCACAAATTCTCTCACCTCCTGTTTGTTCCCCCAGAAACCCATTTGTTCCTCCCATAAAAGCCTCTTCTCTCCCCCTTTTCTTCCCAAACTTCAGCCATTTAGAAAGCTACTTCTTTTGTAAGTTCCCACATGAATACATTCTGTGGGTGTTGTTGTTTTTTTCCTTCCTCTCCGTCTATCTTTTGTCAGTTTAACATCCTTGCTTCCAGGCACTGAGCCTAAGCCGTTCCCCAAACCCCACCCTGACAGAGACAATGGTTTGAACAAGGACACAGGTCACCTAGGGACGAACCCTGGCAATGGCAATATACCCACCAGATTGTCCCTCTGCCCAGCTCTCCTCAGACCCCCACCCAGCCTACCTCTACCCCCAACCCCTCCAACACATCGCCTTTCTCTTCACTCCCCTGCGTTGACTTCTGTGGCTTACAACCAGGAACCCTAACCAACAGAGTTTAACAACATCACCCTTGACCTCTACCGTGGACTCCAAAAGGCAGGGTCTGGGCCTGGTTCATTGCACCGTCCCCCGGCTCTCTCACAGAGCCCAGCACTGGGGCCAGGCTCCAGAAATGCTTGTTGAGCTGGATTTGTGCTAGTCCGCGAGCAAAACAGTTGGCTGCACGACGGAGCGCCATCCACGGGGCGACAGGGGGCACCTTGGTAACCCACTTAAGAAAACAAACTGTTCTCAAGTTCTCTCCCCGCATTCATTTGCAGGGAAACAATTAGTGTGCTAATTAAAACGGAGTCTTATCTGTTCATGAAAGTCAGCTCAGCAGGACCTCCAGTTGGCAGGATTTTGTTGGCAGAAAGTTGAAGGTTCTCCGGTAGCAGAGAAGCCGCCATTTTCCTTTCTCATCGACTGTTCGATAACTCGAGTGAAGAGTGACGATCGCCGGTTGAAGTTGGCTGACCCTCCCTTCAACGGGCCCCCATTAGCAAGGTTGGCAGGCACGTGCCAATCAGCACCCATATCCCAGCTCCCGTGAGCAAGCATTGGAAATCCCTCTGCAGGCCTGGCCTGGCTGGAGTGGGCCCTGCATCCAAAAAGGAAGCGTCTGTTGCTCAAATTAATAGCATAAACAATTTTTCAGAAGGGAAGGTTTAACCTACTTAAGAGAACGCACTGTTTTTAAGCAATTAGCACCGTTTGCACACAATGAGCGGGCTAATTGCAGAAAAGCCTTCTTTCTGCTTTGAAGAGGGATCCGGCAGGACCAGTACTTGGCAACACTTTGCCGACAGTTACTTAGTATAGTTAGCAACACCACATGTTCTTGAAAGGAATAATGAGGCCATTCACTGGGAGCACTCCCCTGCATTCAGATGTCTAAGCAATTCTCTGTAATTCTCACTAGGCCTTAATGTCGGCTTCTATAAAATGGGGGTGCTGCTTATCTCCTAGGGTTGTTTGGAGGCGTTAATGAGTGTGTTTATGCCCATATATGGCAGCTAAATTCACTCTGGCCTTCCCCCAAATTTGGTCAAATGAGGAGACAGATTCTGGGCTCAGCTGCTGATGGGGACTACCAGGCACCCTGCTGACTCTGATTCAGCAGCCACTGCATGCACAGCATGAGGCCGGCCTCAGTCTGTGATGTGGGTTCTGTTACCAACTAGCTGGGCAACTTGGGGTCAAATATCTTTCCTGCCGTCAAATGAGCCGAATAAATTAGGTTTTTGGTTTTAAACTAAAAACAAAAAAACAAACAAAAAACGTAAGTGTCTTTGCTTGCTTATATTCTGTCTGGGAGGAAAGGCGTGTCCCCTACCCTCTTAGGGGAGTGGCAGGGGGCCTGCAAATTAAACTAACAAAAAATGACATGAACCAAAGAAAAGGCACCGAATGGCCAGCCCACCCCGGTCATCGGGCTGCAAGCGATATTGTTCCTGTGCCCCAGAACTCTGTCATTGGGTGAAGTCTCAGCAGGACCTTCTGTCTCAGGATAGTTTTTATATAATCAGACAAACACAATTGAGGTTGCTCTTGGGCACCAAGCACATGAATTTGTTCCTACATGGATTCCGCGACAGGAGACACTTTCTCCGATCAAGTAAAGGAAGGAGACACGTCTGGGTGACTGACGGTTGACTGTTTTCTGCAAGTAACTAGCAAACAAGGCGGGGAAAATCTATGTTTGAACTGACTCCTATATCGTGCAGCCAGCTGGGAGGCTGGCCACATTTTCTCGGCTAGAAATAAAAAAAGGACTCTTTTTCCTCTTGCCTGCGGGAAACGGCGCCTTCAGGCCTGTGTACTTCATAAGGATCACGATTGGATCCCACGCGTTGTTGGTTCGGAGGAGTCTCGGTCTCATTCTAAATCTTTTCCTCAACACTGCGAACATTATTGTCTGTACACTAGCAAATGGGAGATTTAGTTTATGTTTCCTGCTGAGATGACCGTTCCACAAGACAAGTGCCCCTGACCGCTGGCTGGTCTGGGTTTGTGATATGTCTCCCCTCTGTCCCCCTCCCCGCCCAGAGAAGCTGACAATTGAGAGGGTACAGGAGCCCAGCTAGTGTGGCTCAGTTGGTTGAGCATCATCCCTTGCACCAAGAGGTTGCTGTTCGGATTCCCAGCCAGAGCACAGGCCCTGGGTTTCTGGCTCAATCCCCAGTAGGGGGCGTGCAGGAGGCAACCAAAAAGATGTTTCTCTCATTGATGTTTCTAGCTCTCTTTCCCTGTCCCTTCCCCCGCCTCATGGCTGCTTTGGGGACTGGTCTGCATATAAGCCTCTCTGCCCTTCCTTTGGTCAGCTCCCCACCCGGCCACTTTGGGACTGCGATAGAACCATTGAGTGTGACCGAGGTGTGGGTGGGCCTGGCAATAGGCAAAAAAGCTTACCTGCTTAGATGTAATATGAGAAAGGCCAGAAAAGTATGTCTGTCACACTTGTTTCTGTATATGCTGTGCACTCCCCCAGCTTGTAGTGAGTTCCGTAAGCAAGACCCTCTCCAGATCGTAGTACCCAAACACATTTAGTGTGGCCCCTGGGCTCAGAACGCAGCTTGAGCGCCCAATGAAAGAATTAGCCAACAGTCTGTGCCCTTACGGAATTCAATCACCACGCCCCTGCCTTCGGTCCAGGCCGTTGGTGCAAGGATGGTACAAATTCAATTCCACGCCTACTGCCTAAGAGC
This sequence comes from Eptesicus fuscus, assembly GCF_027574615.1. Taxonomy (NCBI): domain Eukaryota; kingdom Metazoa; phylum Chordata; class Mammalia; order Chiroptera; family Vespertilionidae; genus Eptesicus; species Eptesicus fuscus. Next base: position 10,385,569 of record NC_072481.1, read on the forward strand.
CTCCGACGGCTGGGGCTGGGTAGGTGGTGTGTGGTGGGTGAAGTATGGGAATAATAAATAAAATACGTGACTATCCTTCAACACTTACCTCTGGAGACCACAAGGTGCCTTTAAGATCTTCAAGGCTGAGACTACCAACAAATTCACCCCCTGTTCCTCCCTGGCAACCAGAGGGCCACCGTATGGAAACACAGGTGGCATGGAGGAAAGAGGACACATAATTTGGGGGTCTGCGATGTCATCCACACCCCCCACCTCCTCCTCTACCACTTTCCTATTGCCCGGAGTAACCAACACATCACCCACAACCCCCAGGGGCCCAGCAGCCAGGCAGCCGGAAGGTCAATGCTAATGAAAGATGCTATCTGGAAAACAAATGCCAGCCAAGCTGACATAATTCGCTACATTTGTGGTCCTTGAGGTTTGGCAAGGGAGGATGGGGTGGGAGGAGAATTGGGGAGGGGGGCATGCTCTTCCGAAGCTTCTGGAACAAAGAGAGCAATTTGGATGGCCTCCAGTGAGTGACAGCCATTTTCCAAGCGGCTGTCTAATTAGTGCTTGCCCAGCTTCCGAGAGATGGCTGCACATAGCAAATAATCCGGGACGCTTGGCTTCCCCTCAGCTCCAGCCATGGACTTGCAGGATGTTGACAGCTTCAGATTCAGCCTTTAGTGCCGCTATTCCAGTGCCAGAGGGTGTTCCCCCCCACCCCCACCTCCAAAAAAGTGCCATTGGCATCACAGCTTAATAATGGTGTTGACATCCCAAATACCCCAGAGCCACTTAAGAAGCGTCATTCGTTCTCTAAAGTAGATGGGGAAATGAGAAACAGGCATGTGGTGACAAATATCCCTTTTTACTTGGTTTTTAACTTCCCAGTGAGCCAAGTTTACTTCTGCATGATCTTGAGCAAGGAGAGTAACCTGAACTAGCCTTGATTTCCTCACCTATAAAAGAGGGTTAACAACACACATATCCTGAAGGATTGTGGTGCGAATCTATGGCAAGGGTGTAGCTCGGTAGATGTTCAAGAAACGTTATCTAATGATAGTGACAGTGACAATGACAATGCTGCTGCTGCTGATGATGATGATAATGAAGGTGATGACGAAGAAGAAGAAGATGAGGATGGTGATAGTGATGATGATAATAAAGATGAGGCTGGTGAAGATGATGACGACGATAGTGATGATGATAATAAAGATGATGGTGATGATGATGATGATGATGATGAAAATAAAGATAATGGTGGTGAAGATGATGATGGTGATATTAATAATGAATTTACTTCCCCTCCATGATTTGTTTTCCCAGAGCCGGGAGAACTCAACAATATAAACATAAAGAGGGACTGTTGGCTGATGAGCTCATGCACTGGTGTTCATTGTACAATGAGGCATAATAACGATAATTACCATGTGTAGAGAAGACGTTCTCAAAGTATTTACACGTGTGTTACCTTATTTGCACCATTCCACTGCTCAACGAGGAAGTTACCATTTTATCTGAAGTTTACAGATGAAAGCAAAATGAGACTCAAAAGGTTAAGAATCTTGCCTAAGCACCCATAATTGTAAGTAAAATAACTGGGTCTTGAACTTGAGCCGTGAGACCACAAATCTGATGTTCTTCCTGTGGCACAAATACTGCCTCTGAAGCATTACAGGGAGTGTGGGGAGAAGCAGAAGACATCGATTGAGGTGGTTCCACACATGGAACTTACCAAAAAGGAACCTGAGACACAGAGACCTGAGACAGAAGGACTGACCACCTACATCCAACACCCACTTCTTCAAGCTACAGGAGAGATGGATGTTGACGTGAGCTCAGTGGAAAGCCAGAATCCCAAAACACATTTAATGAACTTGTTTTTGTTATCCTTGCTGCCTACCAAGCTACTCTGAAATTTAGTGGCTCAAAATAACAGCCACTTTATTTTCTCTTGCAATTGTGGAAGTTGAGAGGGCATAGGTAGCTCTGCTGCTCCATGCCATGTCAACTGGCTGCAGTCATCTGGGGGGAAGCTAACTGGAGACGTCAAAAATGGCTCCCTCCGTGCCTGGCTGAGAGCTCGGTGGGGGAGCCTCGGTTCTCCTCCACCTGGCGTCTCCACGTGGCTTGGACTTCTCACAGCTGGGCAACTGGGTTCTGAAAGGGAGGATCTCAAGGGTGAATATTACAAAGAGAGCAAAAAGAAACGCCCAGCATTCTTAAAGCTTGGGCTCAGAAGTCCTGGGACATTCTGTGTACCACAGTCTAAGGATCAGCGCAGTCACAGGATCAGCCCACATTTAAAAAGCAAGGAAATAGAGCTCCATCTCCAGATGTGAGAAGTGGCATGTGCCTGGGGGAGGGGAGGAATTGGTGATGGCCATCTTTGAGACGAGAAGCTAAATTGTGTCATTTTCAAGCATGGATTACACCGAACTTGGCTTTACGTAGTATCATCTTGTTAGAGTAATAAAAACAATAATAGCTACAACATAGTAAGTGGATGCTATGCAAATAGAGGTGACTTACATTTCTATTCTCACCACAGGGAGGGATTATAGAGATTAAGGATTTGTCCATGGCATCGCATCCAGACACAAGGAAAAGGGCATCTCTGCCGGGGTGTCTTTTATAGAAGACAGACAACTTTTCCTGGCACCCCCTGACTCCCCCAGCAGATCTTCTCTCAGTCTTTCTTGGCCAAGATCGAATTGAACATCCAATCCTAAGCAAGTCACAAGTGAGGGGACTGGCATTATCACTAACTAGTAGCCCTGCGCATGAATCCGTGTGCCAGTAGCTCTCTGCAGGGCCTGGCCGCTCTGTGCCCGGGTGACGATGACAAAGCAAGCATTCCACCAGGCCGCTCACGCTGCCTGCTCTCAGCGACTGCCCCCCAGGACTGGGAGACTCCAGCAGGCTGAGAGGACTAGGCGCCGCCATCTTGTGGCTATGGGCGCCACCATCTTTGTGATGGAGTGATGGTTAATTTGCATATTACCCTTGTATTAGCTAGGATGCTTACTAGACAACTCCCACATCCTCTAAGATCCACCTCTCCCCCTTCTCTGACAATATCCCCATATTGGGGCATTAGAAATAGGATGCACCCAGTGTTTGTGTGAGGCCAGAATAACCCTGACACCAAAGCTTGACAAGGATGGTAAAAGGAATTTTTTAACCAATCTCACACTTCTTATCCTGAATACAAAAATTCTAAATAAAATGCTGGCAAGGGGAATCTAGCCGTATATTTAAAGTAGCAATACACCATGACTAAGTAGGCTTTATCCCCGGAATGTGAAGACAGTACTAGTAGCTGGCCTTCATCAAGGGTTCACTACGTGCCAGACACTGTTTTCACTTCCTTTTTAATACTTAGAACCCATGAGAATATACTCCTATGTTCTCAATTTTGAAAATGAGGAAATTGAAATACAGAGACCTTAAATAACTTGTCCTTGAACTCAGCCAGGCACTTCCACATTAGAAAATCTATCAAGTAATTTATCACAGCAAACAGTTTACGAAGAAGAATCGCTTTAAAATCCCAACAGATGCAGAAAATCATCTGAAAAAATTTAACTCGTTTGTGATATATTTTTTTAAAAAAACTGTAGTTCTGACCTCTGAGAATCCAGTCCTCCATAAAAGCAATAGAAATACTGGCAAAAAATGATCCACAATCAACTTTTTTAGAACTGTAAAGGAACCAAAGTCTAATAATAACCCAAGGAGCATTTATTCAAGAAAAAGAGCTGAATCTTGAAAAGATCAGTGAAGTTCGTGGCATTTTAACTTTCTCTATTCCCATTCTTTAATTTCAAGCTCCATGTCCTTGAAAATCAGCAGCCACAGACCAATTGTAGCCACGAAGACCAGTCACTGGAAGGGCCAGACTGGGTTTGGAGCTCCTCAAAAAGCTCCATCCTAAGAGAAGTGTCACTATTTGACTTGTCTTGAAGACCCCTGCCAAAGCCCTGTTTGCAAGGCTTACCATTCTTTGACCTGACTCAGAGCCTGCTCAGTGGATAAAGCCCTAAACCAGAGCATTTATTTTTTTAACAATTTAGTGGCAATTTTTGTTTGTTGTTGTTTTCTGTTAATCCTCACCTGAGGATATTTTTCCATTGACTTTTAGAGAGAGTGGAAGGGAGGGGGAGAGACAGAGAGAGAAACATCATGCGAGAGAGACGCATTGATTAGTTGCCTCCCGCACGCACCACGACCAGGGCTGGGGATCTAGCCTGCAAACGAGGTACCTGTCCTCAACCGGGGACACTTCAGTCCACGGGCCAACACTCTATCCACTGAGCCAAACCAGCTAGGGCATCAATTTTAGTTTTTAACATCACAGCTGCCTGAGGTGGTGACACCAATTGAAGCAATTAAGAACCTGGCCAGAAATCTTAAGAGGGAAATCTGAGGAATGGGATGCACATAAGGGCCTTTGAAAGCCTTGTACATGTTCCTGAGAATCTGGAATACCGCACACATACGACTGTGCACATGCCCAGAAGGGACCAGACAAGGTCCTCATCTCTCACCTCTGGATGACCTTGAGACCCCGAATAAGCAGAAATTGAAAGCTAAAGCAGAGTTGTAAACTGCTAGAGCATTGAAGGCACACAGAGTCCCTCAGCAAAGGGTAGAAGATCTATTGGTTCAAGGCATTTAAGATCATCTATGTCTAATCATTAACTGACCACTAAGCTAAACAAGCAGAGACTTCAGTGACTATACATGACAGGGAACAGATTTTACATAATCAGTCCAGAAAAGTCACTAAACAAACCAAAAAAAAAAAAAAAAAAAATGAGAGGGTGGGAACAGCAACAACGATAAAGTCTGGGAAGGAGGAGGAATCTTATTTCCAGAGTTGCCACATTATGCTATTTAAAATGTCCAGAATTCAATAAAAAATTTCAAGACACACAAAGAAACAGGAAAATATGGACCATACATGGGGGGTGGGGGGTGGAGGTGGAGGGAGATAAGCAATAGAAACTATCCCTAAGGATATCTAGAAGTACAAGACATGTATATACTGAAATCTAGGAAGCATTGTTGAAATGAATTAATGAAGTGTTAAATCAATAGAAAGATGTACCATGTTCATGGATTAGAAGATTTAATATAGTTAAGATGTCAGTACTCCCCAAATTGGTCTGCAATTATTATCCCTATCAAAATTCCAGCTGCTTTTTTACAGAAATCAACAAACTGATCCTAAAATTTATATGGCAATACAAGGAATTTTTAAATAGCCAAAACAATCATGATAAAGAACAAAGTTGGGAGACCTACACATTCCAATGTCAACACTTACTATGAAGCTACAGCAATCAGGACAGTGTGGCACTGGCATAAGGACAAACATATAGATCAATGGAACAGAATGGAGACTCCAGAAATAAACATCTATAGTTAAATTCTTTTCTATGAGGATGCCATGACAATTCAATGTGGACAAATAGTCTTTCCAACAAATGGTACTGGAATAACTGGGTATCCACATGAAAAAGAATGAATTTGGACTCACACATACTCAAACTTGACTCAAAATTGATCAGATGTCAGTTCGCCCCAAGATTCATCTATAAATTCATAAAGGCCTAAATATAAAAGCTAAAACTATGCAACTCTCAGGAGTAACAGGTATACAACTTTATGACCTTGGATTAGGCAATGGTTTCTTAGATATTACAGCTAATGTACAAGAAAAATAAATAAATTAGACTTCATGAAAAGTAAAGTTCATATGCATTGAAGGATACCAAGAAAGTGAAAAGATAACCCACAGAATAGGAGACAATATTTGCAAATCATATATCTAAGAAGAGATTTACATCCAGGCTATATGAAATTATACTACTCAACAATAAAAAGACAGGTGAATGGATAATCAAAATGCAATGTATCCATACAATGCAATATTTTTCGGCAATAAAAAAGAAAGAAGTGTTGATACATGCTATAACATGAGTGAAGCTTGAAAACATTATGCTAAGACAAAAAAAAGCTGTCACAAAATACTATACACATACTATGATTCCATCCATACAAAATGTCCAGAATAGGCAACTCCATAGAGATAGAAAGTAGATTAGTGGTTGCCAGGGGTTGGAGAGAAGGGATGAATGGGGCTTCTTTTGGGAGTAATGACAATGTGCTAAGATTAGATAATGGTGATGGTTGTACAACTCTGTGAATATAATAAAATAAAAACTCTGAATTGTAGGCTTTAAAATGGTGGATTTTACATATGGTGAATTTTATCTCAATAAAGCTGTTATTTTTAAAATAATAAACTAGAAATAGAGGAAACTTCCTTAACTTGATAAAAATGTGTCTGCCTACATTTTTTGATATTTAGCCTAAAGTAAACATCACAGGTAATGGCAAAACTGTAAACATATTATAATTCAAGTAAAAAATAAAATAAGCATGCCTGCTATAAATTTTTATACAGCATTGTACTAGAGACCCTAGCTAACAATATAGAACAGGAAAATAAGCAGGTAAGGAATAGAAAGGAAGAAGGAAGGAGGGAGGAGGGAGGAAGGGAGGAAGAAAAGGAGGGAGGACGGAAGGAATTATTAGTGGATGGTATAATTGTTTGGGTTGTTTTTTTTTGGTTTTTTTTTTTTTGTGTGTGTGTGTATTGTTGTGTTGTTAGTTGTTGTTTTTTGTCAATCCTTACCGGAGGATATTTTTCCATTGATTTTTAGAGAGAGTGGAAGGGAGGAGGAGAGATAGAGAGAGAGAAACATCGATGTGAGAGAGACACATCGATTGATTGCCTCCAAAACGGGCCAGGGATTAAGCCTGCAACCGAGGTACATGTCCTTGACCGGACTCGAACCCGGACCCTTCAGTCCGCAGGCCAACGCTCTAGCCACTGAGCCAAACCAGCTAGGGCGTGGTATAATTATTTACATAGAAAATCCAAGATAACCTACAGCCCATTAGAACTAGCAAGATTGTCAGTCAGCAGAAATTCCTAGATTCAAAATTCAACAATGTTCCTATATGCCTGCAATAATAAATTAGAAAATATAACTGGAAGAAAGTTCCGAGTCATAAAAGTAAGAAAAACTATGCTACTAGAGAATAAATCTAGCAAAAGATGCGAGAGACCTTTACGGAGAAAATTGTAAAAAGTTACTGAAGGACGTAAGAGAAGACCTGAAAAGATGGAGAGATATAACAGGTTCATGCATGGGAAGATTCAGTATTACACAGATGTCAGTTCGCCCCAAGATTCATCTATAAATTCATTGTGATTCCCATCCAGATCCCAATGGAGCTTTTCAAAGAGCTGACAAACTGAGTCCCACATTAATCTGATGCAGTTAAGGGCAAAGAAGAGCCAGGATAAAAGAACGCGGGAAGGAACCTTCCCAAGTAGATGTAAAGACTCACTATAAAGCCACCTGACGTTAAAACACGGGGAGAGGCATGCAGGACAGACAGATCCATCAGTGGAACAGACCGGAGAGCTCAGAGGCCGTCAAGCATCTGTGAGGACTTGGTCTAAGTGACAGCGGCTGTGTGCCTCAGCACGGGGAATGGTGATTATTCAACAAATGGTGTCACAGTTGGTACGTCCATGGGGCACATTCCTAATCAGATCCCCACCTATTACCACACCCAAAAATAAATTCCAGAGGCATCAAACACAAAACTTTAAAACTGGGATGAGGAAATGTAGTTGAATACCTTCACGATATGGCGTTAGGGAAAGAGTTCCTAAACAAATAGCAAACGATATAAACATAATAGGAAAAAAATAAATTTGGCTGCATCACATACTCACATTATGGTACGCTGAAACCATCACGAAACAAATTCAACGTGCAAGCCACACATTTGGAGAAGATCGCACTGACCGGGTAGAAATAGTATTCAGAATACACAATGCTCCTCACCTCGGAAGAAAATGACAAGCAACCTGATAAAAAACTGAGTAAAAGAAAATAGGGAAGAAATAAACAAGGAAATCTAAAAAAAAGCTCAAATGGCTTACAAATACATGTTAAATATATTTTATATATTTAGTAGTCAGATAGCAACTTCAGTACTAATCTGAGAAATAACATCCTATATAATAAAAGCGTAATATGCAAATCGACCGAATGGCCGAACAGCGGAACGACCATCCGCACAACCATCCAGCCAACTTCCGGACGACCACACTATGACACCCACTGGTGCCAGGCCAGCCAAGGTGGGTGCGATGTGATTGGTCGGGAGCCCAGCCATCGCCCCATGATCTCCCCACAGAAGGAGGCCCAGGCCACCAATCATCGGGCTGCAGTGGGTGGGTGGGGCCTCCCTCTGGGAGGGAAGCCCGGGTCCTAGGTGCCAGAGGAAAGCTGGCACTGGCAGCCGGGGGAAGGAAGGCCTACTCTTGCACGAATTTCGTGCATCGGGCCTCTAGTTTAAAACAATAAAATTAAATTCTATTGTTTACAGATCATGTCAGCCCCCACCCCCACCCCAATGTAGCCCCGCCCTCCTTGTCCAGCAGGCTCTCTCATGCTGACGGGTCGTGACGGCACCTGCCTATTCTCTGGCCCATCATGTCTACTGCTAGGTATACATATATGTCGAAAAATCCACGCCAGCATTGATAGTAATTGAAAAGAAAAGGACGCATCAATGACCCTTAAAGGGGAGCAGATCTATACATACGATGGACTATTACCAGGAATGAGCGAGACCTGGGGGTGTCAGCAGACAGCTGGCCCCGGAGGTCTTGGGTGAACAAAGCAAACTGCAGGTTAAATACAACGAACCCTTCACACAAAACGTGTGAACACCCGAAAGGCACTCCACGGGGTTTACAGGTACAAGCGCACGTAGTAAAAAGGCAAATTCAGGAACAGAAAGGGGTCAAGCAAATCGATGGTCATGCGTGGGTCTGAGGAAGGAGAACGGGGACTCGGAAGGGGACCAAGGGGCCTCAGCTTTGTTAGGCATTTCTGAACTTTCTCCTTTTACAGAAGGATGGAACTCAAGTGGGACAAGGGTTAACATTCCTGAATCCGGAGTCTCTGCCTCCCGCCTCCTCTGCCTCCCTCCCTCCCTCCCTTCCTTCTGTTTTTTCTTTTTAGTCATAAATAAGTGATATTTGCCTCTCCTTCCTGGAGGTGGGGGAGGAGAATGAAAAGCTAAACCGAATCTGTATTTTCTGAATTTTTTTTATCATATATATATATATCGGAATAAAGATAATTAAACTCCAGAAAGCCTTCAGTGAGGAGGCACTATATTACTGGGGTTTTGATGGCGAGGTAGACGTTCCCCTCTGTGGACTAGGAAGGAAGGTGGAGGATGGACACGTTCCCGTCAAGGAGAGGAGTGTGTGCCAAAGCTCAGAACCTGAAATGGCAGCACATCCGGGAGTGAGAAGCAAAATGGGCGGGGAGGTGCGGAAGGGAAGCGGGAGATGGCTCCAGGGCTAAGTCATGGGGGGGCTGGAGAGCCAGTCTAAGGATCCAGACCTAATCTCGTGGGCACTGGGGACCGAGTTAAAGTGTCCGGCAACGCAGGGCCCCTGGGCTCCCGCCGGCCACCCACCGAGGCGGAGAACAAATTCCATTCCACTTGGAACAGGCTAGGGTGGGGCTGCTGTTCCAGTGGAGGGACCCTCCCTCTCATCACCCTCCCCCTGAAAACGCCAGATTGAAGAACCATGTCGGTGGGAGAGACAACAGCCACCTGGTGCCAAGTGGCCCGTTTGGGGCCAGCAGCGTGCAAGAGTTGCCCGGAACACACCAGCTGGGCAGTGAGGGAGACCTCAGTGTTCTAGTGGGGTGGGGGTGGGGGGCGTATTGCAGGCCCTCGACCAAGGGGGGAAGTGACACCAGCCCGACAGGAAGCTGAGTTTGGGTGCAGACGCCCACTGGGAAGAGGGGAGGGAAGGGCTCAGTCCTCCCCGGCTCACTGTCCAGCCAGCCTGGAGCCTGTTGCCAGGGTCACGTTGGCCCATTCTGCTCATCACACTACAAGCAGTGAAGGGACGTGGCCAGGCTTGGATTTTTTATTTTATTATTATTTGTTTGTTTGTTTATTTATTTATCTATTTATTTTTAATAGATTTTAATTGATTTAGAGAGGAAGAGAGAGGGAGAGAGAGATAGAAACATCAACGATGAGAGAGAATCATTGGTGGGCTGCCTCCTACACACCCCCACTGGGGATCCAGCCTGCAACCCGGGCATGTGCCTTGACCAGGAATTGAACCATGACCTTCTGGTTCATAGGTCAGGTTGACACTCAACCACTGAGCCCTGCCAAGCTGGGCTTGGAGCTGTAAAGCCTGGCATCAAGTAAAAGACGGGTTGGGGGTGGGAGCAGGAACACACCATGACTTCCACGGGCCCTAGGCATTCCTGCCTGCATGGGCCCCTTCCTCCATTAAAATAAAAAAAAATTAAAAATTCTATGTTACCACTATGCTGTTGGTATAAAGGCAAATACATTAACATTGTTTATTAAAACGTTGTTTTTCACCTAAAAGTGTATTGTTTCTTCTGACTTTGAAATCGAGTATCTTCATGGGCCTCCTCAAAGTACTGTGGGCCCAGGGCACTGTGCCTGCTATGCCTAATCGCGAAGTTAGCCCTGGAGACCAGGCACAGGGTGGCCAGGCAGGAGGCATCACAGCAGTCACTGGGATGGGTGCTGAGGCCGTTGCCATGGCAACGAAGAGCTGGGGTGCAGGACTGGAGTGCACACAGACAGTCCCAGTGGGAGGACAAGGCTGGAGGGGCGGTGGGGAGGAGCCTCTCTCCTCTCTCCTCCCACACGTCATGCAGCATAAATGAAGACAGAGAGAAGGAAGCTCCTTGGAGCCACTTGCAGCCTAAATGGAGCTGCTTCCTCATCTGTCCACTGGGGCCAGCCCGCTGGGGAACCGGGCATCAGAACCGTTAGCGGTTAGGAACTTGCTCCGTTCCAAGCCCGTGGCTGCTACATGAGTTCACAGGAGAGCCCCCCATGCAGCGTGGGGACCCAGGCACCCCGGAACTCCAGAGCCAGGCATTAGCCAGTCCCCAGGAAGGATGCTCCTTCTAGCTCCATCCATCAGTGGAAAGGCTGCCCAGCTGGCATCGGTGCCCGCACAGAGCCCACGGCGCAAGCACAGAGGGTGCGTCCCGGCTGCTGTCAGCAGGTCGCTTCCTCGCTGAGCTGAGCCAGCAGCTGAGGAAAAAGAGATATGGATCCCAATTAAGTGCTGCCTCAAGCTGCGGCGTGATGTCAGGGGTCTCTCCAACTCCCTCTACACACATACACGTGTGCGTGCACACACACATGCATCCCTTTCTCTTATTCTTTCTTAGAAAGCTGCATCAGCATCCACTGTCTCACATTCTATCCCAAAACCCTGGGCTCAGCTCCCTCGGCAGCAGAAAGAACTCAGAAATAGGGGCTTCCCCATTCCACAGACTAACTTAACACCCTTCACATCCTGGTGTGACTTCCTTCCCCGCTCCCCTTTTTTTTTAAAAATTCTCACTTGAGGATGTTTTTCCATTGATTTTTAGAGGGAGTAGAAGAGAGAGGGAAAGACAGAGAGATATCGATGTGAGAGAAACACATCGATTGGTTGCCTCCTGCACGTGCCCTGACCAGGGCCCGGGCCAGAGAGGAGCCTGTAACCGAGGAGCATGTCCTTGACCTGAATCGAACCCGGGGCCCTTCAGTCCAAAGGCCAACACTCTATCCACTGAGCCAAACCAGCCAGGGCGTGGTGGGCCTTCCTTAAATCTCTCCTGCTGCCCCCCACTGGAGACCAGGCACTTTGCGGGGGGCAGGGGGGTCACTGGGAACCTGCATTCTTTTTTGTTTTGTTTCTTTGTTAATCCTCACCTGAGGATATTTTTTCCATCGCTTTTCAGAGAGAGTGGAAGGGAGGGAGAGAGGAGAGAGAGAAACATCAATGTGAGAGAGACACATTGATTGGCTGCCTCCTGCACTTGCCCTGACCAGGGGCGGAAATCAAACCTGCAACCCAGGTATGTGCCCTACACCAAGAATCGAACCCATGACCCTTCGGTGCACAGTCCGATGCTCTAACCACTGAGCCACCGGCCAGGGCACGGGCACCGCATTCCTATCGTGTCCCCAGGTGAGCGCCGCGGTGGGTTCTGGGCCCACACGTTGAGAACCGCCGCCTTTACCCATCTTCCCATCTTCTCTTGCTCTGATTCTGCCCTTCCTGCCTGTCCCTCCAATCCCCTCAGGAGCTCTGCTCTTTCTTACAGGTCTCCCAACTCTTCACACCCGCCCCGCCCCAGCACCTGTCAAAGGCGGCACCTGGGGCGCGCAGGAGGCCGCGCCTTTCCTCTCTGGCCGAGGGGGAGGCTCCCTCCCCTCGCAGGTCCCCCCTCCATCTCACTGGCCAGAACTAGACAGGGAGGTCCACGATCCAAGGACAGAGGCAGTGACCGCCGTGGGGCCAGCAGCCGCGACGGTGCGCCGCAGCCTCCTTCAGAACTAAACGCCTCCTGCATTCCGGGAGCATCTGAAGGGCCAACGCATCCAGGCTCTGGCCTGTGCGACCATTGATCCATGCCCTGTTCCCCGCGCTATTCTCAGTGTCTAACACAGTACCACACACATCTGTCCTTTCCCCGGTGCCCGCTGCGGATCGCACGCTCTAGCGGGCGCTGAGCCGCACAGCCCAGCGGAAAGAGCTCGGGCCGTGGGCCACACCATGGTCTCGAATCCCACCGTGGCCCAGCTGTGTGGCCCGGCAAGTCCCTGCGCCTCTCTCAGCCTCCCGTGGGTCATTGCAGAGGGTGAGGAGGACTTCAGAAGCTGACGCGTGACAGGCGCGGACACATCGTCACTCAATGAGAACTGATGAGAACGGCGCGAAGCCGGCGGGAAGAAGGCGCAGAGCGGGGGGTGGCAGGGGTGTCTGCGTGTTTGTCGGCAGCTCTCCCCCGTGTTAGCGCAGCCAGCAGCTCGGATCTCACTGCTGAGGAGGACGGACCAAAGGAGGAATGACCCCTCCGAGCCCGCCTCTTCCCAGAGGCCACCGTCAGAAATTGAAGGATGTTGCCCTGACTGGTTTGGCTCAGTGGATAGAGCGTCGGTCTGCGGACTGAAGAGTCCCGGGTTCGATTCCGGTCAAGGGCATGTACCTTGGTTGCGGGCACATCCCCTGTGGAAGGTGTGCAGGAGGCAGCTGATCGATGTTTCTCTCTCATCGATGTTTCTAACTCTCTGTCCCTCTCCCTTTCTCTCTGTGAAAAATCAATAAAATATATATTTTTTAAAAATTGAAGGATGTTAAAAACACACATGATGACAGCGGCTGCCATTTATCGAATGGCTACTATGCACCCAGCACTAAGCCTGAGCTTTACAAATATTAACGCTTTAATCCTTATAGAAATCAGAGCAGATAGACATTAACCCATTTTCCAGCTGAAGAAACTGAGGCACAGGGAGGTTACAGACTTGGACCCCAGCCCCTCGCTCTGGAGCCTGAGCTCTCACCGCTGGGCCTCACTGCCTCCCTAGGATGGATGAAAAGCATCTTTCCTGCTCATGGTCTCCGTATGGCAAAGCCATTGGCTCACCTGGAAGGTATCCGGATGGAACTGGATTTGGGAATATCCCCACCAAGAGGAGTAGCAGGCAAAGCATGGTCACAGCCCCAGCCCCTCCCCCCAGCCCCTCAGAGGAGGGAAACAGTCCATTCTGCATCCCCAGGCAGCTGTGGGCAGAATGGCGTTGGCCTGCATGATGCCAGTGGTACCCTTGGCACTTGCCAGTCTTGCTTCATTATTGTTGTTTAACCCACCTCCCCAGGCCATGCGGCAGGACCCTCCCTCCCTTCCCGGCACCTTGCTACGCGAGGCCTGGTCTGGGTACCAGACACATGCAGAGATGGACCAGACTCAACCTCTCAGCCCCAGAGGGGTCAAGGTCTAGAGCAGTGGTTCTCAACCTTTCTAATGCTGCGACCCTTTAATACAGTTCCTCATGTTGTGGTGACCCCCAACCATAAAATTTTCGTTGCTACTTCATAACTTTAATTTTGCTACTGTTAATGAATCGTAATGTAAATATCTGTGTTTTCCGATGGTCTCAGGCTCTACAGCAGCGGTTCTCAACCTGTGGGTCTCTTAGCGCCTAAGACCATTAGAAAGGTCGAGAACCACTGGTCTAGAGGCAGATGCAGAAACAGCCAATCAGGACAGACGCTTGCCAGACCGGCTTGGGAACGGCGTGGTCAGGGAGATGCTGGGTGCTGGCCGATGGACAGAGACCAGCCGGGTGAAGCATTCAGGAGGGACGATGACAATAGCAGCAAACACTTTTCCACACACTTTAGCGAAGTCAGTTCACCGGGACCCAAAAATAACCCAACACCCGTCATCCCCGTTTCACCGAGTGGAAACTGAGGCACAGAGGCCAAAATCTTGCCTGAGATCATAGCGATCACGGCTGGCGGAGCCAGCATCTGGTTCCTGCTTGCGAGCTCTCCACCATGACACTGCGGAACGGTGCTCCCCACGGCAGGCGGCACGTGCAAAGGGCCAAGTGCCCGACGGCAAGACCCACCGGGGAGAGCCGACCGTGGCGAGGCCGGAGGGGCCAGCAGAGGGAGCGTTGGTCCATGGAGACAACCCTCGGGCGAGCCCATCATGCAGCTGGAGTGAAAGGGCGGTCAAGCTCTCTCCACATCCTGGATGATTCACAGCTGGGTCCTTAGATCCAATCCCCAAAGGCCTAACCCTCACCCTAACCCCAGCCTTAACCCCAGTCCCCGCCTCACTTCCTCCCACTAATTGGGAGAGAAGAGACCCTCCGACCCACTAGGCAGGATTCTAGGAGAATCTCAGAGTCCTAGGATCTCTCGCTCCTCACTCACCGCTCAGCCCCCTGCCTGGCCTGGTGTCCAGAAGGCCTGCGCCTGATTCATGGATGCCCTTTATTGGGGTATTTTAATGTCTGTCCTCATATCACATCTGGCTGATTCTGCTAAGCACTGGACCCCAACGCCAGACTCGCTCCGCAGATAAATGAAGGGACCACTGTGCCTCTTGCAGGAGAATGGGCCATAAAACTCTCCACACGGCAGCCTCCTCTTCGATGCCGGCGCACTACAGAAACAGCCTATTTTTAAATCAATCCGCACACGTTTGTTCTATTGACTTTGTTGATTTGTTTACATATACACCCTGTCTTACCGCGCACACACACACACAAATGAAGGCTGGAGGCAATTTTCAAAATACATGTAACCAGATATACTAAATCGATGTGGAGTCAGGACAAACCAAAACCAAGCATAGGAAATAAACAAGGAGTTTTATTCAGGTACAAAATGTCATGCTCTGTACGGTTTGCTTCCGTCGTTTGCTTCCTGGGTTTGAGCTTCCGAGTGGCCAAAGCAAGAAAGACAAGTATATTTATTAACCAGATTCCCAGGGTGTAGAGGGCCACCTGGGAAGACACATGGGCATTTTCCTTAATTATCATCAGCTGAACTCAGGGTGTAGGTGGGCAGTGGCTAGCCCTGGGAACATGCTTCCCCAATGAGGCTGGACATGTTCATCAGTTCTGACTTCATAGCAGCCCAGGTATCGGCAGGGGCGGGACTAGATATGTAAATCTAGGCCTTTAGAATAAACGCGCTGCGTGGCTTGGGTCGTCGTCATGCTGCCTCTCCATCAGAGAAAATGGCGGCCCACCCAGCTCCCAGCTTCATGAATCTATTTCTGCCTCTTGGTCTCTTTCTTTCTTTAATTTCTTAATCCCCAGCTCCTCCACTCAGCAACCGGACCAGTACCTTTTCCGTGATGACGCGGAAAAGAGAGAAATACCACTACACCAGGGCTCATGAAGGAAAAACAAAACAGTTGCTCAAAGAAGGAGGGGGAGAAGGAAATGGAGGAGGAGGGGGAGGAGGAGCAGCAGCAGCCGTTGCATAGTGTTTCTGTCCTGCGATGCGTTTATCAAGCATGCGTTGGATTGGGCCAAGGTTTTGTGGGGTACAGCGCCGGGGTTCTTTTCCCAGCCTTACAAAGGGTCAGCATTCTGGAGAAAGGGGCTGCACGTAGATGATTACAGAGTCCAAGGATGAAAGATAGTTTTGAAAGGCATTGGGGGTCAGAGGAGCTTCAGCTGAAGGAGCTGCAAGACTCTCCTTGTCTCAGGACCCCGTGCTATTTATTAAACACCATTTGTCCCAGGGCAAGGTGGAAATAGACACTTCAAAGGGTAAGTTATCAAAGGGTAAGGAAGCATTATCAGTTTGGGGAATAGCCTACAGCTGTTCAGGTGTTTGGCCAACAGGAGGCAATAAAATGCCCTGAGCTGTCTGGCAGTTAACAATCCCATTCAGGTTTGGGGGAATTGCTGTTTAGCCGTTCCCAGCAGGTAAATTACATATGTGGCTCACCCTTGTTGAGCCGCCCAAGTCCCATCAACCTTTTGATGGAACTCTTGTAATTATTACATGCTGGAATTGGTTCTCGGCAGTGCAGACTCCATCTGATCTGGTCTAAGCATCATCCCCACACGATGTGCACAGCTGGATAAAGACCATCTAAAGGTCGGGTCCTGATGCTGCCTGAGAAGGCTGGTCCAGGCTGGCTCTGCCCGGGCCACCCTTCCCGAGTGGGCAGGACCAGTAGAGGCGATGGGCAGACATCCTCCTCCTGGAAACCCAGCTTTTGAGCACCTCTTTCCCCTTGAGCTTCAGTTGGGTTACACTTGAGTCCAATTAGGGCTGAACAAAGTCAAGTTTAGTTGAGTCTCCACCATCAGCTGGTGATCCTCCCGGTTCCCCCGCCCTCTCACAGCAGGGCTGGTTGTCTCTGAGCATGAATGGACAATAAACGGTCCCACAGCCCAGACAGACCACTTCCCTGACCAGTGATGAATCTTCTCCTGAGGTCCTGGAAGTTCTCTCTCTTAAGGTCAGAAGGAAGGGCTACATCCTCCTGAGGCCTGCCCAAGTGCCAGGCCTGGTGCAAAACTTCCCTCTTGCCTAACCCTCCCTCTCTGAGGTTTGCATCTCCAGCCCCAACATCTTGAGCCCAGACACTTCCAGAAGCTATTAGGTCCTTCAGTGTCTCCCAGACACCTCCATGTTTCCAGGGTGGCTCACAGGGGTCCCCTCCATCTCCTCATCCAGTCCTCTTCCTGTGTTCTTGTCTCAGGAATGACACCACCATCCACCTGCTCAGGCAGCTGTCCCTCTCCCCAGTCTCATGCCCCTTAGGAATCCGCCCCCCAGTGCTGTCAACTTTACCTCCTCAACAGCTCCTCTGCACTCCATCTTCACCTCCCTGCCTCCACTGGCCACCTCCTCTTGCACAAACCATTTCCAGAATGTCCCATCTCCCATCTCAGCGTCTCACGTCTGGTTCCTCTAGCACATCCTCCACTCTGCAACCGGAGCAATCTTGTCAAGACACAACACACATCAGGCCGTGTCAATCCCATTTGAAATGCTGGCTTCCCCTGGCTCTTAAGATGGAGACCACAGTCGTCCGGGTAGAGAACAAACCTACCCCTGCCCACCTACCACCTCTCCAGCTGCCCTTCGAGTCCCGCCCCTACCCAGCTCTTCTCCACCCTCACGGGCCACCGTCCCATCCCTCCACATGGATAGCTGCCCCCTTCATCCAGGCCCACCCTGCCTCTGGCCCCTCCTTCTCTTCCTGCCACTCCCACGGTGGAGCTGTGAAGAGGGACAGTCCTGGGGCCACGCAGAAGGCGAAGCCAAAGTGGACATCACCTCGCTAGTCTGACTTGCTGGGAGAAGCTAAGGGGGAGGACAGTATAGCGGCCTCACCTCATACCAGCCACATGCTACTGTCACATGAACATCTTGGCAAGCCCCGCGGTCTCCCTCGCAAGAGACATGGCCCTATTCCCATCTTGCTGTCGGGGAAACTGAAGCTCAGGGACACAAAGAACTCTGCTCAAGGCGACCCAGCTCAGACGTGGCCAAGTGGAGAGTCAACCAGATCAGCTGATGGTGAATCTAGTGCTGTCCCCAACCCCCCAACCTCCTGACCCCCCGTCCTAGCCCAGGAGAGACCATGCCTCTCCTTCACGGCCTGTCTCCACTTCTCTCCTGCCTCAGCTCTACCACGCCTCCGGCCCCACCTGAGTCCCCACGTATCCAACCAAAAAATGGGGAGGCCACCCAGACTGGCCCACACGCTCTCCGCGCATATGCGTGCATGTTAACCGCAAGGAGAGACGAGGAGCTGTTTTGAAAGCGAAAGTGTTGTTTCTGGGATTATTATTGTAAATACTCTGCACTCAACTCTTGATTTCCCACACTAATGGGAGGGAGCGGTGGTGCAGATAATTAAAAACGCATTTATATTTGGCTCTTGAACGTCTTTTTATCCTCGTGTTTGGATATGTGTGGGGCTGGCGTTCTGGGAATTCAGTGTGACTTCATAATCCTTCTGCAAAAAATAGAGGGGTAAAAAAAGAATTACAGACGCCTGCCTTGAGGGAAACCAGACAGCCACCCCCATGCCCAGCCCCAGCGTGCACCCTGTCTCTGCTGAAGATGGAGAAGGTCACCTCCAACGTGGATGGAAAGCAGCCATCCTGGCAGAGCTGCGCCAACGATGATGTTTGTTGTCCGACGCCACTAAGTGTGGGGATGGTGTGTTATGCGGCAATAGGTAACCGATACACCCCCGTTCCAGGTTGCTAGGAGATCCGAGACTCCCCAAGACTTCTGTGAATTCCTGGTCACTTTGGGGTTACACCTCTCGTTTTGTCCAATCCCGCCATCTGGACCCCATCGTTCCTCCCACACTGTTCCCTTACAGACTGAAAGCCCTCACCACCGTCCCCACCCCCCGCTGCCATACCCTCCAAATAACTTACGCTGAAGGTCTGGAGGAGGGGTGTGTGTGTGGGGGGGGTCGTATCACAGGATCTCAAAGGACTTACACGGAATGCTAGACATGTATCTCTGCTCTTAAAACAAATATGTGGTTCCCCCTCCCCTCCCCTCCTCCCCCCCCCCCTGCCACCAGCTTGCCAGCTTGCCTCCCCTCACCCTCTCCCTGTTCTCTTCTCCAAATTCCCATGCAGATCATGGGCCGCTGGTTTCGCTATCTGCCATTTCCAGACACTGCGTGCTCTCTGAATCCTATCTTCCACCCTCAGAAGATTGTCAAAGTATTTTCCAAAACAAAGATCATTCTTCCCCAGGGAGACGGCGATGCCAGGTGTAAGCTAATGGTGGCACTTTTCAGTTCTGCTGTATTCGTGAGGGGGGACCGGATTTGTTGAATCCATCCAACAGCCATTCTTTTCTTCCCCTCACCGCCTGAGCGCTGGTTTTATTCCCGGCAGTTAATCCTCCAGCCTTCTTCCCAGCCAGGAGTGACCAGGTGACACAATCATGACCCTTGAGATGCCAACAGAAGCCCACAGGGGGTTTAGGGGAAGGGTGAGCCTTCCCTGACTCGGCACTGCCCCATTCTCCTGCTTCTCCCGGCCCAGGATGCGGACACGATGTCCGGTCAGCAGCAGCCCTCTTGCAACCAAGAGGAGGGAAGTCACGTGGGTGGCAGAGCAGAAGGACAGAACCGGGTGGCACGCTGGACGAAGATGAAGATGGAGGGCACCTGGACGGCTTGGTTCTGGGCTCCACGGTCGCTGTGCAAAATAACCCCCTCTTGGGTTTTCCGTCTCTTGCATCTGAATGCAATCCTACCCGAGTCCATAAGTAATTGCATTTCGATTGCAAAAACTTTCCCTTTAACTGCTGCCTGCTGCTCCCGGTAAAAGGATGTCGGCCACAGACTAGATATTAAACACACTTGGTAATGATGTCAATTAAAAGTGCTCAAGTCCTATCACCTGCAACGGTGGAGAATTGCCTATAATTGGGAAAGAACAGCTGGGGACCGCAATCTCATCTCAAAATAGTCCTCGCTGAGCCCTCCTGAGGACAGAGGCGCTGCCCCTGTTCAGGTCAGTCTCCGCTCTGACACGCCCGCCACGGAGGGGACCCGGCTCAGCAATGGGACAAGTGCGCCATGAACGGACACAGGGTTCGAGGAGCGAGCGGAGAGCAGGCTGAGAGCTCTGAGCAGTCTCTTTGGCTTGGGGTGGCCCAGAGGAGGTGGGCTCATCTGGGCCCTTGGCAGACAGGCAGCAGCGTGACGGAGCCTGGTCCTCACACCTGGCTTCTGTCACAGCTCAGGCACCGAGCCGGCAGATAACCTGGGGGGTGTGGGTGGGGGGGTGGGGTCCACAGTATTTCTTCCACGAACCTCAGCTTTCTCGTTTGTGAAGTGATATTAATCACTCCGGCTTACACAGCTAGGAGCATTGCCTGAGATAATAACCGCCTGCTTGTTCACAGTAAGCGCTTAATAAATGCTCACTTCACGGTGATGACCCTCAAGGAGGCCGCGGCAGTGCTAGGAGCGCTGAGGAGGCAGAAGCTACATGCATGGCAGCCGCTCTGCAGAGGGAGCCCTGCCTGGACACTGGGGTGGGGTGAGCAACAGCAGGGATGGGGCTGGGGGGGGGGGGGTCCCTGTCCGGAGGCCACTGCACTCTGCTCAGTCTCAGGTGTTCCAGTCCCCTGCTCAGACCCTCCTCGTCACCCCGAGGTGTCAGGGTTTGTCTGCATGCTCAGGGACTGGAGTTTGTCTCTGTACGTCCAGGGTCCGGCACATCGGGCACATAGTGAGTGACAATGAATGTTCATTGAAGGAGGAACGGCCAGACAGCCACACGAGGTGCACCTGGCAGGAACTGGGCAAGTCAGAGCTGCCAGGCTCCCTGCAAAGAGGGCTTCATGGGGGCTGGGGGGAGCAAGCTGCGGGGATCTCCTGGAGCCGTGGAGAGGGTCATGGCAGTGGGGGCCAGAGGCAGACAGAAGTGGGGGAGTTCTCAGCGAGGGAGGACTGAGACCAGCAGCGAGAGGTGAGTCTGGCCATCCCAGGGGCGGGGGCCTGGACCAGGGACAGAGCAGGGGTTTGGAGCCTGCAGCCCCTGGCACGGCCTCACTGTGCAGGCCGGGCAGCCCCGTGCCCTCTCTGGGCCTCAGTCTCTCCATCTGTAGAATAGGCCACTGAGCAGGCCGACCCCTGAAGGCCGTCCAGCTCTGACAGCTGGGATCTGGGGACAGGACCTTCAGGGGCTGTTCGGCAGCAATTCCTCAGACCTCAGGTGGGGCCCTGCTTTGTACCAGGCCCGCCGCAGGGGCTGGAGCCAGTGACACGGACAGATACTCCCAAAGCCCACAGTCCGAAAGCAAAACCAACACTGAGCAGTTTGGGCTCCGATGGGGGGTCAGCAGGTGTGTTCTGGAGAGATGAGGGGAGGGAGAGCGGTCCTGCCAAGCCAGGGCCCATGGCCCAGGTTCCAGGGAGTGCCCTGCTTTGCAATTGTCCTGGGAAGCTCCTTGGTCTCAGGCGAACTGGGTCAGTGGGTCACCATCATTGGAGGGGAGCCCCACACCTCAAAGATTGCAGGGGAGCACAGGATGAGGCGGAGGAAGGGCTAGAGAGGGGGCAGAGGCAAGATGAGGTCATCCCTCCTCCCCTCCCCTCCTGGGCTCTGCAGCGGGGTGGGCTCCTGCCACATCTCAGCCGGCCTGGGAGGGCCCACCTTCTGCATCCGGGCAACTGGAAGGCCTACAGTGGCAGCAAGTGGCAGCTTCTGGACCCAGACACCCCCTGGCCACGGCCCTGGCCCCTCCAACAGCCCTCGTGGGGGTGGTGCTGACCCTGCCTCACCAGCCCCAGGTCCTTCCCTTCCCTTGGGGGGCTCCTGCTGCGCTTTGATGTATGGGCCTAATATTCCGGAATTATTTTTGGCTCTGGGTTTCGTTTTCTTGCACAGTCCCTGGGAGGCCTCATTACCTTGCTCCAAGCATGGGCACCATCTCATCACGTCTCCCCTGCGAACTCGGCGGGCAGGGCCAGAGGATGCGGGGCAGGGCCCCGGGAGGATAGGGTCAGTGCTCTCTCAGAGCTGCTCCCTCCTGGGGAGCCCGGAGCCGGGAGTTTCTGAGGCGCACACAGTCAGGGCCACACTTCCTGGCCCAGCTCTCAAGGCCCGCAGGGCTGACAGCGTCCTGCTTCTATCTCCCGCTGCCTCTCTTGTCCCAGGAGGACCTCCCGCTCCCGCCACAGCGCGGCCTGCTTCTCTCCCTGGGGC
Source organism: Eptesicus fuscus (assembly GCF_027574615.1). Taxonomy (NCBI): domain Eukaryota; kingdom Metazoa; phylum Chordata; class Mammalia; order Chiroptera; family Vespertilionidae; genus Eptesicus; species Eptesicus fuscus. The sequence goes on from NC_072481.1 coordinate 10,407,754, forward strand.
CTCAGGAAAGAGGGGGAGGCAGGCCTGCCGAGAGCCCAGACCCTACCCGGAGCTGGAAGGCAGCTCACACGGTATGGGGGGACCTGGGGAAAGTGGGGCTCACCAGGACGGGGCTTCTCTTGGAAAGTGGCAGCTGCTCCCAGCTCTGGTGGCTGCTGGCAGTCCTTGGGGTTCCTTGGCTTGTAGCTGCATCGCCCCACTCTCTACCCCCTCCCCACGGGGTCTCCCCTGTGTGTGTCTCTGTGTCTGCGTCTCCACAGGACTCTTACCAAGACGCCAGCCCCTGGGGGAGGGTCTGCCCTAACCCCGTGTGACTTCATCTTAACTCGGCCACATCGGCAAAGACCCCTCCACGGGAAGTCACATCCTGAGGTTGCAGGTGCTCGTGAGCTTTGGGGAGACACGATTCCACCAAATTCAGCAATATCAGCCCCCCGTTTCATAGAAGAGGAAACTGAGGCCCAGGGAGTAACTGGCTCAAGGTCATAGGGCCGCACAAGTGGCAGGTCCAGGATCCACGCTCAGGCCTGCTGAGCCCAGACCCTACCCCAGCCACCCCACCACCAGCTCCTCTGAGGACTGAGGCCATGGCTGTCACTTACCAGACCCGTCCCTGCGTTTAACCCTCAACCCCCTTCTAGGCCTGGGCACTATACCCATCTTACAGGTGAGGAAATCGAGGCTTGGGAGGCTAAGTGACTTGCCCAAGGCCACGCAGCACGTTAGGGAAAGAGGCAAAATTAGAACTCACCCCCATGTGCTTAACCCCTCCCTTAAAACACCTCTCTTTGTCCCTTCACTTTGTGACAGTTTACATCTGGAGTCACAGATACCATTCCTGTAGCTCAAAGACCTTTTCCCAAAGTCAGAGACGCCCCCTCCCCCTAATCCTACTCACACCGAAGGGGCTCCCCACCCTAGGGACCTGCGTGTGGGGAATGCAGGAACATACGCACACATAGACACACATACACACACACGCATGCACACAGCACAGACACGCTCACGCACAGGGACACACACACGCTCCTCCCAGAGCCAATTAGCCGGCCCGGTGGCCTCAGAGGAGCCCGCGGGGTGGCAGACTTATTGATCCGCTCGGTGTGAGTGTCGCGTGTCAAGCAGGAGAGAGGAGTCCTTGAAGCCGAGTTCTCCTCTTCTGAATGCGGCAGGGACTCCGGGGGGCGGAGAGTAAGTTGTGTTTACTGTGCCTGGTAATTGAAAGGCAGCGGCAGCCACCCCACCTTGTCCCCGCCAATACCTAATTGCTGGACCAAAAACTGCTGGAGAGCCGGGCTGGGCTGGGGGGAGAGGGGAGAAGTTAATACAGCCCAGAATCGATCGCGAAAGCTTTCACAGTGTCAGGCACAATAAATGGAGCTGAACGCGCGGAGCTGCAGAAGATTAGCCTGCGGGCTGACAGGGTTTGAAAGCTTAAAGCTGGTAAACGCAGACACGAGGAGGGATTCCCGGCCGCCCCTTCTCTCGGCGCGTCTGCTGCTGGCGAGCGGAGGCCCGGTGCCAGCTCAGGCCGCACGGGCGTGCCTGAGAATGGTTCAGACAGGCCCTCATTTGCCCTCCCCCACCCCCCCAGGAAAGGACTCAGGGAAGCCCACAGTCTCCCGTGGCCTTGGACCAGTCGTGTTAGCTCACTGAGCTCCCGTGTGCTCATCTGCAGATTGTGCACCTGCTCCGGGGGGAAGCGTGTGTGATGGGGAGGACAGGAAGACCTGGGTTTGGATCCCAGGGGGGCTATGTCTCCGCGGAGGGACACTGCACAGGGGTTTCCTTTGCCGAGAATGTACGCCAACAAGGGCAGGTTTCTTCATTCTGTGTCACTGATGTACTCAGGTGCCTGGAACAGTGCCTGGCACATAGTAAGTGCTCAAGAAATGTGTGTTGAATAACAATGATGAAAAACAATCCTATATAATAAAAGGCTAATATGCAAATAGGCCGAACAGCAGAACGACCGGTCGCTATGATACACACTGACCACCAGGGGCAGATGCTCAATGCAGGAGCTGTCCCCTGGTGGTCAGTGCGCTCCCACAGGGGGAGCGCTGCTCAGCCAGAAGCCGGGCTCATGGCTGGCTAGCTCCCCTATGAGGAGCTGGCCTGAGCCATCAGTCAGACAACCCCTGAGGGCTCCCAGACTGCAAGAGGCTGCAGTCCAGGCTGAGGGACGCCCCCCCTCCAAGTGCATGAATTTTGTGCACCAGGCCTCTAGTCATAAATAAACTCCTGGCATATCGGAGGTGCTCACAAGATGGCTTAGCTGTGGTGTTGGTATCTTTCCTCTGGGGGCCTCCAGTTTCTACTCTGGTGACTATGATGATCAGAATAGCACAGCATCCAGACCCCAAGAGGGAGAAGAGAGAGTGGGCATCATCCATCCACCCACCCACCCACCCACCCATCTGCTTAATAAGCACTGGGGTCTTCTCCACAGGGCCTTTGCACATGCTATTCCCACTGGCTGGAACACTTTTCCCTTCAGGTACCCAGAGGGAGAACTCTTCTCATTCACCAGGTAGGTCCTCGCTCAAGTGCTACCTCTTTAAAGAGCTCTTTCCTGCCGATCTGTTTAGAACAGCCCCCCTCCCGCACCGCCAGGTTTGACAGCACTTGCTTTGATTTAACATCATCTTGGGTATTTGTTTTATGACTTGTTTATTGCGGAATTCTCTGTCTCCCAATGGAAAGCCAGCATCATACTTCCCGCCGCCTTCCCAAAGCCTAGAAAACTGCTGGGTGCAGGGCAGGCGGGTGGGCGGGTGGGTGAACGAGTGAGAGAAACGTTGCTAAGCACCAACCGTGTGCCCAGCCCTGGGCTGGGAACCCCTAGAATGAGAAAGGCGCAGTGCCCGTGCCATGGCTCCCAGGCCGTGTTTCGCGTGTCGTAACAGAGGCGTGAACACAGCACGGGAGAGCCCGCGGCTATCGGAGATGCCTCATAGCAGTGGCATTGGCGCGGAGCTTGGAAGGAGGAATAAGAACTTTCCAGGCAGCCAGGGGATCGAGGGGGTCCAGGAAAAGGAAATAGCGGGACCGAGGCCCTGACGGGGTGTCTGGGGGTGCTACACATTGCTCGGTGTGTATCCAGCCCCACAGAGTCACGTGTCCGGGTGCCTTCTAGGAAGACTCTCGTCAGCAGTGGTGTGAATGGATGGGAGGGGGTGTGGCATGATTGGCAGGAAGAGAGCTGAGAGGAGGCAGCCGTGGAAGGAGGCGGGTGGGAGGAGGTACAGGAGGGGCCACAGGTATGACAGACATCAACGGTAGAAGGGAAAGGATTCAGGCCGAGGCAAATGTTGGAGCCCAGGATGATATCCGGGGTCTCTTCTGCGCACCCAGATGGGTCCTGGGGGGCCCCACAGAGCCAGGGAAGCCAGAGCAGGAGCCTATGGGAGGGGGAATTCTGTCTGGGTCTCCTGAGCCTGTGCAACCCCCCATCACCGGGTCACCCCCTCCTCTGAGCGCTGCCCGGTCGCAGAAAGGACAGCACCTGCTGGCTAGAGGGGAAGCATAGAGGGGACCGAGGCAGGGCCCTGAGGGGCGTGGACGACAGCCCCCTGGGCCTGCCCTCCGCGGTGTGGGAAGGAGCGAACCTGGAGCAGGTCAACCATCTAAACCCAACCTCTCACCTTCCAGATGGAGAAACGGGGCCGGAGACAGGAGGTCCACTCTCTGCATTAACCACCGGGGGAGGCAGCCACGGTGCTCATTTCTTACTTATTTTTTAAAAAAATATATTTTTTATTGATTTCAGAGAGGAAGGGAGAGCTAGAAACAGCAATGATGAGAGAGGATCATGGGTGGGCTGCCTCCTGCACGCCCCCTACTGGGGATCGAGCCCGCAACCAGGCATGTGCGCTGACTGTGACCTCCTGGTTCCTAGGCGGACACTCAACCACTGAGCAGTGGCGGGTGCTCTGCGGCTCTGTCCGCACCCCCTCCTTTTCCAGGACCCAGGCTTCCCAAGCAGCCAGTCGTCATGGCGGGGGGGGGGGGAGGGGGAGGGCACAGGAAATAGTGACATCCACATACCTCCCCACTTGTTGGCTAGAAGCCAACCCCAAGGGGGCCAGACATGGCGTCCTGCACGTGCCCAGAAGGAGGGGGAGCCGGGATGTTTGGGGCCTGCACCGATGAGCTCGCAGCCCAGGTCGCTGGGAGCTGGAGAGAGCTGAGTGCCACCCAAGCGCCCCCCATCCGATCCCCACGGCTACAACTAAAGCAGCACATGGGGTCCAGCTGACAGGCAGGGCCAACATGGCTCAGAGAAGTGATGTGTCCTGGCCAAAACCACACACCGGTGGGGGTGGAGGCAGAGTGTGAACCCTGGGTCTCTCCCTTTGGGGGATCAGCCTTCCTCGGTAGCCCCAAGCGCAGGGCCCGTCTCCTCTGCGTCCCGCCGTGTTTTTCCTGACGCCGCGGCCGGCTCCAGCCTGTCTCGGGGAATAGACGGTGAGAGCGAATTTGATCTTAAGGTCTGTCAAGGCGCGTGTGTGGTGAGAAGACAAGTGCCATCCTCCTCCCAGGTGTTTCTATTGGAAAAGAAAGGTGTGAAGTCCGGAGTCACACGGACTCCGTCGGTGGGAGGAAGCCAGCTGCCCGGTAACATGACGGCTTCCAACCAGCTCCTGGTGTTAATTGCATCACAGCCAGTCCCCTGGGGAGAAACACGGATGCCATTAGCGTGGAGCCTCGACCCCCGGGTGCCTGTCTGTCATCGCATTTGTCCAGTGGAATTAACACCACCCCACAACCACCACGCCTCACAGAACCGGACCCCCGTGAAAGATAAACTTGTGGCCCGGCCGGCGTGCTCAGTGGTGGAGCGTCAACCTATGAACCAGGAGGTCACAGTTCAATTCCCAGCCAAGGACACATGCCTGGGTTGCAGGTTCGATCCCCAGTAGGGGGCGCGCAGGAGGCAGCCCATCGATGATTCTCTCTCATCATTGGTGTTTCTATCTCTCTCTCCCTCTCCCTTCCTCTCTGAAATCAATAAAAATATATTTTTTAAAAGATGAACTTGCGGTGCTTTCCGTGAGCCAGGCACCGCGCTCAGCTTTATCTGTGTCACCTGGTTACCTGCGTGGAGGCCTGTCACCTCTGCTTTGCTCCCCTTGTATCCCTCGTGCCTGGCAGAGGGTGGGGCATGTGCTGGGCGCTCCATACATGTCCGGGAAGACATGAATGATGATGTCAAATCTCCCAGCTTTATGGATTCACCTGTCCTTTAATATTCAAATGACATGGCTCCAGGGACAAGCCAGGGAGTCCTCTCGCTCCGAGTCCTCGTGCTGGGAAAGTGTCGATTCCACGCAAGTGTCCTCTCCCGCGGTCCGCCCCTCCCTGCCTCTCCTCCGCCCAGCTGTGCACACAGGGTCCTGTGCCTTGATTCCTCCCGGCGCCCCTGGGATGAGACGTGTGTGTACCCAAAGTCCGCTGAAGCTTTGGGGGTGATTATGGAGGGAAATCCATTACCCGGAAATGGAAAATAAAGTGCCTCTGCTGTGAATTCTTCCTACCAGAGCGGTCCCTCTGATGGAAGCTGCCACTGACCAGCCCTCCTCCCCTGGCCCCCCTCCTTAGCCCCTTCCTGCACCCCCTCCCTCTGCCTCGCCCCCTCCACCTCAACCTCACAGCAGCCCGCGGCTCCCCCACCCTCGCTCGCTGGCCTCCAGTCCCACAATGACCGTCAGAGGGGTGCTGTGATCCTTGCCATTTTAAAGATGAGGAAACGGAGACCCAGAGGAGCGAGGTGACTTGTCCAAGGTCAGCAGGTGCGTAGGTGGAGGACGGAGCAGAGGCAGCTCTGTGTGAGGCTGAGTCCACGCTGGTGCCGTCCCTCACACGCCCACAAGGGTGCCCCGTCACCGTGCAAACCCACACCCTGGTTACCTGCGTGGAGACCTGTCACCTCTGCCTGACTGAACATCAAGGAGGCCGCAAGGAGCAGAAGACTACTCTCAGGCAAACAGCCCCCTGGGGACGCCGCTGGGCCCAAAGGGAGGGATGCGCTTGGGTTTTGGAAGGTGGGAGGGAGCAAGAGCCAGAGGACAAGGCTTTCCAGGGCACCTGCCAGGTGCCGGCACCATCTGAGCACTTAGCAACCTTTTGACCATCATTTTATGAAACTGAGGCCTACGGAAGGTCACAGCTTGTAAAGGGCCAAGCTGGGACTTTAACCAAAGTCTGTTGGACTCCGCGTCTCCAGAGGCACCCAGCTCGGGGCAAGACTGGGGAAGACAGGCAGTCAAATCTTACTGCGGCACAGTCAGCTGACAAACTCTCCCGATAGCCCTGTTCTCACACCACACACCGTGGAGGGAGGGCAGGGCCCAGACAGCGCCAGGCAACTGGTCTACCCGACCCGCCTCCATTCCTGCACGGAGCCCACGTGGAAGGAACCATTGCCCTATGTGCCCTTCCCATCCATCTGTCCCAACAGACAGCTCCAACCCAGGTCCACGGGGCGTCGCACCTGCATGAAAAGTCAAGCGCCGGGTCCCATGGACAGGGCGCAGGCTTTGGAGTGAGCCCAGGGCGGAATCCCGGTTCCGAAATAACAGCCCAAGAGAGCGGATGATTGACTGCCAAACAGAGAGCTCGAAGACGATGCTCTGGAGGTTCACAAAATCACACAAGTTTGAGGAGGGGTTAACACTCGTGCACGCACACACGCATGCACACATGCACACGCCCACACACACGTGTGCGCACACATAGAAATGGCATCTGTCCAGTCTTCTGTCTCCACTCTGATAACATTTCCCCCATTTTGCAGTCAAGAAAATCGAGGCCCAGCCAAAACCGGTTTGGCTCAGTGGATAGAGCGTCGGCCTGCGGACTCAAGGGTCCCAGGTTCGATTCCGGTCAAGGGCATGTACCTTGGTTGCGGGCACATCCCCATTAGGGGGTGTGCAAGAGGCAGCTGATCGATGTTTCTCTCTCATCGATGTTTCTAACTCTCTATCCCTCTCTCTTCCTCTCTGTAAAAAATCAATAAAATATATTTAAAAAGAAAAGGAAAATCGAGGCCCAGAACTTTGCCCTAGCACGTGGCAAAAGGGGTGACTACCACCTGTTCCTACCCCAGCGGGCTTCAGAGGGGCCGGAGGAGCCTGGACTCACAGACGCCTCAGGGTCCCCCCGAGGAAGGAGGGTGAAGCCCAGAGGGCACTTCCATCTTGAAACGGCTCTGCTTTTGTCTGTACACGTGTTGAGGCCACGCGCCGCGTTTTATTTGAAGAAATGGTTCGCTGCGGGAGGAAAATCTCAAAGCCACAGCACCGCTGCTCCAGGGAGAGGCAGGGCGGCCTTTGAGGAACGAGGAGGTCACGATGACAGTGGGTAAGCCGGGAACCAACGACCCAAAGCGTGCACCTTGTTCACCTACAAAGCGCCTCCTCCTCCCCAAAGACCTTGTCATGCGTTCTCGCCTCCATCTCTACTCATCGCTCCCTCCCCACGCGCTCTCCGTGGGCAGCCTTGCCCTGATGTCTCAGAGAATATGGATTCAAACGCCCTCATCTCCCCCACCACCCCATCTTCCTCCTGCCCCACAGATTCAAACTCTCTCATCTCCCCCGCCACCCCATCTTCCTCCTGCCTCACAGATTAACATTTGGGCTCTGGCAGGAGCTGGGCTCCACTTTCTCTTTAGATGATTTCATTCACGCCCGTGGCTGTAGATGCCACCTGCTTCCTGATGACCCCAAATTTCATCTCTGCTCCCACCTCTCTTCTGAACCACACGCTCTGCCTTCAGCCGCTGCACCTTCTGCCCTGGGTGTGTGGGGTGCCTCAGGCAGGGGGACAGCTCGGAGCTCTAGAACCTGTCCCACGGGAGCTTCTTCCTGCGCCCCTCAGACTCCCCTTCTGGAGGGTGACTTCTCCTGCCACCCAGTGCTCTGTCCAGAAACCTGGGGGTCCTGCTTGATGCCCTCATGCCCCCACCCAACTCCTCAGCTGGTCCTGCCATCTCCGCCTCCAAAAGCATTCTGAATCATCCACCCAGTCGCTGCTGCCCCCACCCAAGTCCAAACCACCACCAACAGTGGACACTCAGATGCTGAAAGACCCCACCCCCAGCTGTTCTCCCTGCTTCCCCTCTTGCCCTCCCTCCAATCCATTCTCCACGGAGCAGTCAGAAGGGAGCTATGAAAACAAAATCTAGCCATGCTCTTCCCACGTTAGTAGCTCCCGACCCCATATCATAACTTCTGAGGCCCTGCCATAGGGGCAGCATCTACATCCCTGGGCTGGTGCTGAATCACCCTCCCGTTTGCTGTGTGTGCATGGACGCCCTTCAGCCTGACGTTCTCTTGCCCCAGGGCCTTTGCACATGCTAACTTCCTGCCCCAGTTCCAGTTTCACTGGCTCATTGCTACTTATCCTTGGCAGGGAAAGGGATTCTGAGCTTCAGCTCAATGACCCTGTCTTGCAACTTCTCCAAGGCTTTTCTCCCCCGTGAGTGAATCCAAGCAATGCCTGCCTTCTTCCCCGGATGGACTGAGAGCTCTGTGAGGCCAAGAGCTCCATCAGTCTTCTCCTCAAGATGCTCCCCAGCACTTAGCACATAGTAGGCGCCCAATAAATCCTCGCTGGATGAATAAGTGAGTTAGACCAATGCTCGGGGCTCCCTAGGGGCTGGCTTGGGGCAATCTATGTGCCCCATGAAGAAGGCAGGAATTACCTAGGGAAACTGAGGCTCAGCGATGAGCAGCGACTTGCTCAGAGACACAGCTGACATACGCTGGGCCGAGCCTCCGACCCAGATCCAGTCAGCAGGCCCCGGGCGCTCCACCGGGCTGCCCGGGGCACACGGTATCCTAGCGCCTCCTCCTACCTGGCTTTGATAACTGGCTCCAATTACACTGGCATCATACGTAGTGATAGATCCACAATTGGTTATAGATTTAATTAAGCAAACCATGTCCCCAGCCATCTATTGTGTAATTGGCCGCAGAAGACACATTTCCCTGTGCCGAGCGGTTACAACTTCATTTGCCAGGTCAGCAGTTCTGCCTAAAGTCACAGGCAGCGGCCTGACCGTGAATATTATTAACTCATCCTCCCAGCACTGCGCCAGGCGACGGCATTCCTCAGCACTTCCCGGGGGGGCAGGAGCGGGACAGAAGAGGAAACTGAGGCCCACAGAGGGAGGTGAGTCGCCCTGGGCCACACAACCAGCAGGTGCTGGGCTAGAATTGGAGGTCAGCCCAGGCCATCCGACCTCACATCCCACGCCTCCCCCACTGCCCCCCACTGCATCTGACTGACTGCTTTGTTGGTTTGTTTAAAATATAGTGGGACCTCCTTTCTCGAATGTCTCCCATCTCGAACAATGCTGACAGCCCTCCCATGCTGATACCTGTAGGTCCAGTCATGCATCTCTCAGGGGGCAAACGAAGGAGAATGTGAGTCCGTTTCCCACTGTGAGCATCTCAGGGCCTTGTGCTGTGAAGATTTTTGCGGTTTCCTTGCTTTTGCTGCTTATAATTATTGTTATGTTTTCGTTCTTACTGTACATTTCCTTTCCTTTTTGTTAAATTTTCACGCACATTCCATGTCCTTGTTGTTTTCAAAGTGTTTATTGATAGGTTAAACAGTACAATAGACATGTGCTGTACAGAAGAAAAGTTAAGACATTTGGGGGTCTGGAATGGATTAATTCCATTTACATGATTTCTAATGGGGGGAAAAATGATTCCGTTTTGGAACAGCCTTCCGGATTTAATTAAGTTTGAGAAACAAGGTTCCACTCTGTGTGAGTGTGTGTGTGTGTGTGTGTGTGTGTGTGTGTGTGTGTGTGTGTGTGTGTGGTTTCTCTGAAACCTACTACTTCCCATCTTCTGGTTCTAGAATATAAGCTTCTGTTTATATATAGCGAGATCCTAGCGCCCGCTCGCAGGGTGCTGGGAGCTGCTGCTACGTCTGCCCCTGCGCCCAGCCTCCAGCGCCACTCCTGGGCCGGGACTGCGTCCATCCTGGCATCGGAGGTGCCCTTCACCAACCTGAACCAAAGGAAGCCAATTCTCCACGGGCGCCTCCCGAATAGAGCTGTTACTTTCGGAGCCGTCACCCTGTACATTATTAATAGATAGCGTGTGAAATATTTATGGGTGAGTGATGTGATGATATTTGAGATTTGCTTTAAATTAAGAAGGGATGGGGCCGGGGGAGCACAGGAGGTGAGGGTGGGCGGGACTGGTTGGGGTTGGTAGTTGGTGGGGCTCAGGGCCGGGAACCTGGCGGTGCCTTAGACATGCTTGCTGTTCTTTTTCGTGGAAGTTCCGAGTTCTTTATCGTTTTAATTAGATATTCCTCCCCAAGTAATACTAATCACGATAGGTAAAAGTGGAGGTGACCGTGGTCATCCGTCGATCACGCACTCTGTGCCGGTACCGTGCCCGGCTCTTTGCGTGGCGTCTCCCCAATCCCGCGCTGCACCTGTGACTAGTGTCTGTTTCACACCCAGGAGGCAGCTGCTCAGAGACAGAGATCGAGAGGCGTGAACCAGACCTGTCCGGGCAGCGTCGGGGGTCTCCACGCCCCCGCCACGTCACGCACCGTGGTGATGCTGGCAGTGCCCGGGCCATCCTGGCCTGTGTTTTGGGAGAGGCCCTGGGGGCTGGCACCTATGGAGACCATATTCTTCCTCCTCTAAGGAGACTGATGCTGGCTGTAGCTCACGCAGGGCTCACGCAGGAGGGCGGGCAAGGCGGAGAAAGCTGCCTGGGCCAACGATGAATTGCGGCTCCGCAGCAAGGACAGCCGGCCTCCCGGGCGCCCAGGTTCCCGCCATGCTCCTCCTGAACTTGGTCCCATCTCCTAAACCCCTGCTCCCACCTTAGTTCAGGCCTCGGCCTCGCTCGCCCAGGTTACCCTTCTCCCTGGCCCACCTGCCTCCCCCCATCCCCAGGCTGTCTGACCTCTCTCTCCACAGCCACCAGGAAGCCTAGTCTAGACCCCACGCCTGACAGGACTCATCCCGTACCACAGGCCTCCCAAGCCCCGAGGGAGGAAGTCCAAATCCTCAGCATGGTCCCCAAGGCACTACGTGATCCTCCTGCCCCCACCCTCTCCTCCTGATCTCTCCAGCTCCGCACCTCCCATGCACTCTCCTTCCAAACCAGCCTGAACAATTTGGGGTCAAACAAGAGCCCCACATTCTCACATCTGGATTTCTTTGCATGTCCTGTGTAGCTTGGACAATACCTGCCCCTCAACTGCTACCTCCCCCGACCAGACAGACTCCTACTCATTCCCCAAGACTCAGCTCAGGTGTCACCTCCTCCAGGAAGCCTTCCCGGATGGCCCAGGCTGGCTTGTGTGTTCCCACAGTGCACGATGCTCGTCTCCAGCCCTGCACACAGCCCACTGGGTTGTATGTGTCTGCTGATCTGTTTCCCCACCAGCCAGGACACTTCTCCAAAGCGGGGACCCTTCTCTGTGCCCCAAAAGCCCCGCACACAGTAGGTACTGAATAGACCCTCGAATTGCGATCGTGGGCTGGTCATTTAGTTTCCTCATCTGTAAAACAGGACCTACCACATCTGCATGCTCATCCATTCAGCAACTGTTTATTGAGTCCCTACCATGTGCTAGGCTTGAAGCTGGCCTTGGGCTTACGGCTGAGAACAAGCCAGCAACACTGCCGTGGACCTGACATTTCAGCAGCGGGAGGCGGAGTGACCCGTGCCGGCATCTCGGGGAAGTGCAGTGTAGGTGGCAGGAAGAGCAGGTGCAAAGGCCCTGAGGTGGCAACATGCCCTCTGAGCGCCAAGGGCAGGGCAGAGATGAGTAGGGGAAGGAGGGTAGAGAGGTCACGTTGCCATGGCAATGAATCTGCTACTCAGAGTTCAGCGGGAAACCACTCCGAGCAGCCGGGCAGCAGGACAGGGAGCAGGCACAGAAGCATGAGCACCGTGCCTGGCACCCAGAAATCACTCTATGGGCATTAGTGCGGGGGGGGGGGGGGGAGGTTACACTCATCATGAGCATCGTTATCACAGCTAGTCTGATGATGAAGGCGTGAATGTTGTTCGGTTCCCATGACACGTAGCTTCCCATGAGCAGCTCTGGGCCAGCAGGAGGGGTTTCTTTGAAGGACTTGGTGTTTCCACACGGGAGTTCCGCCGGGCCCCCTCAGACCCACACAAGTCTCTTTGCCTGTGCACAGGCTGTTCGGGGACAGGGGTCACCGCCCAGGGGTATCTACAAGCTGGGGATGAGAGAGGTGAGCGAAGACACCAAAATAGGGAGACGGGAAGGGGGAGAGAGAGGGGGAAGAAAGGGGCTCTTTCTGGTGTGAGATGTGTCCGGTAGTAGCTGAAAGAGACACTGACCCTGTCCCGGGGTTCAATCCAAGGGGAGGGGTGTGGCGGTCCAGTCCTGCCCTGAGGGCGCCCAATCTGATGGACGAGGCCCACCACCAGCCACCCTCCTCCTGTCCCAGGGGACTTCCCAAGTGCGGAGCCTCTGAAAATGAACCGCCAGAATGAAATATCTTCTTTCAGAAAGCGCGGCCAGGGAGCGAAGCAGAAGTGGAAGGCGGTGGCTGGTTGCCGACTTCGACAGAAATTTCTCCTAAGGGGGTGACCGGGGTCTGTGTTTAAATTCCCAGGAGAACCACGGGAGCGGAAATAAAACGAGCCCCAGCCAAGCCCAACGTGAGGCTGGCCAGCCCGCAGCCGCGCCGCGTCTCCAGAACATCTGGGCTCCTTTCTGATGACTGAATGAAAACACGCCCCTCCCACGCCAGGAAGGAGGACACAGAGAGGAGGGAGGAAGCGTCCTGTGACACGGCGGCGCCTTTCCTCCCGTCTTCACTCTGGGCGTTGGCACATGGTTGAGTCCCACTGCCAGCCTTCTTCCCCTTCTCAGTTAACAGCAATCTGCTAAGTGGCTTTTCCCAGGCAGGTGCCTTCTGGGCACGGGGGACGCTGCAGTGAGCAAGACAGTGGACCCCCTGCCCTCATCGAGATGAAGGTCCGTTGAGAGAGAGGGGCACGTACAAATAGTCACGTACATAGAATATTTTCCGTGGGGGATACATGCTACAAAGAAAAGAAAAGGGGAGAATGGCCGAGTGACTGAGGGGTGTGGAGCGGGGAAAGAGCCCTCAGAGAGAGGATAGCTGAGCTGACCCCAGTCCCAGCAGGGCCAACCAGGAGACCACCCAGGGGAGAGGCGTCCGGGGAGAGGGCACAGCAGAGGGGAAGTCCTGGGACTGGCACGCGCTTGGTGTTTTCAAGGAAGAGAAGGGATGCCGAGGAAGCTGGAGGCACGTCCCTGTGTTACTAAAAACTCGCCCTAGCTGTTTGGTTCAGTGGATAGAGCATCAGCCTGCGGACCGAAGGGTCCCGGGTTTGATTCCCGGTCAAGGGCACATGCCCGGGTTGCGTGTCCGATCCCCAGTGTGGGGCATGCAGAAGGCAGCCGATCAATGATTCTCTCTCATCGTTGATGTTTCTCTCTCTCCCCCTCTCTCTTTCTCTCTGAAAGCAATAAAAACATATTTAAAAAAGGAAAAAACTCAGGACGAACTTCTCAGACGTCAAAGGGCTGTGAGGCCGGATTGGGTGCCTGGGGACGTTGTCCTCCAGCAGACATGCGCATCCACGCAGTCCGAGGGGGAAGACGAGCGAGGAAGTGTTCAGTCTCCAGATCTTCAAGTCAAGGTGAGGTGCCGTGTGCTGGGGTGACGACTCTGGCGTGCGGCTGCGGAAAGCTGACTCACGCCAGGCTCTGTGTCAGTGCTGTGAAAACCTCAACGTGTTTCATCCACATGACAGCTTAGCGAGAAAGGTACTAGTATTCTCCCATTTTACAGGTGAGGACACTGAGGCTCAGAGCTGAGAAATACTGAACAGCGAGACCCAGTGGTTATGGCAGCTCAGGATTCCAATCCAGGCCGTCTGGTTCCTGCGTCTCATGTAACCTGGTTGCTGTCTCCTCTGATGGAGCCAGAGGACTGAAAAAATGACACTTCTTCCCCGAACTCCCATTTGGCTTGATGACTTAGGGGAGAGATGCTAAGTAATTCAACCGATAACTTCTCCAAAACATTATTCTTATACCACGGCAGACACGGATTGATGACAGAGCGCCAGGCCAAAGGTGCATGCATTGATTGCTAAGAGAAAACTCGAGACTTTGGGGGGAAAGTTGGCCTCTTCTAATGGCCTGGGAACAATATGCCATTCTACAGATGAGCAAACTGAGGCCCAGAGAGCAGAGGTGACTCGTCCCCAGAGCTGTCTCCCAAGGCAGGAGGCAGGCCCCTGGGACCCTGGGACATGGGGATCCAGTGACCAGGAGACCTGAGACGTCGTGGGAAGCTGGGGGGAGACAGGGACGGCAGCCCAGCAGAGCCGGTGTGCTGGCTCCGATAGCGCACCCAGGACAGGCCCGAGAAGCCGAATCTACTCCCACTGGCCAGTACCTCATGGTTTGCTCAGCAAGACCTCACCCAGAGCCTAGGGATCTGAACCTAAGACTCTTGTAAGGTCCAGACAACATAAATATGTATGTTTACATACATGAATGATTTATGTTTAGCTGAACCTTATGAAATTGCTGTTATTCCCATGTGTTGTTCTACCACAAAAAGACAAGTTCATATGGTGAGACCTGACAGGTGCGCTATAAAGGTATGTGTGTTTGCGTGCGATCTGTGTAATAACGAGGAAGCACCTCCAACTGGGTCAGAGAGGAGACGGAGCCCTGAGGTCCAGGGACAATGCTACCGCTTCCATGCTGGGCGACCCCAAGCAAACGGCTCGCCCTCTCTGAACCTGTTTCCCGGCTGGAAATGTGAGGGCGCTGAGACCGGCCTCCAGGGCTGCTGCGGGGACCGCAGGAAGGGGCAGCCCAGGGCCAGCCCCGGTGAGGCCTCCAAGAGCTTCTCAGGCCCATGCCAGCCCCACCAACACATGCCCACTGGGGCCGGCCCTGGGCAGCCATGTGGCCCCACAGGGTCCCTGGAGGACTTTGCCCGCAGAAACTGACTCTCACCTGGGGAAGCATCGCTTTTCCTGAGGCCCGTCCCTCCCCCATGCCTCCCAGTTCAAAGAGTAATGTGGCACCAGCTGACAGATGTCCCAGCCCCAGCGCCGGGCCCAGTCTGGTTGCAGAATGACCTTCTTCAGCCATCAATCGACACGGCGCTGCCCAGAAGAGAAGCCATCCCCAAGAGAAGCCACCTTCAGTTCCCCACTCACCCATCCACCTGCAGCGAACTGCCCAGCGAGCCCCCAGGGAGGCTGTGTTCGCACTGGGAGGGCCTCTGGGTCTCAGTGCTGCGGGGTGTCCTGGGGCAGGCCCACACCCCCTCTGGGCCTGGGTTTCCCTTCTGCACATTTAGTCTAAAAGTGTTAAAAATCAACTGAAAATCAGGAGAAAAACCTGCCAGCCCCAGAAAGCTGCCGCTGGGTGGACCCAGGCCTGGGAGGAGAGGTGGCAACCAGACCTTTCTAGAAATCAGCTCTCAGATCCCACCTCGGTGGCTGGCGTTAAACTCCAGCTCTGTGAGTCCCTCGCTGTGTGGCATTGGGCAAGTTACTGAACCTCTCTTACTCTCAGTTTCCCCATCAGTGAAATGAGGATGACATCCGCTCCTCCGGGATCTCATGAAGGATTCTTTTAAATAACACATAAAAATGGTATTTGCCATTTTTAGAGCCTGGGCTACATGCCAAGCTCTGTGCCATGGGCTCTATATGTCATCTCATTTCTTTCTACAATAACCCAGCCAAGTAGGTACTATTATCCTGCCCATTTTACAGAGGGGCAAAACGAGAGTCTGGGAGATTCAGTGATTTTTGCCCAGGGCATCCAGCTGGCAAGTGGCCAAGTCATGATTGGAACCCAGACAGCCTGGCGCCAGGGGCTATGGGCTCACCCACCATGCTGCGTAGATAATAATATGATCTAATGCCTGTAGAGTCCGGGCCCATGGTAGGGGCTCCATTGGCTAAAAGGACCTTCTGAACTGGGGCGTTTCCTCCAGGGCTATGCCTTAGGGCTTTGGATCAAGTCTGTGAGGAGGAATGAGTTCACCCATCTCTTCTGATGTAGATCAAAGCTTTGATGGGAGACAGTCTTGCCCTCTGATCTGCTTACCCTGAGCCGATTATAGCTCAGCACCCTCGCTGTGTCGGGACCTTTCAGGCTGTGCAGAGACCCAGGGAAGGAACGGGGCAGCGACAGGTATGCACAGCCTCTGCTCGGCCACCTGAGCACCCCCTGAGCGGAGAATAAGGGTGAGGGCATCCGAGAGACCTGGGATCGAATCTGGGCTCTTCACTGGCCAGCTGTGTGACCTCGGGCAGGTGCACTGACCTCTCTGGACCTCTTCTTCAACCCCAGGGAAATGGGGGTGTTGATGTCCACCTTGCAAGTTTTCGCTGCACAAAAGTGCCTGGCACATAGCAGATGCTCAGTAAATAGTAGCTGTCATCGCTTATTCTTTTATTTAGACAAGCCATGGTTGCTGAGCCATAGTCAGCCTGCTTCAGACTTAGCAGCTGTTCGCCAGAATCTGTCCGGCTGGCTTCAGCATACCCAGGAGTCTGAATGCAACCAAAGGCTTTTAGGAGAGTTGGTTGAGTTTCACTGCTAGCGATTTGCAAAAGTGTCTGGAGGCTCAAACCCAGTCTGGCTGGTTGTCCAGGGACCAGTCTCTAGACGGAAGGGTGCAGGCGGTGTGCTGAAGGTCCAGCTGTTTCTTGCACATCTGCAGAGAGGCCAGATGTATAATGAATTTAAGCTCTTCCTTTCCAGAACAAGGTTCTGTGGCTGTAGTTGAAAACCAAGCCTGGCTTAGCCCCAGAGGCGGCCAGAGCGACACTTAGCCTGTATTTGCAGAAAGGGCAGGTCCGTGCTAACAGCCTGGGGCCCTGCTCCAAGCCCCTTCCTTTAAAAGAGCCATCAGCCAGCCTGGCTGCTGCCACGCTGTGTCTGTAGAGTGACCACGTGTGGGATGGTGCTAAACCCCATCACTGAGATGGACATCACCCTGGATAGGTAGGCAGGGCATCACAGGAAACTGCCAGAGAGAAGGGCCAGATCTCAGATCTGAGCAGCCCACCTGGCTAAGCCCCAACTTCTGGCCATCAGCGAAAAGCAAGGATGGAACAGCAGAACTTGAAGAGGAAATGAAGAAAGTGAGGGTGCCAGAAGCCAATTCCAGCATGTCATAATTACAAGACTTTCATCAAAAGGTTGATGAAACTTGGGGGCTCAACAAGGGCTGAGTCACATCTGTAATCACCTGTTGGAACAGCTGGAAGGCACTTCCCCCAAACCTGAATAGGATGATTGTTTGCTGCCAGACAGCTCAAGACATCTCAATCTACATGTTATTGCCTCCTGTTGGCCAAACACCTGAAACAGCTGTGGGCTATTCCCCAATCTGACAATGCTTCTGTAAACCCTACCCTTTGAAGTGTATGTCTCCACCTTGCCTTAGGACAAATTGTGTTAATAAAAAGCAGGGGTCCTGAGACAAGGAGGACTAAGAACGAAGAACTTGGAACCTTTAGCTCCTTTAGCTGAAACTCCTCTGACCCCCAATGCCTTTCAAAATTATCTTTCGTCTCTGGACTCTTACTTAATCTACGCACAACCTTTCTCCAGATTGCTGAACCCTTCTTAATGCTGGGACAAGAACCCCAGCACAAGGGGACCAGTGTGTTTGGGGCTCCATGGGGGTCGGGGGATGAAAGTGGCCGATGTGGCTGGGAGAGGGGTGAAGCAGGAGGCCTGAGAAACAGTGCAGGCTTTCTTTCCACCTCTGCTGGGTGACCTTGAGGACTCGGTTTGCCCTTCCTGGGCCTTTTCTGCCTAATCTGAGGAACCGAGTGGATGTGACTGGGAGCCACACAAGATGGTTTCCCGGCTGCATCCATAGCCCCGGGCTCAATGCCTGGCACACGGAAAGGAAAGCCCCCATAAGTAATTACCGGATGAAGGTTCCTCCCCCTCCATCCTTTCGCAACGCAATTTTCCCAAAGGCAAGTTTCAGGTTAGAGAAGCATTCCGTGTTGGCACAGGCTGTTCCTGATGCAAGAAACAGTCGGTATGTATCTAATTTTAAAAGGCATTGATCCAGCCTGTTAGATCCTAATGAGGCAGAGACAAGGAGAGCCTTCGTTCCTGCATCATCTCTGGAATCGCTCTCCCCACGCAGCCACCCTGGGCTGACAGCTCCGCCGCCAGCAAGCACCTGGTGCCCAAAGCCAGGACGGCAGACCCTACCCACTCCAGCACTGGGCAGGTAACCGGGAGTGGGAGGGGCCCCCTGAGGTCCCGGTGAACTGCAGCTGGCCTCGCCACCCTCAGGGCCGCTCCTGTGCGCTCCTGCCAATCATTGCCGAAGGAAGTGCAAGGCTGGGCCGCCAGCGCTTACAATATATTATAAAGATGAATATCTAGATTTTTATGTGAAATCAGTGTTGGTAACGAATTCAACAATTAAAAAGAAAATGCACCGGATGAGGCAAACAGAACATTCTGCAGGCTGGATTCAGAACCCTGGGGGCCAATGCGCCTCGGACCTCGGATCGGAACCTATTGGAAGGGAGAAGATGGGCCCTTGCCCTGAGGCTCCGGCATTCGGATGGCGGAGACAGCCCTGCCCTTGGGATCCTGGGTCCGATGGGAGAAGCATCCCGTCGCTGTCCCAGCATTCCATCCGGAATGTGCAGACGAGGGAGTTCCGTGTAGACCAGACCACGGCCACGGGGAGCTACACGACGGACGACCAGCCTGGAGGAACTTGGGGTGAATGGGGGAGACAGCTCTGACAGCTTTCTGCAATCTCTTAACGATAAAGCCGCATGAGGGTGGGCAGGGGAGGGCATCCAGGTGGGAAGCAGAAAGAGGAGACGGGGCAGACCAGGTGCTGGGGTAGGAGGCAGGGAGACCTGGCGGCTGAACGGAGGGTGCCCAGGCCACAAGGAGGGGCTCCTGGGGACCGCTCGTTCCCATGGTCCCAATACACAGATGGGGAAATTGAGGTTCGAGGAGGGGAGGAGCGTGCCCTGTCCATGCAATGAACTGGTGACACAGGAGAGGAATGAAGTCACAAGAGAGCAGGCAGGGGATGGGAAGGGGCCCCAAAGCCAAGCTGAGGGACGGCTGCTTGGCGGTGTCCATGGAGGAGCCGACGCCTCCCCCCCTTCCGGGTCTGTGAGCTGGAGCCAGGTCGGGGCGTCATCTCCAACCATGGCTGCCCTTTGAGTTCACCTTTAGACTGTGCAGATTAATAGTTCCATCCATCTTCCTCCCAACAGGCTCCAGAGGTCTGGCAGGGACCGTCTGTGCGGCCCGGGGGGAGCCAGGGCGCAGTGACAACCGGAGGCCGGGCTGGGTCTAAATGGGCCCCGTGTCCCAGCCACGCCGCTCGGATCATTGGGATCCGGCAGAGGCTGTTTCCATCCGTATTAACGAAGTTGGGTTTTGTTTTTCACACACCTTTAAAGATGTTTTTCACTGAGGAATAAAACGCATAAGGGTGTGGAACTTAAATGAACAGCTCAATGACATTCTCACGCAGCTATATCCATGTAATTCCCCCCCCACCCGCCCATGTCGAGGCACAGGTCGTTCCTAGCCCCCCTTGGAGCTCCCTGTGGATCCCTTTCCATCAAAATCACCTTCCCCAAGGGTAACTATTCAGGCTCCTACCATCATCAGTTGGCTTGGTCTGTTCTTGGCTTTCATATAAATGGCATCATAGAGGGGATGGCCTATGGCAGATTGCAATTTGCATTCCTCTTCTCGCCTGTGACTTTGACACTCCTCCCATAAGGTAAGTGGGTCCTGTGTCCCCTCCCCTTGCACAGGTTGGACCTCCGTCTGTGACAGCCTCTGCTAGCAGAGTACGGTGGCAATGATGCTGCGTGACTTCTGAGTGGATCACAAACGGGCCACGTACTTTCACCCTGCTCTCTTGTGAGACTTAACCTTGGATCCCGGCCGCCATGCCAGGAGGAAGCTCAAGCAGCCTGTGGAGAAGCCATAGGAGAGGAATCCAGGGCCTGGGCGGACCTCCCAGCCAACAGCCAGCAGCCACCTGCCAGCCAGGTGAGTGGTCCATCTTGGAAGTGGATCCACCAGTCCCCGTTGAGCCGCCCACTGATGCCTCACTGAGCAAAGACAAACCACCTCCGTGCTCCACCTAAACTGTATCTCGTGAGCAAAACGAACAATGGTCCTTGTTTTATGCCACTCGGCCTGGAGTAGTGTGTTAGACAGCAGCGGATCTTTGACATACGGACCATAAAGAGATTTTAAGCAGAACAGTGATGTTCAAATAAGTCTTTTATCCTTGGGTTCAATGAAAGACTCAACACAAATTGGCTTACGGGAAAAAGTAAAGATAGAAAAATGATATGTTGGTTTTCATGATGAAAATGTTCAAAGGGGGTTTGCTGGGGCTGCTATAACAACATACCACAGACTTGGGCGCTTAAGCAACAGAAATCTATCGCCTCCCAGTTCTGGAAACTAGAAGTCCAAGTTCAAGGTGTCGGCAAGTCAACTCCTTCCGAGGACTGAGAGGAAGAACCTGGTCCTCTCTCCTTGGCTTGCGGACGGCCGTCTTCCTCCCGTGTCTCCACGTCACCTTCCCCCTGTGTCTGCACAGCCCAGTGGCCCCTTTTTACAAGGACACCGATCATACGGCCTCAATGAAGCATCCCCCTTACTCCAGTATGACCCCAACAATTGGCACCTGCAACAAGCCTATTTCCAAGTGAGGTCATATTCGGGGGTTCTGCGGGTTAGGACTTCAATATATGAACAGGGTGGGGGATACGGCCCAAACCACAGGGGTGGCCAGGGGCAGGCCTTCCTGGCTGCCACCGCCTCTCTCCACCTCTCAGCTTTGCTTGTCCACCTTGGAGTCATCCTCAGGCCCCACGTGGTGCCTGGAGGCTCCAGCCCCACCGCTCAGGGTCTCAAGTCCCAGCAGAAAAGAGAGCTGCCTCCCTCCACTGCAGAGTCTCCTCCCACCTCCTCTCCTCGGATTGGGCCCTGGAGCCGCCCGGAGGTCGGTTCCTGCAGCCCAGGAGGGCCGTGCTTTCACGGGTCAAGCCTGAGTCACGGGTCAGGGTTGCCACGCCCAGAAGAAGAGTGATGGGGCCCACGAAAGAGCCAAACAGCAAACGCTCACCATGGAGACAGGAGGACGTTTGGGCCGGAGCCGGTCGGTGAGCGGAAACAGAGAGAACAGCTGAATGGCTCCGGGCTGACCTCCCCACAGCCAGCAGCACCCTTTCAGGGAAGGGTCCTGCCACCCCTTCATCTCGTGCGTCACGTTCCTACTCGAAGAACGGAGTGCTCAAAAGCCAGCCCTGAGATGATAAGAAAGAAATAATATTTAAAGGCACTTACTAAAGATACGCCGAAGGCCCTTCCAATGTCAAACAGCTGCGAGCAAACCTTAATTTGATGATCTACGTGTTAATGAATCCCAGACATGCAGATTAAATTCTCCTCAAGTCGCACGTGGTTTTAAAATGTATTTCTCTCTGGCGGGTCTGGTTCGAAACAAGGTTAACCAAACACCTGCGCGGCAGGTCTGCTGATCGGGGGCCCTGACGCTGATCGGGGAGCTGAAGACATGCCCTGGCTCCGGCCCCGGGGAGCTTGCAAGCTGGACAAGCAGAGGGACACGTGGAGAGACACGTTAGCATCCACACGGACCAGCACGAGCCAGGGGAGGCTGTGAGTGCAGCCTGATGTGCGTGGTCCTGTCACTTAGCAAAAACCCAGCCACTGCCGCGTGCCAGGCCCCGCCCGCCCGCCCACCTGGGGCCATTGGGATGCAGTGTGAAGAGGAAAGCACAGCCTCTGCCCCCCCCCCCCCCACGCTCACGTCCCCGTCAAAGTGGGAGCTGGTACCTTCTATCACTTCCACAACCCGGCTTGGAGGGGACAGACAATAACTAGGGAGGCAGGTTGCTGCTCAGGGCAGCCCCCACGTCCAGTCGTGCTGGCAAGGACAGAGCATTGAGACAGGTCCCGGCAGCAGGAAGCAGGTTGGGACGGGGAGAGCGGAGCGGCAAGTCCTGAGGCTCTGGTGTCAGCACAGGCCTGGCCAGTTCAGAAATCACGGCAGGCCAGTGGGGAGTGGGGATGAGCGCGGGCAGGCCAGCACAGCGGGGACTCCACGGCTCGGGGGTGAGTGTGGTCAGACAGCGACACGGGTGCCCCTGAAACCCAGCACAGGAAACCCAGGCACGAGACAGGAAGAGAGCTGACGCCCCCACCCCTGGGAATCAAACGCACACGGGTCTGGAAGGAAGCATGACCAGGCCGCTGGGTGCCTGTTATTCACTGCTTCCTGATTGCGGGGGGAGGGCAGGGAGGGCGCTGGTCACGTGGGTGAGCCACTTCCGGGAAAGTCCTCAAGCTGCGTGTACAGGACCCGAGTGCATTCCTTTAGGCACATCAGTCCTCCATACGTGTCTCGTGAAGGAGAAACATCAGTGCACGGGAAAGAGCAAGGCCTTTACTGCAAAGACACATGCCAGTCAAAAGAGAGGCCTTAATGTAGTAGAGTGGTTACTTAGGGGGAAGGAGGGTGATGAGAGAATTGGCCAAAAAAAGAAAAAAGAAATAAAAAGCTTCCTGGAGCCCTGGGACACTGTCCCAGGCCACGGGTGACTTATGTGCATGGACCACATTCTCAACAACCTGTGATCCTGGTTAAGCTGACGGTCAAGTGGCGAGGATAAACCTGAGACTGGTTCTGTCATCCCTACTCAACAAATGTGTTAATTGAGCTCCTCATAGTGAATGAATAAGTGAATGAGTGAACGAATGAATGAGTGAATGAATGAATGAATGAGTGAATGAGTGAGTGAGTGAGTGAGAACAAAGAAGCCCTGGCCACTGACATGCAGGTGGGAAGGTGCTGAGGAAAGCATCAAGGTCAATGCTGTGGGTTTCCTCGGCCCCTGCAGGTAGAACCTCCCCCGCCTGCCCCCTCCAAGCCCACCTCTGGTCCAGGTAGGATCTGGCACCTTCTCTCACTTTCACAGCCTGTGCATGGCCAGGGGCAGGCACCCAGCAGCCAGCTGCCCGCCCCCCACTCGGAGCCTGGTGACAACATGACAGATGGGGAGCTCTGCGAAGCCCGAAGCCCGGCCGCCAGAATGACAAAAGGAAGGAGATGATAACTTTCCCTGTCCCCCATCTATTTTTATTTCTCTCTGAACCTTGAAAGACAAGGGTTCCAGCAAGTCGCTCCCGCTCGCTGATAGAGACGTGACGTGCAATGAGTTGCTTATCAATGTCCCAGCCCTGAGTTATGGGCCAGAGGTGAGAGGTGGGGCTGGGCTGGGCCAGGAAATGACCCGGCCTGGCCTCCGGCCCCTCCGAGCGGGGAGAAGCTCTCACAGGGGTGCAGAGGAGGCTGGGGGAGGACAGGGTTCCTGGGGCACCTGCATGAGGACCCCGCTGTCATTGGTGACTGTCCGACCCCAGCAGACCCTCCCAGGGCTTGGTTCCCTCCCCTGTCCTAGAGCAGGGGTCACCCCAGCCCCTCCTCCCCACTGGGAGGGGGGAGGTTGTGTGAACCTGCAGCAGATGTGTGGCCAACCGTCCGATCAGATGCCCTGAGACGGAATTCCTCCTGGGCATCCTCCCGGGTCTCAGCGCCTTCACTGCCTGACCACCAGGGTCCCCGCTGAGTCAAGGGCAGACCCTCCACGCTGGGGGTGAGGCCAGGCTGGAGCTACATCCCAGCGGCTCCATCCTCCTGCTTGTGAACCTGATGGGCCATTTCTCCTCTCCGGGCCTCAGTCTTCTCTTCTGTCCAGTGGGGACAAGCGGGTCCCATTGCTGGCTTCACTGGTGAGAGGCTGACACCTGTTAAACACATGTCCCGGGGTATCTGGCACATGACAGGCCAGCAGGAGGGGGTCCCTGTGACCTTGTGGAAGAAAGGATCCTGGGCCGAGGGTGAGCA
The DNA here is from genome assembly GCF_027574615.1 of Eptesicus fuscus. NCBI lineage: Eukaryota > Metazoa > Chordata > Mammalia > Chiroptera > Vespertilionidae > Eptesicus > Eptesicus fuscus. Next base: position 10,431,755 of record NC_072481.1, read on the forward strand.
GGGAAGACCCCTGAGAATGTGCCTCCTCAAATTTTGCTCTGCTTCCCCCTGTCTTAGTCAGACAGTGAAGCAGACAGGGACCACTGGCCCCACAGGGTGGGCTGAAGAATGATGGCGGGGGAGCTCCCATATTTACGAGGTGCCTCCTGGATGCGGGCACTGTGTGTGCGCAGAATCTTAGGGTTTACTGTGACCGGGCATCCTCGTGAGAGGAGATGGACCCAGAGGGGCTGCGTCCGTCTGTGGCTGAGGTCCCTGGCCTGAGCAGGGCAGTGTCCAGATCGGAGCCAGGTGCCCAGCGGTCCCCAAACCGAGCCTTCACCATCGTGCCCTCCCGTCTCCGGCACCCGTACTGTCTCGGCCGGTTCTCTCTGGGGAATGTGCAAAGGGGCCCTGGGTTGGGGGTCCCTCTACACACATCGCCATCCCTACCTCTGCACTACCGAGGTCCCTCCCCTTGTGCCCCAAGTCCTCCCTGCCACTTGGACTGGCCACCCCTCCTTCTGGCCCAGGCCGGGAGAGGAGGTGGGGCTAAGGCCTCAGCGGCAGGGCCCGAGGCCATGCCTGTCACCTGGATGCTGCCGGCCGGGCAGGTGAGTGGACGGGGCTCACCCTCTGTGGGCTCAGTCGGCTGCTACCAACCTTTTCCGAGGCAAAGATGGTGAGCTAGCATGGCGGAGGGCCGGGCTCACCCGTTCGCCCTGCTTCTTTCCTCCCTGGAGCACCCCGTAATCTGAGGTTTTCTTATTTACAAATCAGTGACTTGTTCATTGTCTGTTTCCCGACAGCCTGTGCGTTCCTGCCTGGTCACACTGCATCCCCAAGGCATAAACCCGCACCTGCCCTGAACTGGAAACTCAGGGAGCAGCTGCTGAGTGAGCGCTCACGGCAAGCTCGGCCTCCGTGAAGGAGGTAGGGTCTTCCCGTTCGCCGACGAGGGGATGGAGGCTCATTTGAACCCAGGACTTGGGAACTGTATTGTTCTGCCTCTAGGCCAGGCCGCCTCTTGGGGACCTTGCTTGAGAAAAGATGGTGCAATACAAACTGATGTGTGCAAATGGCAATGAAAATATCACGGGGGCTGCCTATAGGATGCCCCGGCCTGGGGGACAGCTATGGGAGACGCTGTAGGAAGTTCTGCTGCAAGCTGGTCCCTCCGGGTGGCAGCTGGCGGTGGCGGTGGGAGACCCCCAGAGGTGGCAGTGGCCAGCCAGGCTGTGCACCTGTGGCCTGAGGTTTCGGGTGGCGCTCACTCTCCTACAGGTCTCCTGGGCAAAGGGAAGGAGAGAAAGGAGAAGGCTCTGCTTAAACCCAGGCTCTCTGTCCTGCCATGGGGCACATGGGACTTCCTGGGCTTGGCTGGCTGGGGAGGGGCTCAATCCTCCAGGGACGGGCAGGACCACCAGGGGCCTGAGGGAGCTTGTCTGGGAGTTCCTTGTTAAAATCCCATATAATGACAGAGGGAGGCAAGGGAATGGCCCTAGACCTGGGAGAAGCTCACCTTCTGAGACCAGCACAGTTCAGACACTCATCAATCCACCACCTCCCAGCACAAATGAGGAAACTGAGTCCCAGGAGGCCAAGGAGGGGCAACTTGCCCAAGGTCACGGAGAGAGAAAAGACTGGCACTCGTGTGTCCTGAGCCACCCTTGGGGTCACCCTATAATAGAGGGGAGCAGCAGCCAGCTCTGGATGAGTGGCTGGGAGTGTGCAAAGTCTGGCAAACATGGGTCCCGCTGGCCAGCCTCGCCTTACAGGTGCCCAGCACCTGGGGACCCAGCTTCGCCCAGGCCTTTGGCTCTGCTGCCCCCTGGTGGTCACTGGCTGCAGTCTCCAACTCCAGGTCCCTGACTTGGCTGTTGGCTGGTCCAGGGATGGGACCCAACCAGAATATGAGGGACCAGGGAAGGGGGAGGTGGGGAGAGGGAGGTGAGAGGGCCACAGAGAGAGATAGAGGCTTGGCCTTCTCCCTTCTACGCCCCCACCACACACACACAGAGATGCTGGGAAGAGATCCCGAGGGGAGGGCAGAAGCCACTCCGTGTTGGGGTCAGGAGCACACAGGGCGCCAGCCCACTGTGGTGGGTGATAAATGGCAGCAAGTCCTTGGCGCTCCTGCCACCCAGAGGAGGAATCTGCTTCTCTCCCCTTGACCTTGGCCATCGCTGGGCTCAATTTGACCAATGGAATGCAGCCGAAGTAGCACCGAGTCAACCCCAAAGCTGGGCCTTAGGAGATCTGCAGCCTTTGCCTTCGCCTTTGCTTCTCAGAACCTCCTTGGAACCCAGCCACCATGTCACCTGGTAAAGAGGCCAGGTGGCAGGAAACCGAGGCCTTCCAGCAGACAGCCCGGCCGCTGCTGAGCCCTCAGCCGAAATCCAGCACCAACTGCTGCCTTGTGAGGCAGGCACCTGGGCATTCCAGCCCCGGCGTAGCACCCACGCAGCGGCACCCCGGGCCAACACCGTGTGCAGCAGAACCACCTAACCGAGCCCGGTCAACCCACGATCGTGAGAGACAGCAAATGACGCTGGTTATTTGAAGCCACAGCATTTTGGTTATCTACGCAGAAACGGACAGCCGAAGAGCTTCATCCCTCAGCAGCTGTGCGGACTCGGGCTTGTCTTGGCCTCGCGGAGCCTCCGTTTCTGTGCAGAGTAACAGTGCCCAGAATCCGAGGCGGGGTGTGCGCAGCACCGAGTGCCCAGAGCCCACTAATAACGGACAGGTTTTGAGCATGTCCCTGGAGCCAGGCAGCAGGCTCGGCACTCTGCACACATCATCCTATTAAATCTCACGGCAGCCATCTGAGGTACTCAGTTCTACAGATGGCAAAGCAGGTTTCCCAAATAAACTCCTAATTCCCAACGAGGGAGTTAAGGTATGGAGAAGATAAGTAACTCGCCCAAGTACTTAGCTGATAAGAAGAGCCAGGATCCACGTTCATACAGCAAACACAAAGTAAAAGATAGCTGTTAGCATTATCACCAGCTCCACTAGCATTATTGTCACCACCACTACCATCACCTCCATCATCATCACCATCTCCATCATCACCATCATCATCACCATCCTCCTCCACATCTTCATTAACACCATTACCATCTCCATCATCATCTCCATCATCCTTATGGCCATCATCATCATAATCACCATCTCCATCATCACCATCATCATCATCACCATCTCCATCATCACCATCATCATCAGCATTATCATCATCATTACTATCATCACCATCATTATGCTGTGTGTCCACAGGAAACTGGCTGAACCTCTCTCAGCCTGGGAAAACTGTGGGTTGGACCCTCAGCCGAGAAGATGAGGTGCACAAAGCTATCCTCACTCTCTCTAGCTCCCCCCACACAAGAGCCAGCACAGACATGTGAGTCTTCACCCAACTTCACTTCACTTCTGGGCAAAACTCCCTGAACACCTGGGAATCGAAGCCAAGATCTTAGCACCGGGGCTTCCTTCCCCACCTCTGAGCTGACCAGAGCCCATGGGCCTCTGGAAGGTGCGTCTGGCCCTTTGGCCCCTCCTGTCTCCCCAGCAGGCCCTGGGCAAAGACTAAGCCACATATGACCAACACGTATTCTCCAATTATTGGTTCCTCACGTGTATTTCCTGAACCCCCATGGGGGCCATGTACTCTGGTGGCCCACACCTACTCAAACAACTAGATGAGAATAAGTTGGGACAGGCTTAGACCAAAGCAGGTTCCTTTAATTCCCAGGCATGTGACTGTGGGCAAGTCACTTAGCCTTTCTGTCCCCATATAATGACTATGTCCCCAGGAGTGCACAGCCCCTCCCACGGCACCTCCCAGACCTCTTCCGCACCCCTCTCCCTGGGCACTGGCATCAGACTGAGTCTGGTGTGGACGGAACAGTGGGGCTGACCTCAGGACCCTCCAGCTCCATGGCCAATAGGCTGGGCAGGTGCCTTCAGCCATGGAAGAGCTTCCCTACGACTCTGGTCCTTGCTTTCCCCAGCTCTGAGCTGCTTCTAGGCTGGAGAGAAGGCATGGCCTGTCTGTCAGTCAGGGTCACCAGGAAGTGGACCTGCCTTTGGATCCCTGGGACGCAGCCTTTGCTCATCACTGATGCCTTTGCCCGGTGGCCGCCTACACAGGAGCGGTCATCACAGGCCATCGACGTCTCAGTGTCGGGCTCCACAGCTTCACTCCAAACCGTTCCATCTCTCAGGATCCCTAAGACAACGCTACCCCCTCTCAACAGCCCACTCTGTCCCAGCACAAGTCCAAGAACTTTCCACATGTGCATCCCTTGAGCACCTACTACGTGCTGGGCAAGCTTCTGAGCACGTGGGAGAGAGCAATGACAAAAGCAAAGATCCCTGCCATTGCAGAGCTGATTTTCTAGCACGGAAAGAGAAAAAAGAAAGTAGTAATAATAGATAAGTAAATTATATAGTAGCTGATAAGTGCTACGGAAAAAGGAAAACCACATGGGCAAAGGGATCGATATTGCTAGGAGAATTTCATTGTCCATAGGCTGGTCAGGATGGGCCGCGTTGAAAGGTGACGTTGAGCAGAGACTTGAAGGAGATGAGGGGATGAGCCAGGCAGATAAACGGAGCAGGTACAGCCTGTGCAAAGGCCCTGGGGCAGGAAGGAGGAGCTGCCATGTTCCAGAACAGCAAGAAGGCTGGAGTGGCTGGATGGGGAGGGGGGCAGCAGGAGACAGGGCCCCATAAGGACTGAGGCTCTGCGTGGGGCCGCTGCGGGGTGCTGAGCAGAGCTGTGTCAGGCCTGCCTCCCTTTTCCAAAGCTCCCTCTGACTGTGGCGCGAGAGCAGCCTTGTCCGGTGGCCACGGGGAGACCCGTGAGGAGGCTTCCCAGCGATGCAGGGGCAAGACCGTGGCGGCTGAGGCCAGGGTGGTCCCAGCGGAGGTGGGAGAGGTGGCCGGGGCCTGGGTGTGCTTGGAAGGCAGAGCCCTGGTAGGACGCCTGGCAGACCGGATGTGGCTTTATTTCAGCTCCACAGCCCCTCTGAGAGGTGGGCGGGTTAGTCCCATTTTACAGCTCAGCCAACTGAGGCTGCCGACTTCAGTTGCTCTCTCCCAGCTGGCTCCGGGCCGTGCAACCCAGGGTCGCTCTGCGGTGAGTGGCACTGTTGGGGCCCAGAAGCCACCAGAGATGAACTTGGGGCCTTGAGCAGAGGGTGGTTAAGGGGGCTGACACCTGCCCGCCCAGCACCCCATAAAGTGAGCTGGAGCATGACTTGATGGCCCATTAATGGCCCAGAGCTCAGAGCAGCCATGTCCTCGCAGTTTATAAGCTCATAACGACACCGTGGTCGCGGCCACACATCCCTGCCTCCTTTAGCTGAGAATGAATGGGCTTTCCTGGGGCATCTCTGGTCCACCCCCTACCCCGTCCCCATTCCCCTTTAGCCTCCCCCCCACTCCCCACTCCAAGGGCTCAGCCTGTGGCCATGCACCCCCTTCCCCTCCCTGCCTCTTGGCTCCGACCCCCTTCCTCACCCCCAGGAAAGCCCCCTGTTGGGTGCAGGAGAGGACCTACAGATGCCAGGCACTCCCTGTGATCACCAAGCACCCCCTTAAGGTCAACGTCACAGCCCGCACTACACAGACGGATAAACTAAAGGGACTTACCCAGGCTCCCGGTGATGCCCTTAGCCCTGCCCTCTGAGCCACGTGTGGTCCCCAGCCCGTGTGTGTCAGTGCATGGCACCCAGATGCCATCCTGCCCTGGCATGGCGGGCACACTTGCTACAGGGACCCCCTGCACATGGGACCGGAATCCCGATGGCCCTTGCCACCTGCTTTCCCTCTGGCTTGTCCTCTGCACCACGCGGCCAGCAAGGGCTCCTCACGCAGCCCCGAGCGCTCCCTCCGCACCCGGCACAGTTCCAACCCCCGTCACTCATTCACTTCACCCAGCAATGCTGTGAGAGGTGCATTTGCCCCCTGACAAGTGAGGAAACTGAGGCACAGGAAGGCTCAGTGGCTTGCCTGAGGTCACATGGATGGAAAGGCTTTGAACCCACACACTGCCGGCTCCCCTCCTGGCAGGTCTGGGCTGCTCTCCCCCTACACCCCCCCTCCCCCCCCCCCCCCCCGACCACACACACACACACACACTCCTGAGCATGGGGTGCCTGCAGCGGCTGGAGAAGAGGTGGCTGAGTCATCCCCACCCCCACGCTCAGGGTCTAGAGAGCCTCTACCCACCCCCAGGCAACCACCAGGGGGGCAGTGGAGCCCCCAACCCTCAGGAGCTCACCACAGGTACCTGGAGGGACTTTGCAAGGGGCTCAGGCGTCCAGGCCAGAGGAGGCACCATTCAGCCCACACTTGTGACAGGTGGGGCCCTGGCGCCACCTTGTGTCCTCCTGCAGCCCTGCAGCTGGCCACCCCGCAGGTTTGAACACCGGCTGGGCTTTTTTTTTTTTTTTTAATACATTTTTATTGATTTCAGAGAGGAAGGGAGAGGGAGAGAGAGCTAGGAACATCCATGATGAGAGATTGATCGGCTGCCTCCTGCACGCCCCCTCCTGGGGACCGAGCCTGCAACCTAAACAGGTGCCCTTGACCAGAATAGAATCATCTGGGCTGGGCTCTTAAACCCAGACCTCAGGCCCTGTCGCGCCACCTTCGGTTCTTGCCCGCTACATCCGCGTCCCACGTGGACGATCATTTAGCCCATACGTTGCGCTTTACATTCACTCGGTGACTTTCAGTGGGTGCGCCTCAAAGGCACTGGGGAGCCGCGGGAATGTCTGAAAGATGCAGCACCTGACTATTTAGTCAGGGGCCCCGCCCTCTCTTCCCTCGGATCGTCAAGTAACAAAATGACAGCAGCCAGCACCACAGCAGCCAAATGTGGATGAATGAACCAAAATGACAACTATTTCTTGTCAGCTCAGCAAAATCGTAATGTACTACAGTCATTCGTTTGCAGGTGCGCTGAGATGAAAAGGTTGAAGGTCGCTGCACCAGCTCATGTTTTACTTAGCTTCATCGTGGGCAATGTTGCTGTGAAACCCCAAGCCTGATGTGCTCTGTGCATGTTTTTCTTAAATAAATACTAAATACGCAATTTCAAAACCGGTATCCGTGTGCCTGGGAAAGCGGCCTCCCCACGCACTGCTCCTTCCGAGCTGACCCCCCCCTTCATGGGCCAGTCCACCGAGCAGCGCCCCCCGCTGAAGGAGGCAGGCCCGGTCCCCATCCTCGCCCAACTCAGGGCCCGGGGCAGACATTACCCAAAGAATCACAAAAGTAAATACAAAATTACAACTCAACAAGGTTATTAAGTTATAAACCTGGCTCGCTATGAGGAAGTAGAGAATGCTGGGTGAGCCCATGGTAAGGGGATTTGACTGGTTGGGGAAGAGTCAAATGGTTGGAGGGCTTCCTGGAGGCGGTGGTGCTTGCGCTAAGATCTAAAGCAAGAGCCCAGCCGGTGTGGCTCGGAGCTTGAGCATCGACCTATGAACCAGGAGGTCGAGGTTTGATTCCCGGTCAGGGCACATGCCTGGGTTGTGGGCTCAGTCCCCAGGAGGGGGGCGTGCAGGAGGCAGCCAATGGATGATTCCTCTCATCATTGATGCTTCAATCTCTTCCTCGCTCTGAAATCAATAAAAAACATTAAAAAAAAAAAAGATGTAAAGGAAGACCAAAGTTAACTAGGGAAAGAGAGAAGGGAAGGGTGGTCTGGGCAGAAGAAAAAACAAACAACGAAACAGCACTTACAAGACCCCTGAGGCAGGAGGGGGCCTTTCCCGGGGGCTCTTCCTCTGGGTCTTGGAACTGACCTGCTGCCGGGGCCAGGCTGGGCCTCCTGGCTGTGCAGCCCCCTTCTGTGCCCTCCTTGTCCCCACTGCAGCCTCACTCCTCACCCAGATCCCCGGCCCTACCAGTGGCCCTTGGCCTAGTTCCTTCCTCGTCCCTGGAACCCTGCAGTGTTGCTCTCAGGCTCCCCATTTCCGAATGAAGGAAGCGGAAGCTCAGAGCTGTCCAGCGGCTTTCCCAAGGTCACACAGCTTGGCAACGCCAGGATTTGCCCCCTCAGCCCAGTGGCTGTGCTCTCTGGCTGTACCAGGCTGCCTCTCAACTGCGCCCCAACTCTTACTTCTGCGGACCTCACACCGGGAGACCCGGGAGCCATGCCTGACTTGGCACGAACCTGCTGGCAGATCCGGGCAGGGTCCTGCCCTCTGAACCTTCGTCTCCTCGGCGGTAACATAAGAAGGGACGAGGGGAGCTGAGTCAGAAGCCACGGTCAGCGTTTGGATTATTAAATGTGTCGGAGAGGGTGCATTTGAGAATAGAAACCGGTGTATGGAGCGTAATGTGTATCCTTGGGCAGTTTTACTTTGAATTTTATTTCATTTTAATTTCTGAATAGCTCATACATTCACATGCTTCACAAACCAAAAGACATAAAAATGTACACAGTGAAGTGCTCCCTCACCTGCCAACTCCCAGCACCCTCCCGAACGGATACCCGCCCGAACAGGTAACACTGCCCAGTCTCCTGTACGTCTTCCCAGCACTTCTCCTGCGTATCCACCCAAATGAGAATACAGATTCTTGCCCAGCCAGCGTGGCTCAGTGGTTGAGCATCAACCTACAAACCGGGAAGTCACGGGTTGGATTCCCAGTCAGGGCACACGATCGGGTTGTGGGCTCGATCCCCAGTGCAGGAGGCAGCTGATCGATGATCCTCTCTCATCATTGATGTTTCTATCTCTCTCTCCCTCTCCCTACCTCTCTGAAATCTTCAATAAGAATGTTTAAAACAAAAGCATATGTAGTCTCTTAGTCATCCCCTTTTGACACGAAATGTAAAATTCTAAACACAGTCTTCCCCCTTAATTTTTTTTTTATGATGGTATTCCACTACATGGATGGGCCATAATTGAACCAGCCCCTCATTGCTGGGCCTGGGTGGTGTACCAATCACTTGTTATTATAAGCAATGCAGTTGATAGACGAATCACCTTGTATACGGTTGTCATGTCAAGCATGTGTGTGCAAGTATTTCCATAGGATAAATCCCCAAAAGGGAATTGCTGGGTCAGCCAGGAGATGCATTTGAAATGGTGATGATATTGCTAAGCGGCCCTCCACTGTGTGGGCACCAGGCCCGGGCTCTCTGAGACCTTGTCCCACCGGCCGAGTAGGAGACTGCCGGGGTTCTTATTCTGGCATTAAGGAGGGTTCGGCAATCTGGAGAAAGGCTGTGTGTAACTGAAGTAAGAGTCCAGAGACGAAAGATAATTTTGAAAGGCTTTGGGGGTCAGAGGAGCCTAGCTGAAGAAACCAAGTTCTCCGTGTCTCAGGACCCCTTGCTTTTTATTAACACAAATTGTCCTAAGGCAAGGTGCAGACACACACTTCAAAGGGTAGGGTTTTGTACAGAATCCATTGTCAGATTGGGGAATAGCCTACGGCTGTTCAGGTGTTTGGCCAGTAGGAGGCAATAGCATGTAGATTAAGATGCCCTGAGCTGTCTGGCAGCAAACAATCCATTTAATGCATCCTTTTCAGGTTTGGGGAAATGCCTTTAGCCATTCCCAGCAGGTGATAACATGTGTGACTCAGCCCTTGTTGAGTCCCCAAGTTCCATCAACCTTTCGATGAAACTCTTGCAGTTATGACATGCTGGAACTGGCTTCCGGCAGGAGAATATTTCTCCCGCAGATGACAGCGGGAGGTGTCCTCTCACCTTCAGGGTTCGGCCGGTTTTCTAAGGGACATGGCACGTGGCTGTCGCTTTGAGGCACGGATCTTACTAGGAATGAGCTGAACGGCTCTTCGTGTGCTTAGGTATCACAGCAATTCCTTTTCTGCCAGCTGTTCACAGCCACTGCGAGGTGAGGTTGCATGGCTTCCTCATCCGTTTCTATAGGTTCTCGGCGGGGAGGTTGGCCCTTTGCCTCTGGTGTGAATGACAATTTCCCCCAAGTTTGTCATTTGTCTTCTGACTTTGTTCATGATGGGTTTCTTTTTTCAGCATGCAAAGTATTTTCTGCTTTTAACTAAGTAAATGTATACATTTTAACATGTCTTTTATTGATTTTTAGAGAAAGAGGATGGGGGAGGGAGAGAGAGATAGAAACATCAATGATGAGAGAGAATCCTTGATCGGCTCTCTCCTGCATGCCCCCTACTGGGGATGGAGCCCGCAACCTGGGCATGTGCCCTGACCAGGGAATCAAACCAGGGACCTCATGATCCATGGGTGGACGCTCAGCCACTGAGCAACACCGGCCGGGCTATCCATCTTTCTTAATGGCTTCTAGATTCGGGGGTTGTAATGAGAAAGTCCCACACATTAAAGTCACCCAGAAACTCTTCCCCGTTTCCTTTGAACACACGCATGGTTTCATTTTCACCTTTAAATCTTTGGTTCCTTTGGAATTTGTTTGGGGTATAAAGTAGGATCCCAGCATTATTTTTCTGCTGGTGCATAGGATGACCACCAGGTGGCCATACAGTGGTCCCAGCACCATTTACTGAATAATTCGACTTTTCTTCCCTGGCTGGGGTGGCAACTTTATCCAATACTAAATTCCTATCTGAATGTAGGCCTCCCTCGGGGGTTTCTGCCCCATTTCATTGGTCTGTCCCAGAATTTGTGGTCAAAAGCACAGCGTTCGAGTGACCGAAGCTTCATGGTGTGGCGGGTCCTCCCACGTTTCCCTGGCTCCTCCCGCTGGTTCACTTTCACCAACTTTAGGGTCCACATAGCTAGTGCAACCAACACCATGGCTGCTTCTGCCCGATTCAAAGTATATTTATCAATTAGCTTAGAGAGAATTGAAGTTTCATGGGGTCGAGTCTCCTTCCTGAAACATGAGGTATCTTTCTGCTTGTCCACACCCTTCTGTCCTTCAGTCGTTTGGTTCGTTAACGTCTTTCTTGAAATAGAACGTGTCTACAGAGAAGCCACACGTCGTGAAGGGTGAAGCTCGGTGAATTTTCGCAAAGGGGACGCCCCGTGAAATTTCCACCCAGATGGAGAAGCAGAAAATGACCAGCACCCCGGAAGCCCCTCGGGACCCCCGTTTCCAAACCCATCCTTCCCAGAGAAGCCCCTCTCCCCACTTCTGTTCCCGTGAGTCTTTCCTGGTTTTGAGCAGCCTGATTTTTGAGTCACCCCGTCTGGACTCTTTGGTACCCGGCTTCCTTCACGGATCATTGTGTTGGTGGGACTCATGCACGCGGTCAGGCATGGCCGTCCTTTGCCCATGACTAGAGTTTTCCTTGTGTGACTATATCGCCGTGTGTTCAAGCATTCTACTTCTGGTGGATGTTTGGGTTGTTTCTAGTTCAGGACTATTAGGAACAGTGCTGCTGTGCAACATTCCAGGCCACGCCATTTCATGCAACAATGGGCTCATTTTTGTTGGACCCTCCTACAAGCAGCATGGCTGGGTCACAGGAGATGTGTATTTGAACTTCGGCAGATGCTGCCAAATGGTTTTCTAAAGTACTGGTACTCATTCCCACTCCACCAGTGGTCTGCTCAGACCTGGTCTTCCCTTCTTCCTGGGCACATAGTGGAACTACATTTCCCAGACTCCCTTGCAGCTAGAGAAGGCCACAGGATGCTGAGCCCTCGTCAATGACCTGCGATGGAAGTCTAGGAGTGCCTCCTCCACACTCCCTTCCCTTTCCTTCTCTCTGGAACCCACAGTGACCCGGCCTCAACTGAACAAACAGTGGCAGTGCCCTGTGGGGGAGCCGAGAAAGGAGCTGGAAGTGATCTGGCTTCCCCACCCACTCACCAGGGACCTCATGATCCATGGGTGGACGCTCAGCCACTGAGCAACACCGGCCGGGCTATCCATCTTTTTTAATGGCTTCTAGATTCAGGGGTTGTAATGAGAAAGTCCCACGCATTAAAGTCATTAAGCAGCTCACCTCACCATGTCTACATGGGAGAGAGCGAGACTCTCAGTGTCTTCTTGTTGTGAGTGAGACCTTTTACCCTCAAGAATACAGGAATTGGTACCAGAAGTGGGGTACCAAGTGGTCACATTGTCTTACCAGTCAGGCAGTGGATGAGTTGTTAATCATTATGACGATTTTCTATATCCGTTATCTGTCATGTAATAAGGAAAGGGAAGTGTGCTTCTCCTGGGATCTCATGTAACTTCTCCTTTATAGAGGCATCCACTGTATTATCTAAGGCATCTATGTCCGGAGCACTTCTTGTCCATAATACTCTCACGTGTTCTAAAACGCCTTTCTTTGGCTCATTCAATACTTTCTTAGTGGTAACTCCTCACTGTGTAATGTTAAGATTATGTTATAGTATTGAGATTTCTATTTGCATTCGCCTAGCATTCCTTTGCTGAGCTTTTATTTTCAACCATCCTGAATTACGGTTTAGGAATGCCTCTCATATAGAGCATAGGGTTGGATTTGGTTTGCAAATTTAATCTGATATTTTCTCCTTTTACTCGGCAAATTAAGCCTATTTACTCGTATTAACATTTCAGTACCTGTGGTCTGTCACATCCTTTTATGTAACTTTTTCCTGTTTTTATGGATTTTTGTTGTTGTTGTTGTTGTTGCTAATCCTCACCCCAGGATATGCTTTCCATTGAGGTTTAGAGAAAGTTGAAGGCAGAGGGAAGGGAGGAGAGAGAAAAGCATCCATGTGAGAGAGGTACACAGATTGGTTGCATCAAGCATGCTGGGGCGGGGGGTGGGGACCAGGGACCAGGGCCAAGGAACAAACCTGCAATCCCAGGTGCGTGCCTGCCCAGTGCATGAGCTGATGCTCTAACCACTGAGCAACGCCAGCCAGGGCTGCTTCTGTGGATTTTTAAAGTCTTTCACTATGTGGTGCTACTAGTACAGTGGTCGGCAAACTGCGGCTCTGTTGTCTAATGAGTTTGCCGACCACTGCGTGAGGCATTACCTTTACCCAGAAGTTTTGACTTCAGGTTAAAGACATTAGTACATTATTAAAATGTTTTTTAAGTGTTTTTCCCTAGCAGTGGTCAGCAAACTCATTAGTCAACAGAGCGGCAAACCACGGCTCGCGAGCCGCATATGGCTCGCGAGCCGCAGTTTGCCGACCACTGTACTAGTATATATATATATAATCTAATAATAGACAAATATGCAAATTGACCGCACCATCGCTACACCTAAGCCACGCCCACCAGCCAAGCCACGCCCTGCCAGCCAATCAGGATGGGTATGCAAATTACCCCAACAAAGATGGTGGCTAATTTGCATATCAAGGCAGCGTCGAAAGAAGCCAAGAGCTGCAGAAGGGAGTAAAGCTTCGAAGAAGCAAGCAAGCCGGGGGCGGTGGGGGAGGAGAAGGGAGGAGCAAAGTCAGGGCTGGGGGCGAAGGGAAACGCAGGCGGGCTGGAGGAGAAGGCGGAGCGGATGACAAGGGCAGGGCGGAGGCGGGGTAGAGTGCAGCAGGAAATCCTATTGCAGGATTTTTCCTGCAACGGGAACGCTAGTGTGGATATATATATATAGATAGATAGATAGATATATAGATACATATATATAGGTATAATACTCTTGCTCCACCACTTCTCAGAAAATGAGAAAATTAAGGTGTTTCTTATTCTTGCCCATCCCTCTCGCTCTCCTCCACCATCCCTCTTATAGGCATCAAAGTTCTTGGTGGTTTCCTGTGTTCTGTTACATGTGTTTACACTTCTTTTTTGATTTGTCAGCTTCGAATGATGTTCTTTGATTCCCAGTTACAATGGATGGGGCTCAGCAAACACACTCTTCCGTCTCCCGGCCCCTCCCATTTCTCCTCTGACATCATCAAGAGAACTGTAGCTCACACTTCTACGGGCCTCTGTACCCCCCACACCTGCGTTAGTCTTCGTTCCAAACGTAATCGCAACCAACACGCCACCAGTCACCGCCTGTGTTACCCGCTGGAGTCCACCTTCATCTTCATTCCTGAGACAGGCTGCCTGGGACCAACGCTCGCGGAGTTCCGCGATGGTCAGAACGGCTGTTGGGACGTCCTGGCCCTTGGAGGACACTCAGCGCAGCTCAGTATAAGCTCCTGCCTCGCACTTCCTTTCCTCGGTTGGATCTCCTGGGCGCTGCTCCGGCCTCTGACGGCACCTTAATATTGCTGGTGCCAGGCCCCCTCCGTCCCAGGCCGGGGAGAGAGCTGGGCTCTCCTGGTCCGATTACTTCCGGGCAACGCCTTCTGCTCCCACGATATTCAAGAGGCAGGGGTGCCATCGCCTCACGGGCTCCCCTTGCTGACGGTAAGTATGTTTGTGCCGTGTTTTCTCCCCATCACCTCCTCCTGCATGGTGTGTGGGACCCTTCGCCCCACGTGGCTTTTACCCCCGCCCCAGCTCTGTGGGCAGCCTTTGGGCGTCGCTGGTGAGTTCGCATGGTCTGAATTGCTTTGCTGCCGAAGACGGAGTCTGTGGGGGATCTGCACCCACCTTTTGTATGAAACCCGGAGGGAAAATGTAACAATCGCCGCCTGGTGCCGCCCGCTCCCCTCGGCTTTCTGCTGGGTCATCCCGGCAGCTGCCGCCCTGTGGCTGGACCCCCGGTGCCGTGCCCAAGGGGTGACGGCTCCCACCTCCCCCCGGGGCCGTCAGCTTCCTGTCGGGTAGGAGACCCCCAAAGGCAGAAGCTGTTTCTCCCGTCAGACTGGGAATTCTTAAAGGGCCCGAGCGGTGTCCCCCCATCAGAACAGACAACTTCCGAAGGTGGAGGCTGTATCCTCTCCGGTGGCCCCACGTAAACGGACAAGTATAGCGCATACTCTGAGTCCTAGGAAGAAAGCCGAGTAGGAAGAGGGAAGGAACGTGATGGAGGCTCCTATCTAGTCCGGGCGGACGTCTCTGAGCAAGTGACCTTTAAACAGAGCGCTGAGTGACGCAAGGGGCAGGCCAGGTGGCTGTCTGGGGCAAGAGCATTCCGAGAAGAGGGGAACCGCAGGTGCAAAGGCCCTGGGGCAGGCGTGTGCACCACTGTTTAAGGAATGGCAAGGGGGCTGGTCAGTGTGCTGGAGGGGAATGAGCAAGGGGCCGGTGAGGTCTGAGAGGCAAGCAAGCGCAGGGGGGTCGTCATAGGCCACGACGCCGTCTTTAACGTCACTCTGAGTGGAATGGAAGTCTCTGTAGGATCTGGGGTGGAGTGGGGCCTAATCTGACTTCCTTTCAAACGGATGGTGCTGAAGGCCGGTAGAGAGCAGGCCCTGGGAAGACAGGAAGTAGGAGCAGAGTAGGCTCACAGGAGTAAGTGTCTTGCCTTTGATACGAACCGACATTCGGCACTGGAAGCCTCAGGCCCCTGCTCTCGGCCACCCTGACGGAGTCTCCGGCCAAACTCCGTGGTACGAGGAGCCTTGGGGCCTGGCGACCAATGTCCTCCCTAAGGGCTGGCACCCTGTATCCTCACTTCCTTCTCTCCCCACAGCACTATTTGCCCTCCACTGACGAGATACGAAAGCCCTGACCATTAGGAGCTTTGAGGGGGGTGGGGAAGTAGTTTGTAAAGAGGCTACTGGGGGCGGATCTCCAGTCCAGCTGAGCCCCGCTTCCAGGAGAGAAATGTATACGATGACCACCAGGTGGCAGCATTGCTCTACTGAGAAGGCGGCGCCGCACTGCCGGGCGCTGGGAATGTCAGTCCCACCCGGAAGGAAGCGGACCTGTTCCCGTGCCCCTCCTGCCCCTCCTGCCAAGGGACCGTCACTGCTGGGATGATGGCAGGGAGTGTAGCGACGATTCCAGGCGTTTCCAAGACATTAGTACCTTTCACATCAATGGCTTCACCTGTCCCTCTCAGCAAGTTCTGTGAGGCCACCCTATTGTCCTGGGAGTCCTTTTCACAGGCGAGAACGGAGGCCCAACGAGGGGCGCAGGGCTGGCCCCAAATGCTCCAGTGGCTGATCCTCCCTCTCCTCCCTGAACCTGAAGCAGTGGCAGGAAGAGGGGGCGGGAATGTGCCTTCGCCTGCCCTGGTTTATGGGTCCAGGTGACAAGCCCTCCTGAGGATGAGAAGGGAGGAGACTGAGAGTCGGGTACATACTCGGGGACCCTTTTAGGGGCCACCAGAACCCCATCACATCAGCGGGTGGAGAGGTATCTAAAGTCAGTCCACGTAACATGAACACGGGATCAACAGTGATGGCAAAGGAGGAGCTACGTTTGTATTTGCCTGTCTTTATAAACACTCGATTCAGGGACTTACTATCCGTTGTTATCACTCCAAAAGAGAGGGCGTGGCTCCCCATGGCCTCCCCCACAGACCGAGTCAAACCCCAGGCTATAAGGCACCCAGTGCCTCTTCCTGAACACGGAGCTAAAGGAAAGCTGTTTAACCTTCTCCTGAGTCACTATTGGATTCGCTCATCTGTCTCCCCACACCAGACTGTTAGCCCCGAAAAGAACAGGAACGGGTCTCCTTACGCTCCAAAGGGTATCCTCAGCTCCCACCACCGGTGTGTGGCACACAGAGGTGCCAGTAAACCTGAATGAATGAATGAATGAATGAATGAATGAATGCCTTGGCCGAATCCCGTGGCCTCCACAAGGACGGTCCCTCCTGCCCTGAGCTTTGCACAGCCCTCGGGGAGGGAGCAATTTGCCGCTGCCTCAGGGGCCACTGCGTCCCATGAACCCCAGACTGGAGTTGGTTCCATGTCAAAAGCTCCCGCAGTCGGGTTGGGGTCTGTTCCCCCCGCTGATGGGCAGAGAGAGCAGAATGTGAGGTCAGCCCCCTTCCCCACTCCTGACCCCCTCCCACCCCCCCACCCCCTGCTGGATGGGCAGCTGGGAGCCCTGCCCAGGCTGCAGGCTGGAGAAGCGGGAGAGCCTTGCTCACAAATGACGTGTCAGCAGTCTGCGGGGAGATTGGGATCGCACCGGTTTGGAGCGGGCCTTCCCCGTGTCTCCCGGCAGGACAGCGGCTCAGGGACAAACAGAGCCAGCAGTGAAAGGCAAGGAGAGAAGGAGGGGAGGGGAGAGAGGAGAGAGAGAGGGAGATGAGGGAGGGGGAGGGGGAGAGAGACGGACCAGGATACAAAAGAGAGACGGAGACAAGAGACAGAGGCCCTGGGGAGGTGGAGACAGAAGTCACAGAGGACTCGGGAGAGACGTGGACAGAGGGACCGTTAGGACAGCTGCACAGGCAGGTCTGTGAGCGCAGTCTCCCGCCTCAGCATCTCTTTTCCGGACCCGGTGCTGAGTGTCTCCCTGTCTTTCCCGATGGCCTCACTGCCCCTGACCACCAGCCTGGGGAGGACCTGTGCCCACGTCACACAGCAAAGCTGTGCCCAGCCAGGGTCAGCTCAGGGCTCCTGGGCCAGGGCGACAGGCTGTCCGTCCTCAGGGCTCCCTGTTGGGAGCAGAGCCTCTGACCCTCCAAGACGGGCGTGCAGAGGTCACCCCCCCTCACCCCCCCCCCGCCCCC
The DNA here is from genome assembly GCF_027574615.1 of Eptesicus fuscus. Lineage (NCBI taxonomy): Eukaryota > Metazoa > Chordata > Mammalia > Chiroptera > Vespertilionidae > Eptesicus > Eptesicus fuscus. Next base: position 10,449,191 of record NC_072481.1, read on the forward strand.
CGCTTTCTCCTCTGTCTCCACTTGTTCTGCATTCGTCTTGTTTTCGTCCCCTGAGAGCGTCAGTTTCCCCACCGTGCTGTAATGCCTCCTGCGGGATGAACTTGGGCCTCCGCGAAGAAATGTTAAAGTGAAATTTCAAGCCCTAACATTGTGGAGGGGCAAACTCCCGCACGGGGATTCGGGGAACCTGGCTTCAGACCCCAGTCTGCCAGGAACCTCCTGCGTGGCCTTCAGGGGCCACACGGTGTACCTGGGTCCTGTTTTCCAGGAGAAGGAGAAGACGAGTCATGATCCTCCTGTGCTAAGACTCCGTAACAATCCTAAGCTTCTTCGGAGCAAACCCCAGGGGAGCGAGCACTGGGCTGGGAGTCCTGCCCCAGGAGATCAAGCGCCCACGGCACCTGGCAGGCTCCTATGGGGCCAGCGACACTGGTTAAGACACAAGCATGTGGCTCACCCACTGTTGCATTTGAGCTCCCCAGCAACCCTGTGGGATGGGCTTTCTGATTGTGCCCATTCTACAGATGAGAAAACTGAGGGTTGGACAGAAGTGACTCGGCTCAGAAGCAGCAGAGCCTGGAGTCAGATGGATGCAAGCCTGTCTGACTCCATAGCCCCAGCTCGTCCCTGCTCTGCCCACAGGGCAGTGTCTGAACCAGGACTGGAGGAAATTCAGAGTGGGGAGAAGAAGCCAATGGCCACAACACCCCAAGGAACCCCTGGCTGCTTTTGGAGATTCCTGATTTCTATTGAAAAAGATCCCTTGGACAGACAGGGAAACTGAGGCCCAGTGGAGGCCCCATAACTCTGGCATTCTTTCTCTCCCCACCCCCCACCCCCACCCCCCCGTGGGATTAGTGTTGCCAGATCGCATACAGGACAATATTTGGAACACGTTTATACTAAACAATGATGCACTATTTATCTGAAATTCACATTTAACTGGGCACCCTGCCTTGTTTTTTTTTTGTTTTTTGGGGATTTTTTTTTTGCTAAATCTGGCCACCCTACGTGGGACACACCCCATCCCCCACATCCGCCATCCTTCAGCGTTAAAATATGTGGGGGTGACAGGAACCCAGACTCTGTGTCTCCCAGCCCAAGCTCTAGTCACTTGGAATCCCGGGCTCAGCAATGAACAAACATTTGAACCAACAATCAGGCCCCGATTCTTTCCAAGGGGTGCTGAAACCCTGCCACCGGGAATGCACACCCACTCTCTGGGGTCCACTGAGGAGGGCACAAGGCCCCTCCCAGCCCCTGCAGCGCTGGCCTCCGTGATGGGGCAGCCTGTGGCTCTAGACAGAGTGGAGGCCTGATCTTGTGACCTTGAGCCAGTCCTGTCAGCCCTCTGGGCCTCAGTTTCCACATCTGTGAAATGGGAGCCAGTTCCTCCTTTTCCTGTAGCCCTGGCCCAGAAGACTGCAGCTCCCTGAGGTAGGGCTCTGTGCCTCCGGCTCAGCCCTCCTCCTCTGGGTCAGAGGGGGGGGGGCAGGAGGGCTGACCCACCTGCGACAGGGGACGCAGCTCTGCCTGGCTCTCTGGTGGGCAGGTGGCCTCTGACGGTCACACTGGCCACGCCCCGTGGGTGCCCCAGCTGTGCGCGTCCCAGGTCCCCAGCCCCCAGTGTAGGGCGGGCCCGGCGCATCGCAATCCGCGCGAACGCTAATTAAACACTGTTCGTGCGCCAAGCCCCACGTGGAGCGTTCCATGCGGATTATCTGCTCTAATCCCCACAGCCATCTCACACCCCGTGAGCACGTCCGTCTCCCCGTGGCTCTGATGGACTGTGTGCCCTCTGCCTCCCGCCCGGCCGCACGGGCCTTGCAGCCAGGTGTGTCCCGCCTGCCTTGTTCCCGGCTGCATCCCAGGCTGGGAGCAGGGCCCGGCTCAGGGCAGGCGCTCAGTATCGGGGTGTGGAACCTACGCCTGAGCGACACCAGATGGAGGGTGCTGTCACTGTCCCCCTTTCACAGAGGAGGAAGCAGGTGGGGCCAGTTGCCCAACATCACAAAGGGCGTATATTTGAACCCTGGCAGCCTGACTCCAGAGCCTACCCTGTTAGCTCTACCCTGTGCAGTGGGAGCGCAGAGGACAATCGATGAACGAATGAATGAATGGATGAATGGATGAATGGATGAATGGATGAATGAAGCATGCACAAATGTGTGTGCCACCCTCCTCGCACCCAGTCCCCTCAAAGGCCTGTGTTTCTCTGACATGTGGGGCAGGTGGAGCAGCCCCTTCAAGTCTGGAAGTAAGCACTAAACCTAAGACCTTGACCCTTGACCTGAAGCATCACTGAAGTCCCCCTCAGAGACGGGCAGTGGCGGCCCTGAGTCCCACAGCCCTGCTCCCCTCGGGGACCACCCTGGCCCGGTGACAGGGCAGCACTGGGGTCAAGCCCAGCCTTGCTCCCGGCTTGCTGTGTGACCCACGGTGGGTCGCGTTGCCTCTCTGCGTCTCTGCTATAAGATGGGAGTACTGCTCCCGAACCCGCAGCCGGGGCTGGAAACCAGGCAGTGACACTGGACGGCCAGCTCAGTGAGAGAACATAACTCTGCGCCAGCCCTCCCACCTCCTGCAAACCCCAGAGCCGCCTGACTGGAGGTCTGAACCAGAGGGAAGAACTGAGGTCAGCCCTAACCGGTTTGGCTCAGTGGATAGAGCGTCGGCCTGTGGACTCGAGGGTCCCAGGTTCGATTCCGGTCAAGGGCATGTACCTTGGTTGCGGGCACATCCCCAGTAGGGAGTGTGCAGGAGGCAGCTGATCAATGTTTCTCTCTCATTGATGTTTCTATCTCTCTCTCCCTCTCCCTTCCTCTCTGTAAAAAATCAATAAAATATATATATTTTTAAAAAGAACTGAGGTTAATCCCCCAGCACTGCCGAGCCTCTCCTCCCAGCAGGAGGGAGAGGTGTCTGAGTTAATGGCGGCGTTGTCCTCCAAAGGACTTGGCGATCCTTGCACAGAGAGCCCTGGGGACGGGGGAAGTATGAAATGAGAGGCAGGATGGTCTTAGCACCCAGTGACTCCGGGATGACGACTCTGAAGCTAAAACCAAAGAGGCTCCTCTCCCTGGGACCCCTTCCACTGGCCCCTGCGGGGACCAGCCTGGGGCAGGCAGGCGCCATTGGCTCGAAGGACTCAGGCCAGAGCTTGCTGTGTGTCCTTGGGAAGTTCACACACCCTCTCTGGGCAGCTTGCCTCATTGGCTGTTCCGAGAGTCGCTGCAAATCCCCAGGCCAATGATGCCCCACGCCTGCCCCTCCTCCCCAGCGTGGCCCTACAGCGGCCCCTCAAAATATGTGTGAACATCACCTGGGTGTCTACCCAGGAGGAGGCCAGGGACCTAACGCCCAGCCCAAGCTCCCCCCGCCCCATCTCAGCCAAACACGGAGGCCCCGGACACAGGGTCCAATGGGTGTCAGGCTCTCATAAGAACCGTCCCCGCTTAATTCAATGCAGTTGAGCACCTTCCGTAGTAACCCTTTCATTCTCCCCGCAGCTCTCTGGCGCAGCTGCTGCTATCACCCCCGTCTCCGGATGAGGACCTGAGGCCGAGGGCCAGTCCTTGCCCCGGGCCCACAGCTAGGAAGCAGGCGGCCAGGGTCTAACCCAGGAGGTCAGCGCCAGGCCGTCCTCCCAGGTGCCAACTTGTCAATATTAGTTGAGCACCTGCCCTGTGCCTGGTCCCTTCCCAGGCCCTGCCCACCCATTGGGGTGTCGGAGGGGCCAGATGATGCCCAGTAAAACCTGGTTCAGGCTTGTGATCAGCCCGGAAGAGTGAGAGGCTGGAGAGACTCTGCTGGGGAGGCGCTGAGTGGGAACCCGGCAGCATCTCGCAGGCGGGAGCGGGGTTTATCCTTCCCCGGGCTCCCACTAACAGTGACAAACAAGGGATGGGTGGGCAGCACAGGGAGAGGGGCCGGGACGGGATGGGTGGAAGCTGCCGAAGCTCCTGCGTCCCAGCCACCTGCCCTCTGGGCCGCCTGGCACAATTGGCACCAGAGGGGGGACTCAGATGCCCCCCCTTAGGCAGCTGGGCATCCCTAGGTCCCCGTGGGCGCGGCGGGCCCTCCTGTCTTCCCCATTCAGAGCAACACACCCTTCTGGGTACATCCCAGGCCTCCCTCCTTCCTCGGAGGCCGCTGGCCTTCTCCCGTCCCCACCCAGCTCCTCACCGTCCTCCTCCCGCCCCTCACCCTCCCTGCCCTCCCACCGCCTCCACCCAGCAGAAGTTAATTCCTCGGAAACTTTCCTTGGGAGCAATTTCCACTTCTTATTAAGCTGGCCGCGCGGCCGGCTCGGTGCTATCTGGCTCCCCGCAGAAGGGCAGCCGGCTGACTCTTGCCTGGAATAGCAGAGGTGACAGGGTGGGGGGGCGGCTCCTGGGACGAAGATAAGGGCTCGCAGGCCGTTTGGTATGCCGGCCCCGGCCACCCGTGCTACCGTCCTCACTGGGGTGATAAAGATGATTCTCCATGCTGGTCCCTATCTCCTATCAAGTCCAAACATTCAAATGCAGCCCCAGTCTTAAGCCCCGCCTCCCTCCTGGGAGATGCTGCCACCTCCGAAGGAAATGGAACCTGGTGATTTAAAAGGGGGAAAAAAAATTAATTGAAGTAGCCAGGTCATTCCCTCCGTAGGACTCTGGGATGTAATGAAAAAATGGAGCCGGTTTTGAAGCCGGGGCGTGCTTTCGGGGTGCGGGGAGAGAGGCGGGGCTGGGAGGTGTTTATCTGGTTGGCTCTACAGGGTCCTCAGTCTATCGGGAGGGCTCAGGACCAGGGCTCCGGGTCCGAGCCACTGTCCAGGTGATCGGATCTTCCCTCTGTGGGGGAAATCAGACTCCGCTCAGGAGGGAGATCCTGACCCAAAAGAGAGACGGGGGTGGGGGGAGGAGCGTGACTTCGCTTCCCATCTGAATAAAATTTCACCGACGGAGAAAGCGGCTTCGGGAAGGGCTGGGTGCTTCCTCTTTATTATGATTATTTCTTAGTGTTCGGAATTGTTTCCTGGGCTTGGAGTTTGTCAGCAGAATATTTATTGTACTTCATGGTGCATTAGCAACGAGATTGTCTTCTCTTCGCACGCGCACTTCAAACCCCCGGCTCTCTGCGAGGAGGGATATTAAGTAGGAGGATTTCTTTTCTGCCAAAGTCAGCAGCTGTGCCAGAGACGCCCCAACTCCCGGAACTCCGGCTGCGGTGGCATCGCCCACGGGGCCTTGGGGAGGGAAGGGAGAGGCGCCCCGGCTGGGCCTGGCACCCACCTCTGTCCTCATTCATCCCAGCCACCCACGGCACCTCCCGAATTCTTCTGAATTCCTCAGATGGCCTGGGAGCCCCTGCCTCTGTGTCTCCCCACCTCCCCCAGCGGGCACCTCACCCAGAATGGCCCGGGCACCAGCCACAAATTACAGCCTAGACAAGCGTGGGTTACAGGCCAGCAGGAAAGGGCTGGGGGGCGGGGTGGGGAGGTGGCCCATCCTCCCCCTCCCGCAGGAGCCAAGGGACAAAGGGGCCGGAGCCCAGAGGCTGGCCGCCCACAGCAGCTCCTCATACAGGTTCCGCAGGTCTGCCATGAGGGAGGGAGGGAGGCGGAGAAACGTGGCCACAGGCCAGTAATTACTAATTGGTTCAGGGAGGGAAAGGCTGGCCAGGGAGTCATCAGCCTCAGGTGGAAATTCCTGCTCTGTCCGGGTAGGGCCCAGAGCAGGCTCCCGGCTGGGAGGGGGCCTGCACCTCCCCTCATTCACAGGGTGATGGCGAGTGGGCGGCTGCCTCTCTGAGCCTCACTTTCCCCATCTGTCCACCACGGGGTTGGGCTAGATCCCCATCTAGAGATATTCCTGATTCTGACAATCTACATATATAAAAGGCTAATACGCAAAGTGTCAGGAGTTCGGCTGGCAGACAGGGAGTTCGATCGCTCGCTGTGACGTGCACTGACCACCAGGGGGCAGGGCGGAATGAAGGAAGGCCCTGGCCGGCTAGGGACCTTACCCGTGCACGAATTTCGTGCACTGGGCCTCTAGTAATAATGATAATAATAAAGACAATAATAACCAGAGTTAACATGTGGTGAGAGCGGACTGGTGGCCAGTGCCACGCTGTCATGGATATTATCTCATTGAGTCCTCCCAACAACACCGTGGGCTGGGTACTATTACTGCTCTCCTGGTAAGGGTGGGAGCAGGAGAGGGAGCAGCCAGAGCAGCGGCCCGAGAGCTGCAGTGGCCTTGTCATCAGGCAGTGCCTGCCCCATCCTGCCTTCCCCAAGGCCCCCAGTGACTCTGGCTAAAACCATCCCGGAGGTCCTGCAGGTCTAGGATGATCCACTTACCTAAAACGAAAGAAAGGACTGTGCCCAGAATCTTAAAGACTCTGGAGTAGTCCGCGCCTATGCAGACGTCAGCTGGAATATGGACAAATCCAAGTCTGACCTCGCTAAAGCTCATTCTCCTCATCTGTAAAATGGGGATGATAGTGATAAGAAAGGCCATGATCTACGGATTCCTTTTTATTTTAATGTTTATTGGTCGATGTTTAGACAGAAAATGAAAGATAGAAACCTTGGCCGAAACCGGTTTGGCTCAGTGGATAGAGCGTCGGCCTGTGGACTGAAAGGTCCCAGGTTCGATTCCGGTCAAAGGCATATACCTTGGTTGCGGGCACATCCCCAGTAGGGGGTGTGCAAGAGGCAGCTGATCGATGTTTCTCTCTCATCGATGTTCCTAACTCTCTATCCCTCTCTCTTCCTCTCTGTAAAAAATCAATAAAATATATTTTAAAAAAAAAGAAAGATAGAAACATCGACTTGTTATTCCACTTATTTTTGCATTCATTGGTTGATTCTTGCCCTGACTAGGGTTTGAACCAGAACCCTTTGGCATATCGAATTGATGCGCTAACCAACCGAGCTACCCAGCCAGGGCCCAAGGCTGGGTCTTCATTCCAAGAGGTAGAGGAGGGTGGAGAAGGCCGCCAAACCCCGTCAGTGGGGACCCCACCTGCCCATCAACTCTGCAATCACACTCACGGGCATCCCTCCTCCTCCAGAAACCCCCTCCCCCCGGCTCGCCTCCCTCCGACTAGACCACCATCGGGGGCGGCAGCTCCACTGACGATCCTGGGTTGTAGAAACGGTCCTGCGCCCAGGGGGATGTTTAGCAGCATCCCTGGCCGCTCCCCGCTAGAGGGTAAAAAGCACAGGGACCAGGGTACCCTGGTGCGAACGCCCCTTCTGCCACCCAGAGCAAGCTCAGTCTCCTCATCTGTAAAATGGGGGTGACAGTGATAAGAAAGGACATGACCTACGGATTCCAGGAGATAAAGTCTGTGAGGCCAGCACCTGACACAGGAGCTTCACCCAGGAAGTGGTCACAGGCTGGGGGGGACCACTATGTCCCCGGAGGCTATTAGCACAGCAATGGAAGTCACCGGAGCTGGGGCTGCTGTCTTCATGGACTGGGGACAGCATTGGCTACAAATGTGTCTATGATCTCTTGGAACTAATCCTGAAGGCCTTGGGGGTCACACTGTCCAGTCCTTCATCCAAAGACCTCACGTCCAGGTTTGCTTCCTTTCATTAAATCATCAGTTCCCAACCAGGGCAGCTTTCACCCCCAGAGGATACTGGGTAATATCCAGAGACATTTTTGAATATTACAGCTGAGCGGGGGAGGAAGGCGGGTGCTTTGGCATCTAGGGGACAGAAGCCAGGGATGCTGCTAAATGTCCTACAGGGCACAGGACAGCCCCCAACAAGGATGATCCAGCCTAACACGCGGTGGTACCTGGGCTGAGAGTCCGTGCATCAGACTGATTACACTCGCTTTGCTTTCCCTTTTTGCCTTGGTTACTGGGAAGCTCAGAGCAAAGTTTTATACTCAACTACCACAGCGTCTCTCAGCCTACGTTTCTGATTTTACTCCTTCCCCCAAGTCCTATATTCAATTACTCTATATCTCCTTTTTTAATTCCTTTCCTCAACAGGCCTATAACATTTTTGTCTATTTTAAACATATCATAGTCATTATTGTTACAAAATAAGTGGGTATATAAACCAAACACAACCTAACCCCTGTTGGTAAGTGATGGTTAAGGTTTTGAGTGATTTGCAGTTTTGTTTGTAATTTATTCCATCCTCTCAGCAGCCGTAGAAGACAAGCAGGTGAGGAAACTGGCTCAGCCAGGAAACCCAGGGTGAGCAGGGAAGCGGGGACTCACTGTAAGTTAAATGAAATGTCGACGAGGAAACAAATCCTATTGATTTGCTCAGCTGGGGAATAACAGCAACTCCCACTTCACTGTCTGAATGAGCCAGTTCATCCTCGGCTACCCCTTGAAAATGGACTCCGTTTCTTTTTTAAGGACGAGGAAAGCCAACATCCCCAACCAGTTTCGATGACCCTCTTAGATGTCCTCACCCAAAAGCCAATTTGGTTAATTCTGTGGCCGACACAGGCCACGTGACCCAGACGATTGGCCCTCGTGATGCTGCCGCCCACTTCTTCAGCATCCTCACCACCGCTGCCCCTTCCATCCCCTCCGCCACCGCCTCGTGGCAACGCTGGGCTCCACGCCTCAGAAACGGGCGTGTCGTTACCATGGAATAGCATCCAGCCAGGAAAGGGGGGGCAGTCCCGATCCACGCCACGGCAGGACGAGCTGGGAAAATGTTATGGGGAGTGAGAGAAGCCAGACGCCAAGGGGCACCTACTGTCTGATTCCACTTACAGGAACCATTCGGAGCAGGCGGATCTACAGAGACAGAGAGGACGTTAGGGGCTGCTTAGGGCTGGGGTGGGGAAGAAATGGGGTCACAGTTCCCTTCGGAGGGGGGACCGCGCTCTAGAGCTAGATGGTGGCGATGGTTGCACACGATGTGAACGTGCAGATGCCACTCTTGGTGCAGTTTAAGGCGGTATGTTTTATGTATGTGTATTTTACCGCACATTTTTAAAATGTAAAAAAAAAAAAAAAATGAAAGGAAGGAAGGAAGAAGAGAGAGAGGGGAAGAGGGAGAAAGGAAAGAGGGAAAGAATGAAGAATGAAGGAGGAAGGCAGGTATGGGAGGAGGGCGGGAGGGGAGGAGAGAGGGAGGAAGGAAAGAAGGAAGGGAGGGAGGAATGGAGGAAGGATGGGAGGGAGAGAGGGAAGGAGAGAGGGAGGCAGGCAGAACCAGTCTGACTCCTCTGGGCCCGGGTAAATGAGCATCTTTTTCTTCCTTTTCATTCCACCTAATATTGGAGTACTGTTTGCACAACAAACCAGCAAGGAGGGGGAGGGGAGGGGGATGGGGAGGAGGAGGAGGAGGAGGGGGAGGGGGAGGGGGAGGGGGGAGAAGGAGGAGGAGGGGGAGGGGGAGGGGGGGGGGAGGGGAAGGAGGAAGGAGGAGGAGGGGGGGGGGAGGGGGAGGGGGAGGGGGAGGGGGGGAGGAGGAAGAGGGGGAGGGGGAGGAGGAGGGGGAGGGGGAGGAGGAGGGGGAGGAGGAGGGGGAGGGGGAGGAGGAGAGGGGAAGAGAGGAGGAGGGGGAGGAGGGGGAGGAGGGGGAGGAGGAGGAGGGGGAGGAGGGGGAGGACGAGGAAGAGGAGGAGGAGGCAGAAAAAACAAAAGCCCAAACCCCTGGAACAGCTGAAGCCTCGCTGAGGTTGGTAAGAACCGACGCTCACCAAGCTGATGCCGTCGGGCTGTCCGAGGTTATTTTGTCTACACAACACGGCACAGCTGGTTCGCAGTTTGGGGGGGGGGGGTTGTTTTCCTCTCTCTCGCTTCAACAGGCTGCCCTCGCTCGGTGAACAGGCGGTTTGAGAAGGACTGGGGAAAAATAATATTTTCACTGGAGCCCAGGTTTCCAAACCGCCCAACTAGCAGGCGCGGGAGCGTGCTTGCTTGGAAGGACCTGGCTGCAGGCCCCGGGAGCCAAAGCGAACTTGGTGCCACTCCAGGCGCCGGGAGAACGATGCCCACTGGGCGCCACTCCTCCCTGGGCTGCGAGGGGAGGCCTTCGTGTGGCAGGTGTGCCAGGCCCTTCAGCAGCCACAGCAGCTCCTGTGGGCGCGGTTAATGGAACTCTCTAGGGCCACACAAGGGAACGGTATGCAGCCACAGCATGTACTGTCTGCAAACCAACAACCAGGCACGAAGGACATGAAGCCCTGTTTTCATGTAGATTTGAGTAAAATGGCACTTGAACCCATAGTGTCGCTGCAGATGAGGGGACAGGGAAAATCCTGGCGGCATTCACGTGACAATGAGGGAAGGACTCCGTGGAGGGCAGTCTTCATTGGTGCCACATACTGTGCAAAGAGCGAGTATTGCTTTGATAAAGCAAACCCATGTTTTCTTTAAAATATTTTCAGGGAATAGATCAAGGACCATCCTTCCCTTTGAAATGGCTTCCAGCTTGCCAACGGCCTAAACACTTCTTCGCTCCACGCCTGTCGCCCGGCCGCAGTGGGGAAATTCAGGTCAGAGGCAGGGACGCTCTGGGCTGCAGGCTGCCCCTGGCCGGTCCCGGCGATGCAGCCTCCGCGAGCAGCAGAGAAAGCCGGCTCTGGAGAGGCCGAGGCGTGGGGGTTTGTCTGAGTCAGGAGCTTCCTTTAGACCTCAGTGCAGACAGTTGTCCCCGACCCAGTTCTCACTGATGCCTCCACATCTGCTCCTGCCACTTGCCTGGCCGTGTGTCCTTGGGCAAGTCGTTCGAATCACCGCTAAAATCAGAGAGATGTGCCTGGGCCGGTGATGCTAAATGGTTAGAGCATTGGCCCATGGACCAAAGGGTCACGGATTCGATTCCCGGTCAAGGGCACGGACCTGGGTTGCACTTGTGGGAGGCAGCAAATTGATGTCTTTCTCACATCGATGTTTCTCTCTCTCCTTCCTCCCCTCGCTCCCTCCCACTCTCTCTAAAAAAAAAACACACAAACAAACACAAACCAGATGGTTGTTTTTGTGAGATTCACATAGCAAGTCCTCAGGGCTCCTGGCCCCGCCTGGGACCTCACCCCTGCGTGCAGGTCCCTCCGGCCTGATTGTCGCTCTGGACAACCCTCGAGGCAGCTGCAACTCTACCAGCCAGGAGACGGAGAGGAACCCTCCTGCCCAGAGTCTCACAGCTGGAAAATGGTAGGGTCGGGATTCGAACCCCAGCCCCTTTGAATTGTTTCTCATTTTTAAAAAATATATTTTTATTAATTTCAGAGAGGAAGGGAGAGGGAGAGAAAGAGATAGAAACATCAATTATGAGAGAGAACCATTCATTGGTCAGCTGCCTCCTGCACACCCCCCATTGGGGATCAAGCTCACAACCCTGGCATGTGCCCTTGAGCGGAATCAAACCCAGGACCCTTCAGTCTGCAGGCGGACGCTCTGAGCCGAACCAGCCCAGGCTAATTGTTCCTCGTGTTTGTGTCCACATTGTCCCATCGGGTTCCGTAAACATTTGTGAAGGCCCTGTGGTAACAGTGAACATTGACTATACAACTACTACGTCTCAGCCAGCAGGCGAAGTGCTTTTCACGCATGACCTCATTTAATCTTCCATCACTCCCTAAGAGGTGGGCCTTGTTACTACAGATGAAGAGATGAAGGCATGGGAGGTAAACTGAGTCACCCAATAGCACACAGCTTGAGTGTCGGGGGTCTGAACCCTAGTGTCAGAGCTGTGACGATGAAGATCATTAGCTCCAGGGCGTGGGAATTACAGTTGGTGTCTATGGGACCACAGGTAATGAGTCCCACACTGACTGGGCCCTGGGCGGTAGCTCCGCTGGTCGGAGCATCGTCCTGATGGGCCAAGGTTGCGGGTTCAATTCCCGGTTAGGGCACGAACAAGAAGCAACACATGAATGCATAAGTAAGTGGAACGACAACTGATGTTTCTCTCTCGCTCTCTCTCTCCCAATAAAAAAAATTTTAATTAAATAAAAATGAAAAGATAAACTTACTGTTTGCGCTGGGCAGATTCAGCCACTGGAAACCTTGACTCCTGGCTCTGGCTCCGGCTCCGGCTGGGCAGCAACGCCTGGGCCCAAGCAGGCAGCACCCTGAGTCTCCCCTTACCCGGCAGGGACCATGGGAGAGCCATGCACCGGAGCCAGCTGTGAGCTGATGGGCACCTGGCCCAGCTGTAGGTCAGAGGTCACTGGCCAGCTGAGGGGGTCAAGGTAAGATGCCCTTTCCCTTGCAGACTATAGATGGGGCCCACTGAGAGTGTGGGTGCTCACTGCCCAACCTCTGACATATCGTGGCGTTTGAGATAAACAGATGAGACCACTTGCAATTGGAGGCAACGGGCTCAGCCCCCCGCACCCTGCACACCCACCCCAGGGAGCCACTGGCTCAGCCCCCACACCCTGCACACCCACCCCAGGGAGCCACTGGCTCAGCCCCCCGCACCCTGCACACCCACCCCAGGGAGCCACTGGCTCAGCCCCCCGCACCCTGCACACCCACCCCAGGGAGCCACTGGCTCAGCCCCCACACCCTGCACACCCACCCCAGGGAGAACTGGCTCAGCCCCCACACCCTGCACACCCACCCCAGGGAGAACTGGCTCAGCCCCCACACCCTGCACACCCACCCCAGGTTCCAGGGGATCCAAATCTTGGCTCATGAAATGGGGGCTCGGTTCAGGAGCATCTCACATCTCTCCACTGCCCCTCCCATCCCCACCCTCCATGATTTACCTTTCACTTGAAGGGAAAATACAGCATTTACCTCTGAAGGGCTCCCTTCTCTTAAAGGACTCCCTGTCCATTCCAAGCAAGCTCTGCTTTCACGTGGAGTCTGGCTTTAATGTGAGGCCACGGGTGTCCAGGAGGACAGGCAATGCTGCCTTCCCAGTGAGCGTGTCTGATGGCCCCAGTTCGCCGTTCGCAGCAACCCCACTCCCGGCCCCCCCAGTATCGGTCAACACTTCTCAGTCGACATATCCGTCTGGAAATGAAGAAAACCAAAATCTTCCCTTTTGTCTGCATTAGTCTGCGTCTTCCTTTCTATGGACTTCAGCCGCCCCAGTCTTCAGGGCACAGACTCACCCATGTGCACACATGCACACATACATACTCACACACACTCACACACACACACTCACATACACTCTCAGATACACACTCACACACATACACAGTCATTCACATACACTCTTACACTCACACACACACACACACACACACACTCACATACACTCTCAGATACACACTCACACACATACACAGTCATTCACATACACTCTTACACTCACATATACACACACACACACACACACATACACACACACACTCACACAGTCACTCACATACACTCTCACACTCACTCACACACACACATTCACACACACTCATATACACACTCATACACTCTCAGATACACACTCACACACATACACAGTCATTCACATACACTCTTACACTCACATATACACACACACTCACACACACACATACACACACACACTCACACACACACACTCACATACACTCTCACACTCACTCACATATACACACACTCACACAGTCACTCACATACACTCTCACACACACACACACGCACTCACACACACACTCATATACACACTCATACACTCTCAGATACACACTCACACACATACTCACTCACATACACTCACACACTCACTCACACACACACACTATCACACACTCACTCACACACACTCACATACACTCTCAGATACACATTCACACACATACTCACAAAGTCACTCACACACACTCACATAAACTCTCACACTCACTCACATATATACACTCTCTCACATATACACTCACACATTCACATAAACTCTCACACACACTGCCTCCTACAATTCCATGGATTTTGTCCCTAAAATTAATCAACGTATGAAACACAGCTCCGTGACCCTTCTCTATAATGCCCAGCTCTGGAAATTCCGAACGGAAGAAGTTCGAAATCACGGCTATGAACTCAGGGACCATGTGAGCCCGCATTAAATAGTGGAGCCCACAGCACCGCAGGGGAAGTGACTTGCCCAAGGTCACACAGTGACCCGTGCTGGAGCCCACGTGGGACCCAGGCCCGGCCCTCCGCCTGGCATTGCCCAGCGAGGCACAGAAATAGAGGTCATCGGCTACATTTCCAGGCGGCGATGCAGCGCCTCCCCCAGGGGGAACCCGTGAAGGGAGTGTGTGCAGGCGCAATCGGCACAGGAAGTTTTCAAAGCCTTCCCTAACCTAATATATGGAAAGAACTCTTTGGAGAGCCGTTCCCCATTAATCAGCTGTCAGCAGCGTTCCGAGGGAGGGGAGGGGAGGGGAGGGGAGAATGAAAAAGACAGCTCATTTCCCAGAGCCGGTTTCGGGATCTCAAGAACGAGTTTAGCAGAGCCAGTCACATGGGGGGCATCTGAGAAGCTGACAAATGCCTCTCACACCCTCACACTCTACACCCGCACGGCGGTCCCTCTGAGTGATGCCTCTCACACTTGAGCGAGCGTCAGCACCGTCTGGAAGGCTGTTCTGACCCAGCTTGCTGCCCCCACCCTCCAGAGTTTCGGATTCTGCAGGTCGGGGTGGGGGGTGGGGTAGGGGGCCTGAGAAGTTGCATTTCGGACGCGTCCCAGGTGACGCTGCTGCAGCTGCTGCTCCCCGGACCGCACTTTGACAGTCGGCGTTCTCACTGAAGCTACTCGAGTGGTTCGGACAAAGGGGTGAAAAGACAACGTTATTCATCTGGGAGCGGAATCACGTAAGGTCACGCACGGGACTCCAAGTGGAGTCCAAGCAGAGGCGGTTGGCAGCTGAGCTTTGCCGTAAACGCCCGGAGTGCCGGCCGTGCCTGCTGCTCCCGGGGCTGACATGTGTGTGGGTGTGGGGGGGGGGCGGGGGTGTCCCGTACACGCGTGCTTTTGGAAGCTGTCTTAGAGGTAACTCACACCAATGCTCCCCCACTCACTGGGAAGCAGGGCGCAGGCGGCCCAGGGTCTGTGGAAAGATCTGGAGTGACCCGTGAATCTCGCTTCTTTGCCTGGACGCGGGGTTGGGGTAATTAGGTTCTGAGGCATGAACATGGGCCCCAGTCTGCTTCCTTTCCTTGTAATAACTGTCACTGGGATGTCCTCATTTTTCCAAGTCACAATTCTCATTACAATAACATTGAGAGCCCTGGCTGGGGTGGCTCAGCTGGGTGAGCATCGTCCCATGCACACTGAGGGGTCACCGTCCAATTCCTGGCAGGGCACGTGCCGAAGTTGCAGGCTCGATCCCCAGTAGGGGGCATGAGGAGGCAGCAGATCAGTGTTTCTCTCTCAGACATGTTTCCCCCTCTCCCTCTCTCTCTAAAACCAATGAAGACTTTTTTTTTTTTTTTTTTTTTTAAGATTAGAAAATGCTTGGAGGCCCTGGCCAGGTAGCTCTGTCGTTTAGAGTATTGTCCGGATATGCCAAGGCTGCAGGTTCAATCCCCGGTCAGGGCACAGACAAGAATCAACCAATGAATGCATCAATAAGTAGAACTACAAATCAGTGTTTTTCTCTCTCTGTCTCTCTCTAAAAGGAGAAAATAAATGTTATCCATCATCTCGCCTCTTAGTGGTACCCAATGATCATTCGGGTACACCTTCTGGTTTCTTTTTCTACACATTCGCATGCTTTTTTTTTTTTTAAGATAGGATTAGGCTGTGTTGGAAGCTGCCTTTTTCCACTCAATGTTTCATGAACATTTGTCAGGTCTTTAAAAATGCTAACCAGGCCGGTGTTGCTCGGTGGTTGAGCGTCAACCTATGAACAAAGAGGTCACGGTTCGATTCCCAGTCAAGGCACTTGCCCAGGTTGCAGACTCAGTCCCCAGCAGACCAATGATTCTCTCTCATCACTGACGTTTCTATCTCTCTCTCTCTGAAATCAATAAAAATATATTTTTAAAATAAATAAATAAATAAATAAATAAATAAACATTCTGAGAGGTAGCTCAGTTAAGAACACAGACCCTGGAGTTGGACTATGAACTGGTTCCTTAACCCCTCCGAGCCTCATTTTTTCACCAATACAATTGGGATGATAATATTGGTCGTTACCTCAAACAGTCGTCCGTGAGGATGAAACGAGCTAATGTATGTGTAAAGCATTCGCGATGGCTGCTAGCAGGGAGCCAAGGAAACATTATACAAGTGTTACCTCTTACGATGCATCCAGAGTATTCCATTATATGGGTATTTCATCATACACCTGTCAGCATCCCATGGTTACAGATTTTCCCAGTTTCCCCTGTTATAGGAAAAGCTATGATCGCATATGTCTCTGCACATACGCGTGATGAATTCCTGGAAGGACAGAGTGGGGTCTCAGGGATGGTTCTACACATTTTAGAGCTTTTGAAACGTACTTTCCAAGTTGCCCTCCAGGAAGCGGGTGCCAATGGACTCTTTCACCAACAGTACATCGGGGTCCCAGCTTCCAGCGCCGTCAGCAGCCCGGAGTATCATTTCCTGTCTTACGACGGCCACTTCCGGGGGTGAGTGTGGCATCTCGTTGCTTTAATTTGCTTTTCTTAGATATTTGATAGGGCTGGCAGTTTTTCTATGCTTCCAGCCTTCTGGGGTGTGTTTAATAAACTGCCTGTCCGTGGCCTTTGCCTATGGGTGTTCATCATCCTTATTGATTTGCAAGAACTCTTTATATAGCAAAGACTTGGACCCTCTGCAGCAGGGATGTGGAACGCATTTTCTCCAGTTTGCCATTTACCTCTCGATTTTATTTTTGCCGGCTTCTTTCCCTGGCGCGTTACTTTGTTCCCGGCAGATTCGTTGGGAAACCAGCCGAGGAAGCCATAGCTTCCTCCCCCATCAGTTCAGCATCTTCCCTGCCAGGTTCCATCAGCCCGGGGCCCTTTTAAGTTTGTAGCCTGCAGCAGTCCCTTTGATTTACTGGCCCCTCCATAATGAAAAACCCCAGATTGGAAAGTGGTCCATCAGGTCTTTCCAGAAGTCCTAGATGACCCCAAATCTGCTGGGCTCCTACCCCTGCTGGCTGCACAGGTCACAGGTCATCACGCCCCAATGACCCCCAAAAAAGGGACAACTCAAGCCCCCTGGTGATAACAGTTGATGCCAGCCAACTGGTTGAGCTGCTTGCTTCCCTAAATGCCCCTGGTCATTTGGGGTGGAATGCAGGTTACAGCCGGGGACTGCAAGAGGAAAAATAACATTCGCTTGAGGATAAGCAGTAAAAGCTGCCCCTTACTGAGCCCTGCTGAGGGCCAACCACTGGGCACGTGTTCTCTCTCCAGCAACCTCCCCCCGCAAGCTACGTGTGCTCATCCCTTAAATGTGAAAAGGCCGCTTCAGAGAGGTTCAGTAACTTGCCCCATGAAACCCAGCATTGTGGGGACTGAAACCAAGATTAAGATGGACTTCGCCACATCTCAAAGCCTGTGTCCTATGGCAGAGCCCCACTCGCTGGACCCCCCTGCCCATAACCCCAGCTGCTTGTTCTGCGACAGAAGGAAAGCCGCGTCACCACCCTAATCCCAGTTTGCCTTCGTCTGGGGATAATAACAACCAGGCTAATGCCACTCAATACTGAGGCAAGAATCAAGTTGTTGTTTTTTAAATATATTTTATTGATTTTTTTACAGAGAGGAAGGAAGAGGGATAGAGAGCTAGAAACATCGATGAGAGAGAAACATCGATCAGCTGCCTCCTGCACACCCCCCACCAGGGATGTGCCCGCAACCAAGGTACATGCCCTTGACCGGAATCGAACCTGGGACCTTTCAGTCCGCAGGCCGACGCTCTATCCACTGAGCCAAACCGGTTTCAGCAAGAATCAAGTTTTTAAAACACAAACATGAAAACGGTATAAACTGTAAAGGGGTTCAAACAGAGTTGCCAATGGCACCTTCATTCACAGGGATGTAACTACTTATCCACTCACAATCTTACAATTTATATCCACGTGGATAATCATACATAGACAGATACATTTACAGGACCCATCACCAACCCCCTTCCCACCCCCACATTCGTTCATTCATTCTCCTGGGGGAAGAGGCAGACAATGTCAGTGACCTCAAGGAGTCCACACTCATACACAGACTCGCACACGGGCAGGCACCATGCACGTACACGCACACACGCACGTTCTCTTTTCCATTCTACTGTCTTTCTCTTCCGTGGCTTTGAGCCCTTGACTCTCCAAGGTCCCAGAGACACAGAATCCTGAGTTCACTTGAAACCTGGTTCCCACACCTTCCCCCACGATCCCATAAGCCCAGTCTTCCCGACCCATGGCAAGCCCGTGTTCACCTGAGTCACACTGGGATTTCAGGGAGCACACGTGTGGCTCTGCCCTTTCAGGGCGTGGCAGGCAGGAGAACCGCAACTTCTTCCTGGCAGAGCGTCCTGCAGAGGCAAAACGCGGCCGTTCAACATCCCATGGTGTCTGCCTGGCCAGTCAGATTCTTTTTTGCCTTTAAACCAACAACCGTGTGTCGATCAGGACAAATCTCAAAAACATTATGTTGGGCAAGAAAAGCAAGTTTCAGCATGATGCCCACAGTGTACCACATATAAACTGTAAAGACTACATCTTCGAATGTAAATATGGAGTAAAATTATAAAAGCGTGTGCCTGTGCTTCCTGTAGCTGCCATGAGACATGACCATAAACTTGGTGACTTAAAACAACAGGAAGTTATTCTCTCACAGTTCTGGAGGTCAGGGTCCTAAATCCTACTGTCCCTGGGCCAACATCAAGGTGTCACAGGAAGCGCTCTCCCTAAGAGACAATCTGTTCCTTCTTTCAGCTTCTGGTGGCTGCCAGCATTCCTTGGCTTATGGCCACATCACTCCGATCGCTGCCTCCATGGTCACAGTACCTTCTCCTACTGTGTCAAATCTCCCTTTTCTTTCTTACAGTGACACCTGGGATGGCATTTCAAACCCACCCAGACAATCCAGGATAATCTCCCATCTCAAGATCTTCAATTCAGTCCCATCGCCAAAGATTCTTTCACATTTTAAGATAACATTTACAGGTTGCAGGGATTAAGACCTAATATCTGTGGGGGATGTTGTTCAGCCTCCTACAGCATGGATAGAAAGGATATGTGCCAAATTCATTATTGTGGCTTCTTCTGGGAGAAAATAAAGAAAACGAGGTAGGGGAGGGGCACGAGAGGGCATCTATTGTGCGTGTGAGTGCCCATCCTATATAATAAAAGCCCAGTGACCAAACGGCGGCTGAACCACCACAACGCTGGGTCGACCAGTCGCTATGATGCACACTGACCACCAGGGGGCAGACACTTAATGCAGAGCTGACCCCGGAGGCTGGAAGGCAGGTTTATGGCCACCGCAGGACTCAGGCCTACTCTGCTGCCTCTCAGTGCTATTGGGCTCGGCCCCGACCGGGTCCCCTGGAGAGCCAGTGCTCCAGCTCCACAGAAGATGCCGGACCAGGGAGCAGCCACTCAGAGGGCGGGTCCACAGCCACTATGCTGACCGGGATAAGCAGTGCTCCCATAGTGGGCTGATTCCCGCAGGCCACGCCCCTCACCAGTGCACGAATCCCATGCACCAGGCCTCTAGTCCTATATAATAAAACCCTAATATGCAAATAGACCGAACAGCGGAACGACTGGTCGCTGTGACGTGCACTGACCACCAGGGGACAGACACTCAATGCAGGAGCTGCCCCCTGGTGGTCAGTGCACTCCCACAGGGGGAGCGCTGCTCAGCCAGAAGCCGGGCTCACAGCTGGCGAGCACAGTGACAGTGGCGGAAGCCTCTCCTGCCTCGGCAGCTCTAAGGACCCCTCAGGGGATGTCTGACTGCCGGCTTAGGCCCACTCCCTGACAAGCAGACATCTCCCACGGGTCCTGGACTGCGAGAGGGCACAGGCCAGGCTGAGGGACACCCCCACACACACTGCTTCAGTGCACAAATGTCATGCACTGGGCCTCTAGTTCTATTATAATGTCTATGTGAAATAGTTAATACTTTTTTAAAAAAATTAAGCCCTGCTATCTCTTAGCTGTGTGACCGTGGGCAACTTATTTCACATTTCTGGACTTTTATCTCCTCATCTGTAATACAAAGACACTGGGACCTGATGTGTATGCACATTTAATAATATCTTGTACGCCAAGTGCCTCGCAAGTGTCTGGCTTGTCATAAGTACCAAGTCACCATTATTATTATTGTTGTTCTCGTTCTGAAACTGAAGAGCATATTCTACAGTGCACACCCCCCTTCCCAAGCAAGAGAAATAAGTTTTTCTGCTCCAAGCCCTGGTTTCTGAAACTCAGCATTGGTGGGGAGTGGGGCGGATGGGGGAGGGGGATAAGAGTGGGGGAGCCCCTTTGCAATGGCACTTTTTGATCTGCTATAACTGCCAGTATAGAGAATAAGATGGAATTCATTTTTATGATGAAGGAATTAATGGTTATGGAGAGAATCGGGTTCAGGTGGAAGACTTGAATCCAAAGAAGGGAATAAAGCCTTGAAATTCAAATGAAAAATTATTATATAAGCATAAAGGAAACCTATTTTACACCTGTAAGACTAAATGTATAAATATGAACCAACTGCTCCCTCTGGGAAATGGGGATTGTGCTTTTAATTCACCCAGACAAATATGCAGTGCACACTTCCTTCCACCTATACATTTCAATGAAGACCCGGCACCCAGCAGGGCCCCTGGCGCTCCCACACTGGCCACCCCCTCCCCTGGGCTAGGCACTTTCTGGCCACGCAAAAGCCCTTCTGGTTTCTCCACAGCCCCCTAGGAGGGAGGTGGGCTCCTGATGCTGCAAACTCCTTGGACAAGATCATCTCCAAAGCTCCCTCCCAGCTCTAGCATCCTGTAGTCTGCAGTCTCCCAGCCCCAGCCCCACCTCATGGACTCCAGAGCCATCCTACGGTCATTAGGTCATTAGGATGTTTCCATTTCATTCAGTCAATCAATAGCTCCTTCTGAGTGTCTGCCACGTGTCCATCTCTGTGCTCAGTGCTGGGTTCATCTCGTTTACAAAGAGGGAAACTGAGGCAGCAAGCAAAGAAATGAGGAAGAAAGAAGCCTAAGATAAAATCTCTTGCCTGCCACCTGGTACTCTTTGACCTTGAACTGGTCTGTTTGACCTTGGACACCTCCCTGAGCCTCTGTAAAACAGAGATGCTAGTATCCACCACACGGGGAGGCTTTGAGATTAAACACGCTCGTTGTTAGATGCCTGGCATGGGGTAGGCATTCAAAAAGGCTGGTTGTGTATATTGGTGCCCAAGGTCAAGGAGTAATATGATCATTCAACTTAGTTCTGTATTGAGCATCCTCTGTGCTCTCCCAGACACAGAGCCCAGCCACGGAATTGCAGAGATGAGTACCGAACGGTCCGGTCCCCGGAGGCCGACTGCAGAGGGGGCAGCAGGAAGCAAGGGAGCCAGCATGTGTTGAGTGCTGACTGCAGACCAAGCCCTGGGCATTCCTGCTGCCTAAGACAGTACAGATGGGCCATGTCTTGGGTTCTGTTTGAGCATGTGTGTATGTGTCACATGTGTGCATGTGGCACAGCAAAGGTCCAATAGTACGGCGAGTTGTTGACCTCGCAAGGTTCAAGCCCAGGTCTCCCACTTTTCCCAAGTCCAGATACCCTGCTTGTGCTGCCGTCATTCGTTCATTCATTCATTCATCCAGTAAGTATTTATTGAGCATCTACTTCGGTACGTGGGCTGCAGGAGTAGAGTAAGCTCTGCTGCACCCGGGAGAGAGCCCTCCCTACTGAGAGGGCCCATGATAGAGGAGGCGGCTTCCCACGGAGACAGGGACAGACCAGCCCTGGGGACCCACGGAACCCAATTCCATCAGCTTTCCCTTAGCAACGGCCCGTCTGAGGTGGGGACCAGGCAGCGTTTGATCTTTCAACCTAATTCCCATCCATCCCCCCCGCAGACTCCCCCCTCAAAAAGCCTGGGGGCCTGGAGGGAAAGTTAGCCCGGGCTGTGAGCTTCCCTGGAACCGCGCACAGCCAGAGCTCCAGGCCAGCCGGCGCTGGGCCCGACACCCACCCCCAACCTTTGATTTGTTTCATGAAAATGCTTTGCCGGTTCCATAGATGTGCGGCCGTGATAAGGTAATTGTCCAAGGGCGCAGTCTACAACCCATTAACGCTGGGCTCAGTGCAAATTGAACTTGGAGAAGTGATCTAAAGGAGCCAGAGGAGGCAGCCCGGCGAGATCCGACACTCGGCTTTTGTTCAGGCAGCTGGGAGCTTGGGAGGCGATTTCCAGTGGTTCCAGGAACACATTCCCGTTGCACACACACCTCCACCCCCTAATGTCTGCGTGGACCCACAGACATCCTGTGTACACACATGCATACATGCGCACATGCACACATGTACAGGTACCGGCACACTCACATGCTCTTCTATGCTCTCATACAGGAATGCTCTCAGCCTCACATTCCTACATATACACTCCAATACACACACAGTCACTCCCACCCTTGAGGGGACTGGGGCCAGCTTGGAGGGGCATTCTCCTATTGGGGGGCACTTTTCCCACACCAGAAGTGGAAAGAGGGGTGAAGAGGCAGAGGAGGGGTTTTTCCAGATATTGGAGAACACGCTGTGAGGATGGCCTTGACTGCACTCCCGAGAGCCAGTGGGAGAGCAGCAGGAGAGGAAAATCCATGCCCAGCCAACATGGCTCAGTGGTTGAACATCAACTTATGAACCAGGAGGTCGTGGTTCAATTCCCGGTCAGGGCATATGTCCAGGTCCCAGTGTGGAGGGGGGGGGGGGGTGGTGCAGGAGGCAGCTGATCAATGATTCTCCCTCATCATTGATGTTTCTATCTCTCTCTCTCCTTCTCTCCTCCTTCTCTGAAATCAATAAAAATATATTTTAAAAAAGAAAGAGAGAGAGAGAAGCAAGTACAGAGAGAGGAGGAGGCAGTCCCAACAGTTGGCCACCTGGCAAGGTGGGTACGAGAGGCAGGCATCTGGGCACCTCCTGGGTGTCCCTCTAAGTTCCAGCCTAGCAGTCTTGATTTCCAGAAGTTCAGGCGGTAAGAGGCTCCCAGGACCAGCCTGAGGAGAAGGAAGAAGAGAAGGAGAAAGAAAAGCGGAAGAGAGAGAAGGAGGAGGATCGGGAGGAGGAGGGAGAAGAGGGGGAGGAAGGGAAGGAGGAAGAGAAGGAGGAGGCTCAGGGAGAGCCTATTGAACAGTGAGCCTGGGAGAAGCCATATTATTATTACTGTCCTTGTTATTTACTTTGAGAACTGGAACCCAACACGGTCCATTTTCTTTTTCTGGGGAACAGAACGATGTCAAGCAAGAAAACATTCCCATCTCCCTTCCCTTCCTATTCAGGCTGGGGCAGAGATTTCAAGGTCTCTCTTCGAAGAATGCTACCTCTTAAGAGAAAAATAGTCATAGAAGATTGGGGGAGTGTGGAAAAAGTGTTCTTTTTCAAGGGAGCCCCTTCAAACGTGGCTGAGGCATCCCGGCCTCCGGAACCTGGCGTGAGCCTGCAGAGGGTGCTTTGTTCCAGGATATTCCATTTCTTTCCCCACACATACACCCCCACACATCCCCTCCTCTCTCATTATCAAACATTTGGAGACTGAATAATTCCATTTGTAGATGTCTTTGGCCGGAGCCTCTGAAAATGCAAAAGGCCCCACTGAAATCAAAACCCCTGGTTTTCAAGGTGGATTTATCACCCTTTAAAGGAAGATTTATTGGGCAATCGCTTTCAAAAGGGGCTCATTGCAAAGATCTGGAATAAAGAGTGTCCTCCCCCTTGGGCTGGGAGAAGGGCCCACTGGACACGTGGGGGCAGGGAAAAGGGACCCCAGGAGCAGTCCTAAGTCGTGTCACACTTGCCATCACTCACACGCTGGGGCGGGAGCAGCGAGAGAAAGGCCAGCTTCCCGGGCTGATGCCACCCTGGGGTCTGGCTCCTGATCCTTGGGCCTATGCTCTTCTTTCCCATTTTAATCGGGTTTGGAGGGTTCGGTTTGGGAACTCGGGAGAAAGACTTTCTATCAGCACTGTTGTTGCCCTTATAAATGAAGTTGGAGGTGGGGGTGGGACTAAGATCTCAGGACAGAGAGAGATGGAGGTAGGGGACAGTTAAGATGGGGTGATTTGGGAGTGGGGGTTGGGGGGACTGGAGTCAGGCTGGGCTGGGCCTGGAGATGTTCCTTTAGAGCAGTGGTTCCCAACATGGGGCACACGCCCCACAGGGGGGGCAATTTGATTTTTAAGGGGGGCAATTGGAGAATGAGTTATTAACAGTAAAATTTTTTACATTTCTTATGATCCTAGGGGCCTCATATACAATATATACATATATATTGTATTTATGCATTTCAGTTCTCTAGTATATGTTTTGAAACTTTATTTGCTATTTTTTCATATCACTCCTTTTTTTTTTTTTTTTAACAATTTCTTAGTGATTCCTTCCTCAGTACTTCAACTGTCCTTACGTGCTTTTATTTTTCTCTTTTGTGGATGCCATGTTCTTTGGAAGCTTGTTTAGACCAAGTTAATGGCCTGTTAGGCTTCCTCCACGTGAATAGGAGTTCTCTTTTTGAGTAATAAGAATTATATGTCACGGGGGAGGGGGGGGCATCAGGATTTTAGAGACGCTTAGGTGGGGCATGGCCAAAATAAGGTTGGGGACCAGTGCTTTAGAGAGAGGCGGAGGTAGAGGCAAAGCAGAGAGGGCCCCTCCAGAAGGCCTTTGCCCCACCCCAAGGGGACCAAGGGCTCTCCCAGGGATTCGGGTCTGAGTTACAGCCCCGAGAGCAGCGGGGGCTGGGCATACCTCAGGAAACCATGGAGATGGGGAGGCGGTGGACGAGATGAACAGACCACGAGGGGGAAGCCGCTGGGAGAAGCCGGAAAGACGAGGAGGAAAGAGAAAGAGACAAAAAGAGCTGGAAGAGCCCGGACAGGGTGTGGGGGGCACAGGGAAAGAAAGGGGCGTTGTGCGTGCCTGTGAGAGAGAGAGAGAGAGAGAGAGGAGAGGGAGGAGGAAGGAGCAGGGAGAGAGAGACAGAGGGAGCAGGAGGAGAGGCTGAGGGGAAAACTTTCCAGGCCGGGCCCAGCCCAGCACCCGCAATGCAGAGGGCGTCCCTCAGTGCTAACAGCAGTGATGGGGGGGGGGGGGTCTTAGGAGTTGATTAATGTCTCTATGGGGGTGCACTGGGGCAAGCAGGTGAGCAAGGGGAACTGAGAGGAGGGGGAATCCCACCCCCCACCTCCAGCTGAAGCCGCCCCAGCTCCCAGGTGAACCCCCTTTCCCCTGCTGGATGTGAAATCGCCATTTCACCCCGCCACACTTCTTAATTGTTGCAAAAATCATTTGTGAAATTGGTCTCCAGCAGGCGAGACCAGCCACGCTCATTCCGACAGACACTCCCCTCCTCCCCCGCACCTGCCCCTCGGGAGCCCACGGAATCCCCAAGCTGTGACCAGGCAGGGCTGGTGCCACCAGCGCTGGGTCTGGGGGAGCAGGCTAAGGGGGGCGGAGGGGAGGGGAGGGCTCCTTGCTACTGGACCGGCCACTCCAAGTGGGCTGCCAGGGAGGGCCGGAGCCGTGCCAAGGGTTAAGTGGCCCTGCTTGCCTGGGGTTCCAGTGCCCAGCTGGGGGGCCCTGAACCCCGGGTCCTGCTGTAGGCTGGCCCCGCCCAGGTGGGAGAGGGGCCCAGTGCCAAGGCTGAGAGGAGGGACCCTCTTCTGGCCTCTGAACCAGGTTCGCTCCAGGGGTCTTTTCTCCAAAACACCACTCATACCTCCTGGACAGCGCTGGGAGCTACACTGAGGCAACATGGAAGAGGTGCCAACGCAGAAACACGGACACAGATGCTCACTTATAAACACAGGTCCTCCCGCTGGACCACAGCCCCCAGCAGCCCCGCACACAAACCACCTACACACACACCCTGGCGGCGCCTCGAACCCTCTGAGCTCAGAGGGAGATCAGTGATGAGTGAATGAATGAGTGAGCAATATATGTAACATATGTATGTGTATGTCTGCATGTATATGCATGCACATGCCATGGAGAGCCACCTCCGGACAGGCCTGAGCCTCCAGCAAGATGAGATGTGAAGTCTACCTCATCTCACACACACACACACACACACACACGCACACACACACACACACACACACACGTCTAGAATTTCATCTCAGTCTCCCCTGGGGCAGGAGTGGCCCTCCATCCCTCCATAGTGGAGTGGCACCGCCAACGAAGAAAGGGACCTGCAAACCCCTATGACTCAGGCAGCCGGCACCCCGGTCTGCGCAAGGCACGCTGGTGTCCCCCTTTTCAATCCTGGGGCCCCGGAGGGGGTGGGCTTAATACCTTTCGGTAGGCTCCCATTCCCAGAGGGCCTCCTCCTCCCCCAAGAGCCTGAGGAGCCCCCCTGTGCCTGGAGAGAGGGCAGAGGAGGGGGGGGTGTCACATGCTGAGAGGGCAAAGGTCACAAGTGAGGAAGAGGGGAGGAGAGGGGCACAGTGGGGGCAGCCCGAGGAAAGCCCCCCAGGCCAAGACGAGGCTGACCCCATCTCTGGAGAGGGTGGGCCGGGGGCGGGCTGGGGGCTGGGTTTATTTTATTGTATTTTGCCGCCAGCGCTGTGCTGGAGACACTTTCCCGGGGGAGACAAAAGGCCCGCGGCCGCGGCGTCCTGCCCCGCTGGGAGGGCGTTTCGCCCCCAGGACTCAGCGTCCATCCGAGGCCCGGGCGTCTAGTCACTCAGGCCCAGGAGCGCGCAGAATTTCGGGGCCTCTCTGACCACCCCACCCCCACTCCTGACCGCGCAATTGGGGCGTGTCCCCTCCAAAGACTGAGCGGAGGAGCTCAGAATTAAGGAGCTCAGGGCGGTACCAAGTGCTGACCCGCTCCCTCCCTCCCTCCCACCCCTTTGGACCCCCAGACCCTGGGCTCGGCACCCCTTTGTGGTTCAGCCTCAGGGAACCCGACTACCTGCTGCAAACGAGTTCTGGGTGTGGCCTGGGGGGCGGAAGAGGATGAGGGGTTTTAACCCGCGGGAGCTGCGCAAGGGATGAGGGAACGATGGGGGGCTGGGGGGTGCGCCCCTAACACCCCACAGACCCAGTTTTTTAAGCCCCAGACCCTGCCCAGTCACTCTCAGGGCTGACACGATTCCAGAGAAAGTCATCAATCGCTCCCTCGCAGTCACCCTCGGCCCCACGCGTGGAAAATTCCGTGGGCGCGTGAGAGGACGGAGAAGACGTGAACACGGCGGACACTGACCCTGGCGGCCGGAGGGGCGGCGAGAATCCAGAGGAGCCGCCGGCGGAGGCAGACCGTCCCCTGCCGCCGCCAGCCGCCGGGAGCAGCGGGGGGCCGTGGGCGCCCAGGGGGCCGGGCACTCCGCGGGTCCCCCCAGTCGTCAGAAGGAGACGCTCGGACAAAGTTACCCCCCTCTCCTTCCCCCAACCCCTGGCCTTGGCTCCCTGGGTTTTACCGGGCAGTTCAAAGTCTCCCCCCAAAACCAGGTCGAGTCGGGGATTAGAAAATATTTTTAAAAAATTGGTTGGCAACTTCTTTTCGTTATTGGTTCTCCACTCCCTTCCGCCCTGGCCCCCTTCCCTCCTCATAAATAAAAGAGGGGTCGAACCTATCAGATCTCGCGCGCGGCCTCCTCCTCCTCCTCGTACTCCAGGGGAGCACTCTGCACAACTTACCCAGAGCATCGCTCGCCCCCTCGGCATCCCCTGTCGCCTCCCCTCGGGCCCCGAACCCCCAGAGGCACCTTCTTCCCGCCCCGCGCGTCCTGGGGGCGGGGGTGTCAGAGCTGGCGCGTAAGGGAGTAGCGAGTGTGGTCTGGAGGAAGGCGTGGAGCCCAGGGCGGAGAGGAGGGGGGGAGGGAGGGAGGGAGGGAGGGAGGACGAGAGAGTAAATATATAAATAAATACGGACAAGAATCCGCTCCGCAGCCTCCTGGCTCAGAAACTTTGGCCGGGAGCGCGAGAGCGCGGCGCTCGCCGGTGCCAGGCTGGGGGCCGGGACTGCGGCCGCGCCTCCCGGGTCTGCCCGGAGCACCCGCCCGCACAACTTCTGGCGGAGCGGAGCGGGCCGGGGCGGACTTGGGCTTGGTGTGTGTGTTTGTCTGAACTTCCTCGCCGCCACCTTCCCTCCCCGCGCCACCTCCGCCCCCGCCTCACCCCCCTCCCCTGCTTCTGGACTCGGAGACGACAGCCGGGGGTCAGGGGCGGGGGGGCAGGCAGAGTGTGGGTAGGGGAGCGGGAAGAGGTTAAGGAAAGAAAAAAAAAGAAGAAGAAGGAGAAGGAAAGAAAGAGATCGCAGCAGGGGTGAAGAGGAAGGACGGGGAGCGCTTGTTGCCGACTCCGGAGTCGTCCCCGGCGCGCGCGACAATGGCGGGCCTCCCCGGCGCGGTGCCGAGGATGATGCGGCCGGCGCCCGGGCAGAACTACCCCCGCACCGGGTTTCCTCTGGAAGGTAAGAGCGCGGGCTCGCCGGGCCTCACTCCCCCGCGGGGAACGCGAGCTCCCCCCGGAGAGGTGGCCATCTCCAGGGGGTGGTGGCGGCGCCGCGACAGCACGGGGTCCCCTTCTCTTCTGGGTCCAAGTCCGGGCGCCAGACCCAGGAAGTTCCTGGGGTCGACACTCGTCGGTGTCTGCGTCGGTTTCACTCCCCCTCGGCCTCAGCTTCAAGGGTCGCGGGCTCTGGCCTTTACCCCGCAGAGCCGAACCGGTGGATTGGGGCTCCTTAGTCAGTGTCAGGTCCTGGTGAATTTCAGTTCTTTCCACTGTTTTCAGATCCTTTCCCCCCCTCCGATATGCCTGGGCTCTCTGCGTTCCCCAGCTACAGGCTTTCTGCTCTTGTTTTGAATTGTCCTTCTCAATCTCCGGATTGTCTTCCAATCCCTTTTATTCCGAAATACCGACACGCGTGATATTTTAATGTCTAAAAACGGGGAAGGCTCTCCGCTTCTGCCAAAGCAACCCTCCTGCTCTGGGGTCTGAAACAAACTAATTGGAAAGGATACATAGTAACGGATTCCCAACCCCCGCCAAACTTTTCACTCGGCCTTCCGAACTCTGGAAATCTCCCGGGGGAGAACCTCAAGAAGGCCCCGCGATGTGCCGACCAGGGGACGCGTTCATTTTGTAACGTGTCCTCCCCAAACATCAGCGCCCGGGTGAGCAGAGAGGACGGGCGGGGAGCCGGTTCCCGGCCTCCCGGGGAGAGCGCTGGGGACGCGCCGCCCGGACCCTTTCCTGCGTCTTTGTTTTGTTTTCTTTTTTAAACGAAAGGAAGGTCTCCAACCTGTCAACTGGGAGGTCATTGGGCTCCGGGGGGTGGGCAGCCCGGGGTGTCACCGAAAGGTGCGGCTTTTATTTTTTAATTACTCTTCTTGTAATTCTATGAGGCCCCTGGTGCGTGAGGCTGGGGAGAGGAGGCAGGGTGGGGGCGGGCGGGCGGGCAGCCTGCGATCTGGGGAGGAGTGGGGGGGGGGGTCCCTCCGGCAGCGAGACGGCGCGGGTCTCGGAATTGGACGCAGGCGAGGAGAGTGGCTCCGTGATCAAGTGCGCGCGAGCGGCCAGGCAGGCGGGAGGGCGCACGGCCCGGGGATTTGCCGCGCACTCCGCTGTAGCGAATGCAAGGAAAACCGGCGGCCGAGGACGCGCGGCGGATTAGGACAATATTTGCCCAACATGACGGAGAATACTGAGGAGAGCCGAGTGCCGGTCGCTAAAGAGGCTCTTGAATATAAAGTTGGGCGCTCGAGAGCTCTCCAGCGCTAATGGCATATCCCGCCACGGAGACCGAGTGACTCTGCCTCGGCGACGCACGATTTCTGATTAAATCCAAGGGTGGCTTCAGACACCTACTTTTACAAAAGAGAGAGGTGGGGGGACCGCGAGAGCGAGGGAGGAGGCGGGAGGAACCGCTCGGCAGCCGGAGCCCCTTCTCGCCTCCTCCCTTCCAATTATTCGTCGGCTCCCTCCGCCGCGGCGGCTGTGAAATCGTTCTAATCTGCCGGATCTCCGCAGCCGCCAAGTCCCCAAATTGGGGGGATCGAGGCCGGATTAGTGTACCGGGGGTCCCCCAACCTTCTGAGCAAACTGTGTAGACTTTGCATTAAGGCTTCCAGGCGAGGCGTTTCCCTCCCCAGCACACACCCCGAGGGCCTGTCTTCCTGGTTTCCAAAGTCACCCCCACCCCGGGGGACCCTGGCCATCTGTGTGCCACCTCCCAGAGCCCGCAGGCCCAGGTATTTCCTGTAGGAGACTGCCGACAATGGAGCCCGTATGTCCCCAATCGTCCCAAAACGAAATTAGAACTTCGCGAGAGGTTAGAAGCAAGAAGCGTCCCCGAGGGACAGCCCGGTGCCCCCAGAGGCAGGGGGAACAGCATCGTGTCCCCTGTCCTCGGTTATCCCATTCGGGGTGGCGGCTAAATGGGCCTGTCAACACTAGTCACCAACCAGCCCCTTCTGGCCCCCAACAACATGAACCCTCTTGACCTCCGGGAGCGTGGAGCTGGCCGGCTGGGCCACATCTCGCCCGGTACTGGCAGGCGAACCTGCTGCCCAAGCTGCACCCTGGGGGCCGGAGAGCCATTGGTCCCAGAGCCTCCAGGCTCTCCCTCTCTCTCTCTCTCTCCCTGCCCTTCTCAGAGGCTCCAGCCCCTCCAGGTGTGTCCTCCTTCCGCTTAGGGTGGCAGGACTGGGGGCTTACAGCGCGGGAGACACCATGACCCCCTCCATCCCTGCAGGACTTCCCTCCACGTCAGGACTTTTCTTTCTGATTGCTGAACTGCCACAGCTCCGAACGTGGGGAGCTCAGCGCTGTCAGAGGTCTTGGGGCTCAAGAAAAACTGGAGCCGAGGGGTGCACTCTGGGCCTCCTCCCCACCCTCACCCTGTGCCCCTCTCTCCCCTCCCCTCCCTTCTCCAGTGTCCACTCCGCTGGGCCAGGGCCGGGTCAATCAGCTCGGTGGGGTCTTCATCAACGGGCGACCCCTGCCCAACCACATCCGCCACAAGATCGTGGAGATGGCCCACCACGGCATCCGGCCCTGCGTCATCTCCCGCCAGCTGCGCGTCTCCCACGGCTGCGTGTCCAAGATCCTCTGCCGCTACCAGGAGACCGGGTCCATCCGGCCTGGGGCCATCGGCGGCAGCAAGCCCAGAGTGAGTGTCTGCCATAGAGCGGCCGGAGGCCTTCCCATGGTGGGGGGGTCCTGGCCCCTGTCGCCACCCTGTGCCATCCGGGTGACTATAGGCTTCCTATGGAAAATACAGTGGGAGGCTGTCCCCACCCCCAGCTATCCCTCCCCATTGTTGGAATTTCTCAGGGATGGGAAAACGGGGGTCTAGGTGGCCTGGGACTTTGAGGCCAATGAGTCATTCCTGGGCTGTTCCTACATCTGTCCCGACCCCCTGTCACCATCCCAGACGAGGGACAGTGTCCCCCTCAGTGTTGTCTGAAATAGTGAGGAGGGGGGTCCTGTGGCTCCTGAGGAGGTTTCTAGTTCATTATCTCTACCCTCCCCCCGACACACACTGCCTTCCTCGGAGTCAGACAGGTTCTTAGAAAGGATACAAAGCCCATTTCAGGAGGAGGGAGGGCCTGGCTACCAGAGCCCCCAGCCTGGCCTGGGGCTCTCGGGAAGTTGATATTAAAAGTCTCTCCCTCCCCCCACCCCGTCTCCCCACTCCTGCGCTCCCACCTCCACCTCTGAAGCAGGTGGCCACCCCGGATGTGGAGAAAAAGATTGAGGAGTACAAGCGGGAAAACCCGGGCATGTTCAGCTGGGAGATCCGGGACCGGCTGCTGAAGGACGGGCACTGCGACCGCAGCACCGTGCCCTCAGGTGAGAAGGCAGCTGAGCCAGCAGAGCGCGCCCGCCCGGGGCTGCAGGGCGCTGGGGATCTGGGCGGGATGTGGGGGCGCTGATGGATGGTGGGGAACTTGGAGAAAAGTCAGGAGGGAGCAGGAGCAGAGAGACAGTGAGGACACAGGAGGGAAGCACAGCCTTAAGGGAGGTGGAAGGAGAAAGGAGGAGGGAGCGAGGGAGGGAGGAAAGAAGAGGCAGAAAGTTTACTTGTAACGTTGGGTGAGAATGGCTCCCTGGCACTTCCCTAGAGACGTGGCCTGGAGATAGGGCTGTCCCAGGAGGTTTGATCTCCGTGGGCTCCCTGGACCCCCTTCTTGCAGTCACCATGTCTGTTCTGCTGCTGCCACCAGCCATCAGTGGGTCCCCAATGTGGAGGCCTTGCACCAGGCCACCTTCGGGGAGTGTGTGCATGGGCCCTCCCTGCAGGCAGGGCTGGGTCACACCTGCGGGTGGCTGCAGCAGCCAGGGCTGGGGGGCCTGCCTCCAGGGAGGTCCTGGGGAAGGGGGTGTTGGGTGTGAGTGCACCCCAGGTAGGTAACGTGAAAGGCACAGGTGTGGGCGAGGATGTGTCTAGGGCAGGAATGCACAGGTGGCTGCGTCTGCCAGTCTTGCCACTGAGCGCGTGCCCCCGTGTGCGCCAGGCTTGCCCACGGGGGACACTGTCCTCGTGCCAGGCGGAGGTGTAAATGTGACCTGTGGGGGTGAATCCCCGGGCAGTGTATTAGGGGGAAGGGGCTTCAGGACTCTATCCCAAGGGCCCAGGCGGCCTGCGCGCCCGCGCCCCAACAACTTATACTCGCTCTGTTGCCTTTGAATTTCTGAGGTTTAGTGAGTTCGATTAGCCGTGTGCTCAGAATCAAGTTCGGGAAGAAAGAGGAGGACGACGACGGGGACAAGAAAGACGAAGATGGGGAGAAGAAAGCCAAGCACAGCATCGACGGCATCCTGGGCGACAAAGGTAGGGACCCTCCGGCCGGCCACACCGAGCCCGGCTTCCCCACGCGCTGGCGTGCGGGCCGGGGTGACTCTATTGCGCTTCGCTTCTGCGCCCCGGACTGGCGGACAGAACTTCGGGGGAGAACTCGCGGCTCCGGAGCAGCCAGGAGCCTCTCGGGGTGTGGGAGGGCGCCCCCTCCGCGTGCCCGGGCCGGGCGGGGAGCAGGTGGCCTCTCGGTTGCCCGGGAGCTGGGCTGCAGGTTACTGCGCGCCTAGTGGGCGCGAGTCCTCCAGGCCTGGCGTTTTGGCTGCCGGTCCCCGGGTCGATCTATTATTTATAGGAAACTTGGGCCAGGGGGGCGGGGGGCGAGGAAGGAGGAGCCGGCCTGCGGCTCCCTAAATGAATTTGTTAACCAGCCCCGCACACGCTCTCTAAACGGTCCCTTGAAACCCCGCCTGACAGCTGACTGACCGCCGCAATCAATAAAAATTAGCGCGGGCCGCGTGGGCCGCTGCCTCTCGCCGCTGCGTTGCCAGGCCCCGAATCGCGGTGGGCGGCGCGGAGTGGGGCGGCAGAGGGGTGACCTGCTAAGGGGCTCTTCTCCGGCGGGGCCAAGAGCTGAGGCTCCGTTCCCGGAGCCTGGGGAGCAGGATCCCGGGAAAGGAGAGAGATTGGGGCGCTGCAGCCCCTCTCCCCCTGTAAGCGCGGCCGCTGGGCGGACTGGAGTCTAACCAGCGCCCTGACTTTCCTGGAGGGGAGCGAGAGGAGGCGTTCATCCTCCCAGCACCTGCGCGCTGGGGAGAGGGGATGGCTCTGTGGGTTACTGAGGCAGGAAATTTCAGGAGACGGGAAAGTCCTTCCGCGTGGTAAGTGTTCCTGCTTTAAGTGAGGGCGCGGGGAGAAATAGAAGCGGAAGATGCGGAGTCACCCGCTAACAGGAGAAGAAGCAGGTCCCCAAGTCCACGCGAGGGGGAGGCAGCGGGAAAGACCGTGGCCGTGGGAGCCTGTAAAACAGCGGCTTTGGGGAAAGGGCAGGGACTTGTAAAGAGCACATTGTGTTCGAGTTTCCTGGCAGAAGTTGGTGGCGGCTCCCCTCTCCTGCCTCCGGGGAACTCCTGGCGCAGGTCTCTCTCCAGTGCTCAGTGGCCTTTCCCAACCTTGAAGGTGAACTTCACAGACAAAGCCCGGCCAGGCCCAGCCCCCACCGGCCTGGTGGGAGGAGGAGGGAGAGGGGCAGGGGCAGCCCCTGAGAGAGCAGCTGGAGCGGGGACCGAGCAGGCTATTGACATTCAGGGCCCCACGTGGAACCCTGTCCGGCGGGGACAAAAGGGCGAGGGAAGAAAGGGAGGGAGCTGTGCCTGACACCCCGCTGTGCCGGGCCTGCCGTGGGGCCCGGGTCTTCAGCGGGAGGGGCCCTGCTTGCCAAACAGCCCCTGGCTCTCCTGAGGTTGCCCAGAGCCCTGCACCCCTGGTGCTGGTGGGGGGACCCAGTCCTTACTTCAGTCTGTATTGGAAGGGGTACTCAGCTGGACTTCTTTTTTGTGGGGTGGGAGACATAAAACCTGAATCATCTTTCCCACCAAATCCTGCACAGCAGACAGCGCTTGTGGGAGGGAGGTACCCTGGGTGAAGTGCGGGGAGATTTGATTTTATTTGGAGAAACTTTAGGGGTGTGTCTGTCGTCTGTCTGTCTATGTGGCGGGGGTATGCCCAACTCAATCTGTGAGGAAGCACAATAGACTCATTTCTTTTGAGAGAGAGAGAGGAGGAAAAAAAAAGGAAATGAAGAGGGTGGGAAGACGGTGTGGTTTGGGGAATCCCTTTGACTCCATGGCGTTCCTTCGAAGTGGCTTCCGGTGCAGGTCTGGGCTTTTATAAAACCTGCTAACAGGCGGCAGGCGGGCGGGCGAGTTCGCTGGATAGAGGTTTTCCCTGCAGCAGGACCGGAAGCCCAGGCCTCCAGGGACGGAGGAGGAGCCTGGCAGTTCCCGTGGGAAGGCGGAGAGCACGGGCACTGGGTCTGTGGAGTGGCAAAACGAAAGGAAAGCCGCGGGCCTGGTCTCGGAGAAGCCCCGCAGCGTTTGAGTGACAGTGGGCACGTTGGGCATTGCCACTGGAGCTAGGTGGCCACGTAGGCGCTTGTGTCTGTCAGGTCTGTCAGTGTGACTGTTTGGCCATGGGCCCTTGGGTCGGAGTGGGAGGGTTATATTCCGAACCAGTGGGATTCTGTGTGGGGGTGCAGTGTCATTGTAGATGGGTGTAGTGTAAATGGGCTGTGTGCTGGGAGGATTGTCTGCACAAACTGTATCAGCTCCTGATGCGGTACCTGGGCCAGTCCGTGGGCACCTGGGTGAACTGCCCACCTGGAACCATTCACCTCTCTCCCAGGCCCCCTGTTTCATGGCCAAGTTAGGGGCTAAAAGACCTCCCAACCTCCACCCGTATCAACCAGGTGGGGAGAGGCCAAGAGGCCCCATGGGCAGAGCGAGGGCACGGGTGCACGTCCACAAACTTTGTTTTGGCTCCTTGCTTTTGACAAATGCTCTCTCCGGGGTCGCCCCACTCGTGGCGGGGAGCCCTGGAGAAGGGGTTTAAGAGCTCTCCTCTTTAAACGCTAAAGAGAGATCCCTCCCTGAGCCCGCTTTTTCCTACCGTCCGCTTGGCATTTAATAACGTTAAGACTTATTAGAGCTGGTAATGAAAACTGGGGCTGCTGAATAGGAAACGGTGTTGGAGAGGGGTGTAATAGCTCCCAGGCATGGTAAGAAACTATTTATCCGCAATCAGTCCTCACTCTCGGAGTTTGAAGCACAAACGTTAAGTTGAAGGGTTTTAAAGCAGATTAAATTGAGCTTTTATTTCTGTGCACTTTCATCTCTGAACAGCTCACTCCTGCTCCCCTTGGGCTGATATTCATGAGGCTGTTCATATTTTTTTTTTTTGCTCTTATCCTTGTTAAGACTGAGTTATTAGGATTGTTGGTTGTGAGAATTTGCAGCCCGCTCCGCGTAGGGGCTCCGGCCAGGCTCTGCTCACCTGGAGAGGGGAGCGGACAGTTCACTGCCCTCATCCGCTCAGACTCTCCTCCATACCCCTTCCCTGGGGATCAGGGGAGGGACAGGCCGGGGACCCAACCAGGAAAGGGTTTGAGGAAGGACGAGAAAAAATAAGATTTTCCTAACCTGAGACTCTTGTAGGAAATCTGAGAGGCGTTTGCACAGAGTCAAACCATTCTTCTGTGGGGACTGACGGAGTGAATGGGAAGAAATGAGCAATAATAATAATAATAATAATAGCAATAAACAACAAGAACACCAAAGCCTCCAGCAAGCATCTGGCAATGTGCAAACTTAGGCTGAAAGTGACCAGATCAGGCGTGGGGCTCCACATTGTTCTCGAAAGCAGAAAGCCCAGCAGGGTCACAATTAATAGGAAACCAGGGAAAAAGTAACAAGATTAAAAAAGAGGAGTGTGCCTTTTCCCGAGGCAGGGGGGGTGGGGGGACTTTCCCATGCCAAAGCCCATCCGAGAATGTGCCGGCTTCTCCCTCAGGAAAGGCCACCTGAGTGGGGGCCGAGGCGTGTGTCTGAGGGAGAGAGGCGGGTTTGTGTTTCTTTGCATTTTTCCTTAGTTCGTGTTTAAAGCAGCAAGCTTACAGGTGTGGAGTGGGAAGTGGCGGAGAAGACTCGGGAAGGAGGGAGAGCCCCGAGTGTCGGTTTTAGACACTTGTAAAAGGAGGTGGGAAACAATTTAATTTGGCAGCGGCGGTAGCTGCTAATGCGGTTTTCGGTCGTTTGCTACACAGGAGGAAGCTGTTTTGATTGTGTGTACAAGGACCTGCCAAATTTAATTAGGCTCCGGGGGAGCGAATGAATGGGGGGAGGGGGGGGCGCGGCTCCCCTCAGCCCACGCGGCTCTCCTCGGCTTCACACCTGGAAGGGGCATTGTTTACCGGGCGGGAGAGGACGGGGCCGGGGAGGGGAGGGGACCCAGAGGGAGCGGGGCCTCGGAGAGGGAGCCGGGGAGGAGAGAAGATAGCCCATTTATCAAGAAACAAGCTGCATTGATTTAAACCAACAAGTCCCCTCCTCGGTAAATGTGTGTTTAGAGAAAGGTAATTGACACTCCACCAAATCAAAGGATTACCCCGGGTTGGCAATCTAATCAAACAGAGTCCAGGCGGGATTTGAAGCTGTTCAAAGTGGGATCAGCTTCGCATAATGGGGGCGCGGAGGAAGGCGGGAGGGCGCCGGGCGATTCCCCGGCTTTAGGCGGCGCTGGGTGGTGGATATTCAGTGGAACCCGAGGGGGAGGCCCGCGGGATGGGGGTGGCAGGGGTGAGCCGAGGCGGGCTGTGCTGGCGAGGAAGATCCCGGGGGAGGCAGGCGGCTCCTGGCGAGTCACGGCGGGACAGACTAGACGCCCCCTCTCTTCCCTCCATCCCCCCCAACCGAAGGGGGGAGAGGGGAGGAGGGAGCGGAGACCAAGAACAACAATGAGATAACTGTTACAAAGGCAAACACTGGCGCTCACTCGCTGGCAGCCCCAGAACCCGCGGCAGATAAACAAAGTCCGCTGTTTGCCAGATAAACTCGTGCCTAAATCGAGTGTGACGGGGCCAGGAGAGAAGAGACGGGGAGAGATAAGGTTGGAGGGGGAATGGACGAATATAATCTAATAGACATTTAGAAAACAAACTTTAAACAACGGGCGAACAGGCGAGCGGAGCGTAATTATCCGCCCCAGAGACCCGGACAAGTCCTGGGAGGTTGGCGCGCTGGGGGTGGCGTGGGGGGACCTCAGCGGAGCCTTGCAGAGCTGTGTGTTGGGGGGTGCCGCTGGGACTCCACTGGGAACCCGAAGAGGCCCCCTCTCCGGGGGGCGCACCTGGGGAGGCTCGGCTGCCAGACGGAGGTCCTAGCGCAGCCCCGCTCTCCCCGTCGCATTTCTCCACAGGGTGGGGTCCCCTGCTGCCGGGCCTGGCGAGGTTTACGCTCAGCTCCGGCGGCGCGCAGCGCCACACGCACCGGCTGTTGGCGGGCGCGTTTGGACCTAAAAGACGCCCGCGCCCGGCACAGCCGTGAAAGGAATTAGATATTTACCAGTTTGAAATAAGCCTGGCTAAGAAGAAGAAGAAGAGAGAGAGAGACATTGAGAAGAGGAGGCTGGGGGAAGACTTCAAACGAATCCATCACTCGGAACGGTGGAGGGGAGATTTACCAGACAGTCCCGGGAAGTTATTTAGATATTAATAACACATTTTCCCGAGGCGCGACCGCGGCAGCCGTCCGCGCTGCTCTCCGAGCTGTTTGGCCGGGTGAAATATGGGCGTCTCAAATGTTGGGAGGAGATAACGCAATCAGGCTAACCCCGTCCTAAACCGGCACCGCGCGGTAAACCCGGATTAACCCCCCCTCACGGCCCCCCCCCCTTTCACAGCTTTCCAAATTTTTCAGTAGCATTTACATGGAAGGATTTAAAAGCACATATAACAGTCGCCTTAAAGCAGTAAGGTGATTATATGGGCTTTTTAAAAAAGAATTTTTGAAAATGATAGTGGTTACACGTTACATGATATATTAATGATATGATATAAAAACATAGTTTTGCAGAGGGCGCGAGGGCCGCGCAAATGAGAGTTCCTGTTTGCCATCATCGGCAAAGCTGATGAGACCTCAACCCTCATGGGAGCCCCAGGATACAAACACGAAATGTCCAAGGGCCCCCGGTCCCGGCCCTGGAAGTGTCTGCTCTAAAGCCAGACAGCATCGCCCCCGGAAGAGAGGGTGCCCGGTGCCGGGAAGCCTTCCTGCTGTTAGGAGCACAGAATAGAAACCCCCAAGGGGAGGTTCTCCAGGGACTTTGGGGCCCTGGAGGCCAAGACAAAGGGGTGCACATTCCATGGATTCCAGAAAAAAATAGCTCTTCTCCCTTCTTCTCCCCCCCTCCCGCCGCCCCAGACTAATGAGGTGATTAGGAAGCCCCGTTGGGGACGGGGTGAGAGGGGACTGGAGGGTTAGGATGCCCCCCTCGGGTTTTGCTGTCCTAAGCCTTCCCTTCCCCCGACGGGACTGAAAGGAGGAGAAGGTGGAAGTGGGGTCAGTGCTTTCTGACCCGCTCCGAGCGCCCGGCCCGGGCTGGGCCGAGCAGGGGGAGGGAGGGAACTCGCCTTCCCAAATCGAATCAAGGCAGAACGGTGACCTAAGGGGGGACTTCGCCACTCGTAGACGGCGCTCTC
This sequence comes from Eptesicus fuscus, assembly GCF_027574615.1. Taxonomy (NCBI): domain Eukaryota; kingdom Metazoa; phylum Chordata; class Mammalia; order Chiroptera; family Vespertilionidae; genus Eptesicus; species Eptesicus fuscus. Next base: position 10,488,258 of record NC_072481.1, read on the forward strand.
CCAACTTCAAACGGAGCGGCGGGGAAGGGGCGGCGACGCGGGGAAGGGTCCGGAGAGGCGCGAGGGGAGGAGGGCCTGGAGGAGGAAGAGAAGGGGTCGAGGGCAAAGGGGAAGCGGGAGCCAAAGGAAGGGGTGTAAGGACGGCAGTGTCAAAAGGGGGGCTCGGCTGCACTTAGAACTTCAGCCCTGGGGGAGAGGCAAGCGCCTGGGCCCGGCAGCCTCGGGAAGGAGGAGGGGAGGTTGTGTGCTCCCCAAGTCACGCTCTGGAGAGACCCTGAGGGCGCTCCGGGCGCCTCTGGAGCCCGCCCGGCCGTCCCCTGGGCAGCGGAGTGAGGGGGGTTGCACAGGGCCCCGGGCGATCTCATGGACTTTTCCAGGACTTGGGTGCCTGGGCCCTGGGGGTGCGCTGGGCCTGGACCCTGGTCGAGACCAAGAGAGGAATGGCAGAGGCCGGGGAGCACAGAGGTGGACGGAAGAGTCAGAGAGGAGGAGGAGGAGAGGGAGCTCCAGCGCGCAAGGTCAGAGCGAGCAAGACCGAGCGGGGAGAGCATTTGCAGGCGCCGAGAGAGGCTGGGGCAGCGGGAAGAAAGACAAAGGGACACGGAGTCGCCGAAAGGCTGGCCCGGGACGGGCGCGTCCGGAGAGGAGGCCCGCGGGAGAGCGCGGGCGGAAGGGGCGAGCGCGCAGAGCCGGGCGGCGGGAGGCGGGCGGGCCGCTGTCCTCCTTTTGATCCTCCGCGGCTTCGCCTTATCAGAAAGCGCTTTCGGTGACACGGGCACAAAGGCAGTTCATCACATTACAGCGCGGCCCGGCGGCTCGCTGCGATCCCGCCGCTTAATTAGAGGCGAGCGAGTCGGCCGGCGGGGCGGGAGGGAGGCCGACTCCCAGGCGGGGGCCCGCGCTCCGCGCTCGGACCCGAGGCGCGGGGAAGGGGCTGGCCTGCGCGCCCGCCTCTGGGGGGGACTCGGGGCGAGGGGGGCGGACCCGTTATGTAGAGAGTTGCTAAATAATGCGAAGGAAACAGGCCAGGCCAGTTTTCACCGAAGGAGCGAGGCTCGCCTCCTTCCGGCGTTTTGTAACCGCCCCTTCTAAGTTGTCAGTTTGGGAAGGATGGCGCCCAGGCCACCCTCCCCACACCGCAGCTTCCCAAGCTGCAGACTGGAGGGTGAGTGAGGGTAAGGTGACCACACAGGGCCGGCCGGAGGCTTCATGCTGCGCTGGGTCCAGTTCACACACACCCCCCCCCTCGCTTCTGGGAGATTGGGAGTTGGGTTCCCTCTTCAGTGGGCCTTCCCTCCCTCCCTCCCTTTGAACCCAACTGTGCAGGGCAGGGAGGATCCTGGAGGGGCCGAGTGCATGTGGTGAGCCCAGGAAGTAAGAGTTCCAGTGTCCATCCTGCCCCAACTCACTAGCAGCGTCACCGGGCCTCGCTCAAGCTCTCTGGGTCTCATTTTCTTCCCACAAAAAACCAGAGCATTGGACCCAAACAAAGATTCTTATCCTTTGGGGTAAAACCAAAAAACTGGTCATTCACACATGCTCATACAGGCAGCATTTTCCAGGCAGCAGGAAGGGGTCTCTGGGCTTCTAGGGGGCCACACCCCATGGGAACTCCCCATATTCTTGAGGGAGCTTCTGATCCCGGAGGCAGGAGCCCAGGATGAGGCAATGGATGGGGGGGGTGGGCGGGACATATAATGAAGCTGAGCGCCTGCCCTCAGCCTGGCCCTTGCTGCTTCCTCCTTTCCAAAATAGACAGCCCAGCCCACTCCCCTCCTCCAGTTGGTTGTTGGAAGGGTCTTTTCTGAGGTTGTAGTAAGCAAAGGTCCGGACAGATACTGAGCTCCCCCTTTTGTCTGTCCCAAGAAAGAGAGAGAGAGAGAGAGAGAGAGAGAGAGAGAGAGAGAGAGAGGAGAAAACAAGAAATTTCCCATTGGGGGTGAATTTCTTGATTCATTCTGTAAAAATGTTGTGAGCACCTACTGTGTGCCAGGCATTGTGTTAAGTGCCCAGGAATCCCGGAGACAAGAGGGTTTCTGCTTTCCTGGAGTTCTGAGCCAGGTGGATGGCTCAGAAAATAAGCAAGCCCCCAGTAAACAGACTTGCCCCAGTAGGGGCGTTATCCTCCTGCAGGCTGTCTCGTGTTTGGGTGTTTGTGAATGTTGTGTTTGGGTGGGTGGGTAGGAGAGGGGGTCTGTGTGAGCACAACATTGGGAAGGCAGCCCCCAACCTGGCCTGGGGAGTTGCAGGCGCTAGCTGGGACCTCAGGGCCCCGGGTCCGGGCCAGCCGAGGAGGGAGGAGCGGGGGCCTCCGGTCTCCGGAGCCTTTGCCTTGACAGCGCTCTTTGTCTGAAGCCGAAAAGAAGACCTAAGATCAAAGAGGCCCCAGACCCGACAGAAAAGGAGGTGGGGCTCTGGGCACAAGTCCTAGCTTGGAAAACACCCTGAGTTTTTCTGGGGTCCTTTTGGTGGGACCCAGAAGCAGCCGAGCCTCAGACAAGTGGGCAGCAGCCGTTCCTCGGGGCCTTCCCCACGGTCCCAGACCTCAGTGGGTGACAGGTGGAGAGGGACCGTGATGGCTGCGGGTCCAAATTCAGACCTCGAGTCCCTAGGTGACCGGGGAAGGTGGAGCGAAGGCAACATCCGGGGAAGTTTTGCTAGGTGTGTGAGTGGGTGGTGTGTGGTGTATACTTTTGCGTGGAGATCGCGGGTCGGGGATCGAGCCCTGATTGCCTGGAAACTTGTCCTAGAAGGTCTGTTCCGGATTCATCTGGGCTGCACAGACATGAAAACCAGATTCAAGCTCTAGTTTGTCTCCAGAGTGACAACTCGGGGTTGGTAGGGGTCCGGGGAGCCTGAGGAACCTTCTGGAGCTCTCCAGCTCCCAGCGGAAGCCTGCAGAAGTCCCTCGTCACCACGGACACCACCGACAGGGACCCAGAGGCAGCGGGCTCTCCCGACTTTCCACGGAGACCCCCTTCCCTGCCCCTCATCCTTGCCATTTTCTTCCTCGCCTGTACTTCTTGAGCTTGGGTTCACCCTTCCGAGGTCCAAAAGCCTGATAATAACCCCCCCCACCACCACCACCGTATAGTGTTGGGGGAGGAGGCACAGTCTATACCCCTTCTCCCTTCTCCAGCCGCCTGCAAAGCCAGGGTTCAGCATCTCTGCCGCACCCCCGGGCTTTGCCGATGGGGAGGATTCTGAAATATTGTTTCGGTGTCTCTGGGGTTTATTGGAAGTGCTGGGAAAAGTTCTGGAACTTTCTTTAATCAGCAGGGCTACCTGTATCTCCCTGGGGAGGTCACGTTGTGCTGGGTGGGACGTTCCCTCCCAGGGTCTGCACAGGCGACACCCAGCGGGGTTAGCTGGTGCGCTCGCTCGGCTGGGGCGGCTGCTGCCGTAAAGGCCCCTTTGCGTCCCCCGCTTTAAGGCCCCGCTGCGTTGGTGGGTTTGAATCCCGGAGCTCTGGTTCTGGGGTGGAGCCCGGCGTCGGTTATTCCCGGTGCGGGAGCCTCAGTTTCCCCTCTGATGCCTGGGGTCAGGGCCCCTCCTCCCGGCCCGCGGCAGGAGGACGTCCGCGCCGGGAACGCGCGGCGGAGACGGGCCGGCGGGCCCGGGGCGGGGAGGCGGCCCCGCGGGTTCTGCTCCTCCCCGCCGCCCCCGCCCGCCGCCCCCGCGGCGGAGTCCCCGCTCGCGCCTCAATGGCCACTTTAGAAATACAAACAACTTTAGAAATAAAGTAACCAAACCCCCGAGAGGGGCTTTGAAGGGGCGAATGCCTGGTGGCGCTTTACTATGCCGTGGGCCGGGGCCCGGCCTAATCCCGCTTTCATTTTCACCGACGGCCGCGGGGGGAGCGCTCCCGGCCTCCCGGCCCCTCAGGAGGCTGATTAGGCCACAAAGAGCCCCCATTATCCCGAGAAGAAAACCGAGGGGCGGCGCGGGGCGGGGGGAGCCGGGGGAGGCCCGCCCGCGCCCGGGCTATTGACTTAGTGGATGAAGTCAAGAGCGGGCGCGCCGGGAGCCCCGAGGGGGAGGGGACGGGGCGGGGGCGGGGAGGCCGAACAAAAACTGGACGCACAAAACCCCACAACAAAACCCCGGCCCCGGACCCGGGGAAGCCAGGCCGGGCGGAGGGCTCCTCGGCTGAGCTGCTGCTGGGTCAGCTGCCGGCCCGCTGGGTGGGGGGCGCGGGGAGGGGGGGGCACTGCGCCCGCCTCCCCGCCCCTGGCGTCGGTGGCTTTCTTGGGAGGGGGCGGTGGAGGAAGGGAGAAAGCTAAGGCCACAGAAGCAGGCTCCTCGACCCTTCAGTGCTGCGGGGCTTGCGCGCACGCTCTGGCTCCCAGGCCTTCCCTTCCTCCTCTGTGGGGTGCGCAGGCTCCAAAACCATCCCAGCTGTGGCCACCTGCGGGGCTGCGATCAGTGGAGTCTGCTGGGCAGAAGTAACGCCTCGGAAAGCTCTAGAGGAGGTGCCTGAGTGGGGGGCAGGGAGGTGGGGGTGAAGGAGAAAGTGGAGCCCCACCCCCAGCCTGAAAGGTGTGGGTAACTTTGAATGCGGCGCCGAGAGCCTCGGTGCCCCTGTCCTGGGGACCACGACTTCAGAGCGCTCTGGGAAGAGTCCCTGGAATTTCATCAAGCGCAGGACACATTGGGAGACGGATAAATATTACTCTCCAGTCCCTTCCCCCTCCTCACCTCCCCCAGGGCTGGTTTCAGTCTAGAGCCGTCGGCCTGTGATTGGGGAAATTATAGGGGCTGCAGACCCTAGGTGACACCATGTTTGGGGTGGGGTGGGGTGGGATGAGGACAGGTGCTCAGCCTTGTGCAGCTGGATAGCGCCCTTCCTTCCCTGAGAGAAAAAGTGCCCCTGTGGGCAGGGGAGGAGGCAGAAACAGCCAGTTCCTGGGGCGCAGCAGCCACTGTTCAATGAGTCCCATTTCCTCCCAGGTAGAGGCCAGGCAGCCTTGGTGAACAGAGTGAGCACAATGTGATTAAAGGAGGGTCTGTGACATCTCCCCCCCCCCCCCACCCACCCATCCCATCCCATCCCATCCCCAGCCATAGCTGTCTCCATCCCCTTGAAATAGGGGCGGTCTCGGTCCTGAGGGCTGACTTGGAAGTGCTTTGATGGCATCTAGCTCTTCATTGTCCGTCCCACAACTCTTTAGCAAGCCCTACTTCGTGTGGGCGGTGCTGGGCCAGTACCCCTGGAGTCCAGGCCATGACTGCTCGATGCCCAGTGAAGGCGTTAGGACTTATTCCAAGGGCAGCGAGGAGCCAAAGAGGGGATTTTGGCGAGGGAGTGATGGGCTGAGCAGAGACTGCACTGTAAGGTGTGGAGAGACCACTGAGGAGTTCAAGCTGTGACAGAGGGGGGCGGGGGATGGTGCAGAGGGAGAGTGGAGGGGTGTAAGGAGAAGGCAGCCCCAGCCAGAGATGGGAGGAGGGGGGGGAAGCAGCTCTTCCCAGACTCCTCCCACCCGATGCCCAGGTGTGTGGGAACCTGTGGCTGGCTAGGAGGACAATTAGAGAGACCTTGGAATTCCTTTCCAGGCTGAGATCCGCAAGGGTGAGTCAGAGTGGATCAGGCCTTAGAGGTCATCTGGTCATCACAGATGGAAAAGCGGAGGTCCAGAGGGCGTGGCATGAGTGAGCCCCAAAGAGGGGGAAGTGACTGGCAGTTGGCCTGGTAGAGAAGCAAAATAAGCTGGTCTTGCTTCCAGGAATTCGAAGGTGAGGGCAGCCATGGGGAGCAAGGCCCTTTCCCATCCCCGCAGTCTATCGCCCTTTGTAAGTTCCATTTCACAGAGGGGGAAACTGAGGCACAGAGACTATCCCAAGGAAATAGGGAGGGGAGGGGCCTCTCCTGATAGGGTGGCCTTGACCCTAAGAGGCCTGAAGGGCACATCCCAGCTGCTCTCCTTTGCTCCATCTGGACAATTTCAGCCCCAGCACCTCTCCCCACCCCCATCCTTCATGAACCCTGAATCCTCAGGCCCAGGGGATACTATGGCTCAAGCCAGCGCCCCCTGCTACCACCCAGGGTCACCTACTGGGGATCTTGAGACCTGACAGAGGCCACAGATTTGCCCTCTGAAGAGTCTGTTCATCTTCTGGGAAAAGTCCTTTGAGCAGCAAGGAAAACTCCAGCCCAGAGGGAAGGAACTGCAGGGTGGTGGCTAGGACTGGGATTCAGACCTTCCCGTGAATGGCCCGAGGAGTGGCCCTGGCTTTCACACGAACTGCTGTGTGACTCTGGACAAGCCATTTAACTTCTCTGGTCCTTGCCTCTTTGTCTGAACAAGGGTAAGGCATGAGGAGCCCAGTGGTTTTCAAACTGTGTTCCATGGCACCTTGGGGTTCCGAGCAGGAGGTGATGCAGCAGGTGGAGGCTCCTGGGAGCTCTGATACTGGGAGCATGTATGCGTTGGAGGAGAAAAACCAGCGAGCTCCCATTGGTAGAGGAGACTCTGGCGAGACAGGGCTTTGTCCTAGGAAGGAGCAGGGAATCACCTCCCATTGGAGCCTCTCATCAGAGGAGGCTACTCTGGAGGGGGGGGGGGGTTGGAGGAAGAGAGGACGCTGTGTTTACGCCTGGAATCAGAGCCCCAGGCTGTGGTTACTGGTCTTCAGAGATAAGCTGATATCGCTCATCTGGTGACAAATGATTCCCCTCCTCTCCTGTTCCCCTGATTAGAGAACTTTCTCTCCTGGCTGGGAGGTCTTGCTGGAGAACAGGCCTGGCTGGTCTCCAGACGCTGGGCGCTACCTGCCCAGGCTGCTGGGTGACCACGGGAGGCAGTACCCTCTCTGTGCTTCAGTGAGGACTGGTGGTGTGGCTGGCAGTGCCACCCTGGCATGGTCCTGGAAGGAGGATTCAGTGCAGAGTGTGGGAGATGGGAAGACCTGTGAGCCAGGAGGGCTGCAGGGTATTCCCAGGTGCTTTTGCAACACATGCCACCTGGCACTTTCTCCATCTGGGCAGTGGCTTTTGGAAACGCTGCCGTGGTTGAGAGCCGCTGGTCTGGTGCAACACCCCGTTTCACAGATGGAGAAACTGAGGCCCACAGAGGGGAAGGGACTTGTTCCTTCTTGCACAGCAAATCGAGAGCAGGGTGAGAACAGGGACCCAGTCTCCAGACTGTTAAACCAGGCACCATGAATGGAACATTCTTCCCAAGTTGTTGGGTCCCTCACTTTTTATTTAGTCGCTTGCAAGGGTCTTATCAGCAAGGGCACCATGCAAGGAACAAGGGAGCCAAGAGGGCAGGACCCCACCTGTCCTCCTGGCCCCAACATCTGCCCACACTCTGAGGCTCCCCCCCCCTTCCAGACACTCACTTTCATCCCAGCTGTGGGCCCTCAGCCCTTCCATCCAAAGGCAGCCCCGGGGACACAAGAAGAGCACTGGACTCAGAGTCAGTGAGACCAGGCACAGCCTCCCTGCTGTGGGTCCCCTGAGCAAGTCAAGTCACTTCACCTGTCTGAGCCTTAGTTTTCTCATCTATCCAATGGGGGTGAAAATCACAAAGGAACAATGCGTTAAAAAAAAACAAAACAGAAAAGATGGCGGGCACATATCGGAGGTGCCTGGTGAAAATGAGATGGAAGGACTGAAAGTAATTTGTGCAGAATAGCTGACTCATAGAGGTTTCTAAGATGAGCATCCCCCAGGTCAGAGGCACGCTGTCCTTCTGTCAGAGGCTTGAAGATATAGATGCACATAGTTTTGTCGTGTTTTTGAAAGGTTTATTATAAAAGTAACATGTGCTTGTGAAAATTCAAATCAGAAAGAAAGTATATGATGTTGACGTGGAGAATGCTTCCCTGAGGGGTGATCTTGCTGAGTTTGGGAGGATAGCTGTCTGCACTTAGAACCTAGATCTATGTTGTATCCATCCTTCCCTCCATCCCTCCATCCCTCTACCCATCCCTCCATCCCTCCACCCATCCCTCCATCCCTCCATCCCTCCATCCCTCCATCCCTCCATCCCTCCCTCCATCCCTCCATCCATCCTTCCATCCCTCTATCCCTCCATCCATCCCTCCATCCCTCCATCCCTCTATCCATCCCTCCATCCCTCTATCCATCCCTCCATCCCTCTATCCATCCATCCATCCATCCCTCCATCCCTCTATCCATCCCTCTATCCCTCCATCTCTCTATCCATCCATCCACCCCTCCATCCCTCTATCCCTCCATTTATCCCTCCATCCCTCCATCCATCCCTCCATCCCTCTATCCATCCATCCACCCATCCATCCATCCCTCCATCCCTCCATCCATCCCTCCATCCCTCTATCCATCCATCCATCCCTCCATCCCTCCATCCCTCCACCCCTCTATCCATCCATCCATCCACCCATCCATCCATCCATCCATCCCTCTATCCATCCATCCCTCCATCCCTCCATCCATCCATCCATCCATCCATCCATCCATCCATCCCTCCATCCCACTATCCATCCATCCATCCATCCCTCCATCCATCCATCCATCCATCCATCCATCCATCCATCCATCCCTCTATCCATCCATCCCTCCATCCATCCATCCATCCATCCCTCCATCCCTCCATCCCTCCATCCATCCCTCCATCCCTCCATCCATCCATCCATCCCTCCATCCCTCCATCCCTCCACCCCTCTATCCATCCATCCATCCATCCATCCATCCATCCCTCCATTCCTCCATCCATCCCTCCATCCCTCCATCCATCCATCCATCCATCCATCCATCCATCCATCCATCCCTCCATCCCTCCATCCATCCCTCCATCCATCCCTCCATCCATCCATCCATCCATCCATCCATCCATCCATCCCTCCATCCATCCATCCCTCCATCCATCCATCCATCCATCCATCCATCCATCCCTCTATCCATCCATCCATCCCTCCATCCCTCTATCCATCCATCCATCCCTCCATCCCTCCATCCCTCCACCCCTCTATCCATCCATCCATCCACCCATCCATCCATCCCTCCATCCCTCCATCCATCCATCCCTCCATCCCTCCATCCATCCATCCATCCATCCATCCATCCATCCATCCATCCCTCCATCCATCCCTCCATCCATCCCTCCATCCATCCATCCATCCATCCATCCATCCATCCATCCCTTCATCCATCCATCCCTCCATCCATCCATCCATCCATCCCTCCATCCCTCCATCCCTCCATCCATCCCTCCATCCCTCTATCCATCCATCCATCCCTCCATCCCTCCATCCCTCCACCCCTCTATCCATCCATCCATCCATCCATCCATCCATCCCTCCATCCCTCTATCCATCCATCCCTCCATCCCTCCATCCATCCATCCATCCATCCATCCATCCATCCATCCATCCATCCCTCCATCCCTCTATCCATCCCTCCATCCATCCCTCCATCCATCCATCCATCCATCCATCCATCCATCCATCCATCCATCCATCCATCCATCCCTCCATCCATCCATCCATCCATCCCTCTATCCATCCATCCATCCCTCCATCCCTCTATCCATCCATCCATCCCTCCATCCCTCTAGCTAGACATAGACAGATGTAAGGGAAAGTGGCATCATATCAGCTTCACCTGGGGACCAGAGGGGCTTCAGGGGTGACCACGAAGCCCCAGAATAGAATTCTCAAGCGTGTGTGTGTGTGTGTGTGTGTGTGTGTATGCATGCATTTCCCTGGACAGGGAACCTTAGCTTTTCCTGGGTCTCCTAGGGCCGGGGTCCCCAACAAAGCATGCCGAGTTAGGAGATTTGCAGGTGTTTGTCCTCTCGGAGGAGGGGCAGGCAGAGCCCTCTCCCCCTCCCCTCCAGCCTCTCAGTCCCCCCCCCCCCCTCATGCACCTGCCAGGGCTTCCGGCCTCCTCTGCTTCAAAGCGCAGGCTGGGCTTTACCTGCCTCGCCTCTTTGCAAAGCAGCCAGGTTTGAAAGGGGAAGTGGCATTTCAGGCCCTTAATTAGACCCAGGACAAGAATGGAGGCTGGCTCTCGGGTCAGGCCGGGGAGATTGTTAGGGGATTAACACCCAGGTAAACTCATCAGGGTGCACCGCCCCTTGGCAGGAGGCAGCGAGAGAATCCCGGGGGCCAAAGCGGAAAGGCTGGCCAGCAGCGTGGACTCACATTCCGGAGGGGTGGGGTGTGTGCAGGGAGGGCAGGGACAGAGGAGGAGAAGGGAGGGCCCTCCACCCGTGCCAGTGCCCCAGGAAGGTGGAGCTAGGACTCCCACTTTGTTCTCATAACAATGTACTGAGCACCTAGTGTGTGCCAGGCACTGTTCAGGGGCTGGGAAGACAGCCTCAAATCGCACAAGGCCCTGGTCTCATGGAGCTTACACGCTGTGGGTAGTCACGAATAGGAAAACACTAAGAAGGTGGACAGGGGCCTAAAGGAGATAGACAGTGACTGACCTGGGAAGCAATGGTAGATGGGTTATCAGGGAGGCCTGCCCAGAGGAGGTGATATTTGACCTGAGACCTGGATGGCAGGAAAGAGGCAGTCATTTATTGAACCTCCGTAGGAGATTAGCCAATTGAGAGCTAATGCATGCTAAGTATTGGGTAAAGTGCTTTACAGGAATGAATTCAGGAAACCCTCCCAAGAGCACCGAGGGAGAGGGATTATTCAGATCCCCTTTATAGATACGAAAACTGAGGTACAAGCAGGCGCCTTGGCCCTTTGGGCACAGACGAGCAGGCGAGGCTCATTGGAAGCCTGTACTCAACTTGTCCACCTCTTACTTTCTACACCTCCTCTCAGCCTCCAAACCCTGCCCCTGGGTATCTATTATCCCAATTTTGCAAACGAAAGCAGAAGACAGAGAGGTTTGCTCAACCCTGGCTGGTTTTCTCAGTGGTTAGAGCATGGACCTGCGGATTGAAGATCCCGGGTTCAATTCTGGTCAAGGGCAAATACCTTGGTTGTAAACTTGATCCCTGGCCCTGGCTGGGGTGTGTGCAGGAGGCAACCATCGATGTGTCTCTTTCACATCGATGTTTCTCTCCCTGTGTCTCTCCTCCTTTCTCCCACTCTCTAAAAATCTACAGAAAAATATCCTCTAGTGAGGATTAACAAAACAAAAACAAAAACAAAAGAGAGAGAGAGAGGAGAGAGAGAGAGAGAAGAGAGAGAGAGAGAGAGAGAGAGAGAGAGAGAGAGAGAGAGAGAGAGGTTGCTCAGCTCCCTGGAGTCACACAGCCAGGAAGTGGCAGAGCCGGTAATGGAATGCAGGTACCACAGACTCTGACCGCTGCAAACTCCTCCAGCATCTGACTTGGGAATGCCCTCCACTGACTCACGGGGTCCCGTGTCCCTGGGGAGTGGCTTCCCCTGTCTCTGGGGGGCCTGTCCTCACAGAAGGCTCATTCAGAGGACCTGCCCATTTGTGTTCTGGCACGGGGTGCCCTGCCCACGTTGTTGACTTTCGGGTGAGATGATGAACTGGGAAACCTCCGTTGGCCTCGGGCGTGTGTTGGAAGGTGGGTGTTGGGATCTCTGCTGAAGGGAGCATTGCTTCTTGTGCGTATCTGTGCTGTGTGCACATGGCTGCTGATGAGTTGATTGTTGAACTCATGGAGTTGGGGAGGAAATAGCGGGTCCTGGTTAGACTGGGCGGGGAGCTTTGCCTTTGTTGGTGTGTGTGGGTCTGTCTGTCCTTGTGATGTAGTGTGAATGTGTTTAGGGGTGTGTAGCTGGGTCAGTGTGGGTGTGCCTCTGTTAGTGCTGAGGGGTGACTGTCCCCATGGGTCACTGGAGAATAAGGAATATGTGTACCAGTGGGGCCATGCCAGTTCCACTATTCACAGGTGAAGGTTGGTGCATTGGTCTATGGCAGTGATCGGCAAACTCATTAGTCAACAGAGCCAAAGATCAACAGTACGACGATTGAAATTTCTTTTGAGAGCCAGATTTTTTAAACTTAAACTTCTTCTAATGCCACTTCTTCAACATAGACTCGCCCAGGCCGTGGTATTTTGTGGAAGAGCCACACTCAAGGGGCCAAAGAGCCGCATGTGGCTCGAGAGCCACAGTTTGCCGACCACGGGTCTATGGTCTGAATGTGCCTGCCCCCATTTCACAGAAAGGGAAGACAGAGGCGCAGAGAAGTCATCTGCCCGAAGTCACCTAGCCAGTAAGTGGCTGAGCCGGCCAGGGAGTCAGAGCTGCCCTAGGGATCCAGGCTCTACCCTGCTCCCGGGTGAGGTTTAAGCGACAACAAAAGGTTGACGTGCCCGGGAGGTGGTGAGCTGATGCCGCCTTTGGGCAGGGGCCTGGAGGACACGTGTGCCGTGCATGCTCATTCTGGCGTCTCAGCCGCTGTCCGTTCCCCAGGGCCTCAGCCCAGCCCTGTCGCAGGAGGGCCTGGTTTTGGGGGGATTGCAAATACGCTGAAGATGAATGCCCGCAGCTGGCCGCAGCCTTGAACAAGGGGGAGACCTAGGAAGTGAAGAAATCACCAGAGATGCGTGGCAGCCCTGTCCAGAGAGCGGGTCGGAGGGTCTGCCCCGCGTCCCTGTCCTCACCTACCACCCCCACCCCTCCCCTTGCTCCTGCTGGAAGGGGAAAACAGTGCTGAGAAATTCTCACTAGAAAGAACACTCTCACAAGGTCACTGCTTGAGACCAGAGAGTAGGGGAAAGGAAAAAAGAGGGGAGGGGGCACCCCAGGGGGAAACCCAGTCAGTAATCGAGAGAGAGAGAGAGAGAGAGAGAGAGAGAGAGAGAGAGAGCTGGGAAGGGGCCTGGAACTCCAGCTGGACGCTGTGACCCAGCCTGAGATGTGTCAGCTCCAACTCTGTTCTCCTTAATGGACGACAAAACACGACATAAGGAAGCAAACCAGAGCCCAGGGAGGCAACGCCTTTCTCCTTTCCCAGCCTCCTCGCCCGCTTCCTCCTGACGATTGGCAGGGGTGAGGCCATGAGGGCCACCCGGGCAAGTGGAGGAAAGAACCCAACCACAGTGCGTGGGCCGGGAGGTGGCGTGTGCTCACTGGCAAGGCGGTAATAATCGGAGAGATCATCCTCCTGCCCAGCGGGGAGCGGCCTGGGGAGCAGACTTGGGTTTGTGCAGGACCTACTGTGTGCAGGGCACAGTCCCTTGAGCCCCACCACCCTGTCAACGTCACAGGGTTTACGAATCCCGTTTTACAGATGAGGAAACTGAGACACAGGGAGGTCAGGTCACTTGTCCAAGATCAGGGCTAGAGAAAGAAAGAGGAGTTTAAATCCTGGCCTCTCTGGCTTTGGGTCCCAGGCTCAGGTCAGCCCTAGGTGGCTCAGCGGGGGCCAGAGGGAGAACTGATCTTGCTTTGCTGGTGCCTCCACGCCCCGGGGACATCAGCTCCCAGGCCAGAGTGCAGATATTCCTTTAACTTGAGCATCATTAAGATGATTTAAGTTTAACTCGGCTATTTCATCTGGCTGGTCGGCTTTGTGCAAGCTCCTTCCCAAGTCATCTCATCACCGCCAAAAATAAAGATTCCCATTTTAAACAAACACGCGCTTAGCTCCCTGCTCACAGCCAGGGGCCGGCCTCCCTGGACTCCAGTTTGCACGGTCAGAAGCAGGGGCTGTGGCCAGTCCCAGCCCGTGACTGGGAGGCTGAGAAATGCAGGTGGCGCGTCCCTCCCACAGATGAAGCCACTTAATTACCACGCAATCAATATGCAAACAAGTGCCAAACTGGGTTTGAATCAAATTTCTCATTGGGGACCCGGTGGGGGAGGAGAGTCCAGCAGAAGCGGGGCCTAGAGGGGTGAGCTGGCTGGGAGGGGGGGGGGCGGCTGCAGGATAAAGAGATGGGCTTCGACTGGGACCCAGGCACCCAGGGCCATGCAGAGGTCCCAGGAGCCTCCAGCGTCTGGCTTGGGGCCCAGGTCCCATTGAGGGGAGCTTGGGTCCCGGGCTCAAGGCTGCAACCCGCGGGAGGGTTTCCAGGCCTGTCAGCTGAAGTCTGGCGGCCTCCGCTAATTCATTTGACTCGGAAATCTCAACTTGACCAGGGCCCCCCTCCCTTCTTTAAAACAAACTCATTAAACTTGTCAACACTCATTAGGCCTGTAAAACATTGAACTAGAGCCACTGGGGAGACTTGGAGAGGGTGTGTGTGTGTGTGTGTGTGTGAGAGAGAGAGAGAGAGAGAGAGAGAGCTCCCTGCAAAGCGGAACCAGGTCCTGGGAGACCCCCCTCTGAGGCTTGGGGGGGCAGAAGTCAGATTCATTTGTTCATCTCCTCCCTTCCTTCTGCATCTGCCTTTCCTCGAGGGTGGAAGAGTATGGCGTGGAGGCCCAGCCCCAGGGTCAGACTGGAGTTAGAAGCGGCTTTGCCCTCCTGGCTGTCGGACATGGGCCAGTTTGTTACCCTCTGTGCCTCAGTCAACCCATCTGTGATATGGGTGTTCCGATAATAGGACCCACCTCTTGGGGCTGTTGGGGAAACAATGTGGGTAAAGCACTTAACGGGCGCCCTCAAACTACGGCCCGCGGGCCACATGCGGGTGTTTTTGCCGTTTTGGTTTTTTTACTTCAAAATAAGATATGTGCAGTGTGCATAGGAATTTGTTCATAGTTTTTTTTTTAAACTATAGTCCGGCCCTCCAGCGGTCTGAGGGACAGTGAACTGGCCCCCTGTTTAAAAAGCTTGAGGACCCCTGACTTAGAACAATGCCTGGCACACTTTAAGAGCACAGCTCCTGGTAGCTGTTGTTAGTAATAATACCTTAACATGTAAGGGGTAGGACTCTGACGTTTGGATTTGTTAAGACTCGAGTTTGGACCTCAGCTTCCTGCTACGGGACTCTGGGTCAGGGATCATTTCTGGGAGCCTCGGTTTCCCCAAGTATAAAATGAGCACAATAAAATGTGTGCTAAAAACAGGATTGTGGTGAGAAATGAGTTAACACAGAGAGTCAAAACTAGTGTGGTGTTTGTTACTGTACGAATATTAGGAATGTCCTCTCTTCTTTGTCCCTCCCCCAACTCAACTCCCCCACCCCTCACCCCCCGCACCTCACCAGGCAGCATGGAACACGGTATGCCTGGATCTCACTCCTTTGGTGAGGAGCTGGGGGTCCTTTCTACAACCTGAAGCAAAGCTGGGGGGACAGAGGCTTCCAGGAGAGGGGCCGGGGACTGAACCCCGCTCCAGCCTGAGGGGGGAGGTTCCTGTGGTCTCAGAAGCCGGTGTCTCCTTTAGAGAAGGAGAAGCGGCTTAGAGGAGGAAAAACTGGCCCCTCTGCCCTTGGGTAAAAGAAAAATACAAAAACACGTCTAGTTTTTAAAGCCATCTGATGGGAAGGGAACCGGGTGACCCCAGATGGAAAGGAGGGGCTGGAGGGAGGGCTCCTGCCTGCTGGTGCCTCCTCTCACCGACTCCTGCCTTCCCCGCCGCTGCCAAGGGGACAGCCCGGGCGCCCGAGACCCTCCGATGGCCGCGCACTTCAGGCCCCGTGAATAGCGGTTTTGTCTGGGCTTCCATTTAGGATTTGCGGCTGCAGTTGTGACGGGTTCTTTTTCCCTTTAAAGTGGGGTGTCACAGGCTCTCTCCCCCTCTCTCCCCTGTCCCCTTCGCATTGAGAATGCCTCCTTAAAAAAAAAAACAAAACACACCCGGCCGGCCTTCTGCTATTTTTCTTCTCTCCCTGAAAATGAGAACATCAGCTATTGAAGCGGATTGATGAACTCTTCCCAAAAGTTTATTAAGGGAAGCTTAGACAAAGGCCCCAAGGCCCGCGGGCAACTGAGCAGTCAGTACATATACTGGGCCCTTTTGTCCCCCCAGGGCCGACGCATGAATACCTCTCAATGGCCCTCTTTAGAGTGACAAGATCAAGCCAGACAAGGGCTTGTTAAAAGGACTGCCAGCGTTTTTCTCTTTCCCCGGGCCGAGGCTCCGCCCCCCACCTCGCCTGCATTAATGTACAGCTGCAGCGGGAGGAATAATCGCCTGGAATTCTGTTTTGTGTGGGTTTTTCTTTTTTCCTAAATATGCCTTTCCTCCTCCTCCTCCTTCTCTTCCTCCTCCTCTCCCCTGCCCCCACCTGCCCTCCTCTCCTGTCCCCCCGCCCCCTCCCCCAGCGTCCTGCAGCCATATGTTGCCCAGCACAGCCTGCTTGTGGCTTGGAAGGGACCCCAAGGTGGGTGTTTCAGGAGGCGAGAGGGGGCTCGTGCCTCTGTAATATCGTGTCCTCCCGTCCGCCCTCGTCACAGTCAGCACCGCATTGAACACGTACTGTGTCCTGGGGCTTCCATAGGAACCTCGGGGTGCCATGCTCATGTGGGCTTTCACATCGAGGCAGGTGTTGTTTCCCCCAAGGTATAGATGGCAAAGCCAGCACAGAAAGGAGTGTCTTTCTGGGGAAGCTGGGAGCAGGGCTGGGTCTCCGGGCCTGGCTGCCTCGAGCCTCACTCTGCTTCTCAGCTGCTACACTCAGGACAGGGTTGAGGCTAAAAGTCAATCCCCCCCACCCACCCCCCCCCCCCCCCCCGATTACACAGCTGGCTTCTGAATCTGAGAGAATCGACGTGTGCACCAGGCCTGCACCCCAGGACATGGGACTGCGCGAGGTTGTGGGAGCTCGGGCTGGGGCGCTGGGAGGTGAAGTCGCTGTGGGAGAATCCATTCTTGATGGTCACTGCGGAAGGAGAGGCGCTGGGCTCAGATAAGCCAGTGGGGGGGGACCCCAGTTCCCTCTGAATCGGATGCGGAGTGTGTGTGTGTGCACATGTGTGAGTGGGCAAGTGTGTGTGCATGTGCATGTGTGTGAGTGTGTGTATGCATGTAAAGCATGTGCATGCATGTGCAGCGTATGAGTGTGTGTGCCCTGCAGAGTCATGGCCCTGGCGAGTTTTTTCTGTGCTCCCTCTCTTGCGCCAGCTGGGGTCTTTCTTAGAGGGTGAGGACTAGTTAGCGGCATCTCGCTCTGTGCCAGGACAAGGCTGCGTGAAGAGTAGGCGCTCAGTCTGTCCTTCTAAATCTAGTTCTTTCCTGGGACACCTGCGCCTACAGGGGAGAGGGACAGCTAGGCCTCTGCTGAGGGTCGAGGCTGGCCCCTCCCCCGCTCCTTCCCCTCCCCTTCTCCCTCTCTCCCCATCTGACTCCTGCCTTCCTTTGGGACTGGAGGGGCCTGAAGGGAGTGTCCCTAGTGATCATGGGCCATTTTCTTATCCTCTGTGCCTCAGTCACCCCATCTGTAATATGGGTATTCAGACCCACATCACTGACCTTGACCTTCTGAACTGCTTCCCTGGCAGACAGACCAGGGAGGGTGTTTGCCTCATGCTCCCGCTCCCAGCTGGTTCTTCCCTGGGGAGAGCGATGGTGAGGAGAAGGGAGGGGGTTAGGCAAGTAGCAGGTAGAAGGAAAGCGCTCGCACTCGTGTCTAAGAGGTAGGAGCCTGGCCTCTGCATCCTGCCTTCTCCCCCTGCGGGGACAGCCTGGGACTGTCCTCGTTTTAACACCGAGAGTCCCACATCCCAGAAAACCCCCAGTCATAGGCAACTGGGAGGGTGAGTCTCCCTCCTCCCTGGGGTGCAGGGACAAGTCTCTGCTCAGCCCTCCAGGTACGCCATCCTCAAACGCAGGGGCAGTAACAGGCTGGGTGGGAAGGGAGGAGGGGCTGCAAAAGGGCGTTGACAAGCGTGGTGCATCCTGCGCTCGCACAGCCGTACACTGGGGACATCTGTGCTCTGTGCTGGGTGGCTGAGAGGGGCGTGCTCCTGTGGGGACCTGGGGAGCCCTTCCCCCCATGAAGCCTCCATGGGGAGGACCCAGATTCATATTGGGCAGACGAAGCTGGGCCCTTTGCTTTAGGCCAACCCGAGTTCCAGTCCGATCTTGGCCCCGTGCGGCTGGGTGGTTTGAGGGGGGTCATTACCCCACTTGTGTAACACAGGAAATGAACAGAGCGGGCCTCCAGCAAAGGCTTGGTTCCTCCCTGTGATTCTGCTCCGCTCGTCCCAGACTCCTCATTCTTTTCCGGCTTACGGACAGTGAGCGGGAACACAACGGGGAGGCCAGATGCTGAATCTGTCCAGAGAGACCTGGGAGGGGGTGGGGGCGTGGGAGGTGGCTGAAGAATCATCATCATTTAAGAAATCTGCCTCTCCCCCCTCCCCGCAAGATGAGAGTCGCTATGTCATGGATGATTCTAGGCGAACTTCCCCCAAGGAAGGCCTGTGACCCCTGACCCCAGTAACCTGTATTTAACACGTTCAAAAGCTCCCACTCGCCCCAGAGAGGTGACCTGAGCTGGGTCCAAGGCAACAGAGCTATAAACAAAGCGGGCTCCGCGGGCTCAGGAATCCTGAGCGAAAAAACAGAAGGGCTCAGAGGTGCCCCCCCCCGCACCCCCCCCTCCCCCCCCCCCCCCCCCCCCCCCCCGTTCCTGGACTGCAAGCACGTGCACGTGGCCAAGGAGGGGGGATGGGGGAGGTGGGGGGAGGGGAAGATGCTCAGGAGGTGGAAGGAGTTAGGGGAGAAAAAGTGGGCAGCCTTCCCCTCAAATAAGAAGGTATTTTCTCTCTCTGACCCTCAGTTTTCTCACCTGTAAAATGGAGCTAAACTTGCTGTCCCCATAGGATTTTCTTAAGTATCCGGTGAAATAGTGTGGGTGAGCGCCGCTCCCATGAGCCCAGTAGTGAGAGCTCAACAGCGCCAGAGGGGACAATGGAAAGGAAAATGTGCTAAATCAGGGGGCAGAGTGGGGGGATGATTGAGGATTCAAATGGCTCACACTCTGGTGTCTGTCCATCAATGAGTCTTTGTTGAGCACCAACTAAATGCCAGGTGCTGGGTGAAGCAGAGAACAACACTGAGCGTCCCTGCCCTCAGGGCCTCCGTAGGAGACAGGCAAACAGATGCCCCCCCATTCAGTGCGAGAGGTGCTGGGGGTGGGGGACAAGCTCTGCGGGCCATGAAATGGAAATGAATGTCTCTTCAATTTTGCAAACACATTTCCGGGGCATCTTGACTGAAACTTACTCTGATCTCTGCTCCCAGCACTACCACTGCCCACCTCGACCTGCCGTGGTGTGTCCCCCTCTTGCACTGACCTCATCCTCCCACCTTCTTGATGGGAAAGCCGAGGCTCTCCTGCCAGACCGTCTAGAAGCCGGCATGGGGCTGCATTCTGGGTTAGCTGGGCTTCTCCCCTTGCTCTGTAACCTCAGGCAAGAAACGGGCTCCCTGCGCCTCAGTCTTCTCACCTGTGACATAGGGTGAATGACACCCACCTCACGCTGTTGGGAAGCGCCAAGTGCCCGGTGCCGTGCCTGCTGCGCACAGTAGGCCCTCAGAGTGAGGGTGCCCATGCTGCTTCTGGCTGCACAGGGGCCAGGGCTCCAGCTCCCAGGCCCTGCCTGGCCTTTGAAGCTCAGTGCAGCTCCTTAGCACCGCAATTAATTACCCGGGACAATGCCGCTCAGCCTGGCCCGCTGACTGCGCCTTCCAGTGTCAGGTGGGCGGGTGCTGGGAGGGGGTGGTTAACGGCTGCCTGTTTGTTTATGGGCAGACGCTTTATTGGTTTTACACTCCAGCCTGTTTGGAAATCAAAGAACAGTTCCAGGGAGGGGGGGAAGCCAGCCTCCTGGAGCGCGGGGAGCGGCAGGATTAATTTTTTGGTCCCTGGGCGAGCGCAGCCTGGTCTCCGCCTGCACCTGTGTCCTCAGAGGTCTGCTCTGGGGCTGGACGACAGGACAGCCATTCGCTGGGGACAGGTGGGTGCTCGGGGCCAGGGCAGCAGCCTCTTTTCTCTGAGTTTCTGGTGCTTTGCGTGCCCAAAGCCTCAGGAGAGCACTTCTGCAGGGTGTGGCCAGGGACCTGGCCAAGCTACCCGTCCTCTCTGGGCTTCTGTGATTGTCTTCAAAAGATGATGACCTTGCCCGTGACCTTGAAACGCATGCTAGGTGGCATTCAGTGATGTGATAACGTGAGGTAACCTTTGTGAAGTCCTGCAGTTGGCGCCTTCATTTCTTCTGTAGGTCATTCATTTATTCATTCACTCACTGATTCTCTTGCTCTGTGAGAGAGGCTGCCGCTTCAGGTCAGAATTCTGCTTGGAATTAGAAAAAAAAAATACACCTGGTTTCTAACATCCAAAAACATTTTATTAGCTTGTTGTTGTTTTGTAAATATATTTTTATTGATTTCAGAGAGGAAGGGAGAGGGAGAGAGAGAGAAACATTAATGATGAAAGAGAATAATTGATTGGCTGCCTCCTGGATGCCCCCTACAGGGGATGGAGCCCGCAACCCTGGCATGTGCCCTTGACTGGAATCGAACCCAGGACCCTTCAGTCACAGACTGATGCTCTATCCACTGAGCAAAACTGGCCAGGGTGTTAGTTCTCTTTTTAAAAAAATATATTTTTTATTGATTTCAGAGAGAGGAAGGGAGAGGAAGAGAGGTATAGAAATATCAATGAGGAAGAATCATCCATCGGCTGCCTCCTGCACACCCTGCTACTGGGGATCGAGCCTGCAACCCGGGCATGTGCCCTGACTGGGAATCGAACCGTGACCTCCTGGTTCATAGGTCGATGCTCAACCACTGAGCCACACCGGCCGGGCTTATTGGTTTATTATTACACAAGAGTGACCTGCTTATTGTGGGGAAGGAAGGTCAAGCGCTGGAAGAGTACAGAAAGTAGAAAGTTCGCCATGGCCTCCGTTCCACCCCCAGAGTTAGATACTGTGAATAATACGGGATTCTGATCTTCTGGGTGATTCCCTGCAGGGCCTTTGCACGTCCACCTGTCCGCTTGTTTTGAGCAATAGCGTGTGTGACAGGCACGTTCCAGACGTGAATAGTTGGGGTGTCAGGACGTCGTTTGCTGGAGGCGGGAGCGAGAGGCCACTTCCTCCCTTATGCTCCCAGCAGTGGGTTTGATCAGTTGTTTTGTCACTGTCGATCCGACAGGTGAGAACTGATGGGCCTGGCCCCCGTGCCGGTCACTTTCACCGGTTAACCCGAGGAGGCCGCTGTCTCTACTGTACAGATGGTAAGACCGAGGACCAGAGAAGTAGAAGGTTCCGTCAGGCCGCCTGCTGGGGCCTAGCTGAGCTGGAATTCGAATCTGGAGGACTCAGGGGTGTGCGGAGGAGTGGGCCCCATCCGGACATACACCTGCTCAGTCACCTGGGGGGCTTGGCCCTGTGGGGAAAGATAAGCAGGGCTGGCCTTCTCCAGACCGGCCAGGAAGTGTTCTGTGGCTTTACCATGGACTTGACGCTAAAGGCCAGCTCCAGAGTACCTTTTCCCTCCTGCTGAGAGAGACCGGAGAAGAAAGGGAGGCTTGGTACGCCCGCCCCTCAGCCACTGGCATTAGGCACTGGGATCCCCAGACTATGATTCCCTTTCCCAATCTAGGACCCTGAAGCTCACACCAGATCGTTGTACTAAGATTGGGATTTGGGCCCCCAAAACGCTGCTCTTACATCAGACCCTCCTCACATGTCAGGTCTGGAAGCATCCAGTCTGACCCTCTCACTTTCACAGATGGAGGGGCAGAGGTCCCAGAAAGGTTAAGTGACTTGCCCAAGGTCACACAGCTAATTGGTGACAGGGCCCGGACAGATTCCATCTTGCTGGAAAGATGATCTCCTTCCTCTGAGGCAGCGGTGACCTCTCTCCTGGCCCCCACAGGGTCTGTAGCCACATCTGGGTTTTCCCTTCCCAACTGTGGGGAGCTTCCAGCCCCGAGGAGGCCAAGGAGGCATAACAAATGGGGAGCTGGTGACCTGGAAAAGGCCAGACAAAGCCCGCGGTGGGGGAGGGCGGGGACAAGCGGCTCCCGGGGACCAGGGCGAGGCGGCCACGCTGCGAGTCCTTTGACGAAGCTACCGGAGTCCTCTCATTTGGCCAGCACTTCACGGTTTATACAGCTCTTCCAAGGCTGTGAGCCTCCCACCCTCGGGGCAGTAGCCTTGTGACCCCCGTGTTACACGTGGGGAAACTGAGGCCTACAGGTTGACATCAGCAGCTCAGAGTCACACAGTGAGCGATGGGGTGTCAGACTGGGTGGGGAAGAGCTTTCGGACCACTTAGTTCTCTGTTCCCATTTTATTTTATTTTTGAAAGATAGGTTTTAATTGATTTTTAGAGAGAGAGGAAGGGAGAGAGAGAAGCATCGATGAGAGAGAAGCATCAACCTCGATTGGCTGCCTCCTGCCCGCCCCCTACCAGGGATGGAGCCGGAAACCTGGGCATGTACCCTTGACTGGGAATCGAACCAGTGACCTCTTGGTGCATGGGTCGATGCTCAACCACTGAGCCACGCTGGCCAGGCTCTGTTCCTATTTTATAGATGAGGAAGGGGAGGCCAAGGGCTTCTTATTCTGGGACCTATTCCCCCTAGCCACATGCTGTGTCCCTAGACATATGACAGGCGAACCCCAATTCCTTAGGGGAAATAGCATAACACATTTCCTTTCCCTGGGAACATGCCAGCCTTTTGACAAGGCCCAGCCCGAGATGCCACCCTTTGGTTCCAGTGATTCACACATGGCATAGGCTGGTGGCTAAGCTCCCAGGCTCTGGAGTCAGCTGGATCCGAATTCCAGTCCTAACCGCTGTGTGTCCTTGGGGAAACCACCTCCTGTCTCTGGGCCTCAGTTATCTCACGTGCAATGTGGAGTCTGTTATGGACAGCAGTTGCGTGGGTTAGGTGCCACGGGCTTAGCAGAGAGCCTGCTCGGGAAATGTGGGTGGCTGCTTGTTTTCATTATCTGGGCAGACTGAGCGGGGTTCTGATTGGCTCTGCTCTCAACCGCAGTGGCCTGGGCAACACAGCTGTGGCCCGCCGTGTCCTTCACTGGTCTCTGGCCTGCACAGAAGGGAGGTGGTGTCTGGTGCCTGGAGCTAGACAGACCTGGGTGTGGGCCGGCTCGGCGGTGTGTCAGCTGCAGAAACGGTGACGTTTCCTGTAAAAGAAAGGAGGTGGTTTATTTGCATCTCCTTCCCCCGGAGACTGTGACAATTCAACTCAAAAGAATAGCACATGCTCTGGCTGGTGTGGCTCAGTTGGTTGAGCATCGCCCTGCCCACCAAAAGGTTGTTGGTTCGACTCCTGGTTAGGGCACATGCCCAGGTTGTGGGCTCAGTCCCTGGTCGGGGTGCGTCCAGCTGATCAATGTTTCTCTCTCTCCCTCTCCCTTCCTCTCTCTCTCTAAAAAAAAATCAATAAAGACATATTTTAAAAATAATAACCTATGGGTGGCCAAAAGTAGGTTTACAGTTGTGAGTATGTGAAGCGGTTTGTTCTTACATTATTATTTATTAACGAGAGGCCCGATGCACGAAATTCACGCAAGGGGCTCGGCCCTCGCATCCCCGGCTAATTAGCATAGTGCGCTTTTATTATTACAGATTATTGTATTTTCCATGCGAACAACTGTGACCTGCCTCTGCCCCACCTTGCATAATTTGGAGGGAAAAACCCGGCTCTGCAGTCCAGGGGGGGAAGGCCAACTGCAAACCTCAGACCTGTCCTCCACACGACAGAGGGGAGACCCTGAGCACCCTTGGGCCTGTGGGGCCCTCCCTCCGGGTTCTCCCGAGAAGTGTTTGGGTTGGGGAGGGTGCTCTCTGCCTCACGCCCCAGAGGGTCGAATGGGACAGGTGAACACACCTGCCAGAGCCACATTCCCTCTAGGAGCTGCCCAGCAGGTCCTCACGGGTGCCAGGACGGTGGGGAAGGCTCCGGGTGGGTGGGGGCTGGAGCCCAGACATCTCCCCATCCATTCCCTGGCAGAGTCCTGGGGGTTCATCTGTGATCCATTCCCTGGCAGAGTCCTGGGGGTTCATCTGTGATCCATTCCCTGGCAGAGTCCTGGGGGTTCATCCGTGGTGCGTGGCAGCGTTCCACCTGAAGACCGGCTTTGAAAGTCAATTCTTTGAACCCTGGGGAGCCAAGGCCTCCAGGGCCTCTCAGAGCAAACAAGCTTCTGGCAAGTGGAGAGAAAAGCAAACTGGATTGAATTTCCCCTCCGCCTCACCTGGGGAAACATCCAGACGGCTCGGTGGTGGGGGCATCGGGGAGCTTGGCTCCAGGGATGAGCTTAGGGCGCAGGGGTCAGAGAAAGACCCCTGAGACCTGCTGCCGCTCCGTGGCCCGTGGTTCCCCTGGCGGCTCAGGACTGCCGAGGGGGGGCAGTTCTTCCTTGGGTCGGACTTCGTTTCCCCGAGGTGCAGATCAAAAGATGACGGGACCGCAGCGGCTCGCCCCGGCTCAGCAGCTAAGGGAGGTGCGAGGTCGAGTCCTGACCCTGCAGCAGCTGGCGTGTGGGCTGTGTGTGTGGCTGTTCCCACCTGTAAAGTGGGGGCGGGGGGGGGTAATAACACCCACTCACTGGCTCTTGGTCGAGTATAAAATCCCACAGGAAGGACAGGTGTGGGGGCTTCACCTGCATCCTTCCGAGTCCCAGGGGGAGGAGGGATGCTTCGGTCTGCACACACCCCTGACTTTGCAGCAGCCCCCCGGAAGCCAGCCCCTCACTAACAGTGGAGCCCACGGAGGGCCAGTCCCAGCGGGCGGATGGATGCTGGAGGATGCGGGTGGAGGACTGAGAGTCCGCATAGGGAAATGCACACCCTTTCCTCTCTACAAGTCATGAGGTCCTGGGGCTCAGGAGGAAGAGTAGCTGGGATGGGGAGCTATGTACTCCGGGAGGGTGGTAGAGGCAGGGGGGGCCGGGGGCATGTAAATGACCTCCCCAGCCCACTCCCAGGAGCTCCTGCCCACCTGTCAGCCTCAGCTGGGACCCCTATCCCTGAGCCAGCCCAACCAGCACCAGGAGATGGGGAGGGTCCAATCTTTCCCCTTCTCTTGCCCCAGCCCTGGCCAATGGGACACATGCCCCCTCCCCTGCTCCCAGTTCCCCCCGCCTCTCTGAAATCTCCATGATCCTCCC
The DNA here is from genome assembly GCF_027574615.1 of Eptesicus fuscus. Taxonomy (NCBI): domain Eukaryota; kingdom Metazoa; phylum Chordata; class Mammalia; order Chiroptera; family Vespertilionidae; genus Eptesicus; species Eptesicus fuscus. The sequence continues at coordinate 10,513,173 of NC_072481.1, forward strand.
CCCACGCCCATCTTTTAACCAGGTGGCCTCGGGAGCTGAAGAGGAGGTGGGAAAATTCAGAGCAAAACCAGGAGCTGTGGGGCAGTGGTTCCCAGCCGTGCTGCACAGGAGAGTCACCGTGGGCAGCTTTTAAAAATCGCGGTGCCAAGCTGCACCCCAGACCATTACATCAGAATGGGGATCAGTCTTTCTTAAAGCTCCCTGAGGTTTTGAACCCCTAGCCCCTGAGCCAGATCTGCGGATGGTCCAGCCACAGGGATGCCTGAGCCGTGCCCTCCCGGCTTCTAAGTCCTCACCCGCAAAAACCAGGGACCATCAGAACTGTCAGATGAGAAGGGGGGCCTGTGAGAGAGGCTGGTACCTAGCAGGTGCTCGTCAGATGCTGCTTACAATAACAACGGCTCCCATTGGTGGAGGCCCGCTCCTTGCCAGGTGTTTTGCATTCACCTACGTGAGCTTTTCTCTGGACTCGGATGATTCCTGGACTGGCACATCTCTCCCCAGGAGGAGGGCTGCCTTTGTCCTGGTCTGGGGCAGGCAGGTGTGCCTGGCGGCCCTGGAGGAGAACCCCAGATGGTTCTTGTTTGGACATGTCTTAGGGACCCTTCGGCAGACAGTGACTCAGCGGCCGCCAAGTCCCTCCCCAGGCCGCCAGCTTCCTCAGGTTTCTTCCCGCAACAAGTCAGGGCCCAGGAGGATGTGGCAAGCGCCTGTGTCGGTTTTCCTGGGAGGCCCTTGGAGGGCTCAGGGGCCCGGGGACAGGGGTCTCTCCTCTGCCTCCCTTTCCTCAGACACTTGCTTTGCCTGAGCACCTACCAGCCTCCTAGATCCTGGGGCTCAGGGAGGCGAAGTGACCAGCCCGAGGTCGCCCAGGATTCAAACCTCCCAGTTTCTGGTGTCAAAAGCCACCTTGCTGGGAGCCTGGAGCCCTCCGTGGGGACAAAGGAGCGATGCCTCTGCACACCCAGCCCGGCCAGACGCCGCTCGGTTCCTGGCGCTTGGCCTCAGTCTCCCCCTCCTCCCCCCTCCCAGGTCTGGAGCACCTGAGCCTGGCGACAGCCAGTGGCATTGCTGCCGGCCTGGCAGGGGAGGTCAGGAGGGACCCAGGGCAGCTGCAGAGCCTGTGTCCCGAGTCAGTGGCCTCAAAACCAGGGCCTCACAGGCAGCACCTTCAGGGGGTCCTGCCTGCGGAGGCTGCGGTCGCCACCCCTCCACCCTGTGCTGACGTGCCCTGAGAGTGTCTGCACCCTGAGAGTGTCTGCGGCTCCCTGGGACCAGCCCCAACTCTCCCTCGAATCTGCTGTGTGATCCTGGCTAGTCACATGCCCTCTCTGGGCTCAGTTTACTAATCTGTAGGACAATCAGTTGGGAGGAGATGATCTCTCAGGCTGCTCCTAGTTTGAAAAGGTCTCGGATGTTAGAGGCGAAGTCTATCTGGGGAATGTGCTAAGCAGGGAGCTGGTGCCTGCTCCGGGCCCCAGACTCTGCCTCTCCGAGCCTTGGTTTCCTCATCTGCAAATGGAGCGATAATAGTTGCAGCATCAGTTAGTGAGCTAAACCCCAAAAGGCCCTCAGCAGTGCCTGGCACAGGAAGCACTTCCGGTAGCTGGGGTGATCGTGGTCATGGTTTCCCTGCTCCCGGAGCCCTGTCTATAAAGTGGGGGTACTAGACGCTAGCAGGTGGGGCTGGTGCCAGGATTAAATGAGATAGTAAGGGCCCAGACCTTGGTGCCTGGCACACGGCCCCCGGTGTTGTAAAATCAGGCATTTGCACAGGTGGGGCTGGGTCTCCGATTTCCCAGCCCCATAACTGCGGGAGCAGAGGCGGCAGGAGCTGAGGAGGGGGGGGAGGGGGGGGACAGGCTGGGGTTGCCTTGCTCAGGTGCCAAAGGCACTCTGTCCCACACACCCTGAGTGCCCGGCCCAGGGACCTGCACCCCTCCCCACCCTCCTAGCCCGTGGCTGTGAACATGCCAGCCGCACCGCAGCCCAGTCCTAGGCCAGGCCTCCTTCTCCACCCTCTGGCTTCTCCTGGGGCCAGAGCTCTCAAACCCTCATTTATGAAACCTGTGGCCTGGAGCCCAGACCCCCACTTCCCTAGGGCCCCGTCTGTCTGTCCACGCATCTATCTGTCACATGTCATCTCTGGTCTGGCTCCAGGCCCTGGAGGGCGGTGCCAGCCGGCGGTGGGGGCTGCGGGCTCTTTCGATGACAGCCCGGGCCTGTGAGACGCCACCCACCTGGCTCCCTGTCCCATCAGGCACCACTTAAGGGGATGTACCCTGAAAATGTGGAGGGCGAAGGCGGGGCTGGAGATGCCTTCAGAAATGGAAATAGGAGGCATTTGTTTATAATTTACTGCCTGACACGTAACGGGAACCCGATGGGACCAATAAAGGCCCCACACTCGCCCAACCCCTGCCTCAAAAGTGCTGGAGCCGGTCCAGTTCTCTGGAGGCGAAAGCACCTCAAAGCATCACAGGCCGGTCCGCACCCCACCGCATGCCCCTCGCCCGCCACCCGCCCGCTCTGCTAACTTTGCAAAACTCCGCACTGTTCCCACCCGTCGGGCGCCAGCCCTTCTGAGCTGTGGGGCAGGAAGGCGGGGTGGGGGGGCTTGCTCTCGAGGTAGAAAAGGGCCACAGAGGCAATTTGGAAATGCACTAGAATATTCCGGGCCCACGACAAGCAAAGAGAGGGGGCCGGTGATGGAGGAGAAATCCAGTTTCAATTTTCCTCAAGAGAAAAAGGAGAGACAGAATAATTTTCCAGTGTGCAGGCCTAAGTAAAACCTCCTTGAGACATTGTGCGTTATTAAAGAGGAGGAAAGAAAAGACATTGTAAAATCAGTTTGCCTTTAGCGGAACTGTACAATGCACCCTTATTTCCAGGGGAATCTAATTAGAGGGCAGGCGGCCGGGCCCGGGAAGGGATGGGAGCTGGAGGCTGGGGCCGGGAGGGGATGGGAGCTGCAGGCTGGGGCCAGGAGGCCCCGTGGGCTGCGTGGGAGGAGGGGTGGGAGGGTAGAGTGAGGTTCTGGGGAGGAGTTCCCTCCCAGCATTGTGGGAGGCTCAGCAGGCTTGGATTCAGATCCTGAATCTCGGCTCTGCCTGATGTCTTTGAGTTGGTGGTGCAACCTAAGCACCCGTTTCTACAGTTGAAAATGGGGCTTGTCCACCCCATTGTTGGCGGAGTTGTCAGGATGAGATGAAGGAACGTGTAGCCAGAGCTTGACTCCCACTGGGTGCTCGATGCGTGTTGATTTCTGTTCTTTCTTCTCCACCCGGTGACCAGCTTCCACAGGTGCAACACCAACACTGCACCCCCTGGGTCCCCTGATTGTCCCCTTCATTTCAGAACCTCCCTTCACCATCTCCCCTCTCTTTCCCCACCGACCCTCTGCCACCAGATCCCCTAGCCTCCCCTGATCGCCCTTCTAGCTCAGTCTCTGAGGCCACCAAGCCATCCACTCTCCTTCCCCCACCCGACCTCTTGCAGGATACTTAAGATTATTTTAGCGCGGCCGGTGTGGCTCAGTGGTTGAGCATTGACCTATGAACCAAAAGGTCACCGTTAGACTCCAGGTCAGGGCACATGCCCGGGTTGCGGGCTCAATCCCCAGTTGTGGGGGGGGGGGGGTGTGCAGGAGGCAGCCGATCGATGATTCTCTCTCATCATTGATGTTTCCATCTCTCCCTCTCGCTTCTTCCCTGAAATCAGTAAAAATATATTTTTAAAAAAGATTATTTTACTAAGAGATTGGTTATCATGCTTGGAAATACATAACGGAGAGTGGATGTCCGGAATTGTAAGCACCCATGCACGCCCGTGCACGCTGACTGGCAGGACCAGGGCGGACAGGAACGTGTGTCCCTCCATGCCGACCTCCCCAAGCACAGGACCCAGCGTATCTCCCCTCCCACCGAATGCAGCCTAGGCATCGGAGGGAGGGAAGGAAGGAGGCAGTTCCCAAGGCCTTTCTGCTGTCCTCACTTAAAGGGAGACTGGGGTCTGTATGTGGTTTCAGACTTGCGATGGCTGTGAGTTCAAATCCTGGCCCAGCCACACAGAGCTGTGTGACCTTGGGTAAGTCATTGCCCCTCTCTGAGTCCCATCCTTAGAACCGGATTAATGTCCGTGAAGCCTGCCCGCCGGGTCTGAGCTTTGTGAGTGCCAGTTATGCCTGCCAAGCACAGTTGCTGGCACGGGGTAAGCGCATCACCGATGCTCCATTTTATCTCCCCAGGGGACCCCTTGTTCTTCAGAACTGGGGAGCCCCCCTCCCCCCGCACCCTCAGCTCCATAAATGAGCCTGTTTTCCCCACCCCCCAAATATCGAAAAGCATGCTTTTGCCCTCTTGAGAACCAGTGCGTTTTCAGATTCCACCCCCTCCCTGCTGTTTAATGTCACTAACCTCTGGCTGGCCACATTTGGGGGAAAATCACATTATTCTATCAAGATTCAGCAAACTGGGCCCAGAGCAATAATTGCCCCAGGGTGCGAGTAACAGATTTTATTTTTATTGATCAAAAAACATTTTCTTTTTATCAAAAACACATCAGATGAGAAAAGGCGTAAGCAGCAGGATCAAATTGAATTTTAACTCCTTTAAAAACTGGCTCCCTCCAGCAGCCCGTTCCCAAAGACGCCGGGGTCCGCAGTGAGATGCTCTCGGTCCCGGGGGGCAGGGGGACTCCCCGGGCAGTGGGGGCTGCTGTGCAGGCTGCGCCCAGACACCGCATTTGCATTTGGTCCGCCTCCGAGTGGCCAAACATCTGGGCCCAGGCTGGGGATTCAGCGGAGGACCCTGTGTGGGTGTGCGGAGCGCCGCTCCTCCGGACCTCTTGGAACGGTTCAGCTGGCTCGCCGCGGCGTTCAGCTGGGCCAGGTGTCTGGCGTTGCATAAATACATCTTTAATGAGATGCTCGCGCAGGATGAGCCCGGCACACTTACGCACGGGTTGGAAGAGCAGGCCATCGTTGGCATCTGTCGGGACATTGCAAGTTGTTGCATCGGTCTGGGCACGCGGGAGGGGCAATGCATTCACTCTTAAATGTGCGTTCGTTCGTTCGTTCGTTCGTTCGTTCAATAAATGTGTGTTGAGTTCTTCCCATGGACCAGTGCTCTTCTGGGCCTTGGGAATAAAGTAATGAACAAAACGGATACAATTCCTCGTCCTGCTGGAGAGGAAATACTGCCCCATCCAAGTTACTCCAGCTGGGAGGCTGGGAGGTGGGCCACGGAGGAGGCAGGGATCAGGCATGGTCCCTGCTGCAGCCTTTAAAGGCCACTCTCCTGAGACGGTGACCACTCTTGCCCTTGCTGATCTGATTGCTGAATTCGAAGGGAAAGGTGGGGGCTGGGGGAGGGAAGGAAAGAGGACTTAGGTAAGAGCCAGGTGGAGAGGAGCGGGGGAAATGGGTGGGTTCCGAGGCTGGGGCGGGTCAAGGGGTAGGTTGGGTCTTGGTCAGGGCTCCAGGCATCCTGGGCTGTGGCCTGTCACGAGTCTGACGATCCAGCCGCCATGGCAGGCAGCAGGGGTTCACCTGCCACGCTTGCCCCTGGCTGCGCACACCTTGGGCTGAGCGCCTCTCCCCGCACCCCGCACCCCGCCGCTCCAGCGTGAAGTCCACGCAGAGTTTTGGAGCCCTGGGGGCTGAGGGCTTGGCACCCTCCTTCAGGCCCTCGGTTCCCATTCTGATCATCGTGAAGAAGTTGCAGGGTTTCTCCTCCCACAGAGCAGGAAGGTTTTCTTTTTTAGCTCTTGCTATTTTTTTCTCGGAGTTCTGTAGCACAGTGGTTCTCAAACTGGGGCCCCCTGGGCCAGCAGCGGCAGCAGCAGCCTCACCGGGGAACTTGCTGGAAATCAACTTTTCAGACCCCACCTTCTGCATCAGAAACTCCCACAGGGGCCCAGCCATCTGTGTCCGGCATGCCCTCTAGGGGATTCCGATGCCCTGAAGATGCCAGGGAGGCCACTTGATTTACCTTTAAAATGCACTCCTTGGCTTTGGCGCCAAGCCCCTGGGTTTGAAGGGAGGCTCTGCCTCTGAGCATCTGAGCAGGTCTGCACACCTCTCTGAGCGCCCACCACAGAGCGCCGGGCCTGAGACGATGGTGAGGACACGATGCCTCAGCTCCCGGGACACAGCAGACCTGCCTGCCACCCCTTCTTCCTCTTGTCACTGGTTACCGGACAGACACCACCCTTTGCAAGCAGACAAACAGGTTCAATGGGGCAAGTGCTGAGCAGCTTTGAAAACTCAACCTCACCAACTCCGGGAGCAAGAGAATCATAGCTTCTGAATCACAGAACCGTAAGATGTTAGACCCAAAGGGGACCACGTCTCCATAGCTCAGAGGCTCCCCGAGACCATGTACCTACCTGGCCCAGGTGACACAGCATGTCAGAGCCATCCCTCTTGTCCCCCCGCCCCCTTCTGACCACACTGCCGCCTCCTTCCCTCTCTGTCCTGCCCTCTGGGTTATTCTGCACAGAAACTCCCAGCCAGGGAGCCCCACACGAGCCCTCAGCTGCTCTTTGCAAATATCTCTTGAAGGTGGGCATCACGCCCATTCGTTCTCTGCTCTCTCAGCCCAGCCAGTTCAGTCCCTACTCGTGTTCAGCACTCTGTGTTGAGTGGATGCGTTCATGTCTTGAAGGCGTGGCCCTGAGTTGGAGTTTTTCTTTGGTTCTTCGCCTCATGCCAGCTTCTCTGGGGGCAGGAACCTGGGCAGGGGGAGAGGCAGCCGACCCAGGGGGGGACCCCTGCCCTTGGGGGGTGCAGGGGATGCCTCCATGGGCCCACGGGCATCTCGGCACCGGACCTGGCTCCCGCCGGTATGTGCTTCAGGACCCGGGTTTTCCAGGGCTGTGCGACCGCCTGACATCATACGTAACAGTAATTAAGAAATAAGCCGCCTTGCCCAGCTTCACAGCGATCATTTGGCTAAGTAACGACCATGGTCCAGTGCCTCAAAAATCACCATTAGAGTACGCTCCTTATGGCCATAAAATTTCTCGTTTTCTGCCTTTCATCAGCCTCCCCCTGCAATCTTCGCCTTGCTTTATTTATACATTCGTCCTCAAACAATGGCAATAAACCCTTTCCCAGAGTGTTGCAAATCAGAAATTTGTCCACATTTTTCCACCACCTTCCACTGTGGACCTGCTCTGCCTGGGAACGGCCCAGCCAGGCCAGCTGCAGAGGCTGGGCTGCGGTAGATTGATGGGGCACGACGGGATGGGGTTGCTGGGGAGAGAGGGTGGGGAGGGGGCAGCGGGAGAATGCACCATGAAAGGCCTCTGGCTGCCCAGCGACCAGCCTGAGACACAAGGGGCTGTGACGGGCGCAGGGGGAGGGGAGCGGAGGGGAGGGTTAAGTTTCCCCACCCCGTCCCCTAAGAGAAGAAAGGCCTGGGGACTGCTGGGAAGCAGGCTTGGCCCCAGGCAGAATCTGAAGGTGATAAAATCCATCTCTCTTGCGCCCCAGGAGTCAGATGATCGCAGGGTGTCCTGCGGCCCCCGCGGCACCCCCACTGTAGAATCCCAGGCCCCTCTGGAGCTCCTCACTGCCCACATCGACCAATCATTCTTTCCTCCAGCAGCAGGCATTTCCTGAAAGCCCTACTGTGTGCCAGGAACCATCGGGCTCCGCAGTGTGAAGTAATGAATGAATCAGCTACAACCCAGGCCTCCTTCTCAGGGTTACTCTTAGAGGTCCAGGGGGACCTCTTGTTTGGGGGGCCCAGAGAGGGGTTAGACTTGCCAAAGGTCACACAGCCAGTTGAAGGCAAAGTCAGACAAACTTCAGGGTGCACATCGGGAGCCCCCTAGTCTTTCCAGCCAGCCCCTAGGCTCCCTGGGGACCCTCCTCCAGGTGAGGTAATAGTCCTGTCATCATTTGGGGGCTGAGGGGCTGGGGGCCTGTAGCCGGTTTGGGGGGCACTTCCGCACTGACCAGCTGCCGGCTTTGGCCTTGGTGTGCGGAGGGAAGACGGCTCCGCTCCGTGTGCTTCCAGCTGAAGCCTTTTGCTTCTAGGAGGGAGGCCGGCCTCCGTGGAAGCCACTCACCCGGTGGCAGGACCAGGGCGTGCACCTCGCTTTTCCCGTGATCCTGCTTGACTTCCGTGGCTGCTCCGGATCAGCCCGCAGCTCTGCCACCTGTAGGAGAGTGGTTCTCTTTAAAAGGGGCAGGATCGGCCTGGCCGGCGTGGCTCAGTGGTGGAGCGTTGACCTAGGAACCATGAGGTCACAGTTTAATTCCCAGTCAGGGCACATGTCCGGGTTGGGGGGTTTGATCCCCGGTGTGGGGTGCAAGAGGCAGCCAATCAATGATTCTAATCATTGATGTTTCTACCTCCCTCTCCCTCCCCCCCCGCCCCTGCCCTCCCCCTCCCTCTCTGAAATCAATAAAGATATATTTTTAAAAATAAATAAAGGGGCAGGATCTGAGCTGTCCACTGGCTTCTGTGGTGGTGAAATGTCACTGCCGGAGCTTCTATCAGTGGGGTGCGGGTGCCCAGCAGGAGCCCAGTAGATACCAGTTGGGCAGTGCTCCTCTGTGACCTGCAGCACAACGTTAGGTCTGGGAGTTTCCTTTTTAAACAAAGATGGGGGTGGGGTGGGTGGAAAGTGCATGAGAGGAGTGAGCCTGAGGGAAAGAGATCCATGCACAGTTCCGACTCGACCTGGGGGAAGCTTGAGCCCCAAAGTGTCTGTGACAACAGGGGCCACGGTTTCTGTTTACCTGGTGGCTGCACTTCCGGCTAGAACTGCTGTTAACAGCCTTCTAGAATGACAGCCAGAGAGCTGTGTCCAGGCACCCTGCCCTGGGGCAACGCCCAGTCATAACAGAGGAGCACAGCAACCAGCCGCAGGGAACTCCCAGTCTCAGTGCGAAGGCGCCATCTCTGCGCGGGGCGTCCCCGGTTTGATGGGGTAACCGAGCTCCCACACTCAAGAAGTTCACATGACCCTGTTACAAACGGGGCGACAGGGTGTATTTGGGGAACAGAACAGCCGCACTGAAAGCTTGTTGCCGGTCTCCAGCAGGCGTCGATGCCAGGGGCCGAGAGGATGGCACAGGTGGCAGGTGCCACGGGGATTCAAGGAGCGTCGCCGGGCATGACAGTCCTGGAGAACTTCCTGGGCTCGGTGGCCCTCGAGCCCAGATTTGAAGAGTGGGGGAGGGAGACAGTAGGAAACGGCGTGAGGGCACCACCCCAGGCCTCAGCGGTAGATGTGCCCGAAAGTGCCCTGCAGGGACAGGCACGCGTGGGCCCAGCACGAGGGGCACCTTGAAGACCATGGCTCCCAAGTGCCACCTGGTGAGGAGGGGCCTCTGGGGCCAGGTGTCTGGGTCTCGCCGGCACTCTGTCATTGAACCAGTTAGCCCCTCTGAGCCTCGGCTTCCTCCTCTGTAAAATGCGGCTGATGACAACACTCACTGATAACGGTCCTCACCTCCTAGGGTTGAAGTGGGGAGCCATGACTTGCTACAGGACTGGCACGTGGAAGCTCCGAGTTCATGCGCAGCCATTTTTGTTCATTCTCTGTAGCCTTGACGCCCAGTCCTGCTGTAGGAGACTGTGTGTGATCACACAGCCCAGGCTTCGGGGTACAGGGGAGCCCCTGGTTTAAGGACTGAGCCCAGAGGCAGGGGGTTCGATGGACAGAGGGAGGCAGGGGCTGGGGTCCTGAGGCCACTTTTCATCCCTCCTTTGACAACTTTCCAACTGGCTGCAATCCCCTGCCTCCTAGCGCTCCAACACTAAGGATGGGGGAGGGGAAGGGAGGAGAGGGGAGGGGAGGGGAGGGGGCGAAGGAGGGTCCGGCAGGCTTGACTTCTCAGGCATATGGCCCTTTCACTCTGCCTTTGTGGGGTGCTGACGGGTGGCCGGGCTGCCTTTTCCTGGCCATGCCCGGCAGCTTCATCTGGCCATGGGGGCCCCAGCTGCTGCTCTTTCCCCTTCGCTGGTTTTAAAGCCTCCCAGGCCTCCCCAGGCCCAGCTTCCTGAGGGTCTGTCTCCCTCTGGGGGCCCTCAGCACCTGCCAGCATTTGTGTACCAGCTGCGGCACTCACCTGAGACTCCGGCGCCCTCTCTCATGGGCACCGTTTGCACCTGGGATGGCTTTCCCTGGGGATGGGATGGGATGTGGGGTGTATGGGCGTGGCTGGGGTTGTGCAGAGCCCCCACCATGGTAGAGTAAGGCAGGGATGACAAAGGGGTATTCATTCATTCATTCATTCATGCATTCATCCCCACTTTAGAAATAGAGAGACTGAGACTTGGGCATTAAAAAGCACATGTAGCAGCGCTAGCTCTTAGGAGACAGATCCAGAATTCACAGGAACCCCAGGTCCATCCGACCCCACAGCTTCTCTCCCCACCTCCCCCCAGTGTCTGCCTGCGGCTGCCTTGGCCGTGCTCCGTGGTGCTCTGTGCTCCGTCAGAGGCCCCGTGGCAGGCCCCTTTCGGGGGCTGGCAGAGAGCGCTCTGCCAGTTGCCCACTGAAGAAGTCAAAGAAAACTGATTGTCTTAAAGTCACAGGAGGGGTGTAACAGGGGACAGTGAGCTGAGCCCCCCTTATGGTGGGCTTGCTCCTGCCTCTCAGGCGCCAGCTTACATGCCCCGCCTCTGCCCCTCCCCAGTCCACAGCTGCTGCCCTTTCCAAAACTCCACATTTGCTCGCCGTTGCCTGGGACACTGGCAGGTTAAGGAGACTGAGCTGGAAGGGTCCTCACGGCATCTTCATCTCCACTCCTTGCCTTCAGGGCAGGGGAACCCCAGTTTGGGACTCGGCTCCCAGTAAGTCTTCCCTGACGCCTTTGCCTCAGAAGGTTCCAGCCCCCTACAAGCCCTCTCTCCTCCCCATTGGTGGCTTGTGCTTGGTTCACGGTTTCGTGCAGAAAAGCTCTGGATCCACCCTGAGAAAGCTTGGCTCTGAATGCCGGCAAGGCAACCGCAGGGTACCATTCAAGCAATACTACTTCCTCCTTCCCAGATCCGCCCCTTCCTGGGAGGCATGTAGGAAGCGCGCCCTCCAGTGGCTGAGAACCGCATTGTGCTGTTGGGCGGGGGTTGGGAGGACAGCCTGATGGGTGAGATGGGGACTTCCCGGGGAAGGGCAAGTTTTGTCAAATTTCGGTTACAAGCTTTCTAAGCGCACTTCCCCCCCACCCACACCCACCCCCCGCCTCTCCTTGAGTCGCGAGAGTGACATTGGGCCAGTTGACACATCTCAGTGCCCGAGGAGCAGCCTAGGACTTGAAGTGAGATAGGACATATTTGGGTTCCCACCTTCCAGCGCCTCGCATCCCCCGGGAGGCCTCTCGGAGGCCAGGCCTGCAGGGCATTCAATACGGACAGTTGTGCTGAGTCCTGGCCACGTGGGCGCCTCAGACCCAGATAGACGAGGACGCTGTCCGGGAGGGGGGATCCCCAGCGGAGTCGGAAAGGGTGAGGATTCACGGAGAAGCCAAGGAATCGGAGGCTGAGACGGAAGGGCAGCAGTGGGAGAGTTCGGACAGGTCACCCAGAGCAGAGATGTGCCACTGGAGGCCACGGCTGAGATCAGCCACGCCCCAGCCCTCCCACGTGCCTGATCACCACACGTGGCCGTGAACGCTGGGCAGTGACGAAGGCCGGTAGGAAAGAACGGGTTCATGTGAGGCCTGGTGTTGGAGGAGAGCTCTCCGGACACCCTGGATCGCCAGAAAGATGGACAAATGGGTCCCAGAGCAAAGTAAGCCCCGAAACATGCCTGGAGGCAGACATGACAACACGGAGGCTGTCCTGCGTCAGGCGCAGCGGGAGAAATAACGCTGGGAAACATGGGAGGTGGCAGGAGAGGTGGGAGACCAAACATGAGGTGGGTTTTCCTAAGACAAGCCACAGGCCTGAGTCCCCAGGAGCCGAGCAGGGGCGGGACATTGTGGGCGCCATTCATTCCTAGGGTCTCCAGGAGTGGGGGCCTCCTACACGGCATGTAACACACACACGTTTGCCGAGCACTGGTGTGGCCCTGGCACTGTCCCGGGTGCTTTAACCTCCTCACTCGTCCACTCGTTCATTCATTCCGCAAGGATGTGAGTGCCCACTCGGTGCCCATCACTGGAGAGTCAGCAGCGAACAAAAACGACGAAAACACGCACCCCGCATGGAGCTTGTGCTCTAGGGACAGTGCGGGCAGGGAGCTGGGGACAAACAGTGAAGTAGAACGTGTAGCGTGTGTGGTTGTGACACGGACTGTGGAGACATGCAAAGCAAGGCAGGTGCGTGGGGCCCTACTATTATCCATGTCTTACACGGGAACCCACAGACCCAGGCAAACTGTCAGGCGCCTGTGCTTTTCAGTGCCCCATTCTGTTTGGCCCGGCCCCCTGAAAAATGCAAGCTGTGGGGGGCTGGGGAGGGGCTCCAGGCGGAGGACCCAGCCTATGCAAAGACCTGCAATTGCTGGGGTTGCTGGCCTCCAGGGGGGTGGGGGGTGGGGGATCGCAGGGATTCTGAATCTCCTGGCTTTGGCTCTGGGCTGGTCGCATGTGAGGTGTGAAGGGAGAGGAGAGGGGTGTTAGGAGGAGTGCCAGGTCTGCCCTGTGGGTGCCTGGGTGGCGGGGCCGAGATGGGCACCCAGGAGAAGTTCAGGCAGAGGAAGTGGCCAGGAGGAGGTGGCTTCCCGGGAGGTCTGTTTTGGGGTTCGAGCCCCACCTCTCCATCTGATCCCCGTCGCCCAGCCCCGTGTGCGGGGTGAGGTGGGGGTGGGCTCCTGCAGACATTACCTAGATGCACGCACCACACGCCGTTACAGCTGAGCGGTTCCAGGGAGGGGCGAGCGGGAGGGCGCCGCATGGCCTGGCTCTCCGGGCCCCCAGCTGAGCTGTAAATGGCTTTTCCATTTGCTGAGACCTGCGCCCAGGCCTGTTTGGTATTCAGGGACGCCCGGTCCACACTCGCCGGCTCCCGGCTCTGCCCGAATTACTTGATTAAAACGCATATCAACTATTATGTGATTCGTTTCTCTGCCGCAGCTCCGAGCCGGCCTATGTTAAACTGTAATAAAGGCTGGGTTGGGAGGCGGCAGGGATGGGAGCGCAGGAACAGGGGTGGGAGGGTGTCTGTGGGGGTGGGGGGTCTGAGAGAAGGACCCCACACCTTAAGGCCATTGCTGGCCTCCCCTGGTCCGGAATGTCTGACGAGGATTTGGAGATGGTCCATTCCCTCCTGCAGGTCCAGAAACTGTGACCATCTCATTTCAGGGCTTTTCCTTGAGCAAAGGGAGAGCAGGGAAGGCTTGTGGGGTGGGGGTGGGAGTGGGGATGGAGAACAGCCACCTCGGTTTCCATGATGAGAAATGGAATTCTCCATCCCCCAGAATTCACTGCAGCAAAGTCGATGGTTGCTGGGCAGGGAGTCCTGAGTCCTGGGTTTCCCTGCCAGGCCTACGAGCCTGGGATTCCACCGAGCACCTGGAAAATGGGGCTGTTCCAGCCGGCCTGGCCCTCTGGGGTTATGGGGACAAACTGTGTCAGGTCAATGAAAGGCTTGTGCGCTGTAGGGTGCGTGCACAAGCTTAAGGTGGTGACTATTGCACTGAGGCAGGACTATGTCACAGAAACTTTGTAATCGTCCCTCAAAGCCCTGTTCATCCAAGAAGCCTTTATTGAGCGCCTGCTGTGTGCTAGCACCGTCCCTGTTGCAGTCAAGGGTCTCCTGGTGCAGTGGGACCCAGACACCCAGAGATGGCGGGTTTGGTGCCTCCCAATGAGCTTGGAGAGCCCCGAGTACTGGCACTGAAGCCAGCCTGGCCCAGGAAGTGGTGCTGGGGGCACCCCAGAGCTGGGCTCTGCTGGCTGAGCAGGCGGCCCCTGGTGATGGGGAGGCAGTCCAAGCAGAGGAAGCTCCCGTTCGGAAGCTGGAGCGAGGGAGATGGCCTGGCCCGGCCACTTCAGGAGGCCGAGAGCTGACGGGTACCACGTGGAGGGGCAGGGCGCGTGGGGTGGGGCCTCGCTGGTGTAGCGAGGCTTCCGGGGCCAGGGACTGTGAAAGCGGGTGGTCTTCAGAGGAGGGGGAGGCTGGGGTGGGGGCTGTGAGGGCTGCCCCAGCAATATGCTCCCCACTTCCAGCAGCCTGGCCTGGGCTGGCCTCTGCCCAACCTCAGAGTCCCTCTGGTCCCTCCCTCCCTCCTCGGGCTGTTCTGAGGCTCTCAAGTCACGTGTTTCACACCTGCCCTGGCCCCGATTCACCTGGAGGCTGTTTCCTTCATCGGACTGGGAACATCCCAGAAAAGGGGGGTACCCGATAGCTCTTCCATCAGATGGGGAGCCTTCTAAGACAGGCTGTGTCCCCCCCAACACACACACACAAAGGTAGGGAGGGCCCCACGGTGGGGCTGGTTTTCTTCCTTGCTCTGTGTCGGACTCCCCACATCCCTAAGCAGAGAGAGGATCCGGGAACCCAGGAGGGTCGCCCCCCATATCCCTCTTTCTCGGGCCCCAATCTCCAGCACCAGCCTGTCCCGCCTCCACGAATCTTCCCGTCTCCCAGCTGCTGGAGAGCAGGGACAGGGGTGCAGCTGGCCAGGAGGCTGCTCCCACTGCCCGCCCCTGTGCGGCTTCCCTTTAATGAATGCGCTCCCATGCCCACTCTCCCACAGCCCCTCCCTGTGCCAGCTGCCCGGGCTTTCGATGCGTGGAGGACTCAGCCCCAGCCGTCAGGGCCTCTCTGTGGCCAAGTCCACCTAATCCTGTTGATTAATTTAACTCGGAGACTAATGGGTTCCGGAGGCGGGGAGAGCATCATTGGGGAAACTGAAGCTGGGGAGCGGGGAGGGTGGCATCAGGGCTCTGTGAGTACGCCCCCCTCACTCAGGCTGCTTTGGTCCTGCACCCACCCTCCACCCTAAATTTACTTTACACAAAAGCACCCAATCATCACCATCATCATCATCACCATCAGCATCCTCCATGTGCGTGCCCCTCTACGGCTCCAAATTATTCCCGCAGTCTTCATTTCACTCCGTTCTCAAAGCCGCCCCGGGGGGCACGCAGGCATGTGTCACCATCCTCATTTTCACAGCTGGGAAAACCGAGGTCCAGAGGGGAAGCCCCGATCCAAGGCCACACAGTGAGGGAAAGACAGAGCCCAGAATCCGGGCGTCGGGCCTCCCAGACCAGGACTCCTGCCTAGACCAGAGCTGCCCCAGAGGGTCCCCCCACCTCCTCCCAATCTATCCTCCTTCCCCTTCCTTCTCCAGGAATGAGCATGGACTTCGGCCACCTAGTTACTGAACCTCTCTGAGCCGTTTTCCCTCTGTGTAAAAGAGCCAGTAGCCCGGACCGCTGTGAAGCGGGCTTAGACCAAGAAGGCTCTCTTCCCCGGGCTGGGCCCGGGAGGAGGCCTGGAGTTACACAGTCCAGGTCCCTTCAGACCTCTCTCGGTCTCTGGCTAGTGGGACAGAGCCTTGCTCTCCCCACTCACCATCCAGAACGTTGTTATGGCAACTGTCAACATCCTAGAGAGGATCCTTTCACCCAACAGAGGCCCGAGGGCCCTGCGTTGCCTTCCCCAGTCTGGGTTTTGGTCTGGGCATCCCTCTGGGCCCCCAAAGACCCCGGGTCTGTGCTGAACAAGGGGTGGGAGGAGCAGGGGGACGAGGAGGAAGGAGACTCAGACTCCGCGGTGAGTCTAGAAAGCTGCCCGGAGCTTGGAGGGCAAGGGCATTGGATGCACACGGGCCCGAGCGGGCCCTGAGGCTGGGCAGGGCAGTGTGGGAAGCACCTTGAATGCATCCCCAGCCGGCCAGTTGCTAACTGCATTCATGCTATGGGGTCCAGCCCCAGAGCCTGTCCTGTTATTTCCTTAAAAATTTACTTTACACGAAAGCACCTCAAAAACTGAATTCAAGGAAACGAGTGCTCTCGTAATTGGAAAATGAGCATCTTGTCCTGTACAGGCGGGAACCACAAAAACAATGCTGTTAATTCTACTAGAGGCCGGGCCTCTCCGTGTTAGAGAGAGAACAGCAGTGTTAAAGGCGTACTGTCCTGTGTGGTAGCCACCAGCCACACCTGGCTGCGTCAATGTGAACGGAAGTGAAAGAACAAGAAAATTCAGTTCTTCAGTTGCACTAGACACGTGTCCAGTGCTCGTTGCCACGCGGTGGATACTACCACGTGGAACCACGCATGGCCAGAGCATCCCCCATGGTGGGATTGCTGGACGGCATTGCTGGACGGCATTGCTGGACGAACTGAGGCTGAGTCAGACTGGGGTTTCTCCGAGGACAGGGCCACCGGTCCTTCTCACTCAGCTCCTGTCTGAGCTCGAGGGTCCCCCCTGGAGGAGGCAGGCCGGTGCCCATTCACCCGCGGGCTGGCCTCCCTCCCTGCCTGCCTGCCACGCCCTGCTACCTCCTTCGGAGGCCCCGGGGGCTCCCTCTCCTTGCCACTGTCAGAAAACGGAGGCCCCGCAGTGAGTTTCGGGAAACGAATCCTTGCGATTAGTTGTCTTTGGCTCTGAGCCCCAGACGTGCTGGGGAAGGTGCCCAGGCTGCCAGCTGTGCCCACCGTGGCCGCCTCTCAGTGACGGGTTGACAGGCAGCCGGGAAAGGGCGGATGAGGGGGTTGGATCCGACCCCAGGCTCTGCCTTTAGGAACGAGGCGGGCAACGCTGAAGGGGGGGGCTCCCTGGCCTGTGGTTCCCTTGTTGTCACAGTCAGGGACAGCCTGGCCGTGGCCAATCAAAAGCAGGCACGACAGTCCAGTGGCCACGGCAGCAGGACGGAGGGCGGGCACACGGGCGGAGGGGCATTGCCCAAGCCGGGATGAGCTCCCAGCCGTGGCTGCAGCCCCGTGAGAACACGCCCATCGTGCCCTTTGACACGCCAGGCCTGTGCACGCGCTCGCCCCCTGCCTGGAATGCCTTTCCCTTCACCTGCATGTGCCATCTCAGAGGCTGCATTAGGTTGTTGGGGTGCGGGTGGGGAGGTTGTCCCTTGTGGGCGGGGCCTCGGCTTATTCATGGAACCCACATTTGAAGCAATTGAGTAAGAACAGGGGTGGAGACAGGACACTATTGCATTGCTCGCTCCATCCCTCCCTTCCTTCCTCCCTTCCTTCCTGCCTCTCTCCTTTCCTTCATTTTTGCAATCTTTCCCCCAAGTGCAATAGGGTTGTTGTTTAAATGGTCCTCGTTTTAAAAATACTAAGCCATCAACAAGTATAAAGAAGAAAAACAAAAGTTCCGTCACCCGGAGGCTAACATCCGTTCATCTTGGGCTGTAGGGTTCCATCCATACCGTGGCATCCACGTGCTTCCGAAAAGTGGGGTTGGTTTTGCAGGCTGGTTTGTACCTGGCCTTTTTCGTAACGTCGGGATTATTCAGGGGTAGTTCATATGCCATTGAATTACCTCCTTTTCGGAGAATGTAGTTCTAGAAACGCTGACAAATGTTTTTCGTCATGAAACCACCCCCTGACTCCTATGTCACGACACCCTTCCCGTCCGTGGAAATAACCTAAATGGCCCACTGCCGGGGGGGTCTCTTCTTTAAGGGGTGATTGTGCCATAGAGTGTTTAACCGGTCCCCCAGGGCTGGGCATGGGGTTGCTCCCACTCTTCCTTCTGATAAACAATGCTCGGTGCTCCAGAGGGGTGCTCCCTCCGAGCAGCAATGGGCTGGAAGGTGGGCCCAGAGCACCCCTCCGTCTCACCAGGCCGCCCTCTCCCTCCCTCTCGCCTGGCTGTAGGGAACCGGCTGGACGAGGGCTCAGACGTGGAGTCGGAGCCGGACCTCCCTCTGAAGCGCAAGCAGCGCCGCAGTCGGACCACGTTCACGGCCGAGCAGCTGGAGGAGCTGGAGAAGGCCTTCGAGAGGACGCACTACCCGGACATCTACACCCGCGAGGAGCTGGCACAGAGGACCAAGCTGACTGAGGCGCGCGTCCAGGTGAGGAGGCGTCTCAGGGGTTGGCACTGCGGCCCTAACCCAGAGTCTGGAATTAAGGCAGTGGGGTGGCCAGGGTCTGAGGGTTCACTGGGCCCCCGGGGAGTTCTGCTGCAAGTGGTCTGAGGACCGTGTAGACAAATAATGCCACCAGCAATCGATGCAGGGGAAGTGGCAGCAAGCGTTGGTTGACTGACTGACTGATGGAGGGGGAAGCCAGGAGCTGCAGCGAGGCCTGCTGACATCTCTCCAGGCAACAAGTACTTTAAAGAAAAGGTGAGAGGAGGGATGGAGGGAGAGATGCAGAGGAAGAGAAGAGGTCAAGGGAGGGAGAAAGAAAAAGGGAAAGAGAGAAAAGAAGGAAGAGAGGGTGGGAAGGAGGGAGGGAGGAGAGAGGAAAGGAAGGAAGGAAGGAAGGAAGGAAGGAAGGAAGGAAGGAAGGAAAGAAGGAAGGGAAGGAAGGAAGGAAGGAAGAAGTATTTCAGCCAGAAGAGAGGCTCAGAGAACAAAAATCTCCAAATCTCTGATGAGGGGAGAAAGTAGTTTGGAGGAAAGTTTCTGAACAGGCCTAGCTTCCGAAGATGGGTAATGAGGTCCCCATTATGGGAAGCATGCAAGCAGACTGGGCAGGCATGGTGGGTTCCTGGTGCATTAGAAACACAGAAGAGCCCTGACCGGTTTGGCTCAGTGGATAGAGCGTCGGCCTGCAGACTGAAGGGTCCCAGGTTCCATTCCGGTCAAGGGCATGTACCTTGGTTGCGGGCACATCCCCAGTGGGTGGTGTGCAGGAGGCGGCTGATCGATGTTTCTCTCTCATCGATGTTTCTAACTCTCAATCCCTCTCCCTGCCTCTCTGTAAAAAAATCAATGAAATATATTTAAAAAAAAAAGAAAGAAAGAAACACAGAAGAGGGTGGCCAGAGCTTGAACACCCGCTTCACACCCTCAAGTGTCAGGTCCCTAACCAGCAGGGGTGGAGGAGGGGGAGTGCAGAAAGAGCAGAGCCTGCTGGGTGCAAGGCCTGTAGCGGGGTCGGGGCTTGCCTCTGAGTGCTGAGAGAGTGTCTGTCTGCTCGCTGGGGAGGGCTCAGGCTGGGTGGTGGAGGAGGATGTCATGACAGACAGCTCCCGTGGGAACCCATTCCTGGCCCGTCTTCTCCCTGAACGGGGGGCACAGTTCGGCAGAGGGGTCACCCCCAACTGCTCCCCGGGGGCACTTCCATCCGAGGCTAACTAGCCTTTGTTGGGCACCCACCTTGTGCCAGTCACAGGGCTTGGGCTTGTCGTGCATGACCTGGTGGAACCTCTGACCCCCTTGTCAGGGTTGGCATGGTCACCCCCAAGCTGTGGGTACAGGAGCTGAGGCTGGGAGACGTGGCATGCCCAGAGGCACAGAGCTGGATTGGGGCTGAGCTGGGCCTGGACACCCCCAGAGACCAGGTTCTTACCGTCCAGGAAGTAGAAACGGACTCAGAGCTGCAATCTGAAAGCAATAGGGAAAGTCCTAGAAGCAAAGTGGCATTTAACCACTCCAGGAACCAGTGTACCTCCCTCCACCCTCCCCACCCCCACCCCCACTCCTGGAGTTGGGGGGCCTTGGCTGCCTTTGAGAGAGACCCAAGGGGCAGGGGCAGGCTGCGGCGGCAGCCAGCTCATCTCATCGCCTCCCCTCCTCTCCGGGTGATACCCGAGCCTGCCCCCGCCGGCCTCCCCCCTCCCTCTGATCCTCCTGCAGCTGTTCTCCGGGCACATTCCTGGGTGCTTTCTCATCCCCACGTCTGGGGCCACGGCTGCTTCCCACCACCTTGAAGCCTGGCCGCTGCTTGTAAAATTTCCTGGCTGTCAGGGCAGCTTTTATTGGCCCAGGGGACCCAGAAACAGGTGTCACTCAAGGTCCAGGGAGGGAGGGGGCTGGGAAGAGGGGGAACAGACAAACGCAGAGTGAGGGGCCCAGGCAGACATCCTCCACATGCTGACTCCCCTATCAGACTCTGGGCTCCCCCTGGGCAGGGCGGGGTCTCCCCCTCAGACTGTGAGCTCCCAGCCTGAGAGCTTTCCCTGCAGAGGGCAGAACAAGAAATGCTAAAAAAAAAAAAAGAATGAACAAAGGGTAACAAAAAATAAATAAATAAAAGTGGAGACAGGAATGATGGGACATTTGGCCTGGAGAAGGGGAGACATGGAGGACATGGCTGCTCTGAGAGGCCCAGGGTAGGACCAGGCCGGCAGGGAAATGTCCGAGTCCCATGTGAAGGTCGGCAGAAAGGAGAGCACAGGACTGGGAGCCACAGGTCTAGGTTCCCCGGGGTTCCTGCCTCTGACCAGCGGCAGCACCTTTAACAAGTCAGTTTCCTTTCCTGAGACTTAATTTTCCATCCTACCTAATAATAGACAAATATGCAAATTGACCATACCTTCGCTATGCCCACGATTGGCCAGGAGGCATGGGGGGGCGGGACTCGGGGTGGCCAGGGTGGCCGATTTGGCCGGCGGGACGCTGAGCTCGCATCGCCAGCAGTGGCTCGAGCTCAGCGTCTGTGCCATGGCTGTGCTGCGGCACAGAAGGGGCCTCTGGGGCAGCAAGCTCACGTCCCACCACGGGGCGGAGGCTTCTGAAAGGCCTGGGCTTCTCGTGCATGACCTGGTGGAACCTCAGACCCCCTTGTCAGGGTTGGCATGGTCACCCCCAAGCTGTGGGTACAGGAGCTGAGGCTGGGAGACGTGGCATGCCCAGAGGCACAGAGCTGGGCCCACGCCAATTCCACGGGAGGTGGGAGGGGCCCACGCACCAGCAGACAGGCACCCAGCTCCCCCGTGATCGAAAGTGTGTAGGGGACCCTACACGTGCATGATTCAATCATGCACTGGGCCTCTAGTCCGTAAATAAAGGAATTTAACTAAACGGTCATAAGGCCCCTTGACATTCTAGGATCCTGACCGACCATCAGGGCTGCCTGTGAGGTGATGCGATCCCCGTTACTGAAGTATTCAGGCAGCAGTGCCACATTCCGTCTATCAGAGCCCCTGGGGAGGGCTCCTGCCGTGGGTAGTGTGGCGAGGGCCTCGAAGCCACCTGAGCACGGCTTAGGTTTATGGCTCTAGATAGACTTTTGGGGTCTCGGCGTCTGATTCTAAGAGTCTATGGTTCAGGGATTTTGCAATCTTATGCCATTTTTTAACTTCAATTTTCTTTTTCAATTACAGTTTACACTCAATATTATTTTGTATTGTTTCAAGTGTACAGCATAGTGCTTGGACAGTCATATACTTTACAAAGAACTTTCCCATATTTTCAGTACCCACCTGGCACTGTACATAGTTATGACGATCCCCGTGACGAGTAGCCCATCGTGCGACATCGCACACAGTAGGCCGCCTGCCACTTCCGCGGGAGCCAGTGGGAACCGCAGCGTGCTGCCGGGAGTCGTGCTGCTTCCATGGGGGCCGGGAGGGACCCACGCCAATTCCATGGGAGGTGGGAGGGGCCCACGCCAATTCCACGGGAGGTGGGAGGGACCCACGCCAATTCCACGGGAGGTGGGAGGGGCCCACGCCAATTCCACGGGAGGTGGGAGGGGCCCACGTCGATTCCACGGGAGGTGGGAGGGGCCCACGCCAATTCCACGGGAGCCGGGAGGGACCCACGCCAATTCCACGGGAGCCGGGAGGGGCCCACGCCAATTCCACGGGAGGTGGGAGGGGCCCACGCCAATTCCACGGGAGCCGGGAGAGGCCCACGCCAATTCCATGGGAGCCGGGAGGGACCCACGCCAATTCCACGGGAGGTGAGAGGGACCCACGCCAATTCCACGGGAGCCGGGAGGGACCCACGCCAATTCCACGGGAGCCGGGAGGGACCCACGCCAATTCCACGGGAGCCGGGAGGGACCCACGCCAATTCCACGGGAGGTGGGAGGGACCCGTGCTGCTTCCGCGGGAGGCGAGCCCACCATCTCCTCTCCGGGCCTGCGCTCGGCCGCAGAGGCTGCAGGCCAGCGCCCCTGTCCCTGTCCGTGTCCGCTCCGGCTCCGGGGGGACCGGCCCGAGCTGGGCGTGGCAACGAAGCAAGCATTCCGCCAGGCCACTCACGCTGCCCGCTCTCAGCGGCCGTGCCCCCCCTCCCCCTCCGGGACTGGGGGACTCTGGCGGGACTGAGAGGACTGGGCACCACCATCTTGTGGCTATGGGCGCCGCCATCTTTGTGATGGGGTGATAGTTAATTTGCATAGTACCCTTTTATTAGATAGGATTATGGACTCTATTCCCTATGCTGAACTTTACATCCCTGTGACTATTTTGTAACTACCCATTTGTATTTCTTAATCCCTTCACCTTTTTCACCCAGTCCCCCACCCCTCCCTTTGGCAACCAGCTTTCATGCCATCTTTCCTCAGTGCCCTGGGAGATGGGTGGGATAGTGGAGTGGTTGAGTTGTCTCAGAGACATAGGACTCGAGTGTGAATTCCAGCGCCATCAATTACTCCCTTAGCTCTCAGTTTCCTCATCTGCAAAGTGGAGATGAAGTAATAGGGTCTGAGGATTAAATGATGACATGGAAACACACACACACACACACACACACACACACACACACTCACACACTTAGAAAGTGGCCAGCACACGAAAGTGCCATAAGTGGGGGGTCATTATGATTAAAACTCTACCTATTCTTGGTGGTCCCAATTCTGGCCACTCTTGGAACTCCAGGTTCATTCATCTGGCACTCATTTATTGAGCACCTACTATGTGCCAGACACTGGTCTAGGCACCGGGGATTCAGCAGACAGAAATCGCTGCTGTCATGGAGCTGATACTCGAGTAAACAAGTCAGCAGGTAAACCTGTGTCAGCGGGGATTGTAACTCAAGTGTGCTACCCCCCTCTGGCTCCCCTCCAGCCCTGCCTCTGAAGCCCACAGGGTGTTATATGGCACCCCTGATGCCTGGTGGAGACTCCCCTGTCTCGGCCACTGTGAAGGGGGGTGGTGGGGGGAAGGGGTGCCAGGCAGGAGGACCCATGCCGGGGGCCAGAAACCTCCTCTGGAGGAATCTTCATTTTTAAACAGCTGGAGGCTGACCCCATCCTTGCACACATCTTCCGTGGAGGCAAAAAAATCTATTGTTCCTGTCGCCAAGATCCCTGAGCCTGCGTTTCCTCTAGACACGGAGGCCACCCTGAACTGAATCCCATTTGGAGGGTCTAGAGCAGTGGTTCTCAACCTTCCTAATGCCGCGACCCTTTAATACAGTTCCTCATGTTGTGGTGACCCCCAACCATAAAATTATTTTCGTTGCTACTTCATAACTGTAATTTTGCTACTGTTAATGAATCGTAATATAAATATCTGTGTTTTCCGATGGTCTCAGGCTCTACAGCAGCGGTTCTCAACCTGTGGGTCGCGATGTAAATATCGTAATGTAAATATCTGTTAATGAATCGTAATGTAAATATCTGTGTTTTCCGATGGTCTTAGGCTCTACAGCAGCGGCTCTCAACCTGTGGGTTGAGACCCACAGGTTGAGAACCGCTGCTGTAGAGCCTAAGACCATCGGAAAACACAGATATTTACGTTACGATTCATTAACAGTAGCAAAATTACAGTTATGAAGTAGCAACGAAAATAATTTTATGGTTGGGGGTCACCACAACATGAGGAACTGTACTAAAGGGTCGCGGCATTAGGAAGGTTGAGAACCACTGGAGAGGGACTCGCTAATTAGCAACTTAAACCGAATCTTTTCACAACACTCGATCCCATGTCTAATGCACTCCTATGCTAGGCACGATGCTCAACACTTAACATACGTTATCTTTACCACCCTCACCGTAATCCTGGGAGGGAAGAGGGAGGATTAGTCCCCCCAGTTGGCAGGTGAGAAGTCTGAGCTTTAGCTCAGACCAGTAACTTCCTGAAGACACACTTCATAGGCAACTGTGCTAGGACTCGAACCCAAGTCTGCCCGTCACGTTCTTTTCGTCTGTGCTGCATCGAGAAAGGGGCCAGATGAAATATTCAACTCAGGAAACAGGATGCCCGGGGAGCCCTCGGTGCCCCGGGGAGAGGGGAGAAGTCGGGACTTCGGTTTTATTTGGGTGCCAGTTTTCACTCCCGACTTAGCGGCCCCGACTCCTTTCTCTGTGAATCCTGTACTGGGGAGAGCCGGCTGCCCTATTCACCAGCTTAGAAAGCTGAACCCCGTTTCTCCCCTGGGAGAAAAGACAAGCGGTACCAGGGTCACATAAGACCCCTCCATCCAGCTGGCACATCAGCAGGTGTGGTCTGGAGGTTATGGGGTCTTCAGTGATCCTATGCCAGGGAAGGTTGGGGCCCTCACCCTGCCAGGAAGGGCTGGCTCCCCATTGAGCCTTGTGGCCCCAGCCCTGGCAAAGTCCTCTCTTCCTTCCCTTGTTCGTTCGTTCTCTCATTCATTCATTCATTCAACAAGTATTGGGTGAGCACCTATGGAGCAGTGAGCAGTGAACAAGGGAGGCAGGGCCTCTGCCCACAGAACCTGGCGCCCGAGGAACAAAGAGAAGCCTCGTGAAAAACCCCGCAGTAAATAGGATAACTGTGAGGAAGCGCACGTGAGGCCTCCGAGAAAAGGCGGCACCTGCTTGAACTTCTCTTCCAGGCACGGTTAAGGGATTGGAGTCGGAGGGGACGATTCAGCTGCCTGCAGGCCGAGGAGTCAGTTGCAGGAAGAGTGTTCCAGTGAGAGGGAACAGCATGTGCAAAGCTTAAAGGCAGAGATGAGCCCCCGTTTGGCATACTCATTCTCGGGCCTGGCCCAGGTCTTGTTGCGCAAATTCGGATAAGTGGGTTCTGGAAAGTCAGGCTGATTGAAGTTGGACCCTTAGGTCCACCTGTGTGGTCTTGGCAAGTTATTTGACCCCTGTGAGCCTCCGTTTTCCCGTCTGTGAAATGGGAATAGGAGGACATGTCTCGTGGTTCCGTGCACGGACAGGCCTGTGCAGTGCCAGCACAGGGCGTGGAGGAAAGGTGTTAGGTTAGTTTTCCACTGACGCCTGGTTCACGAACCCCCGTGACTGTGGGGGGTGGTTTCCCCAGTCAAGGGGCCTGTGCTGGAGAAGCAAAGCGGGGCCTCGGGCTCCGGACAGAGAACTGGTTTTCACACCCGAGTCTGGCAGGCCGGTCTCGCCCTGGATTCTGGTGGGTTCTGGGTGCATGGCTTCCCCATTGGGGGCTTCCTGGAGGAGGTGGGAGGTGGGTGTGTGGGAACAAAGACAGTCTACTACTGCCATCCCTCTGGGCAGGAGCGGCTGCCATGGAAAGAGCACTGTACCCAGAGTCACATAGCCTGTCACGTGGGCAAGCCCTCACTCTCTCTGGGTCTCAGTTTGCTCATCTGTAAAATGGGGGTAATGATCATAAGCCCCTCTGGGAGGTCATGAGGACAGAACGGGACCGTGCCTATGACAGCTCTCTGCAAACTGTCCCCGCACAGGAAGGTGGGGATGTCCTCCTGGGGGAGGATGCTGCCTGGACGGAGGGTGATGGTGGGGGCGGGGGGCGGGGTGAGAGACAGCCAGGGGCAGGGTGGGGGTGGGCCTTGTCCTAGCTGAGTCTCAGCTCTCCGCCAGGAGCCAGGCTGAGGACTCCCTTCTCCACTCTCGACCCCACAGGTCTGGTTCAGTAACCGCCGCGCGCGTTGGCGTAAGCAGGCAGGAGCCAATCAGCTGGCAGCGTTCAACCACCTTCTGCCCGGGGGCTTTCCACCCACCGGCATGCCCACGCTGCCCCCCTACCAGCTGCCGGATTCCACCTACCCCACCACCACCATTTCCCAAGGTGAGTGCCCTAGCCCGTCCTGGCATCTTAGTCATGCCCTTGGCCCCTCTCTCCTCCGCCCACCGGCTCCTTCCTTAACAAAGAAGGAATAACAAGGGTTGTATATTTATGGCCATTTGTCAGCTTCCACGGGGACAGGCTATTAAGACAAAAAGGTGAGGTCCTGTCCTTGAACTTCTTGGCTCTGCCACAGAGCATCCAGGTGAGGATTAACAAGGTCACCTCCAGGTCCACATGGAGAGCAGAGCTTCTCAAACTGTTCAGTCACAGGAATCTCCTGGGTCTTATTAAGATGCAGACGAGAAGGTGAGCTTTGCAGGAGGAGAAAGGTTCCTCCCCTCCCTCCTTGGATCCTGTCTCCGCTTCTGCCCTCCCCCTTCCCCACCCCCCCGACCCCCAGCACACAGTAGGGATCCCACTACCTGACATCTGCTTCATGGTGGCCTCCTCTTAAAGGGCTGGCAGGCTGGAGCTCTGGAAGCTGCGGAGAGAAGCAGGGAAACTTCTCAGGTTCTTGATGAGGAGCCAAACCTTTGCCAAGGATGATGGTCCTGTCCACTGGAAGGCTGCACGGAAGGGGCCCTGACAGAGCGGAATTGCAGCCGAGCAGCTAGGAACAGATACAGCAGGGCAGACCTTGACCTCACCGCTCACTAGCCTGTCACCTCGCACACGTGCCCCAGCCCCACCGAACCTCGGTTTCTTCATCTATAACATGGGAACCATAGTCTTGCTTCTTACCCTTCGTATTTGTAAAAGCACCTGGCAGGTGGTTGCTACTGGAAAAATGCTATCAGGACATGCCTGAGAGATTAACGGAGGTCTGACTCAGTCCAGACGAGTTACTGAGCGAGCACCCAATGTGTGCCAGGCGCTGGGCATCAGGGCCGGTGCAGTCGCCTAGAGGTGGCCTGGCAAATTGGTTGGCTGTCTGTCCAGACTTGGCCAGTCCCTAGTGCCCTGCCCAGAAGCCAGCTTGTCCCCTTTCAAGAGAAGATGGTGCCTTCCCGCCACTGGGTGGGCACTGGGAGGAGGCGGCTCCTAGCTTGCTTTCCAAACAGGAGGCTCTTTCCCTCCCCGAGGGGCCCCCCTTCAAGGTGGGGCCACTTGTTCAGCCCTCTCCTGGGTCTCTCCACAGATGGGGGCAGCACCGTGCACCGGCCCCAGCCCCTCCCACCGTCCACCATGCACCAGGGGGGGCTGGCTGTGGCCGCCGCGGCCGCGGACACCAGCTCCGCCTATGGAGCCCGCCACAGCTTCTCCAGCTACTCCGACAGCTTCATGAACGCAGCGGCGCCCTCCAACCACATGAACCCCGTCAGCAACGGCCTGTCTCCTCAGGTAGGCGGCCTCGCTCCTCCGCCCAAGGCCCCATGGCCAGAGGCCCACCAGCCCAGCCTTCGAGGGCTCTGGCTGACACAGGCTGGCTCTCCTTGGGGAGAAAGTTCGTGCTCCGTCACCTTGGGTTTGACTTCTCAAGCTGCAGGCCTGGGTGACCCAGCGGGTGGACTCACAGAAAGGGTTTGCATAACAAGTTTCCATACTTCCTGTTCCTCTCCCCCCCCGACACCCCCAAAACAAACAAACCAATATTGTGTTATAGACTTGCTCCTGGTCCCAGACCACCCAGAGCTTGTGAGACTGGCCCACCACCCACCTCGTGGCTGTTCAGTCCATAAAAGTCGGGCTTTTTCAGCCAGTTCCTTGGTGGGAGCTTTGCACAGTTCCTGTGGGACTTGACTGTGGTTGGGGCTTGTTCTAGAACCAGGAGTCCTTCCTCGATTCCATCCTGTGCTCCATCTCCCGCCTTTCACAGGAGTGGCCTTCGAATGAAAGGCAGGGCCATGTCCTGTTGGTGGAGAGAACGAGGCTGGGGTGCTGCATGGCACCCAACTCCCATTGGGTCTTGGAACTCTGTTCACTCGCGTGTGATTGGTTGCTGGTTAAGTCTCTCATTGCCTGGTGGTGCTGTTAGAAGTCATGGGACCGACTTTCTATGCCGAGGCTGATGGTGGTTAGCGGTGGGCTTGGGGAACAGGACTCGGTGATGCTGGGAGTTCTAGTGAGTTTGAGGAACTGGTGAGTTCCTTCTTGTAGCCACAGCAGGCTCTCAGGTAGATGTGCACCGGGGAAGGGATTAAATCCAAGACGGGTTTTGCCCTCCCCGCTTCTGGGACACCTCCCTCTGGTCTGATACAAACTTACCTGAACAGCTGTAGTGCGATAGGAAGGGGAAGACTTGGAGGGGTTGAACCCAGCTCCGCTGCCCAGGTGTCAGGCAAGGTAGCATCCTTGAGCCTCAGCTCATCCCTAGTAAACAGAAGAGTGTCACTCTCCACACTCACGTGCTAATAGGTCAGAGCGCCTAGCACAGGGCCTGGCACAAAATAGGGCCAAGGAAGCATTAGTTCTCTTTCCCATCCACCCCCCACCCCCCTGCCATTGCCAAGATAATGTAATCAGTATAGAAACTGCTGCCTGAAATAAAAGGGGGCCAAAGGGGAGGTCGGCTACAACCCCAGCCCACTGGCCACATCTATCCAGCTACCTGCTTTTGTAAATAAAGTTTTATTAGCACACAGCCCTTCCCACTGATCTAAAACACTCCCAAGAATGTTAATTCTCTGCCTGTTTTTCATTCATTCCTGTTTGCCTCTATTAATGTGTGTCATTCAGGGCTAGTGGCATTTTAGTTCCATCATTTACTTGTGGGTAAGTTCCCTTCTCCTCTCTATGCCTTGATTTTCTTATCCACGAAATGGGGACGACTCAGCACCTACCTCATAGGGTCCCTGAGGGTTAAGTGAGACCATCTGTGTAAAGCCCTTAGCCCAGGTCCAGGCAGAGTTGAGTGCCAGGTACACATGCAGCTGAACGCAGAGCTCCACGTCCCTGGGGACCCACATGGCAGGGGGTGATGCAGACCAGTGGAACCCAACGGAGCTTCTTGGGGATTCAAGGCCATGACCTCCGTCTCATTAGGGCCCAGGACTGACTGGCCCAGCTCGCCTTCCAGAGTCAGGAGATAGACACAGCAGGATCCCCGAGCTGGTGGGGGAGGATGCTGCGGAGACGCGAGGCATCCACCGAGAATGTGGTCCTGGCCTGGCCTCCAACCAGACAAGTCAGAGGAGCATCGCTTGGGAATCGGAGGAGGGCCATTGAGAGGACGTGGCCAGCCATCTCGCTTGACAGATGGAGGGCCCAGGACACATTGGCAGGACCAGGGCTGAGTTCAGGGCACCTGGCTCCCTGACCACTGCTCTTCCCAGCCACTGGCCTCGGTGTGGGCTGAGTTTTACCCCCCCAAGCAGCACTTTTGCCACAGGGCAGAGGAGAGACTGGGAGACCAGGGCCCCTTGTAGGATGGTTCAGCAGGGCGTTCAACTGTGAGGATGTTGCATGCACTGTTTGGGCTCAGAAAGGAACCTCAGGGAGGGAGGGAAGAGGAGAAACTGACCCACCCACGTGAGCAGCCAGATCCAGCCCAACCCTCGGCAGCTCGCTCCCCGCTCCGGGGGCGGAGAGGCTGGAGGCGTGATGGATTGGGCGAACTTCGGACACTCGCCCAGAGGTTCCCACCGAAGGTGTGAAGACAGATGGAGGGTCTGACAGGGGCAGAGGGGACCAGGAGGTGAACAGCTGCTGGAGGGAGAGGGGGCTGCGCGCAGGGCGGGCCGAGGGCAGGCTGTGTGTGCTTCTGTGCGCTGACCCTCCGGGGTTAAGCTGCGAACACTTCCTGAAGGAAGGGGGCGGCGAGGGGGGTGCTTGCGTCTTGTACAAAAGTTCTGGCATTTCTGCGCTCCGCGGCCGGCTCGCCCCTCCTCCATCTGAGCAGCCGGCTGACATCGTCAGCATCTCTGTGGTTTGGGGAGGAGGTGGAGGGGTTCTCCACCTCCCATGTCCGGTCTCCCCAACAGGAGGAGCCCACCTGGGAGAGAAGGAGATGATGGGCCCCGCTGGGGCGGGGCTTCCACCTGGGCTGTGGACTGGCACAGGTGCCCTCACCCAGGATGGCAGGCCCCTGCCACTGCTGCCCAGGTGGCCTTGGCCCGAGGGGATTGCGCTGGGGGATGAAGTTGGGGCTCTGCTGAGGACCTGCTCGTCACACTGGCTGGCTCACTGCTGCCTGGGGACGATGCGGCCCTCCTGGGGTGCACCCCATCTTTGTCCCAGACCCAGCTCCGGAAGCAGATGCTGGGCGCCTCAGGGATTCCACAGAGAGACTGCCCAGCAGAATTCCCCAAAAAGCCACTTACTCATCTCAGCTCTGCCTGGCCCTGGACTCCGAGTGTTTGCGAGGTGCCAGGCACTGTTCTAGGCATCGGCCAGGGAGCAGGAGGGAGGCAGGCCCTGCCCCTGCCCCTGCCCCTGTGGAGCTGGCAGTGTCATAGGGCAGGCAGACAGTGAACATCCTGAAACAGCAAGTCACGCACTACGTGTCGTGCCGAAATGGACAAGGACAGCTAGACTTTCTGAGCCCCTGTGACCCAGACCCTGCTCAGAGCGTGTCCTGTCTCCTAATCTACTTCAGGGACAGAACCGGGACACACCCCTCGCCTCTAGAGCCTGAGCTCCTGGCCGCTCACACTCACTGTCTCTTTTGGAGACTGGTTGGCAGCAAGAGGAAACCATCTCGGGAAGCTGGTACCTTCAGCTCGGGGGAGGGGAAAGCTCATTCAACCCATGTCACGGATGAGAAAACTGAGGCCAGGACCGCAGGTTAGGGGATGATGGGCAGAGCTGACTCAAACAAGTAAAGCCTGCCTAGAGGCTTGGATAACCATGAGGCTTGGTCCCCTCCTGGCCCAGCCCTCAGCCACCCCCAAAAGCAGCCATATAGGATCAGGCCCTCAGCACTCCGCACGTGTTCGTCCCCAGCTTTGTGCACTGGGCCCTTCTGGAGAGGAAATGGGCCTCTCTCGGCTGGCTTGCTGGAGGCTGGGACTCAGAGACCCCAGCCCACTCTGTCCCCTTCAGGGTCGGCTACTTGGAAAACAAGCTAAGGCAGCTTAGGACAAAAGGAAGCTTTAGTAACCGGAATGACTTTGAATAATCTGATAGCTGCAGACCCATCGCTCCACACTGGCTCATAAGCAGGGCACGCGATTAGGGGTAGTGGGCAGAGAGAGAAAGGGGACACCTAGGCCTGTCCTTAGGGGTTCCCCAGCCCCTGCCGGAGGAGCTCCTGGTCTGAGAGGAGGCCAGGGGTGGGAGAGAACAACCCCTTGTCCCCAGATGCCCTAGTCTGACGGTGGAGGCACACCCCTCTCTTGGAGAGCGCCCAGTGCGATGGAGGAGGCAGGCGGCAGGCATTCATTCATAACTGCAGCACTTACCGAGCCAAGCTCCTGTGAAAAGAATCAGGCACAGAGTTTGGCCATGTCGAGGGTCCCTTGGGCTGGAGACCAGGGGCCGGTGCCCAGGGCCAGGGCTTTCTCAGGATGTGTGTGTGTGTGTGTGTGTGTGTGTGTGTGTGTGTGTGTCCGTGTGTCCGTGTCCCCATCCGCGGGAGGCAGCTGGAGTTTCCTCACCCATCCCCGCTGTTTTAGACGCAGAGTCCACCGGAGTGGGAAGTGGAAACCGAGGCCCAGAGCGGGGAGAAAATTGCCCCAAATCACACAATCACATTGTCAGTTAGTGGCCGAGCTGGGACTGCCACTCGGCCCCTGACCCCAGCCAAGGGCTCAGCCACCGCCTGGGGAAAGGGGGCGTCTCTGTCTTGCCACCACCACCCGCTTTGCTCCTTCATCATGTCCCACATTTGTGGTCCCCTCCGCTCCTCTCTGGAGCTTAGCATGAAGGCAGCGGTAAAAGGGATTTACATATTCATTTCCCGCACACTGAACTCATGGAAAATATCCTCGAGTGTGCACTTAATCACCAGGCCACAGCCACAGGAAATGGAGCCTTTTGTCTTTCCTGCCTGTGCCCGTAGCCATCCCAGTGGCAGCCAGCGTGCAGCGAACGCTTACAATGGGCCAGCCACGGACGAGGCCAAAGACGGTACCTGCGCTCGCTCATTGAATCCTGGCAGTTATTGTGACCTGCATTTTACAGACGAGGAAACTGGCGTGTCCAGAGTCACCCATCCTTCTTGCATCCATCCATCCATCTATCATCCATCCATCCAACAAATATTCATTAAGCCCTTACCATGTGCCAGGCTCTGCAGCAGGTTCTGGAAAGGGGCAGAGCTAGGAGTCGAATGGTCCAGCTGCAGAGCCCACTACACTGTTCTGTTGGATCTGCCGGGGAGGTTGGGTTGGCAGCCACGGGGACAGAGCCAGGTTCAGAGCTCCTCCTTCCTCCTGAGGCCAGTAGAAATAAGGCTCAAGGCTCTATTTTTATTTCTTTTTAAAAAATATATTTTATTGATTTTTTACAGAGAGGAAGAGAGAGGAATAGAGAGCTAGAAATATCGACGAGAGAGAAACATCGATCAGCTGCCTCCTGCACACCCCCGACTGGGGATGTGCCCGCAACCAAGGTACATGCCCTTGACTGGAATCGAACCTGGGACCCTTGAGTCCGCAGGCCGACGCTCTATCCACTGAGCCAAACCAGTTTCGGCTATTTTTATTTCTTGATGAAGGGGGTCTCCTGAGTGCCTCTCAACAGCAGATCCCCACCGCTGCCCTCCTGGCATCATTCCAGGCCTCCAGGGGGGCCGATCCCTGGAAGCACTTTGCCTCTAGGGAGTCATTCAAGCCCCACAGAAACCCTACACTCGGGGGAAACGGGCTCAGAGAGGTTAAGTAACTTGCCGAAGACCACAGAGCAGGTGCATGGCGGGGACGGGACTCTTAAGGCAGAACTGTGTGACCCTTGACCCTCAGGCGGGATAAGATCAAGTCTGCTCCTCTAGAGAGCTGAGCTGTGCCCCTCACGCGATGAGCACAGGAAACTCCTTTGCCTCTTTCTCTTGTCACTTCCTCCTTGCGTTCCCCCCTTTATTGGTGACACTGCGTGTATAATAAGCATTTAAAATGAGTCTTGCTGGACCAGGGACGAGGAAGGAGGAGGGAGTGGGAGATTCGTAGGCAGGAAGATGGGGAGGGGGATTGTCGGGTGTTAAATAGCCCAGAATTTTTTAAAAAACTGATGCAAATCACTGGTAGGAGAGAAAATTATGTGCAATTACGTCCTGATATTGGAAGGTTTTGCCTAGCCCAGGCAACAAGATCTCATTAACAAGCAGAAAATAAGATTGAAATGGTGTGTAAAAGAGCTGAAAAATGAATTTGAATGCTGCGTTTGTCCACAATTACCCCCTCCTTCACACACATTTTATTGCAATTTTTTTATTATTCTTAATCTCTCCGTTCCTCAAAGCAGATTGGGGACATCCTGGCATTACGGGGTGTCGGGAGGAGGCGCGGAGGATTTCCTGCTCCCCTGAAAGGAGACCCTCCTCGCGCACATTTTCCAAGGTTGGGTTTTGGAGGGATCAGAATTCATTTCTCCGGCTTAGAGGGTTGTAGGAACATGGGCTCTAACCCCAGCCCGCCAGCCCTTCCCTCTCCTCCCCTCCCTGCGGCTCTCAGGGTCTCCTCTAGGCTTTCCCTTTCCCGAGAGGCCTCTCCCTCAGGCCCCTGGGAAAGGAGAAACTGCATGGCCTTGCCAGACAGCAGCCCTGAAGGGCTGATTCTGCCACTTCCTAAATTGCTGTGTGGCCCTGGGGCAGCTTGCTTAACCTCTCTGGGCTTCGTTTTCCTCATCTGAAAATGAGAGTGATAATCCCTACCTCTCGAGAGTACCACAAGGACTAAAGGAAAGTTTGAGTAAAGTGCCTGGCACATAGTAGGTGCTCAATAAATGTGCATTCATCCCCCCCCCCCGCCCCCCAATCTATGCCCTGGCTTCCAACCCTGTCTTACTCCCAGCCTATCTCTTCCTGTCTCTTTCCCCCTTCCCTTCCCTCTCTCCTTCACTCCCTTCAATTGGTTGGAAAATAACGGTTGGTTTCCAGTCCAGAACAGTGTGGGGTGTTCTGCTGACCCCAGTCCTGGGAGAGAGGATGTTAGGGTAGCACCCCACTCTGCAGAAAGCACAGGGAAGACTGCCCCCCTCTCCCCCATTATATGCCCCCACCCGCACCCCGCCCAGGGCTCTGGTCCAGGATGAGCTGGGATGGAAGGACTGGCCAGCTCACATCAGAAGGACACTGGCTCTGAGTGATTTTCCCAGGGTGAGGGAAAAGCGAACTGAGTCACGCCATCTACCCACCCACCCATTTCTCACCATTTCTCACCATGACCAACCATGATGGTGTGGGGTCAGAGGTCAGCTTGTGGAAAGGGCCAAGAGTCTGTGGCCAGATATTCTTGGACCTGAAGCCAAGTGGCATTTTACAGTGTCTGCCCTCCCCAGCTGGCTTTCACCCCACTCAGTGACAGCCAGCTCCCGGGGACGCCCCCGCCCCAGCCCTGCCAGCCAGCCCCTCATTGCAGCCCTGATCAGAGCACCAACTGAGGGCCTGGGGCCTGTCCGCCCAGCTCCTCAGGCGCCCCCACACCCAGTGCCCCTTCCCCTTGACTCCTGGCAGGCCTGCTCTAGGGCTCCGAGAATTGGCCCTGGGCATCCTCCAGCCCTCCAGCCCCTGGGCGCACACATCCTGCCAAGATCCTGCTCTCACATCCAGTGCGCCTTTGTCCACGGTTAACCTCCCTCAGTGGGAAAAGCTGAGTTATTTCCCCCTGGCGGCTCCTCGCCAAACAAAACCACCTGCTCCCGTCAATCAGAGGTCGCTGCAGCCTCAAGCCCACAGGGAGAGGCCTGGACAGAGCCTCCTCTCCCATAAAACAGACCCTGTTTATGTCTCTGCTGCTCCACCCTCCTTTCCTGAGTGGAGGAGAGCAAGGGGGTAGGGACAGAGGCGAGCCTGGGATCTGGAACTTTCCTGACTGCTGGTGAGCGGTGCGTCATGCCCATGCACAGGACCTGCTAGGAACTGGGGGGCTGGTTTCCAGGTGACTCATTGAGGAAGAAGCAGGAGGGCCCCCTGGCCTTTTCTCCTCCTTAGAGGAGATTCTGGGAAGATGGGGTTTCGAGCCCATCTCCCTGAGTCTGGACAAGAGACAGGTTGGAGACTGCCTCCGGGGCTCTGGGCCTCTTTTGTGCCCCCCACTGACACATCTGCAGCAATCTAGACTGCACACCTTGAGAAGGGGTAGGCGGGAGCTTCGCTGCCCCTTCCTGGCCTAAACAAGCAGGGGAGGGAGACCAGGATGCTTCCATGCACCCCTTGAGGTCAGGGACCAACCATGGTCTTAGTAGGACCACAGGTGACGCAGTGACAGCAGGTGCATGATGATTTCTTTGCTAACACACAGAACTCAGTGTCTGGCACATAGTAGGTCTCCAGCCACCGTTGGCAACCCCCAGGCATGTGGCAGGCCTGTTGACATGTAGCTGTGGTCTGTTCCCAAGAGCTTTTTGAGGCAGCTGGTCACGTAGTTGGCACTTGGATGTCATTCCATATGATTTCCTTCAAATTCGTTTATCTGGTTTCTGTTATTAACAACAGCGGAGGCCCACATAAGGAATGCACACGGCCGTCTTTGCTCTTACCAATGGGAGAATCAGATGTTGACCATTTAGTGGGATTTCTGGTCAGACGGGATGGGAAGAGCAGAGGAGTCTGAAGGAGGGAGGGCCTGGCCACTGAAGACTTCCTGGAGGAGGAGTCTCAAAGGGGAGGTAGGATTGGCTCAGGGAAAACAGGAAGGGATAGGAAGTTGGTGCAGACTAGACAGCAGCAAATAATATGGCAGATGCTTAAACAGTGTCTAATTCAGGGACGTCACGGAACCATCATACAGACCAGGGTTCGGATCCCGGGTCCGTCCTT
The DNA here is from genome assembly GCF_027574615.1 of Eptesicus fuscus. NCBI lineage: Eukaryota > Metazoa > Chordata > Mammalia > Chiroptera > Vespertilionidae > Eptesicus > Eptesicus fuscus. The sequence continues at coordinate 10,548,786 of NC_072481.1, forward strand.
CCTTGCTATGTGACCGCAAACAAATCACGTGAGCTCTCTGAGCCTCAGTCACCCTCCCTCAGGCGCCCCCAGTTTTCTCATCTGTGAAATGGACTGATACTACTCCCCTTGCAGGATGATGAGAAGTAAACGAGACTGTTTACACTTGGTACCATGCCTGGCATACCAGAAGAGCCTAATAAGTGACAGTTCTTCCCTCTCTGCCTCCCCCTGCCCCGATGAGAAACTGAGTGAGGGATGACCTGCTCGGTGTCTCTGCTTGGCCATTTTTCTCCTGGGACTGGAAGTCTGGCTCAGCTAGGCCAGGCCTGGTCACTAGTTGGAACGTTGAAAGACCTGAGTTCCCTCCTGGCTCTGCATCTGACCCACTGTGTGACCTCCCCCTTTAGGCCTCAGTTTCCCCATCCGTGCAGTTAAAGAGACGGATGAACTGCTAGTGAGGAACCTTGTTGTTCAGAGTCTGTGATTCCTACGGGCTCTTTGTATGAGCACGTGAGTCCTCCTGGGACCTCAGCCCCGCTCTGTGGAGCTTTGCATTTAGCTGTGCAGAGCTGCCTGGTTCGGTGGGAAAGAATGCAGACAGCGGATTTGCCCTTCTTCCTGATTAACACGGGGGCTCTGAGCGAGACAGTCCCCGCAGATAGAGGGGAAGAAAATGAGGGAGATTAGCAATTAATATGGTGGGCGGACGCCGAGCTGCTCAGGCCCCTCCCTGGGGTCCCCAGGAGGAGGGAGGCAGCCGGGATGCCCGGCACCTGGACCTGGGAGGCCGGGCAAGACCCAGGTAGGAGAGACGGGCTGATTTTAGGGTCCCCTAGGGCCATGCTCCACCCTGCCTCCAAGAATTTGCACCTGCTGCTTGCTCTGCAGGGGACTCCCCTCCAGCACCCCGTCATCACCCCAGTCCCACTGCTACTGACCCTTTTAGACTTGGCCCTTCCAAGAAGCCCTCCCTCACCCCTCAGGTGGGCTAGCGGTGCTTGCGCTGTTCATTTACCACACGGTACCAGTACATTCGAAGCACTTGCTTCACTAGGCAAATCATAGTAATAAGGGTTCTGTTTTTTGAGCACTTTTCACAGGCCAGATGCTGTGCTGTTTAACCTCCCTAACACCTCCTTTGCAATGGGGGGGGGGGGGTGGCCCTCAGTTACTTCTCTCTTTCAAAGAGGGGTTCAGAGGCACCAAGCAGTTTAAATAATTTGCCTGAGTTGCTAACAAGTGGCAGAGCCTGGACTTGAACCCACCTTCCTGGCCCCATGCTGCCACTCAGTACGTGTCGCGGAAGCGGTCTGTTTTCCACCTGCCGGGGACATCTCTGAGGGCCAACCGCGACTCTCGGATCTCAGCTATTCCGGTGCCTAAAACCCAGGAGAGCAGGGGCGTCGGGACGCAGGCTCCGGAACCCCTGGGCCTGGTCCCAGGCCCAGTCCCCAGCACGGTCATTCCCTCCCTGGATGATACCAAACAGACTCTGCCTCAGTTTCCCCCTCTGTGAAGCAGAGCTAATAATATCTCCTATCTCAGTGCTAGTCTGAGTTGATAAATGCAAAGCACATTGGCGTCTGGCACAATGCGGGTAGCTCTTTGCAGATGGGGGCTCCCCAGGCCACACAGTGAGGGGGTGCAGGGCCAGGCCCCGGACCTCCTGTTGTGGAATGAATTTCCCCCCAGCACCTTTGAGTTCCCCTGCTCCTTCCTGCCTCCCTGTCCAGGCATCTGGCCGCCCCAACCTCAGCCAAGGGCCTCCCCGTCTCCCGACCCTCACACCAGGCCTCCTCTCTGCCCTGGCCCTCTCCCCAGCTGTGCACATTTCTCCAGCACCTCTGGGCGTGGGGCCGGGTGTTCTGAGCTGTCCTAGGGGTTCTGCTAGGACAGCTGGGGCTTCTAGGAGCATCAGCTATCCGGGCCCCTGTCCCCCTGGGCATCACTGGGGACCTTCGAAAGGTCAGGCCTGAGTGCAGTCTCAGCTGGTCACCCCACTCTGTGCCTCTGCTTCCTTCTTTGCCAGCACTTTCTATGGAGGGAGAACAGCCTCTTCCCCACCCCTAGCCCAGCCAGGCCTGTCGTCCCACTTGCCTCCTCCTCCAGCCAGTCTCGCCTCCAAGGCCTGCCCCTCATCCCAGGCTTTCTCTCGGCCCAGCTGATGGGAAGGTAGCTCCAGATTCTTCCCTGCACGCTGCTCCCGCTCTCTCTTGCTCTCCTTGCCCATTCCCTCCCGCCAGCGCCTGGCTGCCCCCAGCCCCTTCTCTCCCTTCAGCCCCCTTGCCCCTCACCCTATTTGCAGCACCCCCTTGACACCCTCTCCTGGCTCCCATCATAAGCCTCCTACACGTCTGCAGAGAGGATCCTCTCTGCCCTCTCCCCTGGGCCCTGCCCCCTCCCCCACCCTCCCCTCTCCTGCCTTCTTTCAAACCCTCTGTTCCTCCCTCCTTCCTTCTCTCCTCTCAGATCCAGCCCCTCCCATTCTCTTTCCCCTAATCTCTCTCCTCCACCGCTTCTCACTTCCAGATTTCTCTCACAAACACCTCTTCCTTCTTCATCTTCAGCCCCCTCACCCCCTCGCCTTCACCCCCTTCCCGTCCTCTCTCCCATTTCTCCTTTCCCAGCAGTTCCAGTCTCTCTCGGACCTGTCCAGTTCGCTAATGCTGGGCCACAGGCTGGGCTGGCGCAGGTTCTGGGGACCCAGCGGACCTGGGTCCGGGCAGGGGGGGGGGGCGGTAGGGGGTGGAAGGGGGGATCCGGCTGGATCAGCGCGGCAGCCCCTCCCTGTGCGCCGAGCGCCGGCGCCGTGCCTTTGATCCATGGCCTGAGGCCGCCTGACAGTGGAAAATGCGGGGAGACAAAACCCTCAGTCAAAGTGATTCCCAACAACTGTCTCCCCGAGATAAGGACCCGCTCGGGCTTGGCGGCCTGCGTAATTCCAGCTGCCCGGCCGGGATGGGGGGCAGCAGCGAGCCGGCCACCCCCAAACGCCGAGCCCTCTGCCTGGGCTGGGCCAAACGCCGGACTGCCCCCACGGGGCCTGTGGTCGCCGGCCCTGCCTCCGCCGGGCGTGCGGCTGACCCAGCGAGGGAAGCGATGGGCACGTGTTTCCTGGGTGGCGCCTCCAATGAGGACTGTCTCCCCCTCAACCCGTTCGCAGGGTCCTCTTTCCAGACTTGCCGGAATATTCTCCCTCTCCCTCTCCCTCTCCCTCTCCCTCTCCCCGCCTGCCGCACCCTGTTCCTCTCTCTGGTCTCAGCTCAGAGCTCACTTCCTCCCAGAAGCTTCCCGACGTTCCAGTCTGGGTGGCCGTCCTCCCTCCCAGGTGTGCCTCTGAATTTTAACTTCGTGGCGACTGTTCTCTCCCCCTGAAGCAGGGGCCCGTGTTTCAGGCACGAGGCCTGGCACGCAGTGTAGGGGTGAACAAACAGCCATGGGCACGCACTGCACACGGAGCATCCACTCCATGCCCGGCTGTGGTCCCTGCCTGCCTTCCAGGACTTTCCAGTTAGTCCACAAGACAAGCAAGCAAACCAGGAGCCGGGAGCCACCGGGGGGAGGGCGGGGGGCCCTGCCCAGGCAGGGGCAGAGGAGGGGTATCTTGGCGCCCGGCACCCTCCTGCCAAGGGGAGTACCTTGGCCTGGCTGGGCTGGACGGCCCACCCGAGGTCCACCTTGGCTTTCTAACCACCGTCCCGGGTGGCTAGGCGGTCAGATTATGTACCGCGAGGCCAAAAGGGAGCCTTCGCATCCCGCCCTAATCCTCCAGGGGCTGTTCGTGGTTGGGGGCAGAGCGTGCCATCGTGTTAGGGCGATGGCCGAGGACAGAGGTCATGGGAGGCAGATTCAGCTCAGAGTGAGGAAGGGCTTTGCACGGCGGAACTGGCCGGGCGGAAGGTGGAAAGGGCAGCCTGGTGCGTCAGTGACACGCCCTCTGGGGCGGGTGTGTGTACATGTGCGTGCACGCACAAACAGCGTCTGGTTTGGTCAAGGCTGCTGGAGAGTGGGTTCTCTGCAGGGTAGGAGATTACATTGAGAGTCAGTGGTTCCCAAACCTGTGCCTCAGAAGGGCGTGGGATTGCTGTTAAAGATCGAAATTCCGGCTCCGCTCCGACAGGCTGCCCCAGGAGGTCTCTTGTGGGCCTGGGGAGTCTAGATGGTAACGAGGCACCGTCTGAGCCACAGGTCTGAGGCCCGGCACCTCTGAAGCATGGATTGGGGAGCCTTCACCTCCTCACCATCGCATGGACACCTGACCCGCCCCCCACTGCTTTAGGAAGTGAGTCAGGGAGGAGTTGCTGGAATGGAACTGAGATCCCCTCTCAGCAATCTTCAGGCTGGCAGCACCTGGAAAGAGTTGGCCCACGGCCTCCTTTTACAGACGGAGACCCCGCAGTCGCCTGCACCCTCCCTGCTGCCTGGCAACACTGGGGTTAGCAGGCCTTTCCGAGGCGCGGGGGGTGTGGCAGTGGCCCCATCACTGGGGAGGGTCGGTGGGCAGCCATACAGTCACCTCTCCGCTCTGAGTGCCACGGACAACCCCCCTTGGACACAAAGCCCTGGGAAATCTCCCCCCGCCCTGAGCACCTGACGGGGGATGAGGAGACGCCCTGCCCCGCCTCTGTCCCTCCATCCTGCTGGTGTTGGGGGCCAGCAGAGAGGCGGGGGATTAAGGGCCCGTGAAGGCCCTGGCAAGTGTCTTACACAGAGGGGGTGTGTGCACCCCAGGGTGGAATTTCCTGAGCCTCGCCCCAGGGGCCGCCTTCCCTTTCCCACCACAGATAATGCCCTCCCCCCCACACACACCCCAAAGTCCCCAGGCTCCTTGCCGACTCCAACCCCAGTCAGCTCCCTCTCCCTCGCTGGGAGAAGCATCTGTCCCAACTGGGGTCCCGCCCCGCTTTGGCCTCTGAAGTGGCAGGGTTGCCGTGGCGGCATCTGTTACTGCCCACGACAGTGAGGGCATCCCTGACTCGTTCAGAACCTGGCGGTCAAGCAGGTGTTTTAGCTGCTGATCCTCACCGAGCCCCCAGGCCTGAAATCGTCATGCAGACTCAGAGAGGCAAAGCTCAAGGTCGGCAGCAACGGACAGTGTCAGGACCCCAAACTCAGGTCTCGCCTCCGTGCTGGGCTGCCAGGAGAGGCAGGGACGGGACCACACCTTCTCCTCCAGGTCTGGCTGCACTTGAACAGGTTCCCAGGGGACTCGCGTGCACAGGAAAGTTTGAGGAGCACTGGCTGAAATGACCTCGACATGCCCTCCCCACTCCCCAGCTCTCTGCACAAGCTCCCTGCAGGGACTCAGAGCGGCCCGACCCCCCAGGACAGCCGAGGAAGGAGACAGACAGCGGCCGGGGAGGGAAGCCGAAATCCCTCAGAGGCGCAGGGGAGGCGGGCTGCGGGCTCCTCCAGCTACGGTCCTGTTCTGTGCTCACGACCAGCTGGCACCCCGTCGGGGTGGGCTCATTCCTGGGCCCTAAGCTCCAGGGCTGCTTCAGGAGGCGCCTCCTGCTGCAGGTACAGAGGGGCTGCCTGGCCTGAACCCCAGATGCCCTGCTCCCAGCCCTGGCCTCCAGGTGTGGCGGTGGTTGGTCCCAGAGCCCCAGGAGCCCGGGGTGAGAAGTCCTGCCCTTTTGCCAAGTGTTTCCTTTTAGTTCCAGATGCCACCGTGACAGGTGCTCCCCTGTGATTAATGTCCCCACCCCCTGGGCCTGGGACCAGCCCCTCCTCCCAGACCAGGGTTGGTGGGCGTGTGGGCAGCACAGGGATGGAGCCTTCCAGAATCCCCTCCTGCCCCCCCCCCCGCCCACCTTCCTGGACCTTCCTCTGTCTCCGGGAGCAGAGGAGAGGCCCTCCTCAAAGCCACCCTCACAGGAGCCAGCTCACTGAGGTTTCGCTCAGGTCTCTGCTCTAGGTCTCCCTCTGCGTGGCGGTGCTCATTAGTAATGCCACCGCCATGGTCGGTAGGCCAGGTCAGCAAAGCGCCGGACCTCCCTCCGGCAGAGCAGAGAGGCCACAGCGGGGGTGGGGGGGGGCTGCAGGAGGCCCCTCAGCCCTGATCACCAGTGTGGACGTGGGACCACTTCCGCTCTGCCAGGGACTCAGCGAGGTGAACTTGACAGTCGCCTGATCATATACAGGGCACCCAGGCTTTGCGACTTAAAGGCCCCGTGCAGAGTGGCGGGGGTGGGGACCACAGATCGTGGGGGGAAGAGCCAGATGGTTTGGGGGGCTGCTGTCAGAGTTGGGGACCATGGTTGAAGATGTGGGTTGAGTTTTGGTCATGGTTGAATTGGAGCGTTATTATCTAAGTTAAGTAACAGATTATAAAACAGATCATCTAACTCTCCAATTGGAAACAGCGGTTGCCAGCTGTGTGATCTTGAGCAAGTGACTTGAACTCTCTGTGCCTCAGTTTCCTCATCTGCGATGCCTGGATGACAGCAGTTTCAGGGGGCTGTTGTGAGGAGTAAGTGGGTTAACACGGGAAACACTCAGAATGCTGCTTGGCGTGGAGTAAGCGTTGAAGAGCTGGGATCACAAGGGGGTGGTGCATTTGGAATTGTGGGAGCACCGGCGTCATGAAGTTGGTTGTAGTGGGAGCTGGGGGCCCAGGCTGGCATTGGGGTGCACGCAGTACAGAATGGGGCAGGGCCTCCATCCGGGTTCCTTTCCACACCTTGCCCACCCCTTCCCGTCTACCGCAAGGCAGGGCCTTCCCCGCCTGCAGGGCCAGCTAGAAAGCTCTATCTCTGCCCAGATCTCTCCCGCGGCTCTCGGGGGCCCCGCACTGAAAGGAGACAGCATCTCCCCGCACAGTCCCCAGCCTCTTGTTTGTTTGCTGCGTCAGAGCCGTGGGCACGTTTTTTGCTAATTTTGTGGCTGCCTTTATCAAATGGGGATTCACAGGCGCTTTATCCCCGATAAGTGGATTAGTCGGTGTGCTAAACAAGACGCGTCCGACTCGGGGGCTGCTCCGGAGAAGGTATTTGTTTTGCAAAGAATGAGCTGCGTTCCCTGCCCTGTGCAGGTGAGGCGGCAGGGCGCGGGGTAGCTGGGGGGCCCTCCGTGCCCTTCCTGGCTGGGGGAGCCCTGATTCGTGGGAACTCCAGGGAACACAGGCCCGGAGTTGAGGGGAGGCTGGGTCCCAGGAGGAGGGCCCCTGGGTCCCTCTGGGAGGGGAGCGGGGAGCCCTGCATTCAGTCCCGCTACCTGGTACACGCTACCTGGTATACATGGGCTCTCTGGAGAATGTTACCTACCAGCTTCCTCCTCCCCATCGCCACCCTTCCTCCACCTGCCCTTCCTTCCATCCTGCCCTTCCTCCTAGCCCAGTGGTCGGCAAACTCATCAGTCCACAGAGCCAAATATCAACAGTACAACGATTGAAATTCCTTTTGAGAGCCACATTTTTTAAACTTAAACTTCTTCTAACGCCACTTCTTCAAAATAGACTCGCCCAGGCCGTGGTATTTTGTGGAAGAGCCACACTCAGGGGGCCAAAGAGCCGCATGTGGCTCATGAGCCACGGTTTGCCGACCACTGTCCTAGCCTTTTACTTCCTTTTTTTCCCTTTCTTCCTCCCTCAAACACCAACAAAGGCCTTTTGCTAAGTCCTAGGAGTCCAGACATGGGTAAGGCCTGGTCCTCGCTTGTGCAGACAAAAGCACAAAAGCAAACCAACGAAGCGATAGGCCCCCAAACGAGGCACGAGAGGCGATTCTGGTTCCACCCTGGGCTTCGCAAACTTCTCTCCGAAGTCCCCCTGACAGTAAAGTGGAGTGTGTTCCCCTGAGGCCCTGGGGGTGGGGGCCACACGGACTGTCACGGAGTATCTTTAAAACGCATGCTCCTGGCCACAGTGGAGCCACGTTTGTGGGTCGTAACAATGAAATAGAGTGGCATCGGGGCCAGTTGGTTCTGCAGGAAGCTGCGCCCTGTTTAGCTTGTGAGTTTGCATGGCACCTGCTGTTGCAGCCTCACGGATGCTGGGACGAGGGAGGAGGCCAGGATGACTGGACGTCTACGGCGCAAGTGACCAAGAGGGTAATGGAATCATAGGCAGAGACAGGAAGGGCAGGAGGACCCGGATGGGGGTGGATGCGTGGAGGTCAAGGCCAAGAGGTCAGGGCAGAGATGTGGGTTTCAGAGGCATCTCTCCACGGCGACCCAGAGATGGAAGGAAGTGTCAGGGAGAAGGGAGAGAAAGAGGCTGGGAGGATGCTTGGTCCACCTGTCCCCCCTCCCCCGGGGGGACCCAAATGTTCTCTTTTCCCCTCACATTTTTATTTTTTTTTAAATTTCTTTATTGATTAAGGTATCACATATTTGTTCTCATCCCCCCATTCCCATCCCAAACCCCTCCCCATGTATGCCCCCACCCCCCTGTTGTCCGTGACCACTGGTTAGGCTCATAGGCATAGGATCTTGAGGTCCCTGCTCTGTGCTGCAGCAGCCAGAATCGGGCTGAGGGTGAGAGGGGGAAGCCGAGACTCGACGATGGGAAGGCAAGGACGGCGCAGAGCGTCCGGGTCCCCAGCTGGTCCTTAGCAGCGCCTGTCCTCCCCGAGCCGCCTCCAGCTGAGTGTCATTTTGCTATTTATTTACATGTAATTATTGCTATGAGGTGCAGATATTAACGCTGTCAAGAGCAATTTGCTCTGACATTTTTCACTCGCTCAGTGCCCCCGCCACTCTCGACGGAGCCGAGGGCTCTCCCTGCTCCGGCTGCTGCGCACGCGGAGGCTGGGCGGGAACCACCCAGCCGGCAAGGAGTGGTGTCGGGCCAGCGTCCCCGGCTCCTCTGCAAACTCATTAGGCTTGGAAATTGAATTTGGTTCGGGAGAGGGCTGGCTGGGCCCTGCTCCACCCGCCCGGGCTGGCTCCCGGCCTCCCTGCCCTGCCTTCCTCCGAGAACGAGGGGCAGGGGCTGGGCTGGTCGGGGCAGGGGCCGGGGTCTGAGGCTGGCAGAGGGCGGCTGGTGAAGAGGATGGAGGGTCATTGTCAGAGGTGAGAGTGCACACAGCTTCAACACGGCCATGGCACAAGGCCGGGCGTGGCAGCTGGAACCCTCTCAACCCTGTTTCCTGGTCCCCCCACAAGAAGATCAGGCAGCTCTAACTGTGGGGGCATGATTGCCACTGACAGCTATACCCACCCACAAAGAAGCTTCCCTAGGGAGCCACGTCCTAGCCGGCCCACAGCGGATGGTGCCACGGGGGGAGGGCAGGTGCTGAGCTGGCCCCGCAGTGGGTCTTGTTAGGTAGATGCTAGAAAGAGAATTAACTTCTGAGTTCAAATCCTAGCCCACCACTTCCTAAATCACTTGCACACGTGGGCCAATTATTTAGCTTCCCAGAGCCTCAGTTTTCTGATCTCTAACATGGAGCAGCCGATGCCCCTGTTTTACCGAATCAAGGACAACTTGGTGCCGGCCTTTTCCTGAACTTATCAGAAGGCGTCAACACAAGCTTTGCACACAGCTCTGCCCTCATCATCTCTTCCCTGACCTCTTGGCCTTGACCTCCACGCATCCACCCCCATCCGGGTCCTCCTGACGGTGATGCTACCTGGCCGCAGACTCAGCCACAGAAAGGCACTGGGGGTGATAAAATGCACCCGAATTTCAGAGAGATTAAAATGACATCCTTCGGACAGCTGTGGTAAGGAGTGAATGGCGGTGCTACCTGCGCATAGTAGGTATTTGGCACATACTAGGCGCTTAGTCATGGGAGCCTATGATCATTTTTTGAGCCTTTTGATAACGGGGGGAGGGGGGTATTTTCTGGAAGAGGAAACTGAGGCTCATCTATTCATTCCACTCAAAGGACTTTGCAGCCGGGAGAGGGCCAGCAGGGCCGGAGCCGTCGTGCCTGCGGGTCCCTAACGCATTGTGATATGTGCCAGCTTGTCCGCCCAGGTACTAACGAGGCCTGCCTGCCACCCCTCACTCCCTGCCACGGCCAATCTGCGTCCCCATCTCCGGCAATTACTGAGGGGGAGCCCCCCCCCCCAGGCCAGGGGGCCAAGAGCCCAGGCCTCCCCCTCCTCCTTCCTCCTTTCCCTCCTCCTCCCTCCTCCCCCTCCTCCTCCTCCTCTCCCAGCCTGGGCCTGGCCAGTCCAGGAGCCCCCCTTCCTACCCCTCCCAGCCCTCCTGGCTCCCCCTCCTTCCCTCAGCTCAGCCAATTAGGCCCCTGACACCTGGAGCCGCTGACAAACTGTTTCTGTCACTTGCTCTCTGTCTTTCATTAGGGGCCGCGGAGGAGGGGGAGCGGGAGGGGAGGGGGAGGAGATGGGATCTTTCATGCTTAGTAAGGCCAAATACATTAATTACAAAACGGCCATTTGCCGCGTGAAAGTGTGCTAATTAAATTTATGCAATCATTATCTTTAAATAGTCATATCTTTCCCAGCGATCGGCCCCTTCCTTCCCCAGCCCCGCCGCTCTCCGCAGTCACTAATCCCTCGGCCGCCATTATCGCGCCATCAGAGCCGGTCTCTGAGTCCCACCGCACCCCGCCTGCTCCGGTGCCCGCCAGGGGCCAGGAGCCCTCGGACCCATCCTGGCACGAACACTTCAGATCGGGCCAACCCAGGATGCTCCCGGGAAGGGGGGCCAAATCCAGGCCCCCGCCAGTATTTCCAGATATCTCTAGATGTTTCCAGATATTTGGAGATTGACATCTTGTAGACCAAGCATTGGAAGTTGGAAGTGTGTGTGTGTGTGTGTGTGTGTGTGTGTGTGTGTGTGTGTGAGAGAGCGAGAGAGAGAGAGAGAGAGACTTTAGCTTCTGGGACAAGGAGTGCGAAGTCATTGTCTAGCCCCTAAGCCTCCGAGGACCCCTGTGGCGGGGGAGGCTCTGAGATTCACTGAGAGGAGGGGTGGCTGTGAGTAGCCACGGGTCCCTCCATTATTCTTTTCATTCAACCAACTCTGTACCAGGCCCTGTACTGGGGATAAACAGACAGATTCACTCATTCCCTCAGTAATTCACTCAGCAAATGTTTGTTGGTCACCTACTATGTGCCAGGTGCTAGGAACAGGCCACCAGTCAGCCCCCAGCAGCTCCTGGCCAGATCCAGGGTCAGGGTCGGTCTGTGCCAAGGGCAGGGGTGGGGCTGCAAGTTTTCTCCGGATGAGGTCCAAACCCCAGACTTGACAGCCCTTTGTGGCTTCGCCTTTCAGAGTCTCTGCATCCACACACTAGGAGGTTCTTACCAGAGTGTTGGCTGAATTCTTTCTCTGCAGAAATTCCTCTCTAATGGATGGGCCTCAGTTTCCTCTTCCATGGGACACAGCCAGTCCCACGAGCCTGTTCGGGTCTGGCCTGTGGGGCTCCCACGTGGAGGAAAAGGTAACCTGCCAGAGTGCGGGGCGGGGAGCCCGTCTGGTCAGAGATGGCAGTCAGTGACCAGGTGCTTCCCAAGTGCCCTCTGAGCTTCTGAGGGCTCAGGCCCCAGCGTGTGCCCTCGGTGAGGTCACCTGGAGGGACCGACAGGACATGCGGCCACACACATGTGAAGTATGCACACATGCATGCACAACAATACTCACACATGATAATCAATACACATGACAATCACACACATGGACACAAACTCACACACAGTATTTATACACATGCACACAGACTCACAAGCACACATACAAAATTCACATATAGAATACACACACTCTCATGTGCATATGCGTGCACATGATAAACAATACTCACACATGATACTCACACACATGGACACAAACTCACACACAGTATTTATACACATGCACACAGACTCACAAGCACACATACAAAATTCACATATAGAATACACACTCTCATGTGCATATGCATGCATGCACACACACTCATCTCTCACACACATGACATTCCCACAGGCACACACACACACACACGAGCTAAGAAGGACCCAGAGCCATCTGTGGCAGTGAAAACCACAGCCTGGGCAGGTGTATTGGACTAGAAGTCAGAGGTCAAATGTTCTTGCCCCAGTGCTGCCATGAACCCCCTAGGACATTCTGGGTAAGCCTCAGTTTCCTCATCTGAAAAATGGACTAACAATGCTTCATAGTCATGAGTCTTAAAGGGAAATGCTTTGGAAACGAAGGCGCTGTGCTTGTGCAAGAGAATGACAGCAGGCGGACTTTGAAGAGCCTTCCTGAAAGGCTGGGTGGTGACAAAGGAGGGGGGAACGGGAGTCGGGGGACTGAGGTTGGGGGAGAGGGGAGTTTGCTGGCCTGAGCCTGGGCATCAGCTCTCCTGGGCGGGGGGGGGGGGGGGCTGCTGTATGGGATGTGGATGGTGGAGGAGTGGAGTGAGAGGGCCATGAGCAGAGAGAGGGAAGGGAAAGGGGGGTGGAACAGGGAGACCTGCAGGAAATCTTGTTTGGAAGCTCAAAGTCAGCACCCGAAACCCATTACCGCTGTCCGCAGGAGGCAGGGAGAGCGGAGGGGGCCCAGATCCTCTTAGCAGAGAATCAAGCAGGAGAGAGGGGGAGCGGGTGGTCGGCCGCCCGGGTGGGTGATTTCTCGCTTGCACTAATCCCAGCGTGGAGCTGGGACAGGCAGCAGAACGGGCGAGGAGTGTGGGTGTGATGTGTGGGGTGTCTGTTGGGAGCTAGAGGAGGGGGCGCAGAGGCACAGGCTCGCCTTAGTGAGCTGGCGTCACGGAGCTGTGAGGCTGCGGTGCGCACAAATGTGTGTGCGACCCGCCCATGTGTGCATCCGTGAAGCGTGTGGATGGCATGCAACCCAGCGGTGCATGCGTGCGTGTGTGTGTGCGCCGTTTTCATGGGTATCACTCTTCGTGTGTTCGTGTGCATTCCAGTCTGAGTGTCTGTGTGGATTCTGCATGTGTGCTCGTGTCTCCACCCGTGGGCGTGGGTGTGCAGGGGGGTTGTGTGTGTGTAGCAGTAACAGCGCTGATGTGAGCGCGGTGGTTCTCAAACTCGGCTGCACATTAGAGTGAAATGGAATGAGCTTTAAAAATGTCTGGTGCCCAGACCCCTTCCTTAGATCAACTAACCCGAGTCTCTAAGGGGCGAGGTCCAGGCATCAGCATTCTGAAAGGCTCCTCCAGGGATTCCCACGGGGCCGCCACGGTGAAGAAGCAGTGACTAAACGGACAAACCCCGGAGCAGCCTTCCCCTCCGCTCAGCCCTTCGCCGGCCCCTGGAGCCCCTTTGGACACAGAGGTGGACTCCAGGCCCTTAGGGACCAGAGCGAGTCGTGAGCTGGGCTGTCCCAGCCGGGGGCGGTCTGGGTCCAGTAGAGACACATTTCACTCAGTCCAGACAAACACTGCTCCCCATTCCTGGCAAGCTGCGCCCTTGCCTTCTCTCCACAGGCTGCCCCCCAGCGCGCCCCCTCTCCCCTCCTGTGGAAGCCGAGGGGATGAATTGGAGGGTGGGCCGGGGCTGCTCTCAGATGTGCGGCTTAGAGAGAAATGTGCTCCGTGCCACGCCGGCAGGTCCTCCTGGAGCCGAGCCTGAGACTGGCGGCGGGCTGGGGGGGGGGGTGGGGGGGGCGGTGATGGTGGCAGTAGTGGGCAGGGACCTGCTCAGCTGCCATGATTCTGTGGTGACACCCTCCCCGAGTGCAAGTCGCTGCCCTTCTGGAACCTTAGTTTCCCGTCTGAAAACGCAGCAATCGCCAAGGCGCCTCTCACGTGTTCCGGGTGTGTGCGTGCATCAATGTGCGTGCGCATGTGAAATGTACTGATGAGTTTGAGCAAAGTGGCTGTGAAGGGTTTTCGTGCTGGTTTATTGGGGTTTCGATGAAAAGCTGTTTGGCCATCCAGACAGGTGCTTTTGAGTTGTCTCTGCTTCCTGGATTCAGGCGTGGGTCCCTGCGGAGCTGCGGCGTGGGCTGCCCTGTGTGGTGTGTGAGTTCTGACCCTCGCTAGACCTCCGCTGGAGACGTCACAGATCCACCGCCAGGGTCCCGTGTCCTTGGATGCCACCCCCTCACTATGGATGAGTGTATTCAGGCCAAAGAAGGGGTGTGGCTTGTCCAAGAGACACCCACCTGGGCCCCTTTCCCGAGAGAGCACAGGTGCAGCCTCTGCCAGGAGGCAGAGTAATCCTCTGGTCAGAAAGCACCCACTGTGTGCCAGGCCCCTTGAGGAAGAAGGGGTGAAAACAACATGGTCCCCAACAGGGGGCAGTCCCCTGAGTCTGTCCTCAAGTGGCCATTTCTCCCTTGAGCCAGGTCCCTTCTGAAGCAGGTGGGAGAGGAGAAGGGAGATCTGGCATTTGCTGAGAATCAGTGATGTGCCAGGTACTGACTTCATGTGCATTTACTCATGTCATCCTTACAGTAACCCTGCGGGTACTGTAACCATGCCCATTATACAGATGAGAAAACTGAGGCTCGGATGGTTAAAGAAATTGCCCAGGGTCACAGCTAGTCAGCAGCAGAGCAAGGATGCTCATGCAGACATCCTGGCCCCTGGTGCTTCAGGGAAGCCCCGCAGAACACTGATTGGCAGGTGCCCTTGGTGAAATTGCCGTCTGGTCCTCTCCTGGCGTTGCGGAGGCGGGGCTGCCGACCTGCCCGCTGCCCCAGTGGTCCTTGGCCTCATTCCAGTCCATCTCATCTCCAGGTCCAATGTCCTGACCTCATCGGTCTCAGCCCTGCCCCTCCCGCTCCCCTCTGCTTCCTGCTGCGGCCCCCACTCATCCACCCGAACCGGCCACAGAGCCCCGATGAGGGCGATCACCCCTTCTAATTGCAGCCTCGCTCCCAAAGCCACGTTCGGTTATCACAGAGGGTGCAGATCTCACAGCTCAGCCTCCTCGGTCCCAGGCCCTCCGGGCCAGCTCAGGAACGGAGGGAATTAATTACATTTTTCCCATCCCCTTCTTTTAAAGTAGGGGAGCGCCAGCGAGTCCCGGGGGAGGGGGCGGTGAGCAGAGGATGTAGAAGGGGGGCTGGCACGGGGCTCCCTCAGCTCCCACCTCCCAAAACCTGCAAGCCAGCGGCGGAAGGGGGGTGAGGCCGGCCCCTTATTGATTTAGTCTGGTGGAGGCTGGGACTGATTTAGAGCAGAGGGAGAGGAAGGGGCTGGGGGCGGGTGGGGGGCCCTGGCCGGTGGGGGGAGAGGAAGGGATGGCTGTCACTCAGCCTGACGGACAGCCGGGAGATTTGCCTTCAGATAAAGCCTTACAGATGTGGAGGTCGGTATTGATTTTGAGTTAGTAACGGTAACGTACCAAGAAGTAATACATTAGTGAAAGCAAGGTCACCGGGAAAAAGTAAAACCCACCAGGGAGAGGCCTTAACATTCTTGAGGGGGTAGATTACCGCATCAGACCCGGACTTCCTCAAGTTCAAAAGTTTGCAGGCTCCAGACCTCGGCTAGGCCCCTAGCGGTGGGCAAACGCCCTCTGCTTCTGCGCGCAAAGAGGGACTCCGGAAGTCCCTGGGCCGGCCAGAGGCCAGAGGGCCACCTGGGCTGCCGGGCTGTGCCGTGGGCTGCCGAGGGCCTCGCTCCATTCTCTCCAGCACTGCCTGCTGTGGGGAAGGCACAGCCTAGCGGTCAGGGAGACCTGGGTCCAAATCCCAGCTCTGCCACTTACTGGTTGTGGTATCATGGGTGCACCTCTCCCCCTCCCCATCTGCAGAATGGGAGCGATGATCTGACCGTCTATTTCCGTGAGGAGTCACTGCTCCCAGCTCCCCCCTCTTCAGCTGGGTCCTGTCCTGTTTGCTTGGAGGCTGCCATGCCCCAAGAGGGGGCTGGATGAGAGGGAAGCCCTTTGATCTCCAGGCCTCCAGGGGCTCCGGGAGAGAGCCAGCAGATGCGGCCCCGCCCCCATTCACACCTACCCCAGATGTGAATTTGATTTGATGTTCCAGGGCAAATCCCATTGAACAAATCTCATTACAGTAAGAGCTCCCTGGGCTGGAGCTGCTTCCGAGCTGTCTGTTAATGGCCCAGGGTCCGAGGCCTCCTGAGCCACTGGCACCACACGAGTCCCTCTGACTAAGGATTCTGGGAGGCCTTGCAGCGCTCAGGGGCTCGGGGTTTCCTCTCACAACACTGACCTTCTTGTTATTCTTTAAGCCTGCTGGGCATGTGCCCATCCCAGGGCCTTTGCACTTGCTGATGCCGCTGCCTGGAAAGCTGCCTGCTACGTCTTCTCATGCCGGTTCTTTTTGGCCTCGATATCATCTTTTTGGGGGCGGTCTTGCCTGACTGCTCCACATACGCGCCCCCCCCCCCTTATTTTCCTCCATGGCACTTATCAGTGTTGTGAATTATATGACTTACTTGCTTGTTGTCAGCCTCTTTGCTAAACTGGCAACTCTCGGAGACACGGAGTTGCTAAATCTCACTGCTGCATCTCAGGGCCTGGCACATAGTAGGTGCTCACTAAACATGTGTGATGTGAATTGCATGAATTCCACAGGCTTCTTCTGAGCTCATCGTATGTAACGGACACAATGTAGGCACTGGGTCCGCAAACATGGACGAAATGCGGCTTCATCCTGTCCTCAGGGAGTCACAGTCTAGTCCTGTCTCCGGCCCGGCAGGTGGCAGCCCTCCATGAAATGCCTGTGGAAGGAATAAAGGATGTCTTTAGGAAACACCACCGCTTGGTGTGGCTGGGATTTCAAGTGCAAGGTGGGAAAGGGCAGGGAGGAGCCGGGACAGGCAGGTAGCGGCCAGATCACAGGAAACCTTTGCCCTGTTTACCTGGAAGCACTGAGAAGCCACCGATGATGCCTGAGTGACAGGAGCGATAGGGTCAGCTTTGAGGCGGTTCCCGGGAGGTCCCTGTCTTGCAGTGGGAGTGGGTCTGTGTACAGTTCCTATCTCGTCCCCAGAACACCCTCATCCTCTCTCTACTCTCCCCCCCATCCCGTGTCTCTTCTGTGCATCGTAGTGATATTCAGGAGGAAGGGATTACCTCGCCTGAGCTGACACACCCTCCCGAGAGGCTCCCGGAGCCCCCACCCCCCGCCAGGAAAATGGGCTGTGCTTCCCCTGAGCCTGAGTCTGTTCTGGGGCCCAGGCCTCCTCTGAGGGAGGGGCAGGGGTAGTGTCTGCATGGGGGTGGGAATAGGATGGGTGGTGATGTTCTTGATTTAGTTGGAAAGTGAGGTCTAGGCAGGAACTTGGAAGAGAATGGGGTCTCCTCACTCCCAGGGCATCGTGAGATTCCTGAGTCTCCCCAGAGACCCCTGCCCCCATTCACATAGCAAATAGCTCAGGTCCAGGAGCCCCAGCTCACAGTCAGAAAGCAGCAAGCACAGTCCGATGGTGTCAGACGTCCTCACACCCCCTCACTACGGGCACCCCCTTTTCCAGAGTCCCTCTAGCCACCACCCAGCACCCTGTGTGGGCCCCCAGGACAGAGGCCTTAGAAGTGCATTCAGTGCAGAGAGAATCGGGGAGACCTCGGCTCCCTAAAACAGTGCTGCTGCACAAAGTCGCCCCGACACCTCCCGCCCAGACTTCCCCTCTCACAGACCCGTGCCCTGTGTCTTTGCCATCTCAGTGGGTGGCACACCATTAAGACCCCCCTAAATCCCACCAGCTGCGGTGGAGACAGGCCAACCCCAGCAGGCCCATGCCCTGGCCTCTGGCTCCGGGAAGGGGTGGGGGGAGGTGAAGGACAGAGGAGAGATGCCCCCAGGGCTGAGGGAGGTGTGTTGGGAGCATTGGGGGAAGAGTCAGGGATGAGGGACCCCCACCCCCACCGGTAGTTGCCCAGGAAACACACTGGCTGGCCCCTGGAGTAAGAACCTCTGAAGGGGTCAGGTGCCTGACACACCCTTGAGAGGCGGTCTCGGCATTATCAGGCGAGCAGGCAGGGTCTGGCCGGCTGGACTGGCTGTGAGATCTGGGGAAGCCCCAGCCCCTCGTGGGCCTCAGTTTTGTCATCTGAGAAATGGGCGTCATAGCTCTGCCCCACACGTCTCTGTAGGCCTCTGGATCGGGAGAGTCACATAAGTTGGTGGCTGAGAGGAGGGACAGTGGAGGAGGTGGGAAGAAGAGGACCGAGGAGCTGGGGCCGCTGACTCCTCAGCGCCTGCGCTGCGCCAGGCTGGGCTCAGCTTGGCCTGCAGCGCCCTCTGAGTCAGGGTCATCGTCAGCCCTTTTCCTCGGGATGGGCTGGTCACAGAAGGTAAGGGACACCCTGAGGCCGCACAGCTAGGAAGTGGAGGAGCTTGTGCCTGGCCCTGGCCTGAGGATGCAGATCCTGGCCAGGCCCCGGTGCCTATGGCAGGGACAAGTCAAAAGTGAGAAGGCGGACATTTTCAGAATGTCACAGGTCGTTGCTCGGATGCCCAGAGCCCACCATCTCCCGGGAGGCGGGTGGGGAAATCAGAGAACACAGCCACGTGCCCAGTGCGGATGGCAGCGTGATTCTTTAGACCATCAACAAGCCTGACCCCACCTGGCACTGAGGCCTCCCTCCCGTAAGGGGTGTCGTTAGCAGGAGGCCACCAGGGTCCTGGCCCTGAGGTCAGATCCACAAAGGTCTGCCTCTCCGCCCCCTCCCCTGGGCTGACCGGGGCGCTGTGGTCTCTCCCGCTGCAGGAATCCTGCTGCCCGCACCACCTCTCCCCACTCTCCTGGACACCCAGACACAGGTGTCACCTCTTCCAGAAGCTTTCCTGGGCCACCTGGCCCGCTGGGTGCCCTCCCCTGGGCTCTCACAGCCCCGAGCTGCCTCTGTAACAACCCTCATCACTCCACATCTTGACGATCTGTTGCTAGGTGCCCCCTCCCCCAGACCCAAACACTCTCCCAGCTGAGGGCCGTAGCCATGGCTCCTCCTCCTCCTCTGAGGTCCCAGGCTCAGCCTCAGTTCTGGTGTCATAGTCACCTTCAGTGTATGTTTGTTGAATGAATAAGTGAACACACCAATGAGTTAACACCAGGTCTTGAAGCGGAGTTTCTAGAAGGGAGCCTGCCCTGACAGTCCGAGTTGGCAGCACTGATGGTGAGAATCTGTTTGCTGGACCAGCTCCTCGAGGAAGTGGGTGATGGCCACAGACACCCCGGAGTGGCCAGAATCAAAGAGAGGGTCCGGGCAGGCTATGGTGGAGTACATTCCCAAGAGGTCACCAGGTCCCGACCAAAATCAAGAGCATAGCACAGGATGAGGGGTGAAGCCGGACAGGCCCAGAGTCCTGCTGAAACCCCTTTGTGTTGGAAGATGGGAGCATCCCAGTCGGATGGGGGGGCACAGGTCCCTGTGGTAGGGGAGCTCCCTGTCTGATAGGAGAGGCATAATTAGCGTGTTTGTTCATTCATGCATGCATGCGCTGTGCATTCACTCATTCACTCGGGCTAGAGCGGTGAACAGGCCCGCCGCACCCCCAGAGCTCTCAGTGGGGGAAGCCTCCGTGGGTCAGGACCTAACCACTAACCATCTCACCCACAAGGACAAGCCCACAGGTCAGCGGATCTCCCAGCTGCAGGGACCCCAAGGGCGAGACTGCAGCAGAGGCCTGCCCACGGCCAGCCTGGCATCGCCCCCGCACGCGCTTGCCTCTGCGGGGTCCTTCCAGCCCCACCCCTGCTGCTCAGCCCACGCGATGGTCTCTCCCCACAGGTGATGAGCATTCTGAGCAACCCCAGCGCGGTGCCGCCACAGCCGCAGGCCGACTTCTCCATCTCCCCGCTGCACGGCGGCCTGGACTCGGCCTCCTCCATCTCGGCCAGCTGCAGCCAGCGGGCGGACTCCATCAAGCCGGGGGACAGCCTGCCCACCTCCCAGTCCTACTGCCCACCCACCTACAGCACCACCGGCTACAGCGTGGACCCCGTGGCTGGCTACCAGTACGGCCAGTACGGCCAGAGTGAGTGCCCGGCACCCGGCATCCCCCCCCAATCCCTGCCCCCTGCTAATTTGTAGAGAGCTGGAAGGTGGTATTGGGGTGGAGGTGCCCATTTCACAGATGAGGAAATTGAGGTCCAGAAAGGAAGAACAGCTGTTCTAAGATGATGCTGAGCTGGGCCCCTGCTACTGCTGCTGCCTTATCTGTCCCACAGAAATAGTGTCATACAAGCCATAAGTGTCATTTAAAATGTCCAAGGAGCCACATTATAAAATGTGAGAACAGCACATTATTTTGCTGACATATTTTATTTTACCCATTCTATCCAAAAGATGATCATTTCAACATGTAATCCATATAAAATTATCAATGAACTGTTTTACATTCTTTTCTCCATGCTGTGTCTTTGAAATCCAGCCCATTTTCATTCAGACACGAAGTTTCATTGGGCATGCGAGACCCGCATTGAAATTTCACGGCGTTGACAACTGAGGAAGTCGTAGGCTGACACACCCAAGTTGTTCCAAATCTACTGCAAAGTTTCCCGGCCACTAAACTAAATTGAATTCCAGTTTTTAAATTTCAATTAGGTAAAATTAAATCAAAATGTAAACTCAGGTTCCTCAGTTGCGCTGGCCACATTTCAGGGGCTCCAATCGCCGCACGTGGCTGGTGACAGCTGGTGGGACAGTGAGCTGGTGGGGATCTGCCCCTTTTGCCCCCTGGCCACAGGGACAGCTGTACTGTGAGCTCGCTCCTCCACCCCCATCCTCAGCCTGGCTTTCCCCAAACCTGGAGCTGGCCTCACATGCCCAGCCCAGTCGCCATCCCCTTGGCACCTTGCCTGGGGCGGGGCGGGGGATGGCACATCCTCAGACCAAAAGCTGCAGAAGGCGGGCCCAGCCACAGCCTCCAGCCGCTGGACAGGGCAGCAGCAGGGCAGGCCAAGGGGGCGCCGGGAGCCGAGGTCACTGGCCGCCCCTCCTGCCCCACCTCCCGGCACAGGCCTCACCTGCTGGTGTCAAACTAATCAGAAGGGCGAGTGGCGAGAGGGTGAGACCTCCCAGCCCAAGGATGTCCTCACACCCCCCACCCCGCCACAGCCCTGGCCTGGCCTCACTGACCTCTGCTTCCTGTCCCCACACCAACCCTCTCCTCCTCATATGGCCTTGGCCTCCACGGCTAAATGAGGGCCAGCTGTGCTGCCTCCACCTCCCAGCTGTGTGCACGGCCCCCACTGTATGTGCATGTTTGGATATGATATATGTGCACACCGGTATATGCATAAGTGTGAATACGTGTTTTGGATGTGTTACAATTCAGGTGTGTGTGTCTGTGTGTGTATTTGTGAGTATCCCAGCATACAAGTGTTAGTGCACACATCCTTGTGCATAGGTGAGTATGTGTATGTGTGTGTGAATGTAAGTGGCACATGTGGGCATATGTGCACATGATTATTCACATGTGTGCGATTTTAAATGAGCATAGTGTGCTTACATGGTATGTGTTTTTATGCAAATGCACACGTGCACAGTGTTTGGACATGTAAACATACATGCTGTAACACATATTCATGTGTTTAAGTGTGCATTCAGGTGTGTCCATGTGGCTGTGGCTGTGTATGTGTGTTTGACATATATAGTGTGCATATGTTATTGTGTGGACCTGTATAAATATGTGTGCAGATGTGTGTGAGTGTGCAAGTATGTGTAACTATATGTACATGTGTAGACACATGCTCAAGTGTGCGTGTATTTGGGAGTATTTATGGGACATGTAGATGAAGTGTGCAGGGTATAAATATGGGCGCATGTGTACTTGAGTGTCTGCATAGGAGTGCTGTGTGCTCCTGTGTGTAGTTGTGCATACAGGCTTGTACACATGATGTTGTCTGTGTGTATCACTGTGTCTGTGTGAGAGTGTGTGCATGGGAAGCCAGTGTGTGTGTGTGTGTGTGTGTATAACGTGTGTGCATGTATGTTTGAGAGCAGGGTGCACACATGTGCATGGGGGGGTTTCCAGAGGAACCAAGGGCGACCCCTGCCCCAGCCCCTGTGCCCGGGGAACTGAGCGAGACACATGCTCTTGATAAAGAGTTTAGAGCCCCGGCCTGGGGCAGGCGTTAGTCACACCCAGAGCCCCGTGCCTGACTCCAGGGGCGCCTGCCCAACTCGGAAATAAAATTAACCCCAGAGTCAGCACGGGGAGGCGGGTGACAAGGGAGGGGGGATCAAAAGGGAAAGGGCCCAGGAGGCGAGAAAGGAGTGTTTGTTCCCCCTCTGCTCCTAGAAACTGGCTGGAGCAATTTCTTCCTCCCCCTCCTCCCTCCCTCTCCCTCCTCCCTTCCACCTTTTTCCTCTCTTGTCCTCCCAGGCCCCTCTAGCTCCACCCCTACCCCCTGGCTCCTCCAGGGGTAGCTCAGAGCTCCTCCTGAGTCGCATTCTCCAGCCCAACTCGGAGGGAATCGGAGCACAAGACCCCCCACCCCACAGAGGCTCCAGGTTAGGCTGGGAGGGGCCTGCGGGAAAGTCTGCCCCTCTTGCACCTTTAGAGTGGGCAAGGCACCCTGCTTCTCTGAGCCTCAGTTTTGCCATCTGTGAAATGGGGGCCTGGGGATTAGACTCAGTCTTTGCAAAGTTTGTCCATGGTAGTATCTCCCTCACCTTTGACATCCTGGGACCACTGAGGGATGCACTGTGTCCTCACTGACCACCTGCCCCATGTTCATGGGCAACCAAATCCACCTATGACTGGGCGCCCACAGTCCATAGGCGAAAGTCGCATGTCCCAGACGGCCTGTGTGTGCCCAGGTCCAACCTGTCATCTGCTCACATCTGTCCCGTGCCTGAGTTTCAGTCAACCAGGCACTGGGTGAAACGCATGGTCCTCATCCCACCCAAGGCAGATGTCATTTGTCCTCAGGTTACAGACACACAGCTAAGGCTCAGAGAGGCTAGGAACTTTCCCCAGGTCACACAGTAAGTGAACGGGGACTCCGGGTCTCCTGACTTCAAACCCAGTTCTCTTTGGCCAAACCCAAACTGGTCTAAGACACCTAATGATTCACACCTGGACCCACCTTACCTGTGTGTGGATTGACGTTCACAACTTCGCACCCACCTGCGCACGCTCAGAGGCACACGCACACAGATTCACTTCCATGGGAGTTTTCACTAATATGTGTGTATACATGGCTTCGAGGGATACATACAACAATGTGTGTGTGTGTGAAGGAGGGAAGGAGAAAGGACCACTTACTGAGCATCTACCCCTGGCCTGGCATTTCCTCCTCACGGCCCCCTGTCTAGAGAGCCTGGTTATTCCCACGGGACAGAGGAGGCAATGGGATCCCGAGAGGCCATTTGCCCAAGATCACATAGCACATACCCGTGTGTACACAGCCCCACCGGTAGCCCCGCCCTGGAGAGCCTCGCCTTCCGGTGTGCATGGTGTACACACATGGCCACACTCTTAAACAGCAGGGTACACCTCCTCTTCCTGGGCCTTGCGCCTTCCCACACCTTCCTGCCCTGCCCCTGGCTGTTGTCCGTCCATCTGTCTTTCTCTCCTGTCCCTAGAGGGGGTCGGGGTAGGGAGGCAGGGGGCAGGGACAGGGCACACGGCAGATTAATATGGCCCTGGTGTTCCCAGAGGCCAGGGCCGTACTAATGATGGGGCTGATAGAACGCAGAAGTGTGAAGAGAATTTTAATAGATCTGACAAGTCTAATAAGAATTTGTGTCTGGAAGGGTCCTCCTCTGGGGCCGCAGGCTGACAAGATGCTGACGGCTGAGATTTGTTTACGGGTTGGCATCACAGCCACGTCTCCTGCCAACTCCCGATTAATCTAATTTGAGACGTTTAGAGCCCAGGCGTGGGTACCAGGCAGAGAAGGGGAGACACGGAGAGACAGAGGGACAGGGAGGGCCGCTGACAGAAGCCGTAATGAGAAATGCCACAGCCCTGCCCTCACCGGCCCAGGCCGGACCCCAGGGAGAGGCAGGCTGTGCGGTGTTATGGGTGCCCTTGAAGTTGGCTGGGTCATCAGTAAAGTTTGGCTTCTCGATGTTTCCTTGCTCACCTTGACAGGGCCTAGGGAAGCTCCTACTGTGTGCTGGGCCATGGCTGGTAACTGGGAGAAGCTAAAGAGGAAGTAACAGAGACCAGAGGTGCAAACAGGACAGATTCAGGCTCTGCCATCTCATGTGCTGTGGGTGATTACTGGGCCAGCAATCTTTCTGTGCCTCAGTTTCCACCTTTGTAAAATGGGGACAGCTGGACCTAAAGCATGGAGCTGTTGAAAGAATTCAGTGAGATCATGTCCGCCTAGCACATAGTAAGTGCTCACAGGTGAGGGCTCTGGCTTTGTTGTTCTCATCCCTGTTGTCAAAGCCAGACCTTCCCGCCCCGTCCTCAGGAAGAACCGGAGAGGCTGGCATCCGAGGTCGGCAGGATGTGGAACTGGAGGCGTAGGCAGAGCCTTTGGTGACTCAGGAAACGTCACCTGACTTGGCCTCGCGCCCCTGGAATAGTCACTTACATTTCCTGGAGTGGAAAGTGGGGCCCACGCAGGATCTGGGGGAGCCTCGTACACTCTACACTGCTGTGCACATACCTGGCTGCTCTATAGGAGGCGCTGGGTGATGTTGGGGGGGCGGGGGGTGGGCGGTGGTAGTTAGGAGCTTGCAGCAGACAGCCTGGGTTTGAATCCTGACTCCACAACTTAAGAGCTCTGTGATCTTTCAGGGAAGGGCCTCAGTTCCATCTGTAACATGGGGATGATAATGCTCCATAAGCTGCTTAGAGCAGGAGCAAGCTCTTGGTAAATGTTAGCTCCTCCTCCTCCTCCTCCTGTTCCCATCGTGGCTCTGAGTTAGACCTCCTCATAGGGCGCACCCTGGAGCCCAGATAAGAGGGGCTCTGAGCAGCAGAGATGGTGTGGCCAGAGTTACAGGGGCCAGAGATGGGAGACGGTCCCAGGCCCACTCAGAGCAAAGGGCAGACCCAGGCAGGGCAGGTGGCCACCAGCACCTCTGCCGACCAGCTGGGAGCGTAAAGGCTGAGTGACCTCGGGGGCGACCCAGCAGCTCAGTGCCGGCCCTGCAGCTGGGAAGCCGAGGGGCACAGGGTCCAGCCGCTCAGAGGGGCCAGGGCATTAGCACGTTCTTTAGGAATCCAGGCGGCCACGCCCGGCGCCCTCTCTGCCCAGCATCTTAAGGCACCTTATCTCATATGATTCTCATAACAGCCCTGCAGAAGGCAGAATTGTTCTTTCCATGTTGTAGACAAGGAAACAGGTCTGCAGCAGCACGGAGATCTGCCCAAAGCCACGTGGACAGGAGGTAGTTGGGCTCCAAATTGCCCGCTTTCACTGTTGCCCCATCCAAGGTCACGTCTGATTACTAAGTCCAATCCGTGAGCCCATGTCTGCTGAGCTCGCTATGTGCCAGGCACAGTGCTAACCAACCCCTTTATAAGCACTTTCCCACTCAATTCTCACACCTCTTCAGCCTAGCGGTGTTATTACCCCGTTTACAGATGAGGAAACAGGCTTGCATAGGTGAAGTGGGGTGCCCAAAATTACACACTCAAAAGGCAGGCCCGGGATTGGAACCTAGGCCATTTGACCCCCTAGGCTACATGGCCTCCTCTAGCTCAAAGGCCCCATCACTTCCTGGCTCCGCCCACCCACCCCAGGCAGCAGCCCTCAACTTTGGGGAGGCATGTAGAGTTCCAGAGTCCCTCTTCAGGCAGGTGACAAAGCGGGTGGTGGGCGGAGCCTCGTGCTTCTAGTGCAGCAGTCTTTCCATCTTCCTCTGGCCTCTGGATTTGAGCGATCCCAGGGGCTGGATTGGCCACCGCCGCGGATGCCGGCTCGGGAAGCAGCAGCTTAGGAGGCCGTGCTCACATGCCAGTCCGATCATTTGGTCGGCGCTGATTTCTGCTGTAGCCTCAGGCAGGTACAATGAATACCATCAAGACAACATGTGCACATGCAGGCCTAGTGGTCAGACCTGTGCACACACACATACTCCGACACATGTACCTGGCCCAGGTGGAACTCGCCTGTACATAAGCATCCCCACTGTTGTTCTACTCATGCAGGTGCACATAGCTCACCCACATCTGTGTGCATGTGTGTGCGCATATGCAAGTACTACTCGTGTGTGAACATTCATGTTCATGCCCATTGCTATCTCACCAAGTTACTTATTTCCACTGTACACACACACACACACACACACACACACACACACACACGGACACACCCTCAAACTCTCCCCCTCTCCCCTGGGTGACCAGAATTGATAACTCTGAAGGTCTTGGCTTCCTGCATGTCAGGGCCCAGGCTCCTCCCCTGCCTGGACCCCTCAGCTCACCCGAAGAAACTACTTGGAGTTTTGAGTAAGTGGCCTTGCTTTGCCTCATCCGTGAGCTGGGTTCAGGGCCAAAGGAGACAGAAGGGCCTTGCCCTCCTTACTACCTGGGCTCCATGGGACTCACTGGACACCCCCATAGAAGGGATACGAACAGAAAGAGGGACCGGTTCTTCACTCAGCAATGTGCATATCCCCAGGATCTCCCTACAGAGCCCACGCGAGAGCTGTGTTTTTTATTTGGTGTTAAGTAAATATTTGCTGGGTGATTGGAGCGGAGGTGAGAGAAAGAGCTTTATGAAGAGATGGATGGATGGGTAATGGCTGGCTGGATGGCTGGCTGGACAAACTGATATATGGATGAATGAATGGATGGATATATATATGGGTGGATGGCTTGATGGATCGATATAGGACAGATAAAGGAATAGGGAAAAATAGCTTTAATTTCTAGGAGTTTCTTTTCTTTTTTCCAGCTGCTGTTGATTACCTGGCCAAAAACGTGAGCCTCTCCACACAGCGCCGCATGAAGCTCGGGGAGCACTCGGCTGTGCTGGGACTCCTGCCCGTAGAGACCGGCCAGGCCTACTAGGGCCCCTGGGGCGACTTGCCCCAGCCCAAGGCCCAGCTTCACCCTCACTGATCCCTGAACCTCCCAGCCTCAGTCCCCTCATCGCCCTGGGGTCCCAGGAGGCCAGGAAAGGAGCCCATTCCCTTGTGATAGCCAGCCCTCTGGAGGCGTGCAGCCAGCCTCGCGTGCACCTGTGGTGGGGGCCTAGAGTGACCCCCACCTTGGAGTCTGCCCCTTTACTTTGTCCCCAGGAGGGTTCCTGGTCAACCCACAACGTTTTCCCAGTCAAATCCTGTCACGGCCCCTGTGCCATCTGAGGCACAGAGATGGAAGCTCACGCGCATAGAGCACCATGAGCACCCAGAGGAGGGTGGGGTCTGGGATGAGGTCCTGTGGGTGCCCTGGCCAGAGGTGGAGGAGCGCACAGGCCACTCTCAGCTGGAAGTGCTGGGAGCCAGTCCCTCCAGGTGGGTCTCTGGCCTAGGGTCAGAGCCCCAGCCCATCCCTCCTCTGGATGGCGGGACTCGAGCAGAGCGGGAACCCAGCCCTGGGTTTTCCCAGGGGAGTTGCCCAGGAAGTCTGAGGACTTCAGGTCCCACCCCACACACCTCGATTGGGTGTAAGGGGGAATCTAGCCCAAGCAGGGAGATTGGGAAAACCAGGAAGAGACTTAACCAGGGGTGTGGCCATGTGGGGATGGGTCAGCAGTGACCAGCCCAAGATACAAGGACCCAATGAGGCAGCCAGAAGCAGCCGGCTCTTATACTGAAGCCCAAGTTCCCACTGTGCCCACCCCACGTGGGGCCTGGGGAGCCCACATAACCTCAGTTTTCCCATTCACTGGACCAGATGGGGAAGGGGGAGGGGGAGGGGTAAAGTCTTGAGGACCTATGAGCAGGAGGCATAGGCCAGGCTCAGAAGGGGGTTGGTAACTGGGGTGCCTCTGCTTCTGGGCAGCAAACCTTCATTGCCAAAGGCCTCAGCGGGATGTAGCTTTGATTTCGCACGAAGCCTCGGCAGACCCGGGCCCGTCCTGCATGCGCATCTCCTAGGAGGGGCCTCCAGCCCCGGCGAGTCCCTCTAGGCTGCGGGGTGCAGGGGGCTCCCCTGCAGCTCTGGAGAAGGGTTCTTGGCCCACAGGGACTGCTTGCCCCACAGACAAGGCCACCGATTCCCCTTGGCATTTGGGGGCGGGGAGTAGACATGACCCTGTCCCACCCAGAGTGGCATCTTTGCGTGTTGAGTCACTCTCAGCCAAGGGGCCTCTGTCTCCTGGTCCAGCACCGCTGGGCAGGGACAGATGTGGCCGATCTTCAAACCGCCACCCCCGGGCAGAGGGCGACACCTTCCTCGGCCACGCGTGGCTTCCTCCTGCTCCTTCTCTTTAGAGTTGAGACCCTGGGGAATGGGTTAAGCCCCCGACTATACCTCCCTGGGAACTCTCACCACCTGTTTATCAAAATTATATTCATCTTCGCCATCAGCACCATCATAATCTACGCTTGGATCGCCTTTCTCAGGTGCTGCTGGGTAAAAGGCTCTGTGACGGGACGGGAGGCACAGCACTGAATCCACAGAGACGGGACCAAATTGCTTGTGCCCCTTTGGGCACACGAGGCCACCTCTTTGCTCAACCCATGTCTTGCCCTCAGCCAACAAGACATTCCGAAAGAGATGGGCTACTGCGTTGGGAGTGGAGCTGAGTTCCTCCCTCGGGGGAGCTGGGACACTCTCCCGCATGGACGGCACCTCCGTAAAAGATGCTCACCTGTTTCTCAGCTTCAGACACCGTAATATGACGCCTGTCCTGGACCAGGCCAGGGTGGCTCGTATCTTGGGTTTGGAGGAACTTACTAGTAGCTGGGGACAGACTCTTCAGTAGCAGCGGACACCCAGACGCATGTGGCCCATCAACTTCAGCCCAGCTTTCAACTGGAGCATCCGCTGTAGGAGACTCTGGGCTCGTTAAGCTCCTGACAAAAGGATTCTGTTGTCCCTTGGTGACCCAGTCCATGCTTCTGTAGCTCTCCCAGCCGGGAAGCAGCTCTTCCTTCGACCACAGTCTTCATCCACATTCCTTGAATGGCCCATCCTTCCTCCTGTAGACCTGGCTCAGGAATCGCCTGAGCCTCTTTATGCCCTTTGTCACCCAGGCACAGTGATGCCAGGCAGGTGACCTCAAAACTGCTTAGCCCCGCCCCCAGGAGGTGACATTCCAATGCTGGGACCAATCCAAATCTCTGCCCCCTGTGATGAAACGGGAATAAACCAAATGATTTCTCGTTATGTACAACTTCCCTGGAGTTCTCCCAAGCCACCATCTTGGTATAGAAAATGGGACTTATTCCCCCAGGTGCCCACTCCCCTCAGAAAGAGACCTTGGCCCAGACAGGTTTCCCCTAAAACCTCACTCGTGATTTTGCTTAGCCAACTCGGTGTATAGAATTCAGTCTTGGGTTGACCCCTCACAACTTCACCAGAGAGGTGGTGTGGGATGAGAGGGACAAGGCCTCAAACTTGAGGGCTGACCACAGCCTGAATCCCAGCGGCTAGGCCAGCCCAGGAGTGACCCCCATCCATCCCTGCGAATAGTCTGTAGCAAAATCAGAGGTGTTTCCTCCAGCTTCTCACAGGTCGCTGTTGGTCCTGCCTACAGCAGCCCCTCTCCTGAGCTCACTGTACATTAGTTGGAAACGTGGTGACGTGCTGTTCGTTTATAGGAAGTTGACTTTTATATCTATAAATATATATACTACACCAGGAAAGAAACCCCACAGTGTGTGTCGTGCTAGTGCCAGGGACCATCTGTAGGGATATATCTGCATATCGTGTGTTTCAAAGTATAACATTCCAGGCTCTCTTGGGTTCTTTCATTTTTATTGCTTTGTTTTTCCTGTTCGGTATTTCTCTCTTGCTATGGGAAAAAAAAAAAAAAGCCAATGTGTAAGAACCAAGCTATGCTTTTATACTCGTATATTTTACTTGATTTACCTTTGCCGTTCTTTTGCCAGAGGAACATGGAGGAGAGGGCGGGGGTGGGGGGGTGGGGGGTGAGAGAGAAGGGGAGAATGAAGAGAGGTTTGCCCAGAAGAAAACCGAGATCAGATTTCCAGTCTGGCGGTGGCTTGAGAACAGAAAGGGCCCAGACTTCGGCCTCTCCTCTCAAGTCCAGTGTGGTCCATGGAGCTGGCGGAGCGTTCTGTGCTTTGGATGGTGGAACTTGGCGAAACTCCATGATGGCCCCAAAGAGACTTCCTGTGGGGCCTCTCTCAGATGGATGTTCCCCTCAAGCTCCCAAATGCGCCCTTCACTCTTGGACGCTTTTTGAGGTCGATGGGTCTTCTCTCCTCCCCTCCTGCAGAGGCACCAAACCAAGACCAGATGGGGGGTCTCCAGCGGCCATCGTGAAATGCGCAGAGACGGTGCATTGAATGCATTCCCTGCCAACGCTAAGGTGGCCACGCCCCTACTGGGAGCCATCTCAGCGGCCCTCTCGATCGTTCCTCCTTCCTAGTAACTGCAACTTGGTTGCATCCATGTTTGACCCAGCCATTTTCCTCCACGTGGAAGTGAGCGCGTGTGCATGGGAGTGTGAGTGGGGTGTGCGTGTGGACGCGAGGGTGTGTGTTTAAATATAATCGCACCATAATTTATTCAGCTATATGGAGTAGTAGACTAGAAAGAGAAACTGGCATTTGCTTTAACTACCTGCTTGTAAGCGCTTCCTCTGTAACTCAGGCGTAACTGTTATACATTAAAAGAAATTAAAAGCATTTGCAAGGCTCCTTGTAGTCACTTGGTCGCTGTTATGTGACTGCCCTAGAAGAGACCCAAGTGCTTTGACCTAATTTAGAGGGTCAGGCTAGGAGCTACATTTCTTTCACACCCCACCGGGCCCCCCAATGTCAAGAAGCTGCTGGATACACAGTGGGTGCCTAGTCAATATTGGATCAATGGATCCTGTTGCTAAGCACCTCTCTGGGAAAGCCTCAGTTCTCTTCACCCTGACAAACTCCTCCTGCTGCTAAGCTTAGAACCCTCTTGGTGTCTCCGAGGACACAATGTGGGGGTGAGAGCTCAGAAGCTTACATCTTACCGTAGAAACGGAGGATGAAAGGGTTCCTGGGCAGGTGACTTACGGAGGGAGAGCCCTCGAGAGAAATCCATAAGGGAGTGAAGGAAGCAAGAGAGGGCAGGGGAGGGATGAGCAAAGAGGGAGGTTTAACTGGAGTCTTGCTTCATCCTCATACTGCAGGGGGCTCTGGGCGTGAATCGTAGCACAGAGTTAGTCTGAGCATGAGACCAGGGACTGGCCTTTTGTTCCCCAGTCTCTGTCATTCATTGGCTGTTGGCTGTCCCTGGGGATGTGGGTGGGCAGGTAAAGGACTTTATTAGGCGCCTCAGCATCTCTGGTTACCGTGGCTCCTATGGGCTGAGGCCAGTTCTTCAGAGAAAGGTGTGGCAATGAGCCCTTCGCAACAACATTCGTACCAGTTGGAGGACAGGTGTGCTGGCCCAGTAAAGAGCATCTGGCCCAGGATCAGCAGTGTCTACTCACCTATGCTCCCCTGGCTCTAAACCAGGGCCCCCAGGTCCTTCCAGGATGCTGGTTTGCCTGGATGAGCGGAACAGGAAGGGGCATGGTGGGGCAGTAATTGGGAAAATTGTACGAGAAGGGTTCCTAAGATGTTCCTGTGGACGTGGTCCGTTCAACCCAGCCCAGTTCTCCGGGGCAGGACCCAGGGTCTGAGACCGAGGGGAGGGCTGCCCCAGCATCCGCCTCCCGACAGAGTCCCTGCAGTGTGGTGAGCTCTGTTCCAGCCCCTATGAGTTCCAGGCAGCTGCTGTCAGAACCAGGGCTCCCAGCCACATTCCACCCCAAGTCTGTTACCCCTCCCCCACCCCAACCAGGCAGCCATCACTCAATCAGGAAGGAAGGTATGAGGGAGAGTGAAGGACTAATCAAGTTCTCCTCGTAGCTCTGCAGATGACTTGCTATGGATCCTGAGACAGTCTTCTCCCCGTCTCAGACCCTAATTCTGTGTATTTTTTAAAAGCAGGCTGGATGATCTCTAAGCATCTTCTAGGTTACCATGACAATAAACTGAGCCAAAGGCTGGTCTTGAAGCAGTGCAGGGAGTGCCTGGATGGTGCGGAGGTGTCCAACACCACTGCTGGGAAGGCAACTCAACATATTGGATGCTGAGTGTGTGATGCCAAGGAGCTCCCTGACCTTTGGTGGCCCCCGGCGAGCTCTCTGACCCCCTCTTAGGGAGCTTTCCTAGGCGTCCCACTCCAAAACCTTTGTTTACACCCCATGGAAAGCTGAGAAATATAGTCTTCTGCCCAGGCACACACTACTGCCCAGAATAAAATCAGTTTACCGCTAAAGGAATAGAAAAGAATGGATATTGGATAGACAAGTGTATCAGTCAGCTATTGTCATAACAATGCTGCGTAACATAGCAGTCTGTTCCTGGTCTCATTGCCCGTGCACACCTTATGGTGGGTGAGTTTCACAGCCTTTCCCTGAACAAGATTTACTAGTGGAGGGTAGAGGCTCCTGAGAGAGGAGATAAGTGGAGCCACGGGGGTGAGGAGGGACACATAGACAGACAGACTGGGGCTTCTGAGTATAACCCCATCTGTTGCCGAGTTGAGTCTAGAATATCTGGTCCCTTGGAGAGTACAGCTTCCAGAATCACGCCCTCCACTCCCTAAGCTTCCATTCACTTACTCTGAGCAGAGAATCGTTTTCCTGCTCCTGATGATGTAAACAGCTGTCGCAGGGACTCATTTCCCCGAGGCACCAGGGAGAGGATGTTCAGGGCTCCCCTCACCTCTGCTCTCTCCCTGGACAGAATCAAACATGCCCCCTCAGGCAAAGCCCCGCCCATGATTCTGGGTACCCACTGTGTGACATTAGGCAAGCCACTCCCCTCCTCCTTCAAATGGAAGTAAAGTCTGTCCACTGTATCAGGCTAGAGTGCAGTGAGCAACTCCCCCAAAGCTCCATGGTTAAAGCACCAAAGTCTGATCTTTCCTTGTTCACGTTCATGTCCTCTACTCATTACTGTCCGTCGACAGAGAACAGGCATCATCTCGAGCATTGCTGGTCGCTGGTATCAGAAGGAAAGGGAGAGGCGGTGAATCGGCACTGACCCCTGAAGCTTCTTTCCTGAGGGACCGGGGATACCTCTGCTCACCCTTCCTTGGCCAAAGAAGTCATGGGGTCACATTGAACTTGAAAAGAGAAGGGAAGTGTCATCCATCCTGAGCCTGGGGGGTAGGAGGTGGGACTGGGGGGGAGGTGGGACTTTAGGGCCTCCACACCCACCTACGCAGAGGTTCTCATGAGAACCAAATGAGACTAAAGGCGTGAATTCAGCAACAAATTCAGTATCCTTAGCACTGCCCTGCACTCCTCTTTGGAAGGGCCTGGGAGGCAGGGCGGGGCAGTCTCCACTCTGAGGAGAGAGAACACCACCTCGGAGCTCCTGACATGGGCCCAGGGATATGCCTTTTGTCAGATCATCAGCATAATGACCCGGTGGGGTGGGAATCTTACCTGTAACATACAGGGAAGGAATCAAGGGTCAGAGGTTAAAGTTGCCTCCCCTGGCTCACACAGCTGGTTAGTGGGAGAGACTGTGCTCTGTAAAACAGGTCGACCACTGTCACATTTTAAAATGGAAGTTCTGGAGCGTGGGAGCAGGGGTCTTGTCTGAGAGTGGATGCCCACGGCCTCTGCCCCATAGAACCAGCAGGGCTGCCTTCCACAATGTGGCTCAAGCCCATCCAGGGTCAGACCACCCTGCAGGTCACCCTCTCATCTGGTCATGAGTGACCAGCCAGGCAACCCTCGGGAATTGGCAGGGGCCACGCCCAGAATTCATACCACATTCATTCTCTGAAGACATGGGCATGTTGACTAGAAATACGAACTTCATAGAGAAAAGACACTAACATTTATGGTGCCTTCTATATTCCACGTGGTCCTCATCCATTATTTTAGTTAATCCTTCCAACAGCCAGGAGAGATAGGCATTGTGGTTCCCACTATACTGATGAGGACATGGGCCCAGGGACGTGAAGTAACTGGCTCAAGGGCCCCCCACTAGGAGGAGGAGAGTCAAACCCAGACCTGACTGGTCCCAGTGCCCTGTCCTTCATAGCAAGCTTCCTCCCCACCAGGGAGCTAGGACACTATGTGAACGAGGAAGACAATGCTTCGTAAAGTGTATCAGACAGCCAACACCAGAGCAATGCTGCATAAGAAAAATAACCTCAAACTTCAGTTTGAGCATTCATTCTCACCTTCCCAAGCATTCATTCTCACCTTCCCAAGTTTGTAAGTTGACCATGGTTTAGGCCAGTGGTCGGCAAACTGCGGCTCGCGAGCCACATGTGGCTCTTTGGCCCCTTGAGTGTGGCTCTTCCACAAAATACCACGTGCGGGCGCGCACCTATAGTGCTATTGAAACTTTGTGGCCCATGCGCAGAAGTCGGTTTTCGGCCTGGGCGAGTCTGTTTTGAAGAAGTGGCGTTAGAAGAAGTGGGAGTGTTGGTCACATGTGGTTTGCGAGCCACGGTTTGACGACCACTGGTTTAGGCTAATCTACTTTTGGGTGCGGTAGTAGGCAGAACTCTATGACGTTCATCGAGATTTCCATCCCCTGCTGCATACTCCTGATATAGTCCACTGCCCTTGAGTGGAGGCAGGATCTGTGAATACGGTGGGATGGTCACTCCCTGGACATGGTTGCACTATCTCGCAAAGGTGATGGGATAGTCCTGGTCGTGATTGCATCACGTTACATGAGACAGCATCACGGCAGCCTGCAGGGAGAGTCTCCTGCCGCCTATAAAAAAGTAAGCTGCTTGCTTTGTTGTAAGAGGGCCATCTTACAACAAAGGGGTGAGGACACCCTCTAAGAAGCGGAGAGTGACCCTTGCCCAACAGCCAGCAAGAAAGCAGGGACTTAGTCCTACACAAAAACCTGATTTCCGCCAACACCCTGCATGGGCTTGAAAACAGACTCTTCCCCAGTCAAGCTTTCAGATGAGATCTCAGTCAAGACCTTGGCTTCAGTCTAATGACACCTGAGCAGAGGATCCTGCTGTGCTATGCCTAGACTTCTGACCTACAGAAACTGTGAGGTGATGAATGGGTTGTTGTAAGCTGCTAAGTTAGTGGCAATTGGTTATTTGGCAACAGAAAACTAATACAGATGGGCAGCTCCGTTTTAAGCTGTAGGTCTGACAATATTTGTTCTGGGGGCCCATGAGGAGTGTAGCGACTGGGTCATGACTAAAAACCACCAGAGTTCTAAAGGCATTGTGGGGGGTCCCATTCCGAGCCCCATTTACAGCTGCTTCTCTGGTCAGATTCACTGACATCTCATTGACCAAGGCAAGTCTAATGATCAAGCCCCAAGTCAAAAGTTGGGCAAGTCTGTCACACCCATCTCGAGGCATGGAAAGGGTATGTATGTCTATGACAGGGGAGTTAAGAATTTGGGCCCATTGCCCAGCCGGTGTGGCTCAGTGGTTGAGCATCGACCCATGAACCAGGAGGTCACAGTTCGATTCTCGGTCAGGGCACATGCCGGGTTGTGGGCTCGATCCCCAGTAGGGGGCGTGCAGGAAGGAGGCAATCAATGATTTTCTCTCATCATTGATGTTTCTATCTCTCTCTCCCTCTCCCTTCTTCTCTGAAATCGATAAAAATATATTTTTTAAAAGAATTGGGATCCATTATTCAGGAAATTTAGCGAAAACACAAAAGGATCCTCTGCCTGGTTCTCCCTCTTTCACTTCCAGGGCTACACTGCTGACCAATAAGCAGTTACCTCCCTGATGCGTGTGAAGCCATGCAGCTCCCTCCCCAGGCCTGTCAGTTGTGTCTATGGAGAGCAGAAAGCCAGGGTGGGGATCAGTATGAGGTTTGTGGGATATCTGGAGCAACTTTGGATAAAATTGACATGAGAAGGAGCATTCTCGGGCAGAAGGGCTTAGGCAAGAGTTGGGGCCGGGGCTGCTGGATTCCCTGAGACCATGGGCTGGGCCACACCCTCCGGAGTCTACAGAGCCCTTCTT
Source organism: Eptesicus fuscus (assembly GCF_027574615.1). Classification (NCBI taxonomy): domain Eukaryota; kingdom Metazoa; phylum Chordata; class Mammalia; order Chiroptera; family Vespertilionidae; genus Eptesicus; species Eptesicus fuscus. Next base: position 10,584,616 of record NC_072481.1, read on the forward strand.
TGGGAAGCCAGGCTTGAGGCCAGCCCTGTCGCTGCCTCTGCTGAAAGGCTGAGCATCCCCTCTGCGCCAGGGTTTTCAGATACATGATTTGCCTGTGTTTTAAGAGAATAGATGCTTATGTTCCAAAACCAGTGCCACCACTGGCTAACCGTGGGCAGGTGGTCTACACTTGCCTGAGGACTCGGTTTTCTCATCACCTGTAAAGCTGGCATAATGACGCTACCAACCCCCAAGAGAGCTGGGAAGACTAAAAGAGATCACAGAATAAAGAAATCAATTTAACTTTCTTTGGCTCCGTGTTTCACAATCATATGTGACCATAGGCCCTTGTAGGAACGCGTATTAGCATTATACACTGAATCTGGACTCACTCACTAAACTAGTGGAATTTTGCCATCTTTACCCGCATAGCAGCAGATCTGGTTCTTTCCAGAAGGCAGCTGGATGTGGCCGTGTGCCCATTTCAATCAGGGGCACTGTGATTAGGCGTGGCCAGGTCCTGGGGCATGGAGGGTTCTGCAGAGTGAGGGGCCCCAGGCGGGGATTCTGACAGCAGCTGGATGTGCCACTGGCCCAACCTGGGGAAAGGTCAGGGGTCTGGGCTGGAAAGCACATTCAGGGTGGAAGCGTAGGGAAGTGTGTGGGCGTTGGAACCAGATGGACCGTGTTCAAACCCTAGCCCTCTCCCTTACCAGTGGGTGGCCATGGGACTTGGCCCCTCCAAGACTCTTTTTCTTCACCTATAAAATGGGTGTAACCATGCCTACTTTATGGGAGAATTTATCCCAACAAACATTGAGAACAAAGGCCCAGAGAGGACAAGGGGGATTGTCCGAAGTTCCAGATAACCATCACTAGAGGCCAGGACCTTCCCATCCATCCATCCATCCATCCATCCATCCATCCATCCATTCGTTGGTTTGGCCACTGACTTACCTGCTTGTAACTACCTGCCAAAGGCCCCACCTCCAAATACCATCACATTGGGGGGTTAGGGCTTCAACACAGGGATTTGGGGGAGTTGGACACAAACACCAAGCATTGGTGTTAAACTCAGCTGGGTCACTTTTAGCCACGTGGCCTCCGGCAAGTCCTCCCTCACCGAACTCCTGGGAAAGGTAGATCCTTAGATAACAATCGCAGGCCTCTCTGCAGTTGGTGGGGCATTTGCCACACACCGGCTCTGAGTCCTGCATGATCCTGAGAGGGAGAGGGGAACGATGAGCTCCATCTTCTGGTGGGGGAAGGGAGGCTCCGAGCAGTCGCTCACCAGAGGACACTCAGCCTGCGTTCCAGCGCAGGTTCTCCTTCTCCTTCACCAAAGGAAGCCTGGAGTTAAGAGAGAGCCCAGGGACACTAACCTGACAGGGGAGAGGCCATGACCACCAAGGTGGTTTGCCCAGGGCGAGGCTTCTCCATTGCACTCCGGATGTGCTGACCCCTGCGATTTCCCCAAATGTGGGAAACTCGACTGTGTGCTGTGGTAGTGGGGGGCTGCGTTAGCACCCCTAGAAAAAAGAGAGAGAGAACCCAGGGTGCTTGGAAATTGTGGGAGGGATGAACGAATGAATGATGAGTGAATGAATGAATTTTGTGCTGGGCTAAAAGATGGGCAGTAGGTGCTTCTAACCAGGGTCCAGCAAGGACCATGGAATCTACCCCAGTGAAAGGGGAAGAAATTGAGCATCTGGGCCGCTGCTATATGCCAAGTCAGTGCGTGCGAACCCTGTCCACGTGGCATGGGGCGCGCACAGTTGTACTTTTTGCTGGAAGAGACCCATTTTACAGAGCAGGTGGGTGGACAAGAGCATCGAACTTCTGGTCCACGGCCCCTTCTGACCTCCCTGGGTCAAAACCGTGTTATCAAGCCCTAACCGGTTTGGTTCAGTGGATAGAGCGTCGGCCTGCGGACTGAAAGGTCCCAGGTTCGATTCTGGTCAAGGGCATGTACCTTGGTTGCAGGCACATCCCCAGTAGGAGGGTGTGCAGGAGGCAGCTGAATCGATGTTTCTCTCTCATTGATGTTTGTAGCTCTCTATCCCTCTCCCTTCCTCTCTGTAAAAAATCAATAAAATATTTTTTAAAAAACCCACAAAAACAATGTTATCGAATTTTCAAGAAAACTCTCAGTAAAAGTTCCTCTGGGAAAACAAGGTCCCTAATTCTGCTTTTTTTACCCCAAAGAGAAATTCTGTTTCTTTGTATCATGTATAAGCTGGGCAAAAGATAACTGTTAAATAAATACTGGTTGTTTTTTTCCCCTGACACCCTAACTTCCTTAAATCTCCCACCCAGCTAACAAGAACTGATGCTTACGACCTGCCAGACACTGGGCTAAGCATTTGACTTATGCTATTTGAGGGGTTGGCAAGCTTTTCCCATAAAAGGCCGGATGATGGATACTCTCGGCCTTGTGGGCCATGCGGTCTCCGTCCCAGCCACTCGCCTCTGGTGTAGGACCCAGCGGCCACATGTACTCACGTGCGCGTGTCTGTGTTCCAGCAAAACTTTAGTTAAGGACACTTACATTTGAATTTCATGTCACAATATCTTGTTCTTTTCTTGATTTATTTTTTAACCAGAAAAATAAATTTTAAAAATGTAAAAAATAGATTTAGAAAATGTCAAAACCACGCTTAGCTGGCAAGCTGGACAGGTGGCGGGTGGAGTTGGCTTGCCAGCCATAGTTTGCTGACAACAACCAGATGCGGTAGGTTTTGGTGTTACCTCGCTCTAAAGAGGAGGCCACCGCGTCCCAGAGAGGTTAAGTCAGTGGTCGGCAAACTCATTAGTCAACAGAGCCAAATATCAACAGTACAACGATTGACGTTCCTTTTGAGAGCCAAATTTTTTAAACTTAAACTATATAGGTAGGTACACTGTTATTAACTTAATTAGGGTACTCCTAAGCTGGCCTTTGCTAAAAACTCAAGGGGCCAAAGAGCCGCGTGTGGCTCGCGAGCCGCAGTTTGCCGACCACTGGGTTAAGGAATTTGTGTAAGATCACACAGCTCGCTGGTGGCAAAACCAGGATTCAGGGTCAGGGAGTCAGGCCCTGGGGCCAAGCTCTTCGCCACCCTGCCACGTCACCACCGAACCTTCACACGGAAGATGACTTTACAGATGGGGGAAACTGAGGCCCAGAGTGGGGATCAAGACTGCCACCTGCCCAGGGGGCCACAGCAAGGTGGAGACTCGATCCGGGGCTTGTGCTCCCACATGGCGCAGCCTCCTCATTTGTTCCAACTAATTATCATTTGTTAAGCAGATCTGGGCGTGCTGACGTGAGAATCAGAGGTGGGAGGGGGAGGGGGGGGGACGAGGAGGCAGGAGCGGGAGAGGGGCAGGGGAGCCACCGCCCCCACACGCACCCACACGCGTCCGCACGGGCACACACACAACGGCTTCCATTTCCTGAGATGTCCACCTGCTTTTATGAATATAAGTGGATTTGTAACAAGCATTGCAGCTGCATATAAGGCATTCAGACATGGAGACAATTTTACTAGATAATAGACTATCATGCAGGATACAATTTAAATTAAAAAATGCAATTTTCACCTTGAAATGAACAAATGATTACAATTTCTATACAAATTAAGGCATTCAGCCTCTCTTTCAGTAGTGGCACCAGCCCATGAAATATGACATAATTACCATGAAATACATTTTCAAATATTTTGATTTTTGTCTGCCGCTTTTTAAAAAACATAGGCCGCCTTCTAGGTCTCCGAGTGTGTGTTGGCATTTCCCACCTTCTGGGAAAAACACATTAAAAAGAAAAACCAAAGTCCCCGAAGATGAAGCGGGCCCCCCTCGCTGCCCTCCCCGCCTCCCATCTCCTCACCCCTCAGAGTTCCCGGCCCTCCCCCGCCCCCTCCCTTGGCTCAGAGATAAAATTGAAAAAAGGCAGACGGAGGAGAGGGGACGCAGGCGACCAGCTCCAAAGCCTGAGATTTATCTAAATTGCTACGCTTATCTGAAGAATCGCATCTGTTGGTTATCTCCACGCCAGCCTCTCCAACCCTCCATCCCTCTCTTCCCTGGAAATCGAGTCCTCCGCCCCCCGCTCTCCCCCCTCCACCTCCTCTCTTATTTTTTAATTATTTTTCCATTCTGTTGTCTCTTTAGGGCTGGAGACCAAAGGATGCGCAGCCGCCGCCTGTGGCTTGCTCCAGCCCTGGGGGCGGGAATAAAACTTCACGGTTGGGAGGGAGTGGACCGGGCCTTGGTTCCTTGGACTTGCTCTCTGTTCACTGGCCAAGCTGGGTGACTCTGATGAAGGTCATTCCTATTCTAATTCGCCTTTTCCCTGTGGCTGCAAGCCCATCACGAACCATCGTCGCTTCGGTCTGTGCTTTGGGTGGCCCTTGTGGGCCATTAGACCTGCATCCAAGTCACCTCAAAGCAGACTTTCGACCTCTCAGCTGGTTCGTGGTCTTGGTTCTGAGCCTCCTGCCCTGACCCATCGTCTGCTGGCCGGGCTTCACCACTCCCAACCCCCCGGACTTGGTTCCTGTCCTTTCCCTCCTAGAGGGTCACCTGGCTCCTCCTCCTCAGTGCATCCTGGGCTCCCCGAGCCTGGCCCATTTCAGGGTGGCCGTCCTCGATCTCTTTGAGATGTAAAAGGCAATTACATAATGTCATTAGCCATCATTATCCCAATGCGTCTAAGGAACACACACACACAAGGAGTCTGGGAAGAAACTTAAGGATAAGATGCCCTGGTTAGAGCACCTCGCTTTTGCTCCCCATGTTCACTTTTGTTCTCCCAGCACTTGCACTCGCTTCAACTCGGTCCCATCCCCCATTGCCCCGTGAGGAGGACCTCACTCCCTAAGGGACCCACTCAGCATGTCACAGAGGAAGTAACCACGAATGTTAGACCAAAGCAAGAAATCATGAAAACGATTCAAGACCCGTCACTCCAAGACCCATTGCCGTGGCTTCCAGCTGTCTGTTGGGAACGTACTTCATGGGACTTTGTGAACTTGGACCTCACCCTCACCTCCGGCCCCATCCTACCCTACACCTCACCCTCCTACCCGCCTCTGGACCCCAGGGCCAAGTGAAGACTGGGCCATACTCCGGCTCAGAAAGCAAGACAAGGATGTCCTAGTGGAAAGAGAATGGTTTTAGGGTCAAGCATCCTGATGAAGGTCATTCCTATTCTAATTCGCCTTTTCCCTGTGTCTGCAAGCCCATCTGTGTCTGCAAGTCCATCTTCAGCAGTGTCAGAAGGTCCTTGCCTTCTCTTTCCTGCTGTCTGATGTTGGCCACATCAATTGGTTTCCGGAGCTCCGTTTTCGCGTGTGCAAAATGGAGGCGATGATACTTCTGAATGAAGGCTGTGAGAATTAACTTTCAGAGCATGCGGCAAGCCTTCGGCAGGTGTGAACATTCCCCTCTCATGCTGTGGCTCACGGTTTAATAAAGGTTTTTAAAATATATTTTTAAAAATCCTCTTAGTTCATCAAGAAAAGCCCAACCTCCAAAGTGTCTGTCACTTAGACACTTGTTGTGGGGGTGAGTCAGGTGTCTGTGCCTGAAATAGGGACCCGGGTAATGAAAGATGAGTGAGGGAGCATCCAGGGCGGGGGTGGTATGAGCTGAGGGGAAGCAGGAGGGAGAGATTATTGTTATAAATTATTACAAATAGAATATTTATTAAGCACTTGTTCTCTGTTTCAGGCTCTGTGTAAGGTTCTTTATCTCACTGAATTCTCCCAACAATATTAGGCAGTTACTATTAATTCCATTTACCAAAGAAAGAAGACTGAGTCACAGAGAGGCTATGTTCTTTTTATTTTTTTAATACATTTTTATTGATTTTCAGAGAGGAAGGGAGAGATAGAAACATCAATGATGAGAGAGAATCATTGATTCGGCTGCCTCCTGCACCCCCCACCCCCACCACTGGGGATCAAGCCCACAACCCAGGTATGTGCCCTTGACCAGAATCCAACCCGGGACCCTTCAGTCCGCAGGCTGATGCTCTATCCACTGAGCCAAACCAGTTAGGGCAAAAGGCTATGTTCTTTGCCCAAGGTCACACAGCTGGGAAATGGCAGAGCTGGGAGCTGAAAAATTGCTCTACTCAACTGTTCTAGGTAGACCAGATGACCGTCTCTTTCCAACTATTTATTTTTTTCAGTAGAAAGATATAACCATATAAGGTATGGCGTAGGCACCATGTCAACAGCCAGTAGGCTGAGTATAGCATGTACACAATTAGCTTTATTCCAAGTCAGAATTCCCTGATGCTGTGTACAGGAAGCAGGGTTACCAAGCACCCCTATATTCTGCTCAGAACACGACCCAGGGAGTAGCAAATAGCCCTAAACAGCCCACCACAACCCAACACTCATTTAAATGGTCCAACTCTTGTTTAACTTAAAAATGTATTCAAAATTTGTATTCTGTTCCCAAACGCGTGTTATAATATAAAAAATGGTGCCAGGTCAGCTCTCAAATTCTGTCTAAAACCACTATCACTAACCCCCAGAAAAGTTATATTTACATTTTTTTTCTTGGCTGTGCATGTCTAGAAATTCAGCAAAAGATCAGATCTTCTTTAACAGCCTTTTCAAAGCTGAAGTTCTTAGGATACAGCTCCATTCATTATTATAACATCCGCACATTCTAACATCGAGTCGCTTTAACATCCTAACATTATAACATTGTCACCCTTGATTATGACATTATCCTAACGCTCAGCACTGCCTCGTTCCAACATTCAATCTGTCTGGTCCGCTCTGAAGCCCTCGAATCTTCCGCTGACCTGTTCCCAGGGTCTGATTCTAAGTCACGGACAGGAAGGTGCTCAGACCTGGGGGCCTCCTTGCTCCTGGGACCTTCCTGCAGGCATCCAGGCAAAGTCAGACTCTCCCCTGTCCCCACGGAGACACACTAGAACCCAATGAAGGCCTTTGATTATCTTAAAAGGGGGCAAAATGACCACCTAGCAGTTGTTTGAGACCCTCTTGTGCAATATAATTATTATTACAGCTAACATTTGCTAGGTTCTTACTAAGTTCACTCATTATATCATTTAATCCTCAAAATCACCTTCCAGGCTGCTATTATTGTACCCAACTTATAGATGAGAAAACATAGACTCAGAGGGATTCATGGGCCTGTCCAAGTCCCACAGTGAATTAGGGAGAGGGGCAGGACTTTCACCCCAGCTCACTCCTCTGTTGAACCAATGAGCATAGATGGAACGGTGGGGAATGGCGAATCGAATCCACAGCCTGACATAGCTTAATTAAATACATATTGAGTGAATGAACAGCCCTCTCAGGAATTCACCGGCCCACATGCAGATGGGTGAAGGGTTGCCCTGTTTTAAACATAGCTGACGCTCAGCGTGGCTGAGATATTTCAAAGGATCACACAGCTCCAAAGTGACAGGGAGGGGAGGGTGGGAATGGCGGGCACACAGGGCCGCTGCCCGTGCAGAGCCCCCTGCCCTCCGTGCTGCTTCAGCAGTGAGGCGGTGCCCAGACTCGGCAGGGCCATGCTGGGTGCCCTGGGAAGTTGTTTTTACCACGTTATTAGGGTCTTGGATTTGGGGACCTTGAAGATGCTTCAGGGAAAACAAATTGTGAAATTTCTGTCATTTGGGTCAGAACCCTGTTACAAAGGCAGGATTTGCTAAGCCATGTATGAAAGCTGATTGGAGGTGATGGAGGAGGGGAAATCAAGATCTTTAAGCATCACTAGAGTCATGGACCAAGGAATTCCACCCCGGGAATCCGAGTCTCAGGGAAAATCCTGGGGTGGGGCGAAGCCCTCTCCAGGGGGGTGCCCAGGACAGTGAAATTCATGAGGACACCCCAAGGGTGTCCTCAGAGGCCTGCTTAAGGAATGTGGCTTCTCCACTCAATGAGCTACTTGGCAGCCATTCTTAACCACATAGGGAAAGGTTGCTAATCCGACGATAAGCCAAGTAATTGAGGATAGAAAACGGACTTTATGGTATGTTCTCAAATACGTTAAAGTTCCTAGAAGGTAGACCAGAAGGGAATGGAAATGGCCCTCGAGAATGGCATTATGAGGACTCTCTTTTCACTCTCTAAATGATGTTCTATTGCCTTGAAAACTAGAAATTCAGAAAACAAAGCAGAGGCAAACAGAATGCGTGTGCAAAGGGAGACTAGGAGAAAAAGGCACTGTTCTTGGTTCCACCTCTTGTTAATGACAACTTTCCCCTGCTGCAGAAAGGAAGTGGAGGGAAAGAAATTTCCCAAAAGGCGAGACGGTTTAAGCCTAAATGTGTCCAGTGACTAAGGACTAACAAAGGCTGCGAAGGAAAGCTTGCACCCCCTCGTCTGCACGGTGCACACAGAGGACGCCCCGGCTCACCTGGAGACCCCGACCTCTCCCCGTTCTCGCGAGATGTGGTGGGTGGATGTCCTCCCAGGGGCCTTCCTGCCCAAGTGTGCCAAGGCCCACCGTTCAGGAAGCACCAGCCTGGCTTCCTCTAAACAGAAGATTCCAGTGTCAATAGGAAGCCTCCAGAAACCCCCACCCCTGCCTGAGCAGCAGAGACGAGGCGGTGCTGCTTACTTTATTTTCTTAAAATATATATTTTATTGATTCCAGAGAGGAAGGGAGAGAGAGATAGAAGCATCAATGATGAGAGAGAATCATTGATCATCTGCCTCTTGCACACCCCACACTGGGGATCGAGCCCACAACCCAGGCACGTGCCCCGAATGAGAATCGAACCGTGACCTCCTGGTTTCTAGGGCGACGCTCAACCACGGAGCCACGCGGGCCAGGCAGCGCTGCTTATTTTACCCTTGAGAATCTTTTCATAGCAGCCACCACTTCTTGAGCACATCACGTGTAAGAGCGAAGACGCCACCACGCATTACCTTATTTAGTCCTGGTAACTTCTCACCAGGCAGGAGCTGGGGTTGTCCCCCTTTTGGTGCACCAAGAGGTTCTGGTGAAGTGGCTCAAGGGCCAGTGGCTGAGCTGGGACTCCAGGCCTGGACTCTCTGGCCCTCCCAGCACCAGGCTGGGCTCACTGGGCAGGACCCTGGTCAGTATCACTGCACGTAGGAACACTTTGCTTGTTTCTCTGCTGCCATTCAGAAAATATATGGATGCTCTTTACTTCTTAAGTATGGAAAGACCTGCAAGATAGGCAGTTAGGTAAAAAAAAAAAAAAAAGGCTCAGTGGCTGTGTCGACCTATGAACCAGGAGGTCACAGTTCAATTCCCGGTCAGGGCACGTGCCCAGGTTGCAGGCTCATTCCCTAGTGTGGGGCGTGCAGGAGGCAGCCGATCAATGATTCCCTCTCATCATTGATGTTTCTGTCTCTCTCTCTCTCTCCTCTCCCTTCCTCTCTGAAATCAATAAAGATATATTTAATAAATAAATAAATAATCAAACCTGGAAGCTACATGAGGAGCTGTTTGCATTGGTCACCTCTAGGGAGGGGGACAGGGAAAGGTGCCTTTGTCCTTTGGAATTTTGAATCATGTGACTGTCTGATATTCAATACGTAAAATTAAAAAGGTTTTGAAACATGAGGAAGAGGAACACATCGGTCTTGCGCATGGGCAATGGCCACCAGCCACGCGCTCACTGGACCGGGCTCGGAGCCCTCCCTCCTGAGCAGCCTGTGGGTCGCACAGGACTGGACCCGCAGGTCTTGTCTGCGGTGCCTGCAGAGCTTACTTGCTCCATCAGACGATTCTCATAAAGGAGCCTGAGTCCTTGAGAGCCCCCCGGCTCCCAGGGCAGGGGTGGAGTTGGTGGTTCAGATTTGCACTAGGGAAGCTTTAAAAAAAAAAATAGAAACAAAAAGTTCAAGAACACTGGACACACACAAACATTTTTTTTTTAAGATCGTTAAAAAGAATTTTGCTCATTCAACAAATATTAAATGAGCACTTACTACATCCAGGAGCCGTGTGAGGCCCTGGGTGCAACAGGGAAAAGACGGTCACAGCTTCGGCCCTCAGAGAGCTCACATTCTAGCAGGAGGAGACAGTAAGCAACTGAACAAGCAAAGGCTGGAAATGATCATTGCGGCTGTGCTACACGTGGGAATGAGCAGAGGGCTCTGAGAGGGGGTGACGGGGCTGAATTAGATGCCCCTGAGGAGGCTGCATTTACATGGGACCCTGAATGACGCCAAGGAGGCAGCCACCTGGAAGCCGGGGAGAAGGAACGGTAAGTGCAAAGGCCCTGTGGCAGAGAAAGGCTTTGCCATTCATTCTCTCTGCAACAATTCAAACAAGACAAGGTGACAGAGACCCCTTCGCCACCCCTGCAAGGAGTCTCCTGTCCGAGCCCGTGTCTGTTATCGCTGCTGTTTCCTCTTGCAGAGCCTGCCTATGCGTTCGGTACGTGCACACAAATACAGCTTGGGGAGGGTGAATGCGGGGACTCACATCGTGCACACTTTTCTGCCGTGTTGAAGTTCCACTCACTATATCGTGACGATCTGTAATTGTCAGTCCCAACGCTAATTCGTTTTTAAAATTTACTCTTACTTTTTACTCCACGAACATCTATAAACCACCCACTAAAAGCCAGACCAGGGATAGGGAGATAAATAAGATGCAGACTCTGCTTTCAAAGAGCTTACATCCTAGGGGAGAAGCCAGACATCAAACTAGGCATTTAAGCACCCGGGGACTGCGGACCTGCAGGGAGGGATCAGAGTATGTGTGCCCTGTCGGAGGTGGCGGGGGAGGGGGGCGGGGGGAGTGGGGGCTGAGCCAATCAGGCTGTGAGAGGGGAGCAAGATGCGGGGAAGGGGGGAAAGCATGGCAGGTGGAGGTCATAGCACGTGCAAAGGGATGGAGGCATGACAAGGCATGGCAGGTTCCGGGAGTCACAGGAGCCCAGTCCGGTGCTCAGGGTGCATGAAGGGGCAGGAAGGCTCGGGCCTGGGTGGACAGGGCCCGGGAACCATGTTTCTAAAGCGTGACAGGCACATGCTACGTGACAGGCACATGCTACATGACAGGCACATGCTGCGTGACAGGCACATGCTACGTGACAGGCACATGCTACGTGACAGGCACATGCTACGTGACAGGCACATGCTACGTGACAGGCACATGCTACGTGACAGGCACATGCTACATGACAGGCACATGCTGCGTGACAGGCACATGCTACGTGACAGGCACATGCTACGTGACAGGTGTCATTCTAAGCTTTACCTGCACCAACATCTCTCATTGTTGCAGCCACCCCAGAGAAGGCTGCTGTGATCTCTGCTTTGAAGGTGAGCAGCTGAGACGCAGAGAGGTTCAGAAGCATGGAAGCTGCCCGTTCCAGACCAGGGAGGGCACAGCCCTTAACACTGCGGACACTGGGAAGTGGGAGGGACAGCTTCCTGTGGCCTGTGGGGAAGAGGGGGGACTTGCTAAGGGACAGTCTCAGAGGAACACAGACAGGAGGGGCCTGGGATGCGGATGCTGAGGATAAAGAAGAAGAAGGTGAGGGTATAGATGTTTGAGTCCTCACAGACATCCCTGTAAGGCTTGCTAACACACACACACACACACACGACTGGGCTCCACCCGAGCTGCAGATGCAGGCGTCTGGGACAGAGCTACATTTCTAACAAGTTCCCAGCTACTGCTGCTGAGAACCACGCTGAGAGTCTCTGAAACAGAAGAGGGGGCGCGGGGGATGGCGGGGGCAGGGGGTGGGGGGAGCAGGGCCACAGACGCCCTGGCACAGGGCCTGGCCCCTATGAAGCCTCAGGACTCCGTGGCTATTATTCTATTTCCAGGGAGGAATTAGGACACAGAGGCAGAGTGATTTGCTGTGACACCCCCACCACCACCACCACCACCGCCATCAGGGTTTCCTCAACCCAAAGTTCACAATCTCCTACTCTGTCCCGGCTTCTTCCGCAGGGCCCTCTCCTCCCGGCCCATCCCCTCTCCTCCCGGCTCCCCAGTTCCTCCTCTGCTGAGCGTCAGCACTCACAGGGGTGCCCCTGAGAGTGTGGGAAGGGTGGTCAGGCCAAGGGGTGCCTCAGCCATTTGAGGGGCAGAGGGGAGGGGACAAGGGGAGGGAGGAAGACCTGTGGGAGTGGAAAGAGGGAGGAAAGGATAGAAAGCATTCTGGGTGTCGCTCAGCAGATACTTATTGAACATCCACTTTGTTCTTGGAATAGATCTTGTGTTTCAGATGGGGAAACTGAGGCCAGACAAGAGAAGGGGCTTGCCAAGCGGCAGACCTGGGACTAGAAACCAGGTCTCTGTCCTGAATTCCCCATTGGATGAGGGGGTCCCCAAGGCAGCCCAGGCCTTTGAGGCCGATTCCAGGAGCTGGACCGCCCCTCCTTCTGCCACGTGGGTGCTGGCCAGCGATGCTGAAAGGCAAGAGGGAAGCACCTGCCGTTTGGTGAGCTCCCACTATGTGCCAGTGCTCCCCGCAGCCCTGAAAGGCAGGTACCATTGTCCCCATGCTATGGATGAGGAAACGGAGGCTCCAAGTGATGAGGTGACTTGCCCAAGACTGTTTGGTGAATGCCTACTATGTGCTAGGCTCCTATGCCAAATTAGCCCTTCACCTATTTGGTCTAAGGGCAATGCTGTGAGCTCACAGCTGGTACAGTAGGCTAGGAAGGTGAGGCTCAGAGAGGTCCACCATCCACCCAAGGTCACACAGCCAGCTGGAGGTGTTTTCCGGAGGAGGGCGGAGCGGCTTGCACAGAAGGTGCCCAGGCTGGGGTGTGGATGTGTATCCTTCCATTGACCCCGGACACTGGGCCTCAGACCCCGTTTCCGCCCTCTACCCCAGCAGTCCCTGCAGCTGTGCTTGCCCCCTCCAGCACCCCAACTGTCACGGATTATGCTAGGGACCCCCGGGGACAGGGGAAGGAACATCTGGGTCTTGTTACAGGACCTGGCTGGGGGTCTGGGGTGGGGGTGCTAAGACAGATCTAAATGAGTTTCAGAACCTCAGCAGGGCCCAGTGTGGGCGGGTGAGGGGCCGAGGGGCCGAGGGGCCGAGGGGCCGAGGGGCCGAGGGCTGTGCCGGGCTGAGCAGGACGGGGATCACAGAGGCCAGGGACCCTTCCTGAGCCGCTGGGGCCAGGCAGGAGGCGGGATTATGGGATTAGTTCAGGGGGCAGTGCTGGGCAGGGAGCTGGCGAGGGGAGCCCCAGGCAGCAGCTCAGCCAGCTCTGTCCCCACCTCCCAGGGAATATGGTTTGGCTTAGGGGCCAACCCCAAAGAACAGGTCAAACCAAATTCAGCTTGAAATTCCTGGCCGGTCACGGACGCCCAGGTGAGGGCCGCGTGCCAACATCAACAGTGAGGCCAGGAGAGGTCATGCGGGGCATGGGGTGGGGGTCCACACCGCAGGGACGTCTAGGGGGCTTTACTGCTGTTCAGGCTACCACTTGGCATGCCACAAGACAAGCGTCAGGCCCGACTGCACCCCAAGCGTCCTGGAGAGCCCCAGCCCCATCCGTGGTAGCAAAACAGGCAGCAAGAATCACTTGATAACACGCCCTTCCCGGGGACCCTCCCCATTCATGGCCAGCTGGGGAGAAGTGGGCTGTGCCTCCGCCTGTCCTGCTGAGCCCAAGAAGAAGCCTCCCCACCCTTCCAGGCCTCAGTTTCCTCAGCTGTGAAGTGGGCTCACAACCTCACAGCCCCACCTGGTAGAGCGGCTGGCCGGGCTCCGCGATAGTCACACGAAGCCTTCACCCAGCTCGCCCAGCCAGGCCGTCACTGTTCACAAAGCAGCACTGTTGAGTGCCTGCTGGATGCACTGTGGGTGCTCACAACTGAGCCAGGATCCGGGGACCCCTCCCGTCCCGGTCTGCCACCCCCTTTATATCCTGGGTCTCAGTGTTGCCCAGGGCTGGGCCCCTCGGCTGCCAGGCGGACCCAGGCGGACCCCGGCGGACCCAGGCGGACCCAGGCGGACCCAGGCGGACCCAGGCGGACCCAGGCGGACCCAGGCAGCAAAGGGCGCACGGCCCCTTTAAGGCAGGCCCCAGCTGGGCCGCCTGGATATTGGAGCGGGGACAAGATGAGGTGGCGGGAGGCTCGGCCCGGGCCAGATGCGCCGGAGCGGGGCCTCGTTATGTATTCATGAGCTGTGAGGAAAAGAAATAAAAGGATTCATTACCGCCCAAACTGTTACTAATGACATGTACCTGGAGCCCGAGCACCTCTGGAAATCCAATGCGACACACTCCGAGGGAAAATGCGCCCGGCTCCGCGCCCCGGCCGCCGGGAACCGGCCCCTCCCCGCCCGGCCTCATTGCCATTCACCGGGGCGACATTTACAATTCTTCTGCCATTATGTCCAACCAGGGCCCCTGAGCCTCTGTCACGACCTGCACATTAGCTGAAAATTGGAAATTCCACAGCGTGGCCGTGGCCATGGCCGTGGCCGTGGTGGGCTGGGACGCAGCGGGGTGCGGGGACCAGAAGCGCACAGGACTGGGTGAGAGGGGGACTGGGGGGCAGGGCCGCAGGGACAAGGGGAGAGATGGTGCTGCCGGGCCCTCAGGGTCACCCATCCTCAACCTGGTCACCCACGGCACCAAGCCCAGCCCTGTGTGCCAGGCCCCGTTGGGTGGCTAGGGTGATGGCGCCCCCTTTTACATTTTTGCCTTTGTCTCCCTCCTACCCCCATCCTGCCGCCTCCTGAATAACAATGACAACCCATTGCTCCCTTCAATAAAAATAGTAACAACTCCATAAGATCTTATTTTCCAAGATAAAGGTGTCCCGGGAGCAGGCACAAACCCCATCTCAACCCACCTCCACCACCACACGGTGAAGTGGGCTCGGTTTGGGTCCCACTTACAGAGGAGAGAACCCAGCTGGGAGAGGCGAGGGACTAGCCCAAGGTCACACAGCCAGGAAGGGGCAGAGCTGGGATTTGAACCAGGGCCGAGGTGATTCTGAACGTGGGCCTTGCTCTGGCACCACACGGAAACCCCAAGTTCAAGGCTCCGCGGCTCCTGGAAGGCTTCTCAGGCAGGCTCAGCCCCCTGCGATCAGCCCCCCTCTAGGCTGCCCCCCACCCAACCAGCTGCCCCACGCGACAAACTGTGGGCTTCTGATTAAGCGCCATCGGAGGAAAGGTGCCGCTGCCTGTCCTGGCTGCTCTGCCCTGGGTCGGGGTGGAGGGTGCAGGTACCCCATCACCCGTGTTTCCTGCATCCTGCAGCGTTTAACACCCACTAAGTGCACAGGTAAGCCTTGTGTTGCAGCCATCTGACCATGTGGCTTCCGGAGCAGAGCTATGAGGGCCTGGGAGACGCAGGGAAGACTGGTTTTCGTCCTTCCCATGAAAGAACTCTGACTGGGAATGGCTGATAAGATATAGTATTTCAAATAAACAGTGAGAAGCTTCTTAGCATAAACACATCCCTAATATTGTTGCTTACCTGAAATTCAAATTGACTGGGTGTCCTGTATTTCTATTTGCTAAACCGGGCAATCTTAGGTTTGAGATACCCCCAAGCTGCCCCCTAAGGGGCCAGGCTCCCCTGGGGGATATGGAGTCAGTGCCCCAAACCACGAGTTCCCAAGATCTTAGAAACTTCAGCTAGAAATGCTATTTCCCAGACCTCCTTACGGCTAGGTGTGGTCACCTGAGTAAGTTCTAGTCAGTGGTACGTATGTCAAATATGATGTCAGACCCATCTACTGGCAGGTGAAGCCTTAGAAAGAAAGGACAGACACTTCTCTTGCCCTTTCCCACTTCCTGCTCCCTGGGTTGCAGGTGAGGTGGTAGGAGCTGCAGCAGCCATAACTGAACGCAGAGGTAGAAGTCACATGTTGAGAATGGCAGCCCTAGCAGGGCTGACACTTTTCTGAGTGTTACTAAAAAAAATAAATCAAATAAACTAAGAATTTCTAACTTGTTTAAGCAACTTCTAGCACTGAGGTGTTGGGTTTATTTGTTCTAGTAGCTTAGCCTATACCCCACCTAACACACTCGCCCACCAAAATGCCAGCCCCCATGAAGAAGGGACTTAGTCTTAGTCACTGTTATAATACCAATGGGTGTCACCAGTAGGTCCTGAACACTTATCTGTTGAACAAATGAATGAATGAATAACCTACGTGACCTCTAAACGTATATTCACCATTGATAAATCAATGATTGCAATCATTAGCATTTAATGAAAACTTACTAAATTGGTACATATATCAACTCCTTTGATCCGATCCTAAGGGAAGGGCTCCTACCCGCTGAGAGAGGAACCATTCTTATCCCCATTTCACAGATGCAGAAACTGAGGCACTTGCCCTAGTTCAGAGAGCTACTAGGTGGTGGAGCCCGGATGCAGTCTGACTCTGGGGCCGCTCGCTTAACTTCATCCTGATTCCTATTAGGAGGGGGGAAAAGGGCAAATGGGCGACTCCATAGCTTTAGTCAGACATTTATTTATCTATCCAACAGTATGTGCCAGGCACTGTTCTGGAACCTGGGGACTCAGCAATGAACAAGATGAACCAAAAGCCGTCCCTACATTCTAGTTGGAGAGACAGACAATAAACAAGATAAATAAAGTATACAGTGTTACTGTAGGACTCCATTTGCATGAAGTTCAAGAACAGGCAAAACTACTCTATGGTGATAGACAGCAGAGCAGCGTCTGCCTTCGGAGGGAGGATTGGCCGGAGGCGCCTGGGGGGCTTTCTGGGGTGAGGAACATGTTGTGTCTCTTGATCAGAGAGGTGGTAACAAGGGTGTGCACCTTTGTCAAAAGTGATCAAACTGTACATGTAGGAGCTGTACATTTTACTGCATATAAATCACACCTCAGTAAGTAAGGAAAATATATATGAATGGAAAATATACACTGAGTGGCCAGATTATAATGATCTCTGAACGCATAATAATCTGGCCACTCAGTGTATATCCTATATAATCCTATATAATAAAAGACTAATATGCAAATTGTCCCCTCCACCAGGAGTTCGACCAGCAGGCAGGCCAGCCAACTGCCCATGTCCCCTCCCCCTGGCCAGGCTGGCCGGACCCCACCCATGCACGAATTCATGCACTGGGCCAGATTATTATGCGTTCAGAGGTCATAATCATCTGGCCACTCAGTGTAGATAGTGTCAGATGGCTCTAAATGCTAAGGGTAAAATAAAGAAGGAAATTGGGATTGGGAGATTAGGATTTTACCTAGGGTGTCCATGGGAGGAAGGGAGGGAGGGAGGGAGATGAGGATGCGAGAGGGAGAACTGGGTGAAGAAATGAATGGGTGAGTGAGTAAAAGCCATGTCATGTCCAGAAAGGGACATTCAACGATGTGGGTCCACCTGGAGCTCCTCCTACACGGGGTGGGTGGGGGGGGGGGGCAGTGGCGGCTCCTACTTGAGAACCACTATCTTGATCTGGGTGCTGTCTACACAAGAGCACGGGATTCTGGCAAAGATTAGTTTGAGGACAGGCCCTGAGCCATGGAACAGACAGGCCCAGGTGACTGCCCTGGTGCCCCTGTGTCCTCCTCTGTCAGCCACAGCTCTCCACCCTGGCTGCCCTCGCTGGCTGTACCAATGGGCACGGACCGGCAGCGCGCTCTGATTTAATCAGGGCTGGAGACAGAACCCTCCTGCTGCCACCGCTTGCACTGCCCGAGGCCCAGGACGCTCAGATTAATTCACAGGATGTCACAGACACTGTTCTGCCGTGTTTGTCATCTTCCCCAGCCAGGTGTGAGGTTTCCCGAGGCCTGAACAGGAGCCTCAGCATCCGGGCCCAGTGCCCCCCTCCCTGCTCGCCTCCCTCCCGCCTTCACACAAACCTCCCACAGTTTAGGAAGATGGACTGCAAGTGACACCTACTAGGCCCGAAGAGAGGCCTGGGGCGGGACCCTAAACCAAATGTCTGCATCTGGGATGGGCAGCAAGGTAAGAGAGACAGATGCTAGATGCTGGCCCGGGAGGCCCATTTGGGTGGGAATCCTGGCTCCATCCCAGGGGAACATTCAGTTAGTTATCCTAAACTCCCAGCCATACCCCCGCCAACCCCCTCCTCTTTTCATCTTTGTTTCAACAAGTGTGGTCTCATCCCACACCATGCGACCAGGAACGCTACAGTGAATAAGACATGGGTCCTGCCTTCAGGTCGTCAAAGGTCTCTGGGCCTCAGTTTTCTCATCTGCAAGAATGGGACACCACCACCTCCCTGGACTGCTTCATAGGGCAATTGGGAGGCTCTGGGAGGTGGTTAATGTGGCCACGATGGGGAAGCCGTGGAAAGCAGGTCAACATCGAGTCAGGAGGTCTGGGCTCAAGTTCCAGGCAGCCACCAGGCAGCCACCAGGCAGCCACCAGGCAGCCACCAGCCAGCCACCAGCCAGCCCAGGGACTTTGGGCAAAAACTGCCCCTTTCCTGAGGAATACAAATAATCAAAATAGGAGCGATTTGCCAAGCACTGTCCTAAGCACTTTACAGTATGAATTAATGTAAACCCATCACCTCCTATTTTATAGATGAAAAAAGCTAAAACCCAAGATGTCAAATACCTCAAGGTCACACAGTAGTAGATGTTCAAGGTCACACAGTAGCAGGTATTCAAGGTCATAGAGTAAGCGGTGCTCAAGGTCACGTAGTAGCAGGTGCTCAAGGTTACGCAGTACTAGATACTGGAGCCAGATTCAAAGCCAGGCCATCTGGCTCCAGAACTTGCCCCCTTCACCCCTCCTGCTCCACAGCCTCTCACCACCAGGCAGATCCCAAGTCCTTGAGCAGCTTGGCCCAAAAGAGCAGGTCCCACTGGGCCGGCCACAAAGTTGACATACAACAAAAGCATCCACAATGCTCCCTTGGAGTCCTCAGCAACCAGGCCTGATTTATTTCACAAATTTCTTGGTATGTGTTTAGTTCGGTGTTGTTGTTTTTTTTTTAATATATATTTTCACTGATTTCAGAGAGGAAGGGAAAGGGAGTGAGAGAGAAACATCAACGATGAGAGAGAATCATTAATTAGCTGCCTCCTGCATGCCATACACTGGGGATCACCCGCGACCCGGGCCTGTGCCCTGACCAGGAATCAAACCATGACCTCCTGGTTCATAGATTGATGCTTAACCACTGAACCACGTCAGTCAGGCTAATTTGGTTTTTAAAAATCAGACGGAGACCTCT
Source organism: Eptesicus fuscus (assembly GCF_027574615.1). NCBI lineage: Eukaryota > Metazoa > Chordata > Mammalia > Chiroptera > Vespertilionidae > Eptesicus > Eptesicus fuscus. The sequence goes on from NC_072481.1 coordinate 10,603,745, forward strand.
CCCAGGGTAAGTGCTCTGCCTCTCCCCTCTGACAGTTTCCCCAGGGAGGTACTACGTCTCTCCCCTCGGGTTGGGAGCTCCCCTAAGCAGGGGCTGTTTTCCCCCATCATTTGGGGAGTTTTGGGGTGAGGATAGGAGGGGAGCACTGATTGGTTCTCACCCGTTTTGCACCTGCCTGCCCTTAATCTTCCCAATTCCCTTCTGAGGCCCAGCCTCGCTAGAGACATCTGGTCTACCTCCTCGGAGGCCCACCTGCCAGGTGACCTTCTCCAGCCACCTGGGCTAAATGAGACATCTTTTCCTAAATCACCCCCGGAGTTGGCTGAATGTGAGAAACCTAGAGCTGGGCCTTGGCTGCTAAAGTGCTAAGAGTTCATTCAATTAGCCAGGGCGTGTGAAGCCGGCCCTCCCCGCCTGCAGCCACAGCCCAGCAGGCTCCCAGCACTTCCCACAGCCCTGCCAGAACTGCCCAGCTTCCGAGGAAATCTCAGCTTCCCCATCCACCTCCTGTGCGGCCCTCCGCCAGGCCCTCGAGGGTTCCACTTACCCAAAAGCGGAGGAGGAGAATGAGCAAGTCCAGCCTCATCAGGGGAGTGATGGCCACGCAGCAAATGGGGGCGGACTCCAGCTTCAAACCCAGGATTCCCGACTCCTGGTTCCCCGCTCTGCTTTTGCACTTGCTGTTCCCTCTGCCTGGGATGCTCTTTCCCGGATCTCTGCTAGGCTCCCTCCTTCTCACCCTTCAGGTCTCAGCTCAAACGTTGTCTTCCTTGATCACAGCGTCTCAGCACAGGCCCACCCCCTCCCCGAAGCTTCCATCGCCTTCCCTGCTTTATTCTCCAAGGGCGCCTGTCCCCAGCTGGCATTGTCTCATCTACCTGCTCACCATCGGACTCTGCTTTTAGACCATTCGCTCCATGAAGGCTGGGCGTGGCTGCCTGCTGCCTGCCATCCTGGTGATAGCTGTATGTCAGCACCTGGCGTGTAGCTGCCCCAATAAATCTTTGTGGAATGAATGAATGAATGAATGAATTAATGAATGAATGAGGGTCTATGAAGTCCCATGGTGGGACTTGGACCTTTTCCGTAGGGGTAGCAGGAGGGATACCAAGGGGAACCAGCACTGTGGGCTGTGCCCTTTCCACAACCCAGCTGTGGCTGCAGCCGCCTCTGATTAGGCCCCAATTAACAGAGAGGCCTTTCAGCCATCAGCTTCCATTAGTCGCTCAGACTTTAGCTACGAGGCCTGGCCAATGGCCAAGAAGTTGGTCTCCAGAGAGGCTGGTGGAGGAGGAGGCTCAGGAGGTCTCAGCGTGACTGTCCGAGCACTGGTGGGAAGGCTGGAGGTACTGTGGGGAAGGGGTACAGAGCTGGGGTGAGCTGGGGTCCCACTCAACCTCACCCCACTCCTGGCTCGGCCACCACCATGCTGTGTGACCTCGGGCCCATCCCTTGCCTTCTCAGGGCCTCACTTCCACGACTGCAAAGCGAGAGGACTGGAAGTTTTCGGGCTCTCGCAGCTCACGGATTGTGGGTGGCATCTGGCTGTGACTCCCACCTTGTCTGGGTGCTCAGGAGTCTCCGAGCTCTCCCTGCCTCTCCTCCCATCGCTCTGCGCAGCCTCCACGCTGCAGCCAGAGTCCAGTTCGCGGTGTCCTGTCCCTCTCCTGTGTCCCCTGCTGCCGGCCTCTCACATCATCCCACCCATGCCCCTCTGCCTGCCCGCAGGCCTCATGCATTGGCTCCCCTCCCGTCCCCCTGGAGTGCCCTCCCTCCCTCCTTCTGGAGCGCACCTCTTCACCCTCCACCCTCAGCCGGTCTGTCAGCTTCCCAGCTGCCCTCGGGTTCCCTCCTACGCCCAGATCCAGACCATTCCTCAGCTGGGCTCTCTCAGCACTGTTTTACCATCCACATGACCCAAGGATAGGATTTATTTATTTCAGAGAGAGGAAGGGAGAGGGAGAGGGAGATAGAAACATCGATGAGGAGAGAGAATCATTGATCGGCTGCCTCCTGCACGCCCCACACTAGGGATGGAGCCTGCAACCCAGGCATGTGCCCTGACCAGGAATCAAACCGTGACCTCCTGGTTCATAGGCTGACACTCAACCACTGAGCCACGCCGGCCAGGTGGAAGGTGTTTTTCAAGCATCATCTTGTCCCCACCATCTTCCCATAATGTCAAAAGGGATTATTGTCCCCATCTTACAGCAGAGAAAACTGAGTCTCCGGGAATTCAAGGGCCTGTCCCAGGGGCAGAACGCACGTATGAAGCCAGAATAGCTGGTCTCCACTCTGGTAGAGTGTGCCATTGGGCGGTGGCGTTTCCTTTTCATCTTTATACGTCTCCATATTTCCTCTAATAAGCATGTCTTACTGTAATAATCTGAAGGAAAAATAAGCAAACCTACAAAGAGTTCCTTGGTGGGTTGCCTGTTTGTTCTGGAGCCGTAGCACTGCAAGTCTATAATTTCTGTCTCAAAGACACTCTATCCTGGCCCCGCTGCCTGCGTAATGGGACCTGCCCCCAGGGCGCTCTGGCCCCCACCCACCCCCACTGTGGGCAGTGGGGTCTGCAGTCAGAGTCCCAGGTCTACTCCACACCAGCTGGGAGCCCTTGGGCAAGACTGGAACCTGGGAGCCTCAGTTTCCTCATCTGCAAAATGGGAGTCAATCATAACACCAAGTGGAATAAGACCGTACATCCCACCAGTATTTATTGGGCACCTACTGTATGAGGGCATCCGGCCCCTCATCCACAGAGTGGATGGCACATTTAACGACGCCCTGGAATTCTGCCGGGAACTCAGGGGGAGAAGTAACTAAGCAAACAACGTCACGGGTTGTCCCTGTCTCTGTCCTCTTGTCCCTGTCTCTGTCCTCTTGTCCCTGTGTCTGTCCTCTTGTCTCTGTCTCTGTCCTCTTGTCTTTGTCTCTGTCCTCTTGTCTCTGTCTCTGTCCTCTTGTCTTTGTCTCTGTCCTCTTGTCTCTGTCTCGATGGCAAAGCCTCGCACATCCAGATGGGCGTGGTGCCTTGGGAACTGGGCCGACCTGGGCAGAATGGAGCCTCCCTGGGAATGGCCGTCCCCAGAGGACGGAGGGGAACATACCACAGCCCCAAAACTCCAAAAACCCCAAAAGACCCCGCTTCACCCATCGGTTTTCCACACTGGGAATCGATTTTCAAGGGTGTTCCCCAGAAGTGGTCTGGCCTCTCTGGTGCTGTTATTCATTCATCCCGCCCCGGCCGCCCGCTGCCTCCTGGCCAAACCCTCTCCACCCTCACGGCCTCCATCACAACTGAGATGGGGTGGGGGGAGGCCGATTCCCGTAAATACCCCCACCCTCCATGGGTCTGGATGCCAGCACCCACCCGCCCACCCCATATCCTGGCCTTCACCAGCTGAGGCCCTTGGCAAGGCTGGGCCAGGAATGCCACACTGGGGCCAGGGGAGCCTTTCCCAGGCTGGGGCTTAGAGGAGAGTGGTCCAGGCCAAGAGGCCAGAGCTGGCGGGGAGAGAGACTTCCTGCCCCCAAGGGCAGGGGGAGATCGCTGCCAGCTTCCCATGCCACCCCAGTGTGCAGATGTTACAGGGAGTGTCAGGGAAGTGCAGGGAGGAGGGCGGTCTGCCCAGGGAAGGTGGGAGAGGAGCCCTGGACAGGTCACTGGGAACAGCAGGAGGCGTGGGACGGAGGACACAGGCTGCCTGTGTCACTGACCTGCTGTGGGACCCCAGGCCACGTCCCCCTCTGGGCCTTGCTCCTTCATCTGCATCCCAAGAGGGCTGCATGAGGTGGTTTACTTCACAGCATTCACTGAGCACCTACTGTGTGCTGGGTCCTGGCCCCCCTCCCTACCCTTCAGGGCTGACATCTGTGTGGGGAAGACGACAGCAAAGGATTGCCATGAAAGGCCCCAGGGAGAAGGTGAATGACAGGAGGCAGGACCCCCTGGGGGACATGGGTGGGTAGGAGTTGGCAGGTGTCCCAGAGGAGGGAGCAGCCTGAGGGACAGAGCATGGTGCCTACAGCATTACCGATAGCAGCAGTACCACCAATAGCTACGATAACAGCCCCAGCCCCGGCATCACCACCACCACCAATAACAACCTCAACCCCAACCCCAGATTCTCCCACGTTGCCAATATCCAGAACAACTGGGCAGCCATTGCATTTTGGTAAGTTCCTGCCCAGAACCCAAATGGATAGAGCCCGCAAAAGGTACTGCTGTGCCTGAGGCTGCTCCTCGGTCCTCCTCTCATTCCCAGAGACACTGCAGACTTTGAGGAACCCCATTTGGGAACCACTGGGCTGGATGACCGCTAAGGCCCCGTCCAGCACTGACCTTCTAGGCTGCGTGAGGATTGTAGGAGCTCCTCAGTGGCACTCTGGCCCACACTAACACCCACATGCAAGGCTCTGACCGGGGGCCCACCCACCCCATCCCAGGGAAGCAGCTCGCCATCCCTTGGGCCCAAGACCCCCAGCAGCAGTCTTGAGAATGGAGGGGTAGAAAAGTGAGGGTCAGTGGCTTCCAGTAAAGGCTGTTCCTTCAACTATGGGGGCTCTTCACTTGGTTGGTCCTTGAATGCCAGATCCATTGTCACCGAGCCCTTGGGAAGAACTGATCCCTCCCTCCCTGTGCTTCCAGATCCGAGTGCCACTCCCACTGACCATCTTGTGAACTCCCTGAGAAAGGGATGGCATCAATTTGTCTGTGCATTCACTCCCTTATTCATTCATTCATTCATTCATTCAACAGGTGCTGGGGATCCTGTGATGTTAGAGAAGCTCCCTGCTTTCAAGAGAGCACGGTCTAAAATAGTGCTGCGTTCATCACAGTACATCAGGGGCCCACCCGGGGCCTGACATCGAGGGTTCCCAGTGAGTCCACTGAACAAGTAAATTAGAGAAGGAAGGAAGGTGGACGGACAGAGAGGGGACGGAGGGAAAGCCCTGGTGGGAAAGGCGCTGTGAGCCCTGTCTTCCCTGGTGTCCCCCCCACCTCACGTTGTCCCCTCTTTCTCTTCCTGGCCTTGCCAGGCACCCTGATCCCCTCTCTAACCCAACTGAACTGTGGGCAGTTGCTTTTCCAGCCCAGGCTGGAGTTTTTCAAAAGGAAAACAAAGAAAGCCAGATGCCAAAGCACACAGGCGTGTTCGCAGGGCACAGATTCCTTAGGAATGTCTGGCTGGGGCAGCGGGAGAGTCACTGGCCATGGCATTGCTTCAGCCCAGCTGGGCTGGGCACTGGGCTCAGTAAACAACAGCATCCCCGAACCACCACCCTCCCACTACCACCAACAACGACACCAGTAATCATGTCAGCAACACCACCACCAACACCACCAGTAGTCATGTCAACACTACCATCATCAACATCAACACCAAGACCAGTAACAACGTTAGCATCACCAACAATAGCAGTTATCAGGTTAGCACCACCAGCGACATCAGTCCTCACATTAGTACCATCACCAACAACACCATTACTATAAATGTCAGCACTAACATCATCAACATCAATACCACCAATCAATAATAATGTTAATACCACCACCAACAACAACACCAATACCGCTAGTAACCATGTCAGCACTAGCATCATCAGCATCAAACCACCAACACTAGTAACCATGTTAGCACTACCAACAACACTGACAGCACCAGTAATCATGTTCGTACCATTACCACGACTGCCATCAACACCAGTAATCACGTTAGTACCAACACCATCATCAATACCACCAACACCACCAACATTAACATCACCACTCTCAATAGCAATTGAAATACCAATCTCAGCATCAACACCAATGACTTTAACATTACCAATAGCAACAATACCACCAATAACTCCAAGAATAACAGCTCCTACCCCAACCCTAACATCACCAGTAAAAATATTAACACCACCACCTTCAATAACAACCTCAACCTCTACTCCAATTACTCCCACATTGCCAATCCCAACAACACTATTTCTAACAACACTGCCACTCATAACATTAACACCAACACCATCAACGCTGCCGGGGCCGACTCCAACACTCACCATAAGAGCACTGCCTTTACCAGCTCACCACCAATTACACCAACACCATCTCCAGTACCACAGCACCACCGTCAAAAACAGCCTCAACCGTAACCCCACCCTCGTCCACTGTACTACATCAGCTCATCACCACTGACCTCACACATACATCAGCACACAAAACCCCCTGCCCTAACCGGTTTGGCTCAGTGGATAGAGCGTCGGCCTGAGGACTGAAGGGTCCCAGGTTCGATTCCGGTCAAGGGCATGTACCTTGGTTGCGGGCACATCCCCAGTAGGGAGTGTGCAGGAGGCAGCTGAATTGATGTTTCTCTCTCATTGATGTTACTAACTCTCTATCCCTCTCCCTTTCCATTCCTCTCTGTAAAAAAATCAATAAAATATATATTTTTTAAATAAAAAAATAAAAATAAAATAAAAAAACACAACACCCCCCCCCACCACCACCACCACATTCCATTGCCAGCAGCCCTTGCTTTGTGCCAGGCACCCTACACACATGTTCTCAGGCCTAGCCCCACTCCATGCAGTACCCCCTAGCAACACCTCTACCTTAACTATGAGAAGAGGGCCTCAGAAGGGTTAACCCCAGCCCAGGGCTCGGCCCTTGTGCCCGCCTCCTTTGCCTTGAAATCCTCCCTCCGCCTGCTCCTGGTGCTCTGTGAGGTGGGCCTGAACTCTCTCCCTAGCACTTACTGGCTGGCCTCTCCCTATCTCAGGTCTTCCCTTCCTCGCCTGTCATAATGGGGCCGTCATCATCATACGTATCCCTGCGGGGTGGGCAGACTCCCGAGATGGTGTATGTCAGTCCCCGGGGAAGGGCACCCAGCACGCAGAAGGCGAGGCTGGGTCGCAGCTGTTACTGTTATGAGGGCTGGCAAGACAAAGAGAAGGTTCCATTCTGTAGATTGGGGCCCAGAGTGTCCATATGCCCTCGGTACCCACCGTCGTAGTAACAGCCAGTGCTCACTGAGGCCTCGCTGGGTGGCCAGGCAGCGTCCCGAGGGCTCAGGAATCGTAAGTAATAACTCACCCACGCAGGCAATCTCGCCTGTGCCCTTAATCACTAGCCCAGGTCCCCTCCCGTGAAATCATCCGCATCCATGGAGCACCTACTATGTGCTGGTGCTTCTCCTATATTATCTCTAATCCTTAGACAGCTTTGCAGAGCAGATAATACTGACTCTGAGACGGACTTGAACTTAAGCTTCTCGCTTTGGCCAGGTCCAAAGTGGGGCCCCCACCTCCCTGTCTTCTAGGCAGTGGCATCCCGGCTACCCAGGGGAGACCTCAGCGCCTCAGGGGCCATGCCCTCCGGCCCCCAGCCAGCGCAGGTCTATGCCAGAGGCGGCCGGGCACAGAGTGGGGCAGACACCAGGCCTGCCTTCTGGCTTCCAGGGCTCTTTTGGCTCAAATGCTCCCCAATGCTGTCACAGCCCCAGGGGAGCCCAGAGGCCAGGCCGGTTGGGGTTTTGGCATCCCCCAGAGCAGCTGCCCAGGCAGAAGGGTTTCGTCTTTCCAGGCTGAATGGCAGGATTCTGCCCCCCTCCCAAGTTCCCGTTCCCAGAGAAAGACGTTGGCAGGTCCCCTGATCCTCTCTCCCGCTCGGGACGGATGGCTTCCAGCTGCCTGCTCCCGGCCTGGGAAAATTCCTAGGACTCTGCACGGCTGCACGGCCCAGGCTCTGAAACCTGAGTGGCCCCTCCCGAACCCCAGCTCTCCCCTTCCACCCCCACCCCCCCGGCTACCTCAGCCACCATTCCCTTCTCTCCCCAGCAAGCCCCCACTTAGAGCAACCACAGAGAGAGTCATTTCGGCCTGGGAGGGGCTCAGAACAGAGGGGATTCTCTGTCCTTGGTCACCTAGCCTGTGCCAGGCCCCGTGCTAGGCACCTTACAAACGGCGGTCAGTGCTCCCAGCTACCTCGTGAGTTTGACGCATTACAAATAGGGAAACCGAGGCTCGGAGAGGCGAGTTGCTTGATGAACAGCACAGCTGGGTAGGAGCTTCGGTTGGACTAAGGTCCTTCACACCTTGCCTGCCGCACTCCCTCGTTACAAAGGTGGAGCTGCAGGCCAGGCAGGGGAGGGGGCTTGCCAGGGGCAGGCCAGGACCGTCGGGCTGGGGTGAGCAGGTGTGTCTGGCCCTCGAGCGTGTCCTGGTCCACGCCACCTCAGTGCCTTTGAGTCAAAAGCATCTCTGGCCGCATTCGCGTTGCATCAGACGCCCCATCTCTGCCTCACGGTCGGGCTCCGATGCCCCCTCGGTCCTTTGCTAATGTAGCTCTGAGCGTGTCACTCAGTGACTCCCAATGCCTTCGGAATAAGTCCAAACCCATGGCCCTGTCTCTATGGTTGAGGCCCTGCCTACACCCCCCGCTGAACCGGCCCCATCCCTACCTCACACCCTACACAGAGTTCCCCAAACACCTGCCCGCTGTGCCCTGGGCCTGCGTAGGTGCTATGCCTTCAGCCTAGGAGTGTCCCCTCAGTGCCCGCGCTCCACACGGCCCTGCAATTGCCAGCCGCCTGGTCTGCCTCCCTGCCAGGCCAGGGCTGGCTCCCTCCCTCACCTGGGACCCTCCGGGACCTGCCACCTTTTCTGGGAGGAAAGCAGTTGTATAGTAGCTGCAAAGCCCAGGCCTGGGGCAGACCCTCGCTGTCCTCAGGGCCTCATCACGCAGGCACTGTCACGCGGTGCTCGGCGTCTGCCATGGTGACAGAGCACCCCCCCCTCCCCAGTGACCTCCCCTGTCATAGCCCCAACGAGGGACTAGAGCAACCAGCTTAGGGAGAGTGAGAGGAGCAGGTGCCCCCGCAGCGGTTCCCACACTGGCCGCCAGCTGGGAAGATGGATGGGCGCTTCCCAGCCAGGACGGAGGAGCAGGGAGCTCATGTCACCGCGGGCTCCACGTCCCGTTCCGGAGCCAGACACGGGACTCGGGCCAGTTTTTCAAGTCGTGGGAGATCAGGGATATTGTTTTGTTTTGTGTTTTTAAGGCAGAAAAGAAGGGAAAGAAAGAGAGAGGAGGAAAGACCTTCTGCTGTGCTGGTCCCACTCCGTTTGCCTGTCCTCCACCCCCCTGGCCCTTGGTCCAAGCCCGGCCCCAGGACGCGGACTCCTGTCCTTCTCAGGATGCTGGAGGGGGCGGGAGGGTCTCCAGCCTGAGGCACAGCCCGTGAAGGGCAGGAGGAGTGCCTGGAGCTGGGAGTGGGGGGGCTGCATCCCACCTGCTGGGCACAGCACCCCCCATCACACCAGCTGGAGGTTCCCCGAGGCCCACCTGCCACCCCACTGTCTGGGCTTCAGAGAATTGATTTGCTAACAGCCGTCCATCAACCCGGCACGTCCAGCTGTTGGTCCAGCTGATGAGTCCCCAGACCCTCACCCACCTGAGGAAACTGGTCCTGGAGCCAGCCCCCCCCCCCCCCCAATGACCTGGGTGACTCTGGGAGCTGGTAACTGGAGACCCCAGAACGCACCTCTCTGCCAGTCTCCCCGACCCCCGTCGGCACTGAAAAGGGCCTTCGCGTTCACCCCTGGCTCACCCCCTCCTTCCAGCCTCACAGCCACGGGTCTGCTTGGTTAGCCCCCATGACGGGGCGCTCACCCCTCCTGCGGCAGCCCTGCTGGTAACTTAGGTTCCACCGAGTTCAACTTCAAGACAATTAGGCAGCTTACTCTCCTCCTTACCATTCAAGAGATGACAGAATTGGCTCCAGAGCCCCCCGGCCAAGGCTCCTCTGGAGACTGGTTCACACCAAAGCTGGGGTATCGGCCCTGTAGCGCCAGACCTCCTGCCTGGTGTCGGCAAGTCCCCACCCTGGGGCTCCTGCCAAGCCTGGCTCTCCCGAAGACAGGTGGCATCTTCCTAGGATGCCCCCGAGGGCTGGAGGTGAGGCAGTACCTTCAGGCCCACTGGGAGCTTCCCTGACCCTCAGGCCAGGTCCCTGACCCCGCTGCTCGGGGAAGCTGGATGTCCCCTGCCTCCTGAGCCCTGACAGCCCAGGCCCTGGATGGCCTGAGGGTCTGTTTGCAAGGACAGGAGAGAGGAAGGGACAGGGAGAGCCCAGCCCTGGCGTCGGCAGCAGAACGTGGGAGCGCCAGCCTCCTTCCAGAGCAATTTGCTGAGTGGCCCGGGGCAATGGGAATTCAGATCTGGGCCTCAGTTTCCTCATCTGTAAAATGGAAATAACAAATTTCTAAGAGCGGTAAGAGTCTCTTATCCTATATAATAAAGAGCTAATATGCTAATTAGATCAGACGGCGGAACCACCTTCGGGAATGACCAGTGGGCAGGGCTGCCGTGGGGTCGTGAGGCAGCCGGGGCTGCGAAGGCCGAGCCCCTTGCACGAATTTCATGCATCGGGCCTCTAGTTCTGTATAATCTATTCTGAGGAGGGGGGCTGTTATAGAGGTGGTGGGGCCCATCCCTAGAGGATAAGCAGGGAACTGTGGGGATTCCTGGGTTAGAGTTGAGGAGTCAGCCCAGAGATGGATATAACCTGCCAAGGTCACACAGCGACACGTGACAGACCTGGAACGAGAACCCAGGTTTTCTGAGTGTTGGCTAGAACTGTCCTCTAACCCACAGGCTTCCTGTAGGTCCCTGGGAGCCGTCAGACCCCGAACGCCTACCGCCTGGCCCTGTGTCCCTCCAGCACCCCTGAGGGACCTCGTTTGGCAGGGCTGTGGGACAGGAGCTGTGCCCACAGCTGGCAGGAGCTGGGTCACAAAGAGTTAAGGCCCGGCCGGGGTCTGCCTTGATCCTCCTAAGCAGGCAGGACCCCAGGCGGAGCGGGGCTTGGGTTTCATGCACCCCCACCCTGGCCCGGCTATAAAACACGATCGTGTCTCCCTGCTGATTGATGGTCTGGGGGGAACCTCGGGCTGCTGTGAGATTCAGTTTTCAGGGGCTCAGCCACTGATATCCTATCTGGGCCTTCTGGAACCTACCACAGGCCCTTCTCCATGGGCCCTGGAAGCGCTGGACCAGGCCGGGTGGTGGGGAGGGCAGACAGATTGCCCTCCACGGCCAAGACACAGGACAGAGGGCCCCTGAGCCCAGCGCCTGCCCTGAGAATGGCCGACAGGGCCCCTCCGGGACTCCTGCGAGCCTTGACTTGGGTGGCCACTCATTCATTCATTCACTTCCCAAGCACCTACCACGTGCCGAGTGAAGGAGTGTCAGAGGCGAGCAGAGCTAGATGCAGCCCTGGCCTCATGGGGCTTTCAATCCAGCAGGCCTTCTGAGATGGCGCCCCGCCCCCCTCCCCCGGGGTGTGTGGGGCTGAGGACCAGGCCAGGCCTGAAGTGCTGGCTGGGCTCGGCTCGGCCTCCAGGCTGACCTGGGCTCGAACTTCCTCTGCCTAGAAACTACCTAGGAACTACCCTTTCCATCTGTGGAATGGGCATGATCATAGCCCTGCCACTTGCGGTTCTGGTGTAGAGCAAATGAGGGGATGCATACAGAGCTCTTAACATCGGCCTGGCATTGGGTAATTAACACTCATGTAATCTCAGATCCTGGAGCAGTGCCTGCCACTCCATGTTAAAGGGAGGGAGGGAGGGAGGGAGGGAGGGAGGGAGGGAGGGAGGGAGGGAGGGAGGGAGGGAAGAAGGAAGGGAAGGAGGGAAGGAGGGAGGACCTGGGTCCGGGCCATGTGTGGTCTTTCCCCGTGGTGTCTTATTTAACTCCAGGGTGAGGAGGTGATGTGAGGAAAATGAGTCTCGGGAAGCAGCGCCCAAGGCTGTGCAGCGGCCTCCACTGGAGACCCACCCCCTTTGCTCCCCTGGTCAGCCACGAGTTTGTGGGGACAGAGATGGTGCCCACTTGTCTCCGGGACTTCCTCTCACTCACTCAGCCCCGAGCACACGGGAGGCAGGAAGGGAAAGGATGAGGGAGGAGGAAAGAGAAAAGGAGGGTCTGCAAGGCCCCAGCCAGCCCCACGGCGCCTCTGCTCCAGGCGCGGCTCAGAGAGGACCCTCTGTGCAGACAGAGCGGCTCTTTCAGCCCCGGGTCAGCTGTGCGTGGGTGCTTAGACCCAGCCTGGGGGTGCTCGGACCCAGCCTGGGGGTGCTCAGACCCAGCCTGGGGGTGTTTGGACCCAGCCTGGGGGTACTCGGACCCAGCCTGGGGACACCAGGGCCGGCACCTGAAAAAGCAAGGCCCCGCCTTGGGGACTCGCCCAGCTCATCAGAGCGCCCGGGCAGGCCTGCTTCCGAGGAACCCAGCTGGGAGAGGTCTTTAAGCACATGCGGACCCCACTGAAGAGCCTCAGAGCCCCTCAGTCCACACCAAAGCTCCCTGGGCTCCAGTGCCAGCCTCCTGGCGCGCTCCCCGTCCATACCAACGGCCTCATTATGCACCCCCGAGCCCAGGCCATGCCCCTTCGGTGGCACCCATCACTCCGGTGTTCTGCCTTCAGTGTTGGTCCATGTGACCACACATGATTTAAATGTGCAGGCTTGAGAGCCTGGCTGCCAGGATTCAAATCTCACCATCATCCCCCCTCTCTGAGCCTCAGTTTCCCCTCCGTTAAATGGGAATGATCATGTGAGATAGCGCAGACCTGTGATTCCTTATTTACCCCTGGCACATAGTAGGTGTTCAGTTAGCATCTCTTGACTGTATGAATGATGCTTATTTCCAAGACCCAGTCTGGTTATCTGAGCACGCCCTCCCCTGGACGCCCCGCCCCCCCTCCACACACACACACACACGGACAATGAAGGAAGAAGAGCCCCCCAGCCAGCAGCTGGCCCTCAGCCCCAAACTCCCCTCTTCTCAGCACCCCCAATCCCCTGGCCCTGGGGTCCCTAATCCACCCCAGAGTGACGCGGAGCAAGTGCTCCATGCCAGCATCTGCCTGCTGCTGGGATCACACGGGCCAGGAGAAACCCAAGCCCCTGGGCTGGTGGCGGAATGTCAACAGCAGCTTAGCCCTCCTGCTGTTCCCAGGGTCCAAGAGGGAGGTGGGGCTTTCTCCCCAAGTTCTCCCCCACCTCCAGCTCGGGGCAGAGACCCAGCCTCCTCCACAAAAAAATCCTGGAAAGCCAGGGCTGTTGATAGAGCCCGGTCACTCAAGCCACAGAGGCACAGAGAGAGCAAGGGGCTCGCCCGAGGACACACAGCAGTCTTGTCCAGAGCCCAGGCCAGCTCTGACTTCCTGATCCCCAGCCTCGAACTTCCTGCTCCGCCTCCTGTCTTTCAAATCCCAGTTTCATTCCAGTGATTTCCTCTGACCGTGACCTTGACCAGGTCAAGGAAGCTTTTCTCCCTCATTCTTGTCAGCTAACAACCCTCAGTGTTTAAAACACCCTGGACTGATCCACCCCCCTACCCCATGCCATTGCACCCCCACCCACCCTGCACCCCTGCACCCACCTCAGGAGTTCCTCCGTCTCCTCAGCCAGGCGCTCTACAGGGGATTTGCAAACCTGAGCTCAGGGCCCAGGGACATTTTATTTGGGGAAGAGGGGGTTTCTCACACCATAGCTGTGGGAGAGTTCACGTTAAAATTCTTAACTTCAGCTTCTCTTAAAAAGAACCTTCCAGCGACATGGTTCCCAGAGTCCTCGCCCCGGTACAGGGTCCGCTGGCCTCTGTAAGGAATTTGGTTGGCAAACCCCTAAGGCCAGGCTTTCCTCTGGGGCAAGGGTTGGAGGTGGGGAAACTTGAAAACGGATCCTTTTGGTTAATGTATTGAGCTGACCTTGGTTAATAACGTTATGTAAATTTCAGGTGTGCCGCCCCATAATTCCCTATTGGTATACTCCACTGCATGCTCACCTCGCCAAGTCCAGCTTCCTCCTGTGACCACGTATTTGATCCCTTTGCCCAATTTGCTCCCCACCCCACCCCTGCCACCCGCTTCCCCTCGGGCAACCACCGTTCTGTTGTCTGTGTCTATGAGTTTACTATGGAAACCATGATGGAGGTTCCTGTAACAATTAAGACTAGAGCTCCATATGATCCAGCAATTCCCCCCAAAATAGAAAAACACTCATTTGCAAGAGTATTGGTAACCCTCTGTTCACTGCAGCCCTATTTACACCAGCTAAGGCATGGAAATAGCCTAAGTGCCCATGGACAGAAAAATGGATCGAGAGAGGGTGTGTGTAGACAGGGGAATACTATGCAGCCAGGAAAAGGTGAAGTGTTACTGTTGGTGGCCACATGGCTGAAGCAGGAGGGGATTAGGCTAAGGCAGGGGTCGGCAAACTCATTAGTCAACAGAGCCAAATATCAACAGGACAACGATTGAAATTTCATTTGAAAGCCAAATTTTTTAAACTTAAACTTCTTCTAACGCCACTTCTTCAAAATAGTCTCGCCCAGGCCGTGGTATTTTGTGGAAGAGCCACACTCAAGGGGCCAAAGAGCCGCATGTGGCTCGAGAGCCGCAGTTTGCCGACCACGGGGCTAAGGGAACTATGTCAGATGGAAAGGGACAAAACCCACGTGACTTCACTAAGGTGTGGGACATAGATCAAAAATAAACAAACAATCGAACTAACGAAACTCATCTTTGCTGAGCATTTAAATGCAATGGCTGTGTCGGCACATAACACACGGAGACCCTTCCGTCCTCGGAATAACGGGACCCCTGTTCTTCTCTTGCTGAGGATTCCAGGCTGAGAGCATCTGGCGCACAAGGACCCCAGCCCAGCAGCGGCGGAAGGGGACTCACACCGGGTCTGGCAGCTCCAAAACCCAGAGCTCCCACCCCCTTCCTGCTCAGAGCCGTGGGCTGCTGCTTCCCGGAGCTGCAAACTCAGGTCTCCGATCCTCTCCGACCCACCCGTCTCCCTTCAGCCTCTCCTTTCCTCCCACCCCCAGCCCTGGAGTGGCCCCGCGTCCCCAGGAAACCGCTTCCTGACCGGGCACCTTCCTGCCCTGTCCTGCCCCCGCCCAGCTCACTCCGCACCCACTGCCCTGGCTCCCACCGCTGCCTGCTTACAGACTCAGCTCCCGAACCCACTGCCCTGGCTCCCACCGCTGCCTGCTTATAGACTCAGCTCCCGAACCCACTGCCCTGGCTCCCACCGCTGCCTGCTTATAGACTCAGCTCCCGAACCCACTGCCCTGGCTCCCACCGCTGCCTGCTTATAGACTCAGCTCCCGCACCCACTGCCCTGGCTCCCACCGCTGCCTGCTTACAGACTCAGCTCCGTTGTGGCTTCCCCCACCCAGGCAGACTTGACCTCCCCATCTCGTGGGCATAGACTCCGGAGTCATGCAGACCTGGTCTTGGTCCAGCTGTGCCACGCAGCCGTGTCTGTGGGCCGCTCACTCTCCTCTGCACCCCGCACCTCCCCCCCCCCCGCACCCCGTCACATGGATGCACAGATGCCCACGGTGCTGGGATTCGGGGGGGTTTAGCCCACCCTCCACCCAACAGCTATTGATCCCAGGAGGGTTCCATGGAATAATGTTTGCAAAGCATCCCGCACATAGTAGGTGCTTGCATTAGAATCCCCCCACCCCCCATCTCATGCTCTCCATGTTAAGCACCTGAAGGCAGGATCTTGTTCTTCTTCACCCTTCTTACCTCTGGGCCTCGTGGGCCACCGGGCACACAGCGCAGAGCCCACCATCCGACCAGTAAATAAAACGCCTGAGTGTCACTGCGCCAGGGCTGGGCCCAGAGCGTCCTGTGCTCGCTGACAGCAGCGGTGAGGTGGGGGAGGGGTCCCAGGCCCTTGGGGGCTGCAGGTGTCACCCACGCGCAAGGACATGGCGGCCACTTTCCACGTGGCACCAACAGAGACGGGGCCAAGATTTGGGACGTGTGCCAGAGGCATCGTCCAGTTCCTCCTGGGCGAGAGGTGGGGGTACAGGCAAGGGGGCCATGGAAGGGGGAGGGCGACTCCTGCACGGCTGGCGGGAGCCGCTCGGTCTGTGGGAGAGTCCCCAGTTTGGAGCCTGCATTCAGCAAGTGTCCGTGGAGTTTCCCTACTAGTGTTACTGTCAGTGAGACTAAGGGGATCACTGCGATTCTCTGGGGCTCAGTGTTCACATCTGCAAAATGGGAGTGAGAGCATGGACTCCCACGGAGTGTGGTGAGGATCGTCTGAGATAAAGCTTTCGAAGGGCTTGGTAATGTATAAGATACTACAAAACAGAAGCTATAAAAACCATAGCCATTTGTAAAATCACAAAGCTGCAAAGCATCCTCAGGACTGCCACTCCCGGGGAGCTCCCAGGGACGGGGCACGTGGCCTGCGCAGGAGGCCCGAGGGGGCAGCGAAGATGAACGAATGGATTCTGCGCCCACGGTCCCGGTGAGTCACGCCCTGCGACAGGATGGAGAGGTGGCCCAGCTCGGGCAGAGAGAAGCCGGGAGGCCCTGGGCCGACTCCCAGCTCTGCACTGACTTTTGTGTGACCTTGAGCGGTCGCTGCCCCTCTCCGGGCCTCAGTGTCCCCCTTCTGTAAAGCGAGGGGATCGGGCCGGATCACCCGCCATGGCCCTTCCAGCTGTGGCCCTGTGAAAAGCCCCTCCCCTCCTCCTCCCTTGTCATGCCCAGAAGCCAGTCTCCCAGCACCTCCCAGGGCGGCCAGCTGGCCACACCTGGGGAAGGGCCACCGGGTGGGCCCGCCGCAGGCCTGTTTCAGATCTCGCCAATCCCCCACCACGCAGCCTTCCCCTCCCGCCTCCTGGCTCCGGCTCTGCCAGGGTTAATTGGCCCACAGCTCTCAGCCCCGCAGGAAAGGCAGAGAAGGGGCCCAGGAGCCTCCCCCACCCCCTCGCCATACCCAGCACAGCTGTCTCCCCACATCCCAGCCGCCCCAGGATTACCAGGCTCCCAGGGGTCCAGAAGGAAGTGATCGCATTCTTGAGTGCCTTATGTCAGGCTCGCTGCTTCCCACTCCCCCCTCCAGCCCCCAGCCCCCAGCCCCCAGCCCCTGCCGTTCTCCAGACCCCGTCCCGCACGTCCCCCGGCCAAGGCAGGCTAGCACAGAGCCCGCCAGGCCTGGACACAAGTCCTGGCCAAGCAAGATTCCCACTTCCCTCCTCTGAGTCTCAGTTTCTTCACCTGAAAAATGGGGATAGTTCCTATTTCAAGGGGGACATTGAAGAGGCATGTCTGAATATAGGAAGTACGGGGCCCATAACAATAGCCTCCGTTACCTCCCACAGCCCTGCCCTCCCGGGGGCTATGTACAAACTTACCTAATCCTCAGGCAGGTCCCATCATCACTACCTCCGTCTTATAGACAAGGACACTGAGGCACAGAGAGGCTGAGGGGACTGCCCAAGGTCACACAGCTAGTCTATGGGATGCAAGCCCAGGCCCTTCTCCCTCCCAAGTGCACAGGCTTAATCACACTAGTGTCTGCTGGATAAGGCTTCGTGTCCTCGGTCCCTATCTCCAAAGCACCCACCTGCTCCCCACGCTGTGATCAACCCAGTGTGAGGAGAGCCTGGTAAGGGGAGGGGTCACAGTACAGCCGCCGCCTCTGCTCCTGGAGCCACTGCTCTGCCTCCCTAGCTGTGTGGCCTTGGGCAAGGCGCCGCCCTCTCTGGTCGTGACTTTCTCTTGAACGTGAGCATCGGAATGGGAGGCGCTGGCGTGGAGGGCCCGGGCCAATGTGCTTTTCTGGGCTCTTGTGCTTACAAACAGCTCAGCTCCCAGCGACCCGGGCAGAGCAGGGAGGGAGGCTGGCGCCTGAGATGAAGCACAGATACATTGTAAACACGCAAACGGGAAGAAGGCATCCCGGGGCAGCTCCTCACAGACTGGCTGAACCCTGCCATGGCACACGCCGGCCTGACACATCCCAGTGCCGTCTGCCGGTCACCGCCTGCTTTCTATGAGGGCCCGCAGGGACTCAGTGTGTCCCTCTGAGAAATGGGAGCCCCAGGCTGGAGACCGGGGTTCCTCCTGTGGCACCCGGCACCTCGTGGCATAAACACATGCTGGTTGTTTAACGGACAGATTGAATTAATGAACTGTAACCCCCTGTCACCATCACCACCATCGACATCACCACTGCACCCGCATCAGAAAGGGTAGCCATGCTGCCATCTTTATCGTTTTGTCACACATGCTGCCGTGGTCATCCGAAGCTATTGCGTAATGACTTTCTTCCACACATTTTTACTCAAAGCCTCCCTGGGCCGAGCACTGTGCTGGGAGCTCCCCATGCACCTCCCTGTACCTCTCCCAACAAGCCCAGCCCCAGGCCGGCCCCTAGGAAGCAGGGTCTCTTCTTGTACCCACTTTACAGATGAGGAGACTGACGGTGACGGGTTTCCTGAATCTCTACAGTGGTGAACAGAGAGAAGAGAGGACCACGGCTTGTCTGACTCCAAAGCCCATCTCCTTAGACACCAGCACCCCAAAACCACAGCAAAATTGCCCTTCTTTTCACCACCCAATAGGTAACATTAGCACCAGTGTTGTCATTCCTGCCGTCACCAGCACCGTGCCCTTCGCTGCCAAGACCCAGTGCCTCTACGCTCACCATCCCCACCTCCGTGTCACCGCCAGCACCGGCATCATGTTTAGCGTCAGCTCGGCCATCGTGGACCAAAGACGAAAGAGTAAGCCTGGCCCCTGGACTTGTCCATCAACAGGACCACACCTTGCTCCCCGCAATCTGGCCACCCCATTGTACAAAGGATGCCCGGAGAGGACCCATCATTCTCCTCATGATGGTGGGGAGGGAATGGCCAAAAGGTCGGGCCTTTGTTTGAATGTCTGCTTTCAATAAGTATTCATTCGATCATTCCTCCATTCCTTCGTTCAACCAGCATTTACTGGACACCACCATCGGGGTGAGCCAACGGGGTGCACAAGTAAACGGAACAGAAACAAGGGCGACTCAGGTGGCGCCAGGAGGGCACGTGTCAAGTAAATCATTACAGGAAACGAGTGGAATGGAATAACCGAACCTGCTCTGGGAAACCCAAGAGGACCTCCTAGAGGAGATAATGGTGAAGCTGAGACCTGAATGCCGAGTGGGAGGGAGCCAGGCGAAAAGGGAGAATACGCTGGGGTTACTGGGAAAGAGTTCTGGTGGCGGACACAGCATGTGCAAAGGCCCTGGGGTAGGAAAGGCACCTCGTCTTAGAGAAACTGAGGGGAGCACGATGTGACTGGTCCAAGATGACACGGGAAGGTGGAGGTGACCAGAAATTGAGCCCTCCCAGCCTAGGGAGAGTGGAAGGAGGGTCGTGGTAGGGAGCAGGGGAAATGCGTGGCACAGAGTAGGCCCTCAGTCCCAGAGGAAAGGGCATGGGCCGCCCAGCGTGGGGCCAGAGGAAGCAGCCTGAGCGCCGATGGGGCTGATGAAATGTTATGGACGGTTCTCAGCGATTACGCAGGGAGAATCGATTGCTCAGGCTGGTGCCTGCCCGGCACAGAGACACGAACACTGAAATGTCAGGCCTGTGATCTGAAAGCATCACCCAGCAGCCGATGAGCGAGTACAGCCCCGCGGTGCAGGCAAAGATGGGGAAATAAAAAGACACCCCAACACCCCCAGATGGGAACAGGGCGCCCAGAGGTGCCGGCGGGGAGCGGGCTCTAGTGTATGCAAAGGGCTCAGCTCCCAGGGACACGGAGGCTGGGCCAAAGCTCCCAGAGTGTCAGCAGATGCGTTTTTTAAACATGCAAACCGGGGGAGGGGAAGGGGTTCCCGGAGACTGCCCTGCGCCCACTCCCCTCACCCTCCACCCCCTGAACGGTAGCAAATGAAGGCCAGGGCCAGGGCTGGAGGAAGGGGAGGGGCTGGGAGTGTGCAGGGAGGGCGGAGGAGGGCCTGCAGGGCCTGTGCCTGCCTCCCAAAAACGTCTGGGCCAGCCGGGGCAGCACCCCAAAACCACGTTTTCTGAGAACCTACCCTGGGCCAGGCATTTCCGCACATCGCACTTGAAAAGCTGGCTTTGCCTTCAGAGTGGGAGTGATTGTGCAGCAGGAGGAACTGGGTCCCAGGGAGGTCACCGGCCCAGAGCAGCTGCTCCGGGAACTGGGTGTCCCACGCCATGGAGCTATGACGACCCTCTGTGCTCTCCATCACAGTCCTCACCCCCGCTGACCCTCTAAGAGCATCGCCATCCTCATTTTACAGACGGGGAAACCGAGGCTCTCAGAGACGGAACTCGGCCAGAGTCGTCCTGCCAATAGGAGACCAGCTGGGATTTGTCGTCTGTGTAGACCCTGGAGCCCTCACTGCCCAGACCCACGGTGGCGAGGAAAACTCTCCAAGCACACAAATGCCCTGCCAGGGAGAGTGTCACACGTGTCTACACACACACACACACACACACACACACACAGAACAGTCGTGCCCCGAGGGGTACAGCGCCGGAGTGCTTCCACACACAGCACCCACTCGTGCCACCCCTCTCGCCTGTGCACGGGCGCACACACACGGACCACAGACTCAGCGTTTGGGCACCCACACTTACCCCCAGGAACACACGCAAACACGTCCTTCCGTTTAGCCCTCCTGCCCTCACACACCCCCAGCCTGAAGAACCCTGCGCCATGTGGGTTACGTGCAGGCTCACATGTGATCAGTGGCAACAGGCTGGGCATGTGGCACCACGCAGACAGAAGCGAACAGCCTGTGTGCGCCTCGGTGTGTCCCGTGTGACCGTGTCTGCACACGTCTGCTCCCTGCTCGGCTGTCTCTCATCTGAGAGCCCTTCCCCAGGGCAAGTGATGGGCCCGAAAGGGTGTGCCCAAGGGTCCAGCCTCAGGCCCCCAGGAGAAGGGACCCCAACTGCCACAGAGCCTGCCAGGCCCTGCGCCTGGAGCCTGGGAGACCCGTGGTCGCTGCTCCTGCTCCAGTCAAGAAAACAGCGCCACCTGCTGTCGGCTTCTGGAACTTCTCGTCAGAGAACACCTGTCTGGCCCTGACTTTTGGGAAGGACCAGGTCATGGCACAATCCTGAGAACAAGCTGGGGCTGCAGGGCCACCCCAATAGCACCGTCTAGAACGAGGCTTGTGGTCAGAACCCTGGAAGGTTCTCACCCAAGTTGGAGACCACTCTCCTTATATGGGTGGGGAAACTGAGGCCCAGGGTCAGTGAGTGAGGAGATCCACAGCTTGCTTCAGGAAGAGGGGACGTGCCAATGTTACAGATGGAGTGTGAGACGGTGGGAGACTCATTTGGGGGCCATGTGGTGGTGCCAGGAGGCCGGCAGCCTGGGTGAAGCGGCGGAGACACGCTGGGCCCTGCCCTGGACAGGAGGGCCCGCTGTACGTGCGGATCATGTTCTCACCCACACGGATGCACACATACTTCACCCTGCAAAAGGGGCGGCAGAGGTGGGCGGGCCAGGCCCGAAGGCACAGGGGACGAGGGATGCGAGGAAGGCCGATGGGGAGGCCCTGGCTGCCTCTGGCACGTGCTCCAGCGCCCCTCGTCCTGGACGCCTGCTGAATGCAGGAGGGGAGCAGCCTCAGAGGAGAGATGACCTGGCCCCCAGTTTACAGATGGGCAGACTGAGGCCCAGGGGGAGGAGTCACCCCTGAGGTCACAGGGACCAATGGCCAGCTGGAATTGGCCCCTGCCATTGGTCCTCTGTCCCAGCCCAGAGCTCCTGCCCTGAACACGGTGGGTCCTTCACTCCCTCGGGTTCAGAATGACCCTCTCCAGGGGCGGGGCCTGTATTCACATTCCTGTGAAAGGGTCTGGCAGGCCTTCCCTTGCCCCCGCCCCCATTTGGGGTTTCCCGCTCCCTCCGATCCCTGGCTTTCCAGAGCTCCAGGGCTCTGACCAGTCTGCTGGATCCCTCCTGCCGTAGGGAAAAGACCTCCTAAAATGATTCACAAAAGACAAAGGTCAGAATCTCTTGAGAGATTAATGACAAAGCTTCAAAACTCACCATTTTGCCACCATCCAAACCAAACCGATGACAAAGCATCTGGATCATGACCCCCACGTGCCCTTGGCCCCTGCGTTAATCCCTGTCATGACAGAGTGGCCTATCGCCTCGCCATCCCCACATTCTCGGCCCCTCTCTGCGAGAGGATTTATTCTCGCCCCATCAACCTCAGGCTGGGTCATGTGACTGGCGGTGGCCAATGAAACGCAAGCACAGGGACAAGTGCCAGCCCAAGGGGAAGCTTTAAGGGTCCTTGTGTGCTTTGGCGTCACTCCTTTCCCTCGGCTGCGAGAGTCCCACGTTTCAGATAAGACCTGCTTCTGCAGCTGGACCCCAGGACGACACCGCTGCCTTGTAGCGTGAGAAAGAAATGTTGGTTTTGGTGAAACACTGAGAGTCAGGGGATGTTTGTCACAAAAGCATAACCCATCAAATGCTGACTAATACAACATGTAGCATTTTCTTTTCTTTTTCTTTCTTTTCTTTTTTTTTTAAATATATTTTATTGATTTTTTATAGAGAGTAAGGGAGAGGGATAGAGAGCTAGAAACATCGATGAGAGAGAAACATCGATCAGCTGCCTCCTGCACACCTCCCACTGGGGATGTGCCCGCAACCACTGTACGTGCCCTTGACCGGAATCGAACCTGGGACCTTTCAGTCCGCAGGCCGACGCTCTATCCACTGAGCCAAACCGGTTTCAGCAACATGTAGCATTTTCACAGCATTTACCGTGGGCCGGCACAGCTCTGAGTACTTCTCAGGTACCATCTCATTTAACCCTCACAACACCCCTCATTAGACGGCTCCTGTTGTCCACCCTGTTTTACAGATGAGGCTAGTAAAGCTCTGACAGGTCAAGTGTCATGTCCAAGGCAGTAACCAGAAATGCTGGGGTCTGATCCAAATCCTTCCGCCTGGAGTGAGGCAGGATTGTGCCTCCCCATTTTACAGATGGGGAAGCTGAGGCTCTGAGAGGAAAAGCCACTTGCCAAAGTCACACAGCTAGAGCCAGTCCCTCCATGTCATGTGACCCACAGCAAGTCATACGGGAAGCAAGACACAAGGTCTCCCCATTTTGAGCCCCCCCTCCCCCCCGCTTTCCACTGTGTCTATCTCTTTGCTGGGGCAGGACCCTTGGCCCGTGGATGTCCCCAGCCACAGCCAGTGTCAGGAGACCACCCCAGAGCTCTTCCTCCTTCTTAACGTTCAAGGTTACGTTTCGGGAGCTGCTGTGCCCTCCCCATCGCAGGGGCCAGAGGCGGGGCGGCATCTGCCCAGGCGCCTCACAGATTTTGACACTTGTTAACATCCTCCCGCTTCCGTGCGCCAGCGTCTGGTTCCCATTAGCACCCCGGGCCCCCCGGTGGTCGGACTCCGGGCTTGGGCTCCGTCCAAAGTGTCAGACGCCACTGGGCTCTTCTAAGGTAACGACTTATCTAACGGGCAACATCGAGTGGTTTGATCTGCCAATTAGGCCCCCCGGAGCTGCTAACTGGAAGCAGATGGGCCTACACATTACTGTATGGAACACCCTGCACGTCCCCGCCCTGCAGGAGGGGAGGCAGTGCCCGCCCTTCTCCCCGGGACCACCCTGGACACGCCCCACCCCACGGCAGCAGGTCCAGAGATGCGAGGTCCAGGGGAGATGCCCGGCCCAGGGCGAATGGGCCTCGTTGTGGAGTGAGCCCAGATGGACCCACCCAGTGCCCCCAGTTCCTGGCATGCGTACAAGCTCCCGGCAGCTCCCTCCATGTGGCGCTACTGGAGAGGACCAGGGCGGCGGCAAAGACAGGTGCTAGGGCAATGGAGGGCCTTTAGCCCCAAAACAGAGATAATCAAGAAGACACTTGCTTTACACCCCCTCCCAGGTCCCCATCGAGCCCAAATCCCAGCCCCCACTGAGCTGGGTGACCCTGGGCAAGTTAACCAGAATCTCTGGGCTTCAGTTTCCTCTCCAGCAGGATAAACTCGTATTGGGTTGCTAGTGTCAGAAACCCCAACTCCAGCTACTTTAACCAACAGTGGACGCTAAAGGACTTGTGAAATGAAAGGTTTCAGAGGCAGGGCTGCCTCCAGGAGGGATTCACCAACTCAACAGCTTCCAAGGACCCCGTCTTTTCCTTCCCCCCACTTTGCCTTCTGCAAGGTCCAGCTTTCCTCCACGCTGACTTGCCTCATGGCCCCACAAGGGCTGCCGCAGCTCCTGGGTCTACAGCCTTGCCTGTTCCTAGGGATAGAATTTTTGTCCCAGCAAAATCCTACTAGTCCCCCTGATTGGACCAACCCAGGTCATGTGCCCACCCCTGAGCCAATCACAGCATCCAGGGGCAGGGCATATGCAGATTAGCTTGGCCTAGGAGCCAGGACACAGTCAGCTCCCCTAGAACCACGTACCACCACCACCATCTCTTGGGAGGACTGGGCTGAGCGTAGGGAGGAGGGGAGGGACGCTGGGAGAAGGGAAGGGATGCTGGGAGGAGGGGAGGGACGCTGGGAGGAGGGAAGGGATGCTGGGAGGAGGGAAGGGATGCTGGGAGGAGGGGAGGGACGCTGGGAGGAGGGGAGGGACGCTGGGAGGAGGGGAGGGACGCTGGGAGGAGGGGAGGGACGCTGGGAGGAGGGAAGGGATGCTGGGAGGAGGGAAGGGATGCTGGGAGGCATCCACACGTGGCCACCACGGTCACTGCCCGTCGGGCAGGTCATTGTGGGGGTAGAGCTACGTGTGTGAAGCACCTGGCGTGTGTGAACTCCTGGACGGCAGTTATTCTCTTGTTGTTGCATAGAAAAGCCATCACAAGAAAGAGGAATGAGATTTAACTTGTGGTGCCAAAGGATAAAACTGGTGGCCAAAATAGAAACCCCGATAGTGGGGTTTTGACTCCAATCTAAGGAGAGTTTTCTAATCACTGGCGCTGTCCTCAGTGAGCCTCCCGTAGCTGGAGGGGAACAAGGAAGGATGGAGACCTCAGCTCAGGGCGCCGCTGGGAGGTGTGCGCAGAGCCTCTGAGGCCCTGGGATTCGAGATCCTCGCTCTGACGGCGGTCCGTGAGCACAACCGGGAAAATGAGGTCATTATTGCTTAAGAAAATTTAAACCCAGGCATCGGAAGCCCGCAAGAAAAGAGAATTAAGAGCTTAAAACTCGCTGATCCTCTGACAATCTGGTCCCGAGGGCGGCGACGGGACACAGGCTCACCCAGGAACAGAAGGAGCAGAGCGGCCCCCGGCGCTCAGGGCCGGGCGGGTCTCAGCTGCGCCTCTGGGCTCCCGGGAGGCAGGTGGAGAGAACAGGGAAGGGTGGGCACCTGGCCAGACCGTCCGTGGGGTCTTCTCCACACAGCCTCCCACCCACCAGGCCAGGCCCGCGCCCAGGACGTGGGAAGAGGACCCACCAAGGAGGAGGCTGGTGACAGAGAGAGGGACGGCCTGCATTCAGGGTGACCCCAGGGAGGGGCAAGCCCGGCCGGTGCACAGTAGCTGGCAGTGCCACCAGGGGAGACAAGGTCCAGGCGCCAGGTCAGGGTCCCCCACGTCTAGCCCAGCTACGCTTCCAAGCTCGGCTCTGACAACCTGGCCACCCTGAGCCACGGGCTCCCCTGGAGCTCCCCTGGCCTCCTTGCACCCCACCTTTGCTCCTGCGGTCCCTGCCCCTCCCCCACACTCTAACTCCCTGCCTTCCAAACGCTTCTCTGTCTCCTCGGCTCACTGCCCGCACCAGCTACCTCCCTGAAATCCGAGGCCCCCAGCACCCCAGTGCCTTGGTGGGGAGACTGAGTGCCCACCATGACTGTGGGTCCCCCACCCACACGTGCATTCCCCATCTGTAGGATAAGGATCCCAACAGGGCCTAACGAATCGAGTTTTGTGAGGAATAAGCGGATATAGTAGCAACCTTTGTAGGGAGAGGGATAAATGTTAGCTATGTCCTCATTGGTTGGAGGCACCAATACTTGTTTTGTGTTTCTGAATATTTCTCAGCATCCGAGGCCGTGGGAGATGGTCGGAGGGGACGGGTGGTGGGGCGAAGGTGACAGGGTCCGACAGTGACCTAGCCGCCTCAGCCATGTTCACAGCGCCATGTGCCAGGCTCTGGAAAGAGGCTCAAAGAAGAGGAAGAGGACTGTCCTTGCCATCATGCAGAAGTGGCCCCCAAAATGGGAAGGCTATTCCCCCAAATCCCAGACGATTCCAGCCACGAGCCCGCCACCCACCACCCTGAAGCGCGACAGAGGACAATCCGGGACAAGGAGGAGACGGTCCTGCCCGCCCAGCGGCTCCGGGTGGAAGAGGACCAGGTAGCACTTGGGGCCGAAGTAGCCCGGGCTTCGGGCGTGGCCCCTGCAGGGTTGGTGCCGGCCAGTCCATAAACCACCCCCGGGAGCGCTGAGGCCACAATGGCCCGCGGTATCGCATTCCTCAGGGCACCCGTGCTTCTGCCTGAGTCGGGGGGTGAGCTTCCAGCAGCTGCTCTCCCCCTGAGAGCGGGGTGCACCTGAGCCGGACACTTCACCTCTTTGGGCAGCAGTTCGGCGGCCTCAGCACTCAAATCCTGGCTTCCTGATGAGCTGTGAGAAGCCAGGTCTGAGCCCAGACAAGGAAGTCAGGGCCCCGCCTGCCGCTGGAGCCCACCATTGGAGGGGTCAGCCAGGGCGCGGCCACGCCCAGCAGGGCAGCGTCTCCAAGTTCTGCAGTGCCCTGGCTCACGCTGGCTCTGGGGCACACGGGGGGGGGGGTGGGGCGGCGGGGGGCAAATACCCTGAGGACAACACCCAGAATTTGCTGGGGTGGGTTAGGACCATGGACCAGAGCATGTGCCACGGCCATTTGGATGTAAAAAGGAAAAAACAAATGTATTTGGTCCCTGATGGTTCCAGGTCACGTGGATGTGCAATGGTTGGCCTTGACCGAGTGGCTGCTCTGTGCACCTTACACACATTATCTCTGGGGAAGAGCTATTGCTCCCATCTTAGGGATGGGAGGTCCCTCTCATTCCACACGTTCTTTCTCAGGGACTCCTGGAAACAAGAAGGCAACGCACTCGTTTCACCCACGTGAGGTTTATTCTCGAGCATTTAGGAAGTGCCCACTGTGCCAGCCATTATTCAGACATAACACAGAAGCCTGGGTCCAAGCTCTGGGGGAACCTGGGAGATGAGACACAGACACGTGGGGAGCTAGAGCATGATGCCCGGGCAACATTACATGAGCTCACATCCTCTCACATCCTCCCACACCAACCCCATCCCCGCCATGAGCACAAGGCGAAGGGAATGAGCTGGAATTTGCAGATGCACGCTGTGACCACCAGATGGCGCTGTAGGCTGCTAAATCAGACTGGTCCTAGGAGACCAGCCGTAGGTCACCTTGGGTCATTTTTCTAGGGGTTGGCAGTGCCTGGCAAGCTAAACAGCTTGAGGGAAAGGAACCGAGTGTGAGTATTTCCAGGCGCCCATGACTAGGTGGGTAAAAACCAGGATGCAGAGAACCTGGAGGGGACGCCAATCAGAGACCAGGACGAGGTGGTCACAGAGAGGGATCGCATACGCAAGCAAGCCCCCGACCTGCACCTCCCAGCGCCCAGGCCCTCCGGCCCAGCCCCGTGGGCGGCGCTAGTCCCTGCCCATGGTGTAGCCCTGGATGGCGCTGCTGAAGTAGGCCGGCGTGTTGCGCTCCGGGTGGAAGAGGATCAGGTAGCACTTGGGGCCGAAGTAGCCCAGGCTGATGCCCAGGAGGTTGAGCACCGTGACCAAGAGGTCCAGGAAGGTGACCAGCACCCCCTCGTAGACAGACATGAAGGTGCAGAGGCAGATGGAGGAGGTGAAGTAGAAGGTCATGCAGAAGGTGATGAACTTGGCCTCGTTGTAGTTGGTGGGCAGCTCCTTGCCCATGTAGGCGAAGCTGAAGCCGGCCACGGAGAGCAGCAGGTCCAGGCTGGTGTTGACCAGCAGCCCCTTGCGGTAGTTGGGGTTGCAGGAGAGGATCATGATCTTGGGGTCCCCGGGGTCGGCGCGGGCGGTGGGGCCGGTGGGAGTGAACAGCTGACTGGCTGTCACAATGGCCACCTTGAGCGCCGTGATGACCGCCACAAAGACGTAGGGCCCGTGGCAGCGCACCCAGTAGCCGTAGGCGCGCGGGAGGCGGCGGGCCATCTTGAAGACGCAGACGATCTGGAAGGAGCGCACGGCGATGCAGGAGATGCAGACGGTGAAGCAGAGGGTGAAGAAGGTCTGGCGGCAGAGGCACGAGGAGACCGTGGGCGGCCCCAGGTACGTGGGGACCATCAGGTACGCCACCAGCAGCGATGCCAGGATCAGGAAGCACATGGGGCCCCCGGCTGAACGGACCATGGGCGTCTGGAGGTGCCTCCAGAATACGGCCAGGATGGCCAGGGTGCCGAGGAAGCCCAGGCCCGCCAGCAGGACCACACAGGTGGTGGGTGCGTTGTGCCACTGGAGGAAGGTCGGTCGCCGCTTGAAGCAGGAGGTGTCTCTCCTGTGGGACCACTCGTTGCTTGGGCAGGGTTGGCAGTCAAACTCATCTACAAGAGCCCCCAGCGATTCCCGTCAGCCGAGCCCACCCTCCCAGTACCCACATCCTCTGGGCCTGCACGGGGCCAGGCTCCAGGGATGGAGAGAGGGAGCGAAGGGCGACCCCTGCGGTCATAGCCAACACTCACTGAGTCCCTTCTATTCACTGGCTCATCAAATGCTCACAGCAAACCCATTTCACAGATAAAGGAAACTGAGGCTCAGCCAGGGAAGCTCGCAAAGCTTTACAGAGGCAGGATCTGGGCCGCAGTGTCCTTGACTCAGAGCCACACAACTATAATTCCTTCCTTCCAAGACCTCCCTCGCTGGTGGGGGAGATATTCCACTATTCATTCAGAATTCATTCAGCAAATATGTTTTTGAGCACCACCCACTGTGATAGGCCCCCGAGACCACAGAGATGGCTAAGCCCCGCCCCCTGCCGGCAGGATCTCCACAAATTGGGAGAAAGGCCAATGAAATCACTGGACACCCTTTTGTTGGGCAGCTCCTCTACCCTGCGCTCCACACAATAAGTACTCTGATTGGCAGACAGGTGCACCCATTTAATTTACTCATCAGTGAAGTCATGAAAAAAATACTTTGAGCCCCAGCTCCGAATTGTGCTAAACCCTAACATGGACAGAAAGGGGACATTGTCCCCCCCACCTTCCTGGAGTTTATGATCTATAGGGAGAGATGTTAGTTCATTCTTCTAATCAAGAAAATCATCCAGGACCTATTCACTGAGCAGCCACTGTACGCTCTGAACTACACTGGGCACTTAGGAGGCCAGAGATAGATCATATACAGGCCGTCCTTGGGTTACGTCGGACTCCACGTATGTCGTTTCGTGTTTACGTCGCCATCTCCCATTTACAGTATTTATATATAAAAAAAAAGTTCCGTCATTTCGACGTATGTACATATGTGCTTTTTTTATTATTTATTTACCACAAGTAAAGGTCAGGAATCGTTATCTTTCTTTTAAACTTTTTTTTAGTGTTTCACTTCATTACTGCTGTGTGTGTGCTCCATGTGAGTGACGTAGGTGCTTATGTAGGTGGGTTCTGACTTACAGCGAAAATCGCGTTACGTCGCGCCGTAGGAATGGATCTCCGACGTAACCCGAGGACCTACTGTACTGTCCCTGTCTTCCAGAAATGTCTCTTCTATTGGCAGAGCCATCCATCCATCCTTCCATCCATCCATCCTTCCATCCATCCATCCTTCCATCCATCCTTCCATCCATCCATCCATCCATCCATCCATCCATCCATCCTTCCTTCCTTCCATCCATCCATCCTTCCATCCATCCATCCATCCATCCATCCATCCATCCTTCCTTCCTTCCTTCCATCCATCCATCCATCCTTCCATCCATCCATCCATCCATCCATCCATCCATCCATCCATCCATCCATCCATCCATCCATCCATCCATCCCCCGGTGGACACTCCCTGGCCTGACACCCTGGGCCGTGGACTATGTGTGTGTGGATCCAGATCGGTTTCAGCCCCACCTGGTTGGGTGCTGCTCCTTCCCCCTAAGCCACCTGTGCTGAAGATTTTTCTGTTCACCAGGTATCGGGGAGATACAGGTGGAATCAAATATGGTCCCTGGCATTTGAACACTTACATTGCCTCTGTAAGCCGTACCTTCAGTTTTATTGAGGAAGGTGCCAGGGAGGCAGTCAAGACACTCAAAGCAGCAGGGGTGGATGCCCACAGACTTCTTCTTTTGCCCAGGTTGGCAGTCCTTGGAACACGTGGACACGGGGACCTGGAGGGAGGAGGGCACGAGACACTAAGCCCTCTTTCCCCTCGCTCTGAGGAACTCCCCACTCTCCCCCACTCACAGGATGCTCAGGGGAGGGAAGCCTGGCCCCTGTCTGGAGGGAGGGGAGGGGGTGCTGGGATCGCCATTAGAACTGGACCTTTGTAGGGACCCTTGGCTGCCCAAGACCTTACTGCACCCACCCAACAGTAGAGACAGACGCTAGGAGGCTGCTGAGAGGACAGGATGTGGCTCTGGGGCTGCTGGCAGCCATCTTGTCTCCTGGGCAGAGAACACGCCCAGGAGAAACCTGAGAGGTGGAGAGAGTGAGACCCTGGATCCACCCGTGCCCGAAGCCTCACTTCTACCCCTAGAGGTTTCAGTGCTGCGAGGCAGTAAATTAACGTTCTGTTACATCACTTTTGGTCACTGACAACAAAGAGTCTGAAAACCCTGCCTGCAGGGAGGGGCAGGTGAACAGGAACAGGCATGCAGTGACCAAGTCTATTGTTTTTACTGCTGTATTTCTAGAACCTAGAAGAATACCCGGCACAGAGGAGGCCTCTAACGATTGCTTTATTAAGTGAATGAATTACAAGTAGGGGAAACAATGAAAGCAGTGGGATAGAGGAGGGGAGTGGATGACCCGTGTGGGAAGAAGGCATTTCTGGGCCTGGCTGGGATCGAGATGCACAGGCAGAGGGTGGAGAGGGTGGAAAGCCTCGGAGGGCTCGTCCCTGGCACACTAACCATGGAGGGGAGGTGGGAGGCAGCCATGGTTCTTGAGTATGGACAGGGCTGGATTAGATTCGGGTTGCATAAAAATCATTCTGATGATCGATGTTCTGAGAGTGCACAGAAGAAGGGCCAAGGGCCCAGATGGGGGCGGGGGGGAGGGCACAGCAGAACCACTCAACCCCGGGCCCCTCAGAGGTCCCCTGTCTTCTGTTCCCCCTGCACCCTCACCCCCCCCCCATAGTCCCTCTAACCTCTGACATCACAGTGACAGCCAATAGTAAATAAAGCCTAACTCATACCCAGACAAACATGGAATCTCCTGCTAAAGATTTCTTTACCTCAGTTCTTTTTAACCAACGCGTCATGCCTGGCCTTCAACAAAAACATGGCAAGGCATGCTAAAAGACAAAAACAAATCGCGGTCTGAAACAAGCATCGGGATGAGACTCAGAGATGTCCAAGATTTGGGAATTATCAGACCAGGAATGTGAAATAACTATGATGAATAGGCTAAGACTCCGATTGAAAAAGTGAGCAACACACAAGGACAGATGGGTAATGGAAGCAGAGAAGTGGAAACTTAAGAAAGAATCAAAAAGCAATGCTAGGAATTTAAAAAACAACCCTGGTAACAGAAGTGAACAATGCCTCTGATGAGCTCACCAAGGAAAGAATCAGTGATCTTGAAGATATTTCAGTAAAAACCTCCCCAACTGAAAAGTAAAGAGAAAAAAAGAGTGTGTGTGTGGTGGGGGGAGAACAGAATATCCAAGAACTATGAACTATTGCAAAAGGTACAACATACATATAATGGGAATACCCAAAGGAGAAGAAAGACAGCAAGGAACAGAGGAAATATTTGAAGGAATATTGGCTGAGAATTCTCTAAAATTAATGACAGATCCAGGAAGCTGAGAACATTCAGCAGGATAAGTACCCAAAATATCTGCACTTAGGTATATCGTATTCAAAGCACACAAAACAAACAAACAAAACAAAAAAAAACACAGATAAAAATCTCAAAACACAAAAAGTCAGAGGGTGAGAAAATACCAAAAAGAAGGACATTTTATAATGATAATAGGGTCAATCTATTAAGAACATATAATAGCCCTGGACAGTTTGACTCAGTGGATAGAGTGTCGGCCTGCAGACTGAAGGGTCCCAGGTTCAATTCTGGCCAAGGGCACATGCTCAGGTTGCAGGCTCAATCCCCAGTAGGGGGTGTGCAGGAGGCAGCCAATCAGTGATTCTCTCTCATCATTGATGTTTCTATCTCTCTCTCCCTCTCCCTTCCTCTCTGAAATAAATTAAAAAAATATATATTTTTAAAAGATATAATAATTATAAACATATCCTATCTAATAAAGAGGGAATATGCTAATTGACCCTCACACCATTGCAAAGATGGTGGTGCCATAGCCAATGAGGGAATATACTAATTGACTGCCCCGCCCTCAAAGATGGCGGCGCCCACAGCCAATAAGGAGGGAATATGCTAATTGACTGCCATGCCCTCAAATATGGCAGCGCCCACAGTCACAAGATGGCGGCGCCCAGTCCCCTCAGCCCCCCAGCCGCCCAGGGCCGGCCTGAGGCACAGGCAAGCCTTAGATGGCGGCTGCCCAGCCGCCCAGGGCCGCCCAAGGCTCAGGTAACCAGGGCCAGCTGAGGCTTGTGCTGCCGGCAGTGGCAGCAGCAGAGGTGTGATAGGGGTGTCACCTTCCCCTGATTGCCAGGTCGCCTCCTGCCCCTGAGGGCTCCCAGACTGAGTGGGGCCAGGTCAGGCTGGGGGACCCCCCCTCCAGTGCATGAATTTTCATGCACCAGGCCTCTAGTATACATCTAATAAGAGAGCCCCAAAATACATGATACAAAACCATCAGAATCAAAGGAGGAAATAGATGATTTAAATATCATAATCCACAATAGTACTTAAAGACTGCAATACCCCCTCTTGATGGCGGGTAGAACAATCAAACAGAAAATAAGTAAGGAAATAGAGGACTTGAACAACACAATGACCTAAGTAGATCTAACAGACATATACAGGACACTCTGCTCAACAACAGAATACACATCCTTCTCAAGTTCATATGGGTCATTTTCCAGAGCAGACCAGGCATTTGACCACAAATTAAGTCTTGACAGGTTTTTTAAAGATAGCACACAAGTTATAAATGAAGTTAGAAGTGCAACACAGAAGGAAGACTGGAAAATTCACACATTTTTAGATGTTAAACAATGCTCTTAAACAACCTGTGGATCAAATGAGATAATCGTAGGGGAAATTAGAAAATACTTAGAGATAAATGGAACTGAAAACACAGCAAAGCAAGACCAAGGGGAAATTCATAGCTACAAATGCTTATGTTCACCAACCAGAACATCGTCCAGATATACCACATCTTTATCCAGCCATCTATTGATGGGCAGTTAGGTTGCTCCCATAGCTCAGCTATCCTATATAATAAAGGCCTAATATGCAAATAGACCAAACGGTGGAACAACCAGTGGAAAGACTGGTCGCTGATGTGCACTATGATGGGGACAGACGCTCAATGCAGGAGCTGCCCCCAGCCCGCAGGCCCCAGGCTAGCCAAGGTGTGTGCCAGCGGCCCTCCCTCCCCCCCCCCCCACAATTGCCCTGCCAGTCGCCCCACAGAGGGAGGCAATTGGCGGTGGCAGCGGGGGGTGGGGCCGGCAAGCGGGTGGCACCAGGCTGGCCAAGGCAGATGCCAGTGGGGGCCCCTCAATTGCCCCACCAGTCACCCCACAGATCGGCTCTGATCACCAGCCAGGCCTAGGACCCTACCCATGCACAAATTTCATGCACCGGGCCTCTAGTTGTAAATAATGCTGCAAGGAGCATAGGGGTGCATGTATCTTTCTGAATGAGTGTTTTGGATTTCTTCGGATAAATACCTGTAAGTGGAATTGCCAGGTCATAAGGTAGTTCTGTCTTTAATTTTTTGAGGACCCTCCATACTGCTTTCCAAGGTGGCTGCACCAATTTGCAATCCTACCAGGAGGGCACCAGGGTCCCCTTTCCTCCACATCCTTACCAACACTTGTTGTTCCTTGATTTATTGGTGTAACTAGCTTAGATTAAGTCATACTGGAGCAGGGTGGGCCCTCCTCTAAGCTGATGAATGTCCTTACAAAAGGGAGAGGCATGGAGACAGACACTCCCACAGGGAGAGCACAGGTGAAGAAGGCAGAGGTCAGGGTGATGCTGCCGGAGCCACGGAAAGCCACCAGGAGCCAGGAGAGAGGCATGAAATCGATTCTGCCTCCCAGCCCTCAGAAGGAACTAACCCTACCAACACCTTGATCTTGGACTTCCAGCCTCCAGGACTGCGAGACAATACATTTCTGTTCTCTTAATTATTTTTTAATCCTCACCCAAAGATACGTTTTTATTGATTTGAGAGTGAGAGAGAAACATCAATCAGTTGATTCCTGTACATGCCTCCACCGGGGATGGAACCCACAACCTGAGTATGTGCCCTGATCAGGAATCGAACACCCAACCTTTTGGTGAATGGGATGATGCTCCAACCAACTGAGCCACCTGGCCAGGGCTACATTTCTGTCCTTTAAGCCCCCCCCACCCGCCCCCAGCCAGTCTGTGGTAGTGTGTTACGGCAGGATTAGCAAAGACACCAAACCAATTTACTCCATGAAAATCCCCAAGGAGCTTGGAACCAGCAGCTCTGGAACTGGGGATAGAGTGTGAGGCAGGAGGGGCGTAATGGGGTTTTCCAGTAGCTTTGAGGTCCTTTGATCCCCTCCGCCACAAGGCTGGGTTTCCACCCCTCCCCACACCAGCAGAATTCTGACAGCATATTATCTGAGGAGGATTAAAAATGAAGCTTTAGGTTGACAGCTGTCGGACACATTTAAAGGCATAGCCACTGTACCAAACCCTGAGTACTAATTGACAGGATGTAGCCTGAATGCTGTATAGAGGGAACCTCCACCACAGACATGCTGTGTGGCCTTAGGCAGGTCATGCAACCTCTCTGTGCCTTGGGTTTCCTAATAAGATAGGAGAATGGTTGCACCTATTGCCTAGGTTTGACATGAGAATTGAAGTCCTTGGCACACACGTGAATATTTACTTTGCAGAGGTCCTGATCCCCAGGGTCCCAAGGAGCCCGAAAGCCCTGAACGTCCAGCTCTCAATCACTGGTGTAAGGACAGGACCCCAGACAGGACACCCACAAATAGAGATCCCACGAGCTACGGGACATGAATCTCGGGTGTCCTCCTTGATAAAAAAGGGCCCTGGCCATTCCAGCCTAGTCCCTGCCCAGGCCCCTGAGAGCTGACCGTGCCGTCGGGGGTGTGCCAGGAGACTCCGCGGACGTCCTTCAGCTGCCGCTGCGCGGGGTAGTAGGAGGCGATGGTCTGGAACGGGTTCTGGCTCACGTTCCATTGCCACTGAATGACCTCCAGGGGCATGGGCAGGTCCCCGGACTCGTCGAAGAAGATATGGTGGCCCAGGAGGGTGAAGTTGACCTTCCTGATCTCCTGGAGCAGCTAGAGGGGCCAGACAGCAGGGAAGTGGAGCTGGCATCAGAGGTTGGGCGGGACCTGGGAGCAATCCCATCCCACTCGCCTTGATCTTCACATCTGTGAAATGGGGCGTTTGGGAGGCAGTGGCTGAGAGCTCTGGCTCTGGACTCGAATACCTCTGGGTTTAGGCCACTTGCTATGAGCCTTGGACCTGTCACTTAACCTCTCTGAACCCCAGTTTTTTCTACAAAATGAGAGCAACAGAAACCCTATCTTCTGAGCTGTGAAGCAATAAATAAGGTAATCTCTGTTGGGGGCTTAGAACAGTGCCTGAAAATAATAAGTTTTCACCTCCTATTGAGGATTTGATAAAATCCCTTTTCTCTGAAAGTCCCCTTGGCCATCCCTCTGGAACCTAGTACCTGGGGACCAGAGTCTACGCCCGCTCTCACCTGTAAGAGCTGCTGGAATCTCCCCTGCCCTCGAGGTCCTGGCAGTCTCCCCCCTCCATCCCATCTCTCTCAGGATGCAGACAAGGGGACAAACTTGGGACTGGGAATTCTTGGGCCTGAATTCCATCCTGGCTCTGTCCTCAATTTGCTGTGAGACTTTGAGCAAGTCATTGAACCTCTCTGGTCTGATGCTGAAAGGGCTTCCAACTTAATCTGGCTTCTAGATTTTTTTCCTCCATAAATAGGAGAGGCTATTGGGGTACATGTTGGGGGCCCAGAGCTCACTCACCTTGGGGACTGACAGGCAGGCAGGTAGACAAGGGAGTTGGTCCCTATCCTTCTCCCCAAAGAGGCTTTCAGGCTCAGGCTGCTGCCCATCCCCTACTTAAATCCTGTCCCCGCCCTCCACCCCCACCCCGAATAACTGCCATCCTGACTTCCTGCTGCACTCAGCAGGGACAGATCTTATTAGCTGCCCTCGTCCCCTCCTAGGATGAAGATCTGATCCTCTCACAGTGCTCAGCCAGGGCCTGGCGCATAGTGGGTGCTCAGCAAATGGGACTGGACAGCCTGGTTGCTATAATTGATGCTCTTTGGTCTCCACTATTAGGGGAGGAAAGAAGTCGACTGGTCCTTCATCACAGCTACTGCCAGCCGTGGCTGGGAGAACGCCTGGAAGGAGAAGTGGGAAAACCACAGGGGAATGGGCCAGACCTGGGTTCAAAGCCACGGGTTGCCGTTTACCACTAAGCAATCATGGGCAAATCACGTACCCTCCCCATCCCTCTGTTTCCCTGCTTGTAGGTTATCAACCTCATAGGATGGCCGCGAGGTAAGGTGGGTGTATACTGGGTACTCAAAACACAGTAAAGCACCCATGATAATTTGTATGTTATTAATGCAGCAGGGCACATAGTAAAATAGTGTTTTACCAGCTGGCACCAGAATTCCTTTTCAAGAATAACTGCATTACACACACACACACACACACACACACACACACACACACTTAGGGCTGCAAGGTTAGACTGTCAGGTTATGGGGTAGAGAGGCACAAATAAATAGAATAGAGGGGGGATTTTTAAAGAACTAACTAAATTGTTCAGTTATTGAAGTGGCCGGGTATTTGGTGAGGGGTGGGTATCTAGAAAGTGAGGAAGGGGAAAATAAAGAGGGGCCAGAGACAAGGGTTGGGGGATTGGCTGAGCCCCAAACCGTGAAAACCCCAGGGAATGGGCTCAGCACAGCAGGTCAGGTAGCAAAGGAGAAAGTGCACATCTCCGCTGAGAAACCCTCCTGCGCATCCTCAGTAAAGCCTCCTCCGCCGGGGGCGTGGTGGTGGAGGTGTGTGTGAGTCAGAAAACACAGACTTATTAAACTCTGAATCAAGGTGACGCAGACCTGGGCAGTGATCCCTAAGCCCGAAGCCGGGCCTGGAGAGCTGATGGGAGCCCACAAGCCCATTCCCCAGTCCCCCGACCCTGGAGCAACCACAGGGGGCCCTCCACTCCTTGCAGGTTTGCTCCTACAGAATTTTACCTGAACCTCCAGACAGACTGACCGTCGTGGATGGTGAGGAATAACTTAAGGAAGAGGGACATTTGTTTTGGCACCACGTCCCATGGCCTCTCCACCCATTGGCCCAGAACCCACTAGGGATGGAGAGACAAGCGCTGGAAGGGGCGGGGCTTCCCTGCGCTCTCCATGGCAACCAGAGACTCTGCGCCTGCTCCGTGGCCCTGGCTTGCCTCACCCGCCAGGGATAGACCGTCTCCTTGGAGCAGTGGGTCTGGCTGCAGCCCAGGAGGCTGTGCAGCGCGTGGGCCACGGCATAGACGGC
This sequence comes from Eptesicus fuscus, assembly GCF_027574615.1. NCBI lineage: Eukaryota > Metazoa > Chordata > Mammalia > Chiroptera > Vespertilionidae > Eptesicus > Eptesicus fuscus. Next base: position 10,641,504 of record NC_072481.1, read on the forward strand.
AGAGTACACGCTGTAGGACACGCGCTCGCCGGAAAGCGTGAGGATGGTGCTGAAGGACTCGAGGGTGTCCAGGCAGGTGTCGCACTCCTGGTTGCAGGTGGCCCTCCGACTGGTCCTGTTGGACGCCGGCCTCCTGGCCTGAGCCCGGCGCACACGAAACTCGCTGAAGCCCGGGATGGACACGCTCTGGGTGGTGATGCCCAGGAAGGTGCCCGTGCGGCTCAGCTCGGCGAGGTTGTGCAGGGCCAGGTCGATGGCCCAGGACTCCGAGGCGAGCCACACGACGCCGGTGAGGTTCTGGCGCAGCACCTCGTGGAAGAAGTTGTGCAGCGCCAGGTCCGGCGAGAACACGACCACCACGCGCGCCGAGCTGTGCCGCAGCTTGTCCACCACGGCCTCCAGGCGCCTGCGCTCCTGCGGCGTCACCACCTGGCTGGGCTGCGGCGTGGGCAGCGCCTCGTGCAGGGCGATGCAGATGTCGTGGCGGGCCAGGCGCTCGCGGAGCAGCTGGCTGTTCCGGCGGCCGTAGTCGTCGCCGCTCACGAGCACCACGATCCAGTTCCAGCGGAAGTGGAGCATCAGTTGCACCAGGGCCTCGATGTGGTGGTCGGCGCTGGGCACCGTGCGCAGCACCGCCGGGAAGCGCTGCTTATCGCGCAGGTCGTCGTCGATGGCGCTGTAGGTGACCTGCCCGAGGGGAGGGGGCCGTTTCAAACTGCAGTCCGCCTCCACCCACTTCCGCCCGTCCGTGACATGCCCCATCTCCCTTACCCTGTTGGTCTTTTCCTTTTATCCACCGCCCTTCTCAATCTCTAACATCCTAAACCACTTATTTATTTACGTTTTCTGTCTGTCTCTCCCCGCTAGAAAATGAGCTCTAAGTTCCCACCTGTATCCGCGGAGCCTACAGCAGTACCTGGCATAGTGGGTGCTCAGTAAATATTTGTTAAATGAATGAAAGAATGAGCTCAGTACCGGAGTAGATGTTTCACATAAGAATATGAACATTCGCCCTAACTGGTTTGGCTCAGTGGATAGAGCGTCGGCCTGTGAACTGAAAGGTCCCAGGTTCGATTCCGGTCAAGGGCACGTGCCTGGGTTGTGGGCTCGATCCCCAGTGGGGGACTTGCAGGAGGCAGCCAATCCATGATTCTCTCTCATCATGGATGTTTCTATCTCTCTCTCCCTCTCCCTTCCTCTCTGAAAGCAATAAAAATATATTTTAAAAAAAGAATACGAACATTTACTGAGCACCTACTATGTGGCAGACCCTGTGCTAGAGGCTTTACATAATAAAAACAACAGCAAAGGCCCTAGCAGGGTAGCTCGGTTAGAGTGTTGATCTGATACACCAAGGTTGCGGGTTTGATCTAGGGTCAGGGCACATACAAGAAACAACCAATGAATGTGGAACAAATCCATGTTTCTCTCTCTCTCCCCCTTCCTCTCTCTATCTAAAACAGCAAAAATTACAGAATTTGTAACTACCTACTGTGTGCCAAGTCCAGGGCTAGCTACTGTTTAATGAATAGATATTTTATGCCAGTTCTGGACTAGGCACTGTCCATCCTGGTGATGATAACGGTGATAATAATAGTAATACCAACAGCACTTTCTTGAGGACCTGCTATGCGGCAGGCTCTGTGCTAGGCCACTAACTACGCAGGATGATATTGAGCATTTTCTGAGTTTCCATTCTTGTGCAAGATGCTCTACATCAGCAGTCGCCAACCGTTCGGACCTCGCAGACCACCCGTGGTCCGCGGACCGCCAGCTGGCGACCGCTGCTCTACATAACAGGAACATTATTGACCCCCTACTGTGTGCTAAAAACTCTTACAAAGGTTAAATGCTTTAATCTTCAGACGGTCCTGAGATAGAACGCTTACCATCTCACTTTGCAGCTGGGGAAACTGAGGCTCAGAAGGCTTAAGAGACTGGCTCAATGGGCACGACTCAGAGCCGAGACACACACCCAGGTGTCTGCCCCCAAAACCTGAGCTCTCAACCGGGAGGCCAGGCTGCTCGCCTAGGATCGGGGTTGATGTCCTGCTTCCGCTCCACTCACCCACGTTCACCCTGTGACGGGTGTGGGGAAGTGAGCCCTCTGGACAGCCACCCCGCTGTCCCCCGCCAGCCCCTCTCCCAGGGCCCAGGGATCTCACCTGTGGGAGGAGGAAGAGGGAGAGGAAGTGGGCCACAGTCATGGTAGACTCAGAGTTTTCAGGGCCGATGACGGCCACGACGCGGGGCACGTAGCGGCTGTAGTCCTCCTGGAGGGGCAGGAGATGGTCCTCCTGCGCCAGGAAGTAGAGCACGGGCTGGATGTTGTTGGAGACGTAGCAGACGTCCACCATCTCGTAGCCCAGCCGCACGCCGGGCAGCAGGCTGCTGTGGTTGTTGATCTCCTCCACCGCAAAGTGCATGGCCTGCATGAGCTTGTAGCCCAGCGCCTTCACTTCGTACCTGGAGGGCCGCAGTGGGGTGGGAGGCAGGTCCAGAATGAGAGGGGCGGGCAGGGGAGCCAGGCTGCTGGTCCTACACGCCGAAGGAGAGCCAAGCAGGCCTTGCCCAAGAAAGAGACACTCCAGAAGGTTCCGGCATTTTTACCACCTCATTGTCTCTGTGCCGCATCTCTAGGATCATCATCCCTATGACCACCTCTGACACTAGATCTCTGTAGCCACCGTCAATCACTGCCATTGCCACCCCTACCACCATCGCTCTGGACTCTGTCACCACTCTACCAATGTCCGCCAGTGTGGCCACCATTACCCACTATAACCTCCATCATCACTATCACCACTGTCACCATCATCACCTACTATTCCTGTTACCAATATCATTCCCACTGCCACCACATGTCTGTGATCACCATTCCTAATACTATCATCACCACCACCACCATCCTCACCACCACCACCACCATCACCACCATCAATATGCCACCATCATCATCATCACCACCATCATCATCAGCATCATCACTATCACCATCACCACTATCATCTCTACCACCATCCTCACCACCACCATTATCACCATCCTCACCACCACCATCACGACCACCACCACCATCATCATCACCACCACCACCATCATCACCACCAACAACACCATTAGCATCATCATTATCACCATCACCACTATCATCACTACCACTATCACCATCATCATCACCACCACCACCATCATCACCACCAACAACACCATTAGCATCATCATTATCACCATCACCACTATCATCACTACCACTATCACCACCATCATCACCACCATCACCAACTACAACAGCATCATCACTATCACCACTATCGTCCCTACCACCGATCACCATCACCACCACCATCATCACCATACTCTTCACCATTTTCATTACACCAGCATTACTGCCATCACCATTGTAAACATCACCATCATCACTTTCATGACTGCCATCACTTCACTGACTCGCTACCATTAGCACAGGTGTCAGAACATCTAATGTCATGCTTCGTACCGTCCCTGTGCCATCACCCTCACCCTTCTCAAGCCAGCATCTAATCTTCCCCAACATCACAGAAGTCGGTGCTCAGTCATCTTTTGCACTCTCCTTCCTCTCTCCCTCTCTCCCAGAATGCCTTTACCCTCTCTGCACAAGATCACCATTTTACAATCCCAGGCTGGCTCCAGAAGATGGCCCACCCAATCTCTGAGGGATGCTACCACCCCCAGGGGCTCACAGGGAGGGCAGAGAAAATCCCCTCTAGTCCTGGTAGTGCCCCTGCCCACCTCCCCACAGCCCTGGGAACAGACAAACTGTCCCCTCCAGTCTGAGAAGCTGCTGTAGAAGAACCACATTCTGCCTCCAAAGTTAGGACACCTGGTGTCTCAACTGGGCCTCAGCGTGGACTCACCGGGAGTCCCCTAATTGCCAGAGGGGATGGGGTGGTTTTGGTGGTCTCTGAGACATGGCCTTATGCTCTCAAACATCCTATAACTCCTTATAGTAAGAGACATGGCATTGGGACAACCCAGGTCTCAGTGTTTCAGAACACAATGGCCAAAATTTCAGAACCATGGACTGTGTGGGGCCTCCCTGGGGGCCAGCGAGGTGGATCCAGGATGGGGATTTGGCAATGAATGAGAAGGAGCTTTCTGAGCCCCCAAACTCAGCCTGGCCTCCCAAGGACCACAGGACCAGCCCCGGCTCCCACCCACCCTCACCACCATGTCCAGCGTCCCACCAGGAGACTCACTCCTTGCACTTGGGCACCTGCAGGAAGTTGAGGTGGACGATGCCCTTCACGTTGGCATGGAGGGTGAAGAGGCCACCCAAGAGGTAATCCCCCGCCAGGCTGAAGTCTGAGTTCTCAGCCGGCGCAGCCAGGGCCTGGAGCAGAAAGAACAGGGAGCAGACCACCCCGGCCTGAGGTCCCATGGCTGGGAAGTGGGGTCCCCAGATGTCGCTCCACCTCACCAGAGAGCTGGCCGCTTGACTCCAAGGGATTTGCACAGACATTTACATAGTGACGGTCCTGCCGCTGTCGGGGTGGGGAAAGCACTGGGGACAGGTGGAGAGGTCAGAGGGCTCGGGGAGCGGGGGGAGGCCGGAATACGGAGGACCCCTCTTAGGGACCTCGGGGCCTGGGGGGTCGGAAAGGACCCTCTTTGGAGGTAGAGGGAGCATGTCCTGCCAACTGGGCCCTGGCCTTCTGCCTCGTGGCTGAGGACAGGTGGCATCCCCTGATGTTCAAACATCTGGCAGTGAAGGACACAGGAGATCGGCCAGCACACAGAGTAGGTTGGCAGATGGAGCCCTCCCTCAGAGCCTGACCAAGGGGGCCTGGCCTGTGGTGATTAAATGGCATCTGGCCTAGAGCAGGTGTCCCCAAAGCCGTAGCCATTGTCAGTAAGAACCAGGCGCCGTGCTGAGTGCTTGTCATTCTCCATCTCTCTCTCTCTTTCTCAAATTGATTTCAGAGAGGAAGGGAGAGGGAGAGGGAGATAGAAACATCAATGATGAGAGAGAATCATTGAACAGCTGCCTCTTGCACGCCCCACAGTGGGGATCGAGCCTGTAACCAGGGCATGTACCCTGACCGGGAATCCATCGAACCGTGACCTTCCAGTTCACAGGTCAATGCTAAACCATTGAGCCACACCGGCCGGGCAGTCTCCATCTCTCTTAATGCTCACGAAAACTGAAGTGTTACTAACCCTGGTTCACAGATGAGGAAACTGAGGCACAGGGAGGTTAAGAAACTCCCCCTAGGTTGGACAAACCACAGAGATGAGATTCAAATCACACGCCAGACTCCAGGGTGGTTTCCCCTCAACCCCATTCAAGTGTAAAGCGAGTCAGGACAGCTGTGTGATGCCCCAGGCTGTGCCAGCCCAAGAGGAGATAAGGAGTGGGGGGCAGAGGGGGCAGGGCCTGTGCCACAACATGGGGGGAGGGGCGGTGACCATGAGCACAGGTCATTTCTATTGTTACCGTGTTCCGAGAGCTCACTGCTGAGCACTCACCACGCTCCGTCATCCCATCTTATTCTCACTACCTCGTCTGTTTCCCCATTGAGCAGATGAGGAGACTGAGATTCAGAGAGGGACAGGAACTTATTCAAAGCCACAGAGCAGGTTTGTGGATTGAAGGAATCCAAGACTGAAACAGGGGCTGATGGGAGTGGTGGCAACCAAGCAGCTCCAATGTGGAAGGCACACGGGGCCCCCCGACAGGGAGAGCTTCTTAGTGTGGGTGTCGGCATGGACGGAGGAGCCCCCTGCGGACCAAAATCTGAAGGAGCAACGGACAGAGGGCAGACGTCTCGGCTTCCGGTCCAGCTCTGTGGCAATCAATGCCCTTGGGCAGGCAGGCCCCTCCCCTTCTCTGGGCCTCGTTCCCCTCCTGTGAAATGGACTCACATGTAGGGGCAGGGATCCTTCGGAGATTCTGATGAAAGCCCTGGACGCTAATGTAACACCTGGAAAATGCAGCTGAGCGTCCGAATCCAGGGCACCGCCAGGCTTAGGCTTTGTCCACAGACCCCGCGCTGAGACACCCTGGGCTGGGCGAGAGTCTCTACGGTCCTCTGGCCTTGACATCATCTGAGAGGCAACTGGATGTGGCTGAGTCATTGACCGCCCTGAGGGCAGGTGCCTGGGACACTGTGTCACCATGACTCTCCGTTAGGGCTGCACACACAGCCCATGCCCTGGTGGCCCAGTCCAGGGCCTGAGGTCCCCATGCTCACATCTGTGTGGCCACTGGTTGCCAAGGTGACAGAGAGCCATGACAAACTTATGCAAAGTACATGGGGTGGGGGCAGCTGTGGAAATGGGGGGCCCTGGAGAAGCTGCCCATTGCCTTGCGTCTGCTCCTCCGAGGTGCTCAGGGAAAAGTGTGGCTGGAGGGGCTGCCCTCACTATCCTTCCTCCCCTGGAGCACAGGAGGAACCCCCAAGAGGGGCCTGACCCCAGGGCCTGGGGGCTGCGTCAGTCCTTCCCCACCCTGCTCACCTGTTTCTTTCCTACCAGAGCTCCCTCATCCAGGACAAAGCCAGGCAGCTGGAAACCCAGCTCCAATCTGGCTTAGGGTGTGGTAGGGAAGACCTCCCCAAAGAAGGTCTGGGAGATGGGCCCCCTCGGCCAGCTGACTTGGTTCAGACACTTCGGAGAAGGGGCACCGGGGAGGCCTCAGAGCCGCTTCTCAGGGGGCCCAGCCTGTGAGAGGGTAGAGGTCGGGGATCTCAGGGTCAGCTGAGGCCTGCGGGAGAAACTCCACTTGAACCCAGAGACCCACTTCCGCCTCCTCACCATGCTTGGCTGGGTGACCTCCAGCAGGCTGTGTCTCAACAGAAAAGGATCTGGAGGTTCCAAAATGACCACAAGCTCAAGAAGAGCCCAAGGGAAGGGAAGCCACCTGCACGGAGCCTCTGCGATGCTTTCAAACATCATTACGTCTGCTCAGCACAGCTGTGGGAAGGATTTTGTCCCCATTGTACAGTGAGGAAACCAAGGCTCAGGAGCCTAATGCCTTCTGTGGGAGGCCTAATGGAGGCCAGAGGTGGACCGACTAGCTCAAGGTCAACCTGCTAGTTAGTAGGAGGGCCGGGGGTAAACCCTGGTCTATGAACTTCACAGCTCATGCTCCTTACCACCTGCTCCACCAGGTCCCCGACTTCCAGCTGCTCCTCTACCACTGCCATTTCACCCTGCCCTCCCCCCCCTGGCACCTTCGTCTTCATTTAGCTAGGGCAGGCGGTAGCTCCAAGCCACTGCTCGCTCCATTTCCTCTGCCTTCCCTCGTCTCCCAGACCAGGAGCTGGTGGCTCCTGAGAGCCCAGTACCCGACCAGGTGCCCAAGGCCTCTTTGCATGGTCGCCACAGTAAGTCCCCGTGTCCGCGCCGGCCCAGGAGTCTCTTCATTTCCCTCTGTGACCGGGGCCCAGCTGCAGGTCCAGGCTTGGAGTGTGAACCATTTGACTGAGGCCGGACGTCCGCACCCCCGCTGTTCCAGAAACGGCCGCTCAGGCATGAACTCTAAGGAAATGAAGGTCACCTGTGCCAGCTCCTGGCCGACAGGCTGACTCGGAGCTCCTGGGGGTCCAGGGGAAGCATTAGGGTGCAGACCCACCCTCTTCAGAGTCACGCCATTTCCATTCATTCCCCCACCACACGTCCATCCTGTTCCTGTGTGGTCTGTCCGGAGGCCAGCATAGTATATAGATCCACCGGTACCTGAACGCAGCCTATGTGCCCGGCCCTGTGCTCAAGGCTTTATTTTTGCCTTAAGGCCCATCCCTGGCTTCCGTGCACCTAGATTAGCACACCTTGTTGTTGTTGTTAATCCTTACCCAAGGATATTTTTCCATTGATTTTTTAAAAGAGTGGAAGGGAGAGGGAAAGACAGAGAGACATCAATGTGAGAGACACATTCATTGGTTACCTCCCACACGTGCCCCAACCAGGGCCAGGGATTGAGCCTGCAACCAAGGTACATGCCATTGACTGGAATTGAACCTGTGACCCTTCAGTCCACAGGCCAATGCTCTATCCACTGAGCAAACCAGCTAGGGCACTGAGCTCAAGGCTTTAGACGTCACATCCTCAGATACTCATGGCAGCCCTAAAGGTACACTCTATGGCTCCCATTTCGCAGATGAGGACACTGAGGCACAGATGATTGAAGTAACTATCACACCCCAATGTGCCTTACCTAGTACGGCCAATGTCAAGGCTCCATGAAACTAGGTAGCTAATGCACTTACTAGTAGCCAGTGGTCAGCCAACTCTGCTGTCTCAGTGTGACCTAGAGCAAGTCACTCCATTCATGCAAAGCATTAGTAAGGACTACAAAATGCAGTTGCCATCCTGAACTTCCATAAGCTCCAGCCTGGGCACTGGGTGCTACCCTTTGTCCGGGTCAAGCCCCCTCTTGCACAAATCAGTGGTAGCCCCTGGGTGAGCAGGGTGGGGGCTCTGCCAAGGGCAGTCTCCATCCCCTCCCAGAGCTCTGGATCCTCCATGCCAACCGCCCAGATTGCTGGACCTGGGACAGGGTGTCAGTGCGGCTCAGGAGCAGCCCCTATACATTCTCTGTGGGTGGGGACAGGCCAGGACACACGTGGCCCCCGCCAAGTCAGCTAGCCCAGGTGGGCTTGGACCCAGAAACTGGGCTCAAGCTAACAGGCCACAGTCACTCCCCTCATGTCATTTGGCAGCTGAGCGGGTCTTTGCAAGGCAGTCAGCGCCGTGTGTGAACATCCGGGTGGAGGAAAGAGCGGGTTCCGGAACGCAGACCTGTGCTTCTGTTCCAGTGATGCCACGCCCTGGGCAGGTCCCCTCACCTTCCTGCACTGTCCTATCTGCAGAACGGGGCATGGCAGCACCTGCTCCTCAGGCGCTTGTGAGAAACAAAGTCCCTGGCACGTTCTTCTCGGGTTCTCCGGATAAACAGGACCAGACGGAGGCACAGGGAGGCACAGGTTTATTGTAAGGAACTGGCTCACAAGACTGTGGGGTCAGGAAATCCAAATTCTGCCAGTATGCTGGCAGCCCAGAGACCCAGGGAGGAGCTGTGGTTGAGTCCACAGGCAGTCTTCTGGCAGAATTCCTTCTTGTTCAAGGCAGGTCGGTCTTTCTTCTGTTAAGGCCTTCAACTGATTGGATGAGGCCCACCCACATTATGGAGGGTAATCTGCTTTACTCAAAGTCCACTGAACACCTTCACAGAAACATCTAGAATAACATTTAACTAAAATATCACAACAATGGGTAAACTTATCACAGCACACAACAGTGGTTGTCACAACAATGGGTAACATTGGCGAATCATGAATTCTGTGTCTGTTCTAAACACTTATATTGATTAACTTACTTAATTCTCATGATAACCTATGTGTAGGTATACATATATTACTTTCCCCATCTTACAGATGAAGAGACAGAAGGTCAGAGAGGTTGCACAGCTTTTGGAGCTGGGATTTGAACCCAGCCCATCTGGCTCCAGAGCTCCCACCACCCGCAGCAGGTGTTCCCACACATCAGTGCCTGCCCTTCCTTCCACCCACCGCGCTCCTGACACCTAATGACACACTGGCAATGCCATCAGACTTAGAAGCTGTCCCCCCACCCCCACCAGAAAGACCGATTTGATTAAGTAACAGGTATTTTATTGGGTGACGTCAGGGCAAGTCCCATGGCACCTCACAGTGTAGAGCCAGCAGAACCAGGAACATCTCCACCCCACCCACCAGCCTCCTGACCTGGCGCCTTGTGGGAAACAGTGCAGAACCCGCACCCTGCCAGGCGGCATCAGCACTTGCCCTGGACCGCTGGGCCAGTGTGAGGTCATGGCAATGGCCACCCTACCCTGTGGGGAGTCCCTGACAGCTGTCCTTGAGGAGGGCCCAGCACTTTTACAGCTCCTTAAAAAGTGCTCTCCAAAGTCACCCCTTACAGATCCCTGGCCACTCAGAACCCAACCTAGTTGTGAGTCCACCGATTGGCTGCATCACACAAAGAACAGGCCCCCCCGAGGGCCAGTCCACGCAGAGCCACTCGCATGCAAAGGAAGAAGATTCTATGGGCAATCCCAGGTCCTGGCAGGGGGCTGGGATAGTGGGAGCAACATCTACCTGGGCCTGTGCAACCACAGCCAGTGGGAACTGCGCTCCCGCAGGGAAACCAGGCCAACACAGCTGAGGGTGGCCATCCTGGAGGCGGGGCCCATCCAGTTTCCAAAATCCTAGCCCCAACAGGAAGGACCAGCATGTCCCACATCTTGGCAGGTGGCCTCCAGCGGCCCCCCAGCCTCACCACATGGTGACGGCCAGGAATCACATGGGCATGCAGGAGCCCTGGAGAAAGGCACATGGGCATCTAAGGCTTAAGGTCAGGCACAGGTACCCACTGGCTCGTGTGGCTGGGCAAAGAGCTAGTGTGAAAGGAGGATGACCCAGACCATAGAGGGCAAGGTCAGCTAGCGTCCTGGCACCCTGCAGACCAGCCTGGTCACACCCACTCCTGCAGCCCTGGAGACGCCAGGGCCAAGGCCAGGAGGCCCTGTGGGTATTGAGATTATCAAGGGGCCCAGAGCTGCCTCCTTTCCCCCAAGGGGTCGGGAGCTGCCCCACTGTCATTCCCCAAGTCCCTAAACCAGGGGTGGGGAACCTTTTCTCTGCCAAGGGCCATCTGGGTATTTAACATCATTCGTGGGCCATACAAAATTATCAACTTAATAATTAGCCTGCTATAATTGGCCAAACATTTAATTAACTCACCCCTAATGCCTTGGCAGGGCCAGACCAAATGATTTTGTGGGCCTTGTATGGCCCTTGGGCCAGATGTTCCCCAGCTGCTAAACCACTGGCCACAGTGCAGCAGACAGAGGAGAAAAGATGGCGAGCCAGCCGGCACCAAGGTCAGCCTCTGAGATGTACTTCCCAGGACGGCCGATGGGATGAGCAGCAGCACGCCTGTCCCTTCCCAGCAGGATCAAACCAGGGCTGGGCGCCTGACCCCGAGATGTGGGACAGGCCAGGATACGGGCCAGTGGGGGGCTGGGGGCCAGCCCTTGGCTCTAGGAAAGGGGCCGCCCCCCGGGGAGCAGGGGGGAGGGGCTGGGTGGGCCCAGTGCACCGAGGTCAGTCACCTGGACGGACAGACAGGTGGACGGCAGAGGCGCCGAGCGGGCTCACTGCATGTACGAGTAGCGCCAGTCCCCCAGAGGTTTGTGGGTCTCCTTGATGACCTGGGGCGACGTCCACCGCAGGATGTAGTGGGGCCCCCCGGGCTTGTCATTGGTTCCTGTGGGAAAAAGACGCAACAGCTCTGGGCAGGAGGGAAAGGCGTGGGGAGGAGCTGACGGAATGAATGGGGCACCGGCACTTAAACTAAAACAAAATGTGCTCACAGGGGCCAGTTTCCTAAGCGCACCGGTGAGGAGCACCCTTGGTGGGAGGCTGGGTGGGGCCGGAACTGTGAGTATACAGGATGCCGACACTCCTGGGGTCCATGTGCCCCACCAGCCCGGGGTGTCTTGGAGGTGCGGGGGGGGTGCACTGTGGAGAGCACCAGCTCTGCCACTAGGCAGCTGGGATCTTAGAAAGTCACCAGCCCAACCTGAGCCTCAGTGTCCCCACTTCTAAGTAGGAGGGAGTTGGACCAAAGTGACCTGGACCATGGTGGTACAGGCTGCGGGAGCTGGGTCCAGTGCCAGCTCCACCACTTCCTAGCCATGTGCCCTTGAGCGAGTCACTTCACCCCGTGCCTCAGTTTCCTCCTCTGTAAAATGGCGAGAATTTAGCACCCTGGCTCACGAGGTTGCTGAAAGGACTCGGGGTGAGTACAGTGCTGTCCTTATTACTCTTAACACCCTTGAAATGAAGGCTCTCAAGTCTCCCATAGAAACGTGGCTCCCTTCTGGAAACGGGGACCCACTCACCGGAGGCTCGGGCCCCCCCAAAGGGCTGCTGGCCCACCACCGAGCCAGTGGACTTGTCGTTGATGTAGAAGTTGCCGGCAGCGTTCCTCAGCATCTCGGTGGCCTCCCGGACAACGTCCCTACAAGGCAGGGCAGCCAGCTCACCCACCGCTCCAGCCCAGGTCCAGCCTCCACCCCCAGCCCAGGCTGGCTATCCCGGTGAGCACTGGGCCAGCCACCAGCTGTGGGCCCTTGGGCAGGTGACTCAGGGTCTGAGCCTCAGCTTCCCCTCTGCAAAAGGGGTTTCACGGCCCCGAGTGGGGCTCCTGCAAGGACTGAAGGTGTGGGTCAGGCAGCACACACTCAAGGGAGTGGCCCATCCTGGTCCAATTTTCCTGCCCCTCGGGAACTGGGGAACCCCAAGCCCCCAGCCTGCCCCTCCGGTTCCACTCCCTCCTCCATCCCCTCCCTCTAGAGGCAGACAAGGGGAGCCATGGAGGCGGGAAAAAGCAAAGCCTCAGGGTGAATATCATGGCACCGGTTCAAATCCTGCCTCTGCAAGATGAGCAGTGCACCCTGGCCTGAGCCCATGTCCCTCTGCAGCTGAGACGATGACCTCGTGTAGCGGGGCCCCCTCAGACTCGGGGAGCTGGGCAAAAGCTCCCATTCCCAGGCCCACCCTAGATCCAAAGTCGATAGTGGGGCCCCAGAACCTGCACTTTAACAAAGAGCCGGGCTGCCTCTGGGTCCCTGCGCTTAGGAGGCCTGCCTGCCAGCCAGGGCTGAGGTGAGGGGAGTGGACAGAAAGCAAGGGGCGGCATTATTACTAGGACCCATGTCCAGGAGGGCAGTGTCCAGGGTGTGGACAGGACACCAGGCCTAGAGCAGAGGGGCTGTGGCCACTCACTTATCCTGGGCGAACACTGCCCCCGTGAGGCCGTAGCTGGTAGTGCTGTCCACCAGCCGCAGTGTCTCCCTGTACTTGTCGTCTGGGTAGACGTACACGGTCAGCACAGGCCCGAAGATCTCCTGGGAGAGAAGTGAGAGAAGTCCAAGGTCAGTGTCAGCCTGGACCAGCGCCCTGAGGCTTCCCAGCCTGCTCTGGCCTCTGCCTCTATTCTCAGTCCCGCTCCCCAGGCCCCAGTCCACACCTCAGCCCCTGCAAGAAGGGTCAGGCGTACGCAATGTCCCTCTGGATTCCCTCCGGGACAGAACCATGCCCAGCTCCTGCTTTGCCCACCCCATCTCACCATGGCAAAAGGGCCAAGGACACTTTCTGGGCCCCTGCCAGCCAAACCCACACCCGCAGAGGCACGGGCCCAAGCCCATGGAAACGGTAGGCTTCTGGCAACAGCTGGTCCAGGAACTGCCCAACAATATACTGTTCCTGCTGCCACCAAGGTGTCTTGATCTCCCGGGGCCTCAGTTTCTCATCTGTAAAATGGGACTGATAATACAGCCCTCACTTCAATCAAGGGCCAGCTGTGGCCGGCCACAGTTGAGCAGGTCAATGTCAGCCGAGAAGACTGCTGCGGGGCGTGGGCAATGGAAGTGCTACGGCAATGGCCAGGGTGTCAGGGCCAGCACTGGGTTTGGGTCAGGAGGCCTGAGCTCAAGGCCTGGCTCTGCTCTCACGGGGTGTGATATTCGCTGTCTAGGGCCTCCTTTTCCTCAACTGTAATTGGGATACGCCCCGAGAAGGCCACGGGCAAGGGCCGGTGTGTGTGCTGTGCTGAGTGAGAGGCTGTCCTCGTGCTCCCAGCCACCCGCCCAGTCACCTCCTTCATGATGGGCTCCTGAGGGTCCTTGCTCTCCACAATGCAGGGCTCCACGAAGTAGCCCACAGAGTCGTCACACTTGCCGCCCGCCAGGACGGTGAGGCTGGGCGAGGAGCGGGCGTGATCCAGCCACTTCTTGATGCGACCAAAGGACTGCAGGGGGCAGGGAGGAAGGGTGTCAAAGGCAGGCTAGGGCAGTGGTCGGCAAACTGCGGCTCGCGAGCCATGTGCGGCTCTTTGGCCCCTCGAGTTTTTAGCAAAGGCCAGCTTAGGAGTACCCTAATTAAGTTAATAACAATGTACATACCTATATAGTTTAACTTTAAAAAATTTGGCTCTCAAAAGAAATTTCAATCGTTGTATTGTTGATATTTGGCTCTGTTGACTAATAAGTTTGCCGACCACTGGGCTAGGGGACCATTCCCAGCAGCAGCCCTGCAATACACTCACCCCAATACACCTGTTCCAGAAGGACCTGAATTCTGAAAGGGGGGAGGGGAGGGCCCTGAGTATCTGGATGAGCCATGGCAGAGACAAGGGCAGACATGCATGCTTGTGTGTGTTAGAACTTCAGGTACATATTCGCATATAAATATAACCAAACACACATGACATACATGTATTCGGGCATATGCATGGCCGTGTTGCTTTGTTAAAGCACGTAGATATACACAATGGGCAGTAGTAGGTTTACAATTATAAGTACGTGAATCACAGTTTATTCTTGTATTATCGATTAATTATTGTATTACTTACATTACAACTATAAACCTACTTTTGCCCACCCTTGTATGTATGTCTGTAACATGCACATGTGTATCCATGAAGACCTACACATGTGCCTCTAAACACAAACATGTACATGAATATCTCCACTTGCACAAACATGGGTGGATTTGTTCATGTATGGAGATATGCATGTATGAATGTGTATGCATTTCTGTGGAAAGCGGACATGCATGCCTACACATGGACGTGTTCATGCGTGCACACTTAGGTTTATGCATACACGTGTGCAGGCCTAATTGCATCTCTGTGTATGGACATGCACTTAAAGGGGCTTTGAGCTTGGCTGCAGGGTGTGCAGGAGGCGAGGTCTCGGGTTGGAGGACTCTGCCCTTACCAAGCTGGAGGCAGGGTGGCAATCTGGCTGCCTTCCTGGAAGCAGTGGGGCAGGGTTGTCCCCCACTTTGGCCCCCTATCTCTCTTCCTCCCTCTTCCACCCAGTCCAGGCTCAGCCCCCCAGGAGCAACTGGGTTCCAGCCCGTACCTTGGCATCAATCACTGCAGAGAAGAAGGTCCCGAAATCCTCCGCAGGCTGCAGCAGGGGAGACACCAGAGGAGACTGAGCTGCCACAGGCCCCGACAAAGGAAGGCCCCTCCTGCACACCCAGCCACCCACGGGACCCTCCAATCCCATCAGCCCCCGCTGGGCCGAGGCAAGGATGGAGGCAGCACTCACGTCGCCCACTTTGATCCTGCTGTGCTCCTCCAGCAGCCGCTTTTTGATCTGAGGCCACAGCGAGTGAGGCACGTAGAGGCGGGAGCAGGCTGAGCACTTCTGGCCGCTGTACTCGAAGGCTGAGCGCAGGGTCCCGCTCACCACGCTGTCCACGTCCGCTGAGCGGTGCACAAAGTGGAAGTTCTTCCCACCGCACTCTACAGGGGCCAGGGCGGGGAACGAATGAAGGAGTGGGCTCCTCCGGCCAGCTCAGGGGCCCCCCACACTGCCTACACCTGTCCACGGGGCCGTGATCAGCCCCCCATACCAGGCGGATGACAGCAGGAGAGGCACAGAGTGAGAGCTGGACAGCATCACAGAAACCGATGAGCCAGGCCTATTCTCCCACTCTACTGATGAAAAAACTGACGCCCAAGGGTGAAGGGCATCAGGGGTCATCAGGATCAATGCCCCCATTATACAGATGCAATAACTGAGGCCGGGCCAGGGTGCTGCTCAATACAATGACAGAGGAAACAGCAGAATCCTAGGCCCCCACTCCCCTCCCAGAAGTGGCACAGCTTTCTTTAAGCTTTCCCCTAACCCCTCAACCCAGCAAGAGGAGAGGGACCCACCCATGTCAGCTGCCAGGGCTCCTTCCCTACTCATGGCACTTAAATTGCTGAATGACTGAGGCATGAATGAATGAATGAATGAATGAATGAAAGAAAAATGCATCCTGAGGCACAGGTGCTCTGCACACCCGCCGTGCCTGCCAGAGCAGAGGTTCCGCACCTATGGCCCCAGGGCTCAGCTCCTGCAGCACTACCCACCTATGGCTGCACCCTCTCCTCCTCTTTCATGATGGCCAGGAGAGGGAGGGCTCCCTGGAGCCACCGGGGAGGGGGCAGGGCGAGGGGCCCTTACCTCCGGCCAGGCGTGGGAAGGTGCGAAAGCGATCCAGGTTCTGGGCTACCTGCTTCCACAGGTTTTTAAAGGTGCTGAAATCAGAGGGCAGGGTGGGGATTAGGGGGCCAGCTCGGGTATCTGAGGGTGAAGGTCATGGGGGGTGGGGAACAGGTCCCACCAGAAGGGGCCGAAAAGCCAAATGAGAAACAACAGGGTCAGCAGCCCAGGAGGCGAGCAGGGGTCCCAGCAGAGGTGGTGGGGGACCCAGTAGGTGGTGGCAGCTGGAAATGGGCAGCATCCCAGGCCTACGGGGAGGTAGCAAGGGGAGCCTTGGTGGCAAGATGGTGCAGAGAAGACCAGGGAGGGGGGAGGAAGTACTGGGTTCAAGCTCTGACTCAGACACCCATGGCTGTGTGACCTTTCGCTCATTACTTAACCTCTCTGAGCCTCAAATTCTCATCCAGGAACTGGAGGCAACAATCCCACAGCAGGGCTGTTCTGTGATTCACTCTAATGAGGCCAGTGTTAGGACAGTGCCGGCACACTGCACGTGCCCGGTGGGGGACGGACACTGTCACTATCTGCATGGGGCGCTCTCGCCCGGCACCCAGGCTCCAGAGGCCAAACTGAGGAGGATCCTGGGAGAAGAGTAGGCCCCCGCCTCCTCCCTGGACGCCTCCTCCCTGGGCTCCGAGTGTGACCAACCCCAGCGCCACAAAACAATAAAAATGCTAATCACCAGGGAGCCGGCGACACAGTAGCTAATACTAATTTATGACGTGCCCACCTTTAAGCCTCTGCTCATCAGAGCATGGCAAATGGGGGCCAAGCCTGCTCCGCCCGCTAACAGGCAGGGCCCCGCGGGGCTGCGCTGGCAGAGCAGGCCTCTGGAAA
Organism: Eptesicus fuscus; assembly: GCF_027574615.1. NCBI lineage: Eukaryota > Metazoa > Chordata > Mammalia > Chiroptera > Vespertilionidae > Eptesicus > Eptesicus fuscus. The sequence continues at coordinate 10,658,431 of NC_072481.1, forward strand.
CGGCCCTCCTCAGCAATTCTAACGCCGCCATGCCACCCGGCAAACCCGGGAGGGAAGCGGGTGGGGGAGCCGGAGGCCAGCAGAGAGAAGCCACCGCAGGTGTCACCCGGGAGGACCCCAGTGCTGACCCTGACATCTCTACCCAGATGGTCCGTGGGCACCCCACACTCAAAGTAACCAACATGTGACTCATCTTTGCCCTAACCCTCCGCCGCTGGGCCTTCCAGGTGCCACCTTGTGAACGATGCCTCCTGCCCCGAGCCTGGAGGTTCCCGCTGACCCCCCACCCCAACCCCACAGACAGGCCATCGAATCTGCTTGCTGCTTTCTCCATTCCCGCGGTCTCCACCCGCGTTCAGGCCCTGTCGTCCTGTCCCATGTAGAGCGACTTGTGTGCAGAGCAGCAGCCATCACTAGGACAGTGAAGACACGGAGGCCCAGAGAGGGGAAGTGGCTCCCCAACAGCAGCACAGCAAGTGAGTACGGCCAGCGGCAGACCGTGTCACATGCCCGTCTCATTCCCTCCTCACAGCCCAGCTCTGGACAGAGGTGAAAGGTGAACTCCCTGAAGCTCCACCCCCCCACCCCCCTCTCAGGCACTTACGGCACGCTGCCTGTGAAGTTGATGCCGCACAGGTGCTCTGAGCTGGTAATAGTGTCCCCAAATGTGGGCCCGTCTGCTGGCACAAACTGGATGATGTTGGGGGGCAGGCCAGCCTCCCGGAGGATGCGGTAGACGGCGTAGCTGGCCAGCATGGCCGTGTCGCTGGGCTTCCAAAGGACCACATTGCCCTGCTCGGGAGGCACAATGATGACACAGGCTGGTGCCACCAGCCCTGACTCCACCCACCCTGAAGCATGGTCATCCCTCCCCTGGAACCACCAGGCCCCTGTGCAGGCCAGGATGTCCCCTGCCCGCCCACACCTCCCGGTGCCAGGCACTGTGCTCTAACAGCCCTCGCCAGCACCACACCAGCCCAGGCGCCCTTCCTCCAGAAGCCTGCACGGGCTGGTCCCGCCAGCACCCTCGGGCAGCTCTGTTCTGGGTGTTTCTGAGTTGCTAGGTGCTCACAGGTGTGGCTGAGCAAGTGCGCACAAGGCTCTCTCTGCACGTGTCCTGGTGAGGGCACGTGGGCATCTGGGCGTGTGCGCGTCTGTCTGTGGGCAGAGGCACGGGGATGGCCTTGTGCATGAGCATCCTCCCGATCACCCAGCCTTCCTGCCTGGGCCCAGGCCCCCAACCACTGTCAGGCCTCTTCCTGCGACTCCCAGACACCCAGGCCCTCCGAAGGCAGGGCCACGTCTGCCCCATCGGACTGGAAGCTCAGAGGACGATAGTCAGCTTCACCCTTTAAAACTAAGTGGAGCCCTGACCAGTTTGGCTCAGTGGTTGAGCACTGACCCGGGAACCAAGAGGTCACCGGCTCGATTCCCAGTCAGGGCACATGCCTGGGTTGCAGGCTCAATACCCAGAGGAGGGCATGCAGGAGGCAGCAGATAGATAATGTTTCTCTCATTGATGTTTCTATCTCTCTATCCCTCTCCCTTCCTCTCTCTAAAAATCAATAAAAACACTTTTTAAAAAACTAAGTGGAGTTTGGCTCAGTGGTTAGAGTGTTGGCTTGTGGACTAAAGGGTTGCAGGTTCAATCCCTGGCCCTGGTCAGGGCGGGTGCAGGAAGCAAACAATCGATGTATCTCACATCCATGTTTCTCTCTCTCCCCCTCCTCCTTCCCTTCTACTCTCTATAAAAAACAATGGAAAAAATTTCCTTGGTTGAGGATTAAAAAAAAGCTAACCATACGACCAAGACAACTAAGTCAGCACATAGCAAGCATTCAAAGGTGAGCTAATCATCACCATCACTACCCGTCACCATAGACTAGCCTGCACAGGGCCAGACCTGCCTGGCGTTCGGCGTGTCACGTGGCCGTCTCATTTGCTCCTCACAGCCCTGTACACAGGCTTTCCTATTGCTTCCACTTTGCAGGTGAGCAAACTGCCTCAGAGCAGAGCGGAGGCTTAACGGGGTCACCTAGAGCAGGGCAAGCCGGGACCCAAACCAGCCTCTGACCCCAAAGCCTTTCCACGGCCCCACACGCACTCCACCCTCTGTGCTTCGCCATGACTAGGGCCGGGACCTCAGGGGCTCGAGTGCAGCCTTTCGTCTGTTGAGACGGGAATCGTGCTGAGCTCCCGCCATCCCTGCCCGCGGCCCATATCTCACCATCAAGGCCGGCGCCCCCGCCAGGTTGCCGCCGATCGCAGTGAAGTTAAAAGGGGAGATGGCCGCCACGAAGCCCTGGAGACAGAGGAGGTGGTGAGGCCAAGCTCAAGGTTCCCAGCAGCCCCCGCGCGGCCGGCCCCTGTGGTACCTCCAGCCCCCGGTACACCACGCTGTTGGTGCTGGGCGGCACGCTGATGGGCTGCTCCCCCTCCAGCTCCACGGCAAACTTGGCGTTGAATCGGAAGAAGTCGATCAGCTCGGCCGCCGCGTCGATCTCCGCTTGGATCACTGTCTTACCCTGCGAGGCGGGAAGGCCAGGGGGTCAGCAGTGGCAGACCAGCCTCCGTTGGCCCTGACGTGGGACCCTGTGCCCACGGTGACTCCTGCCGCAGGGTAAATACGTGCCCTCGCTAGGTGAGCTGGGCTAAAACCAGGAGGCCTTGGGACTGCAAACTCCTTAGACCGTCTGTCCTTCCCGATGGTGAATGTGAGCCGAGGGGAAAGGACTGTGGGCAGCAAAATGGGCCTTTCCCACCCTGGCACACAGGGTCACTGGCAGCTGCTCGCCCTGCTCGGACATGGAGCCAAGGAAGCTGAGCTAAGACACTGCCCGCTGCTCTGCTCGGCCACTGCGCTTCTTACATCTTTCTGAGTCTTCACATAACGAGGCACTGTAATCTGTGTGTCTCTTCCTGCCCAGGTGTGGCTCACCTGGACACTCGGAGCGTGACACCCAGGGGCCACTGAGAAAATCGGGACACTTGGCAGGGTGTGGAGCTGTCATACCACATCTGTGCAGCAGGGGGAGCTCTCACCGCAGGAAGAGCGCTGGGCTGACCAACCCCTAAAGCAGTGGTTCTCAACCTTCCTAATGCCGCGGCCCTTTAACACAGTTCCTCATGCTGTGGTGACCCCCAACCATAAAGTTATTTTCGTTGCTACTTCATAACTGTAATTTTGCTACTGTTATGAATCGTAATGTAAATATCTGTGTTTTCCGATGGTCTTAGGCGACCCTGCTAGTGGTTCTCAACCTGTGGGTCCTTCCTGCAGATGGTGAAATTAACGCTTTCTCCCTCCTCAACCACTCTCTGGCTCAAATGCACTCACTCATAAAACCTTTATCCAGGAAGACATGATGCAAGGCCCAGAAAGAGGAAGAACATTAACACGTGATCACTGTTCCCAAAAAGCTTGTAAAGGGGCAACAGACATAGGAAGTCATTCCACCCCAATGCAAACTGAGCTGTAACTGACAAATGAACAGCACGTTAGGGGGCAGGCTGAGCCCTTTGGACAGAGAAGGTTCTGGAAGCCTCACAGTGGAGGTGATATCTGGGCCGGCCCTTGATGGGTAAGAGTTCACGGGGCACAGAAGAGAGCGGGCACTCCAGGCAGGAGATAGCAGGCAGAGGGGGGACATGGGACGCCTACGGTGCCCAGGAATGTCACCAGGCCCAGACTGGCACCATCACAGGCGGACGGCCTGGCGGGAAGGGCAGCAGCTGGCGCGCTGGAGAGAGGTGGGAACTGCAGGGCCCTGGGGCTGGGCTCAGGATCTGGGATGTGCCTCTCAGTGGGAGATCTCGGTGGGGTGTAAGCCTGAGCAGCCTGCTGGGGTGTCGGGAAAACCTGAGGGTGCAGGGTCCCACCGAGCCTAGCGGACTGCACAGGGCAACTGTCACTCAGGCAAAGCACGACAAAGGCCTGCTAGGGTGCGGACAGAGAAGGAGGGGAAGGGGCATTTCCGTGGTCTGACACGCAGGTTTAGCACAGTCCACCTTGTCTACCATTTTGTGTGTTCCCCCTCCTAGGCCTTGTCCCTCGAGGACATCTCTGAGTCTCCAGCCAGCAGAGCAGGTCTAGGCACCCAGAAACTCCTCAGCTGACGACTGCCGAATCGAATGGGGTACAGCTGCCTCCCACCCCCAACTGTGCTGCAGACACCTCACCTGTCCCACCATGGTCTTGGCAAGGACCTCTGCCCTGCGCGGCCCGCTCAGCATGTCTGCTGCCTTCAGGAAGATCTGGGCCCGGTCTGTGACGGGCTTCAGGTCCCACTCCTTCCTGGCGGCCAGGGCGGCCTCAATGGCTTTGTTGAGCAGGGCCTGAGGAAGAGGACAGGCTGGGGGCTTCTTCCATAGCGGGAAGGGTCCCAGGGGGATGAGCGAGGGAGGAGAGGTCTGGAGGTCACGCTCCACCCGGGGAAGGCCCTGATCCCTGGGCCCTCAGCGTCCCCTCCCCAGTGTCTACTGTGTCCCACTGCCACAGGCCACCCCAGGCACGGAACCTGTCCTGCTGCCAGTCTGGAGAAGTCTGACCTGCCAGCTGGGTCCGCATGCCAGCACCTGGCACTGAGCCCCTCTGCTGTTAGACCACGTTCTCCTGTGGCCTCCTCGGGGCCTCACCTTAATCCTGGGGTTGGGGCCCCTGAACCCACCACCCAGAGCCACCAGCCCTCAAGGTCAGGGCCCTGGTCTTGCCCTGGCCAGGTCAGAGCCACAATCTGAGACATAAACCTGCTGCCGGCACCCCCAATGCCACCTGCCTCACTGCCACATGATGCTCGCTCCTAGACCCCGAGCCACAGGTGACCCCATCCCCTCTCGATGATACCAGTGCCATCCGACTTACCATCCATGATGTCTCCAATTTCCCTGACCCAGCTTTCCAGAATCCACCACCCCCACCCGCCCCATGTCAGGGTCTGCCCCATGGCAAGAGCATGTCTAGCCCTGATCAAGGCAGCTCCTACTAGGCTCAAGTTAACCCTGGCATGCCTGGCCCTGTTAAAGGCACCCACCCAGGGACTCCCACTCCCATCTGTCCCATCTATATACCCCACCCCCCACGCCAGAGGGAAGCAGTGTCTGATGTCCACCTCCAAGTCTGAAACCAGCAGGACAGAAGGGCAGCACACCAACCCCACAGTTGCCAGGGACTCACCTTGTCTGCATAGCAAAACTTGGCCACCTTGTGTCCATGGTTAAAGGGCTGAAAGGAGAGAAGAGTGAGGTCACTGCCCAGGAGGGAGGTGCCATGTAAACTGACTGCCCCTCTCCAAGTGCTGCCCGAGGACCCAAGGTTCGGGGAGGGGCCGGCCCTGCCCACCCATTGGACTCACGGACACCTGGTACTGCACATCCGAGGTCCACACCTCCTCGTCCCCCACCACGCACGGGATGGCTTCCGTCCGGCCCTTCAGGTCCTTCAAGGCCTGAGGAGGGGACAAGATGTCAGATGGGCACTTCCTTCCCCTTCTCCCACCTAGAACCCGACGCAGAACCAGAACCAAGGAGGCGGCCGGCGGGGCTGTGGCCAGAGAGCGTGTGCTCCCTGGGGGGACAGGATGCAGCCCCTCCTCGGTCACTTCCTGCCATGCAGGAAGGCGAGGCCAGTATTGACAGGTTTCCCCGTTAAAAAGATTCAAAAACTGCACCTGAAATGTATGTGGAATCTCAGTTTTAAAATACTAGCAATTAATGGGAGAACATGTTAAGTTATGTGAGCGTATGACTCCTGACCACACTGAGGCCACCCGGCTGCTCCCGGCCTCTCACCGGCTCCAGACACACAGCCCTCCCCAGACCAGGGCTGGGAGCAGGGGCAGGAGGGGTAGTGGCCGCAGCACAGAGAGCATCTTGGGCTGCTGAGGCTGTCTCCCTCCATGCCCTGCACCTTACCTTCTGCAGTGCCTCTCGCTCGGGGCTGCCCTTGGTGAACGCCAAGATGGGCTCATTGGCCACCTTCAGGGAGGAGGCGTGTTTCCACCGAAGCCTGGATGCAAGGGCGGGGAGAGAGGTGGCAGGTCAGCAGAGACCACCACAGACCCAGTCTCCAACAGGGGAGCCTGGGCTGGCCCGGAATCCTGAAATCCAGAGCAACTATAGAACTGGGGGTCGAGATAGGCCTTGGGGTGCAAAATCCAAGTTCAAGTCCCAGTCCTGCTGTGTGTCCTTGGGCACGTGAGCTGCCTCCTCTGAGCCTGTTTCTATACCAGGAATGAGAGTAATCATACTGTGAAAATAAACAAATCATCTTTTCTGTCAAAGAACAGTTTAGACAGCTGCCATTTGGACCTCATGACTTGGCAGCCTCCATGTTGGTCGCATGGCTTGCAGCTCCCCTGGGAGCCGCCATCTTGGAACAACAAAGGCCAACCTCTTCATTTGCATTAGCCAATTGTGAAAGACTGTGCACCTGAGCTCCAATCAAGAGCAAAGGACAGGTCACATGCGTCAGGGATTATAAAGCCGAGCAGCCCGCCTGCTCAGTGTGCACGCCCTTCCAGACCATGTGTGTGAACCCTTCTACGTAGAAGTAAATATGTTTGCCTTGCTGCCTGGCTCCTGAGTGTTTTGTATTCTACCAGAACCTCTGACTTGGGGGGCTCACCTTATTTCTAACAATACAAACCCACGTGTTTGGAGTTGAAATCCAAAGGTGCAAAAGCATTTCTAAGTGCTTGTTACGTGGAGAGTGTGTCCCCACGAGGCAAACCTGATCCCAGAACAGACCCAGTCGCTCCTCCTCTAAGCTGAAGAGGAGGACATCCCAGAGCTGAGTCCCAGCACACAGAGCGAACCGAGGGCCAGCAGGAAAGCCCAAGACCTGGGCGGGAACTTGGAAGAGTGCCCGGAGCTCTGTTCACAGAGGGAGGGCAGGTTTGGGGGTTCAGGGTCTGGTTCCTGGGCACTGAGTTTCAAGAACCTGTGACCTGCCGAAACCGGTTTGGCTCAGTGGATAGAGCATCGGCCTGCAGACTGAAGGGTCCCAGGTTCGATTCCTGTCAAGGGCACGTACTTTGGTTGCGGGCACATCCCCAGTAGGGGCGTGCAGGAGGCAGCTGATCAATGTTTCTAACTCTCTATCTCTCTCCCTTCCTCTCTATAAAAAATCAATAAAATATATTAATAAAAAAAAGAACTTGTGACCTCATTGATCAGTGACCACTATGGCCATCACCCCGAAGGTGGGAGTTGGGGGGTCATGAGGTGGGAGGACATGTGGGTAAGACGTTAGAGTCAGTCATTCCAGAGCTGGAGCCTCAGCTGTGGGACTTCTCCTCCAGGCCTCAGTTTCCTCATCTGTAAATGGGGACATTAATGACAAAGGCACCTAACACACACAGGGCTCCTTAGACTGGATACTGGCTCCCATCCGTCATGGACAGGCCCAACGGATGGCTCTCACCAGGGCCTCATTATAGAAATAAGGTAACTTCGGTCCTAAAAGGAAAATGGCTAGTTCAAGATCAAGATCAGGAGACCTGGATTTGAATCCAGAAAAACCCAGGTATCATCTCCCTCTGGTGTCAACGTCCCCAGCCAGAGACCAGTGGGAACGCACCTGCAGGTGGACAAGCGGGGTCACTGTTGGATGCAGGAGGGAGTGCACACCTGGGGGAAGCAGCCCCTCGTTTAGCAAGAGGGGGGGTGTCTGGTACTCGGGGGGTGGCACGGTGACCTGGTTTCCGTCTGTGCTCAGACGAAACCATGACACAGCATTGTTGTGCCTCAGAGTGACCCTGTCTGAGGCCGGTGTTCTGGAAGGTGGCTAATGCCCAATAGGAGGATGGGAAGGCCTGGCCATGAGGGTTGGGGGCTTCTTCCTTTCTCTCTGGGAAGAGGGTGGGTGGAAGCTGAGAGCTGGGCAGGAGGCCTGGAGGAAGGACACAGAAAGGGGGCTGTGAGGGAGGTCCCGCATTCCCCCTACGAGGTTACTGAACCCCTGCTGCATCTCTGACGCTGTTCCGGAACCCGGAGACACAGCGGTGACCAACACAGCAAGGCTCTGGCTGCACGCAGCTGACTCCTGCCGAGTGGGGGGCACGGGCAAGAAATAAACACTATAGCCCTGACCGGTTTGGCTCAGTGGATAGACCGTCGACCTGCGGATTCAAGGGACCCAGGTTCGATTCCAGTCAAGGACATGTACCTTGGTTGCTGGCACATACCAGTAGGGAGTGTGCAGGAGGCAGCTGATCGATGTTTCTCTCTCATCCATGTTTCTAACTCTCTATCCCTCTCCCTTCCTCTCTGTAAAAAATCAATAAAATATATATTTTTTTAAAAAAAAGAAATAAACACTCTGATGACAGAAGGGCCCTGAAAATGAGTAAGTAAGGGGAAGGGTGAAGCCAGGGTGGTCAGAGAGGGCCTCCCTGAGGAGGTGAGCTCAGCGGGGACCTGGAGGAGGTTTAAGAAGAGCTGGAAAAAGTGGTCCAGGCCCAGGGGAGAGCAGAACGGGGCCTGTGTGGTTGAGGGGCAGGGCCAAGTGGCCCAAGATCCCCAAGGGTCAAATAGCCCGGGGACCTTCTCCCTCTCTCCCCCTTCCTCACCCCCAGGCCACACCCACCAGGCCCAGTCACATTCCTCAGGCCCCACCCTCCCCCTTCCAGTAGCTGTGTGACTTTGGGCAGGTCACTGACACCCATCTTGTGGGGTTACTATGGAGATCTGAGGAGATAATGCTAAGCTATAGAGGTGCTCAATAAATTAAAACCCACACTGGTCCTTCCACCTATTGTAGTGGGGGGGGAGCAGGGAGGCCAACAAAAACCAGCAAGGGGGGGGCGGAGTCTAGCCGGGGACCTCAGGAGCAGGACTCCACCACCAATCAGTAAATCAGATGCGGCCAGCTTCTCTTTAAGCCAAGAAAGCCCCCCTCCCCCACTCCCCACTCCGCCGTCAGCAGAGAATGAGTGCTGGGCTGGAGTCAGGGGCCACCCCAACCCCTCTCTGAACCCCCGGCCCTGGTGGGTGGGAATAGCACAGGTTCTGAGCAGACATACCCCAGACCAAAGCCCACAGCTGCTCGGAGACCTCAGCACACATCCCACATCTGAAAGAGGGGTCATCCTAGGTCCCACCCCAGTGTTACTGGGCAAGACGAGGAACCTCACTTCTTGTCTTCTTGAGCCAAGATTTCAATCAAGAGGCAACGTGCAGCAAAGCAAGCAAGAATCTATCCACCAATTTGTGCAGCACAAACACAGTAAGGGCAGTGAAACCGGAAGGGCACAGAAGAAACAGCAGGGGAGCCGGGCTGGGCTGCTCTGGCTCACTGGGAGGACAGAGAAAAGGGGGAGAAGGGGGCCCTGGAAACAGGTTCGGAGGGTAGCCCGGGGCGAGCTGTCGCTGCCTTAGTTGCAAGTCTCATGGGGTCCCTTAGAAGTTAGGGGGTAAGTGTGGGGTTGGCGTGGGGCGGGAGGGGGGGGAGGAGAAGGGCGGTTGTGGCACAGGCATGCTCCCTGAGGGGAGAGAGCACTGGGACCTTCATTTTCGGGGGATTTAAAGGCTGGGTGTTGCCCTAACCGGTTTGGCTCAGTGGATAGAGCATCAGCTTGCGGACTCAAGGGTCCCAGGTTCGATTCCGGTCAAGGGCATGTACCTTAGTTGCGGGCACATCCCCAGTAGAGGTTGTGCAGGAGGCAGCTGATCGATGTTTCTCTCTCATCGATGTTTCTAACTTTCTATCCCTCCCCCTTCCTCTCTGTAAAAAATCAATAAAATATATTTTTAAAAAAATAAATAAAATAAAGGCTGGGTGTTTAGTGGTGGATCAAGAGAATATTCATCACTTGATGCTGATATTCCCAAATGAATTTATTCTCTTAATTTCGGTGTGCTTGGCAAATGGCACTTAAATGGGTTTCTGTTATGTCTCCCTGAGCAGGGTGCTTTAAGCTGTTTACCCCCTGGTTGGGGAGACGTGCAAACCACTTACTCCTAAGTGTCCTTGGTTTAGGGAAGAGAGGATTTACTAGGTGGGCACCAAGTGCTGTTTAACTCTCTGCCTCAGTTTCCCCACCCCACTTCTGGAATTTTCCTAGCTTTTACTATTCTATAACACCAGGTCCCTGTGAGAACGAAAACTGCTTGCCTTTCCTCACCCTCCTGCTCTTAGGAGTTTCTAAAGGAACTAAAGATCTTCCAGGATGTTCACTCCACCATGCCAGGCTTTCAAAGGCAAATCGGTTCCCAGACACCCCGGTGCTCACCAAACACTGCTGGAATAAACAGCACCCCATTGCACCCAGGGCAGAAGCTGAAAATGTCGAGCTACCAGCTCTCCTTTCCCTGTCTGTCCCCTGCCAGGCAGTGTCCGAAACAGAAATCCTGCAGGCCTCACTCCACCTTCCCTAGGGCAGAGGTCCACTGTGACCTCAGGATCACACGCCCCAAGGGCTCTCTCTAAACCTAGAAAGTCCAGGCCCTGGTACAGCCTCGGGGACAGAGACTAGTTCAAAGATCATCCTGAGTGGAATAGAGCCAAGAAAAAAAATCCAGGGTCTCGAAAGAAACACCCTTCCATTGGCTCAGGGCAAGGCATGGAGGAATCACTCACAAACTTAGGGCCTCTATGAGGCTCTGCAAGGCCCTTCTAGGCAGGCCTGCATTGTTTGTTCATTCATTCATTCATTCATTCATTCACTCATGATTGCAGCCAGCACACATTTATTCCACACTTCAAGAGCTCAGTGATAACTCAGGTGAGGTCCAAAAGGCTTGCACATTTTTCACCACATATTTCCCGAGTACCCACCAGGCAGGTGCCTGGGTGTGGGATGCAGATGAACCCAACCCGGCCATTCTTAGGGCAGCTCCGGGCCTTCTGGCTTCAGGAAGGAGGCATACGGCAGAGTCCGAATTTGACTCCGATTCCCTAACGACCTGAAGTGCCCCTTCTGCTCACCTGGGACCTCCTGGCTTGGGTGTGAGACCTTAGCTACCCCTCCCCACCCAGTGCAGGTACCAGAATCTGAGTTTTCAAAGCCACATCAAAACGTCTCCTGCAATGGGCGACACCAGGGCTGGACAGCCAATGCAACCTTAACACTGAGGGGGAGTGAGGCAGGGTGGGGTTGGGCGGGAAGCTCAGTTCCCTCCCAGGTTTCCCTCGGCCTACACCCTGGTCCACGGCACCACCAGCTTTTGCCTGGACGACTGCAATGTCCACTCCGGCTCCACTGTCACCAAGCTACTCTCCAAATCGCAGTCACAGTCACAGTTTTAACATGGAAATCTGATCATCAGACGGAGTAAGCACTTGGCTCAAAACTCCTCATGGCCTCTCATTTCTTCTGCAACGAAAAGCCAGACTCCCTGCTGATGCCTCCAGACCATGTCCATCGCCCCCACCACCTCCCAGCTCATTCGCTGTGATCCAGTCACCCTGCTCATTTTGCGGTCCCCTCTGCGTGGGACACTCTCCATGCGCCCGGCCTCGAACCACTGGACGGGCCCCTCTCGGATCCTCATTAGCCCACACTTTCCTCACAGCACCTGTGACAACCCTCATGACGGCGCTCCCACCAGGCCGTAAGCTCCGCTGGGCCGGCCTGTGTCCATCCCATTCACCAGTGGACACACGGCCCAGCCGGGGGTTAGCACCTGAGAAACACCTTTGAAAACAATTAACGCGCCCTGGCTGGTTTGGCTCGGTGGCTAGAACATCAGCCTGCGGACTGAAGGGTCCCAGGTTCGATTCCGGTCAAGGGCACATGCCTGGGTTGCTGGCTTGATCCCCAATGGGGGACGTGCAGGAGGCAGCCAATCAGTCATTCTCTCTCATCATTGATGTTTCCATCTCTCTTTCCCTCTCCCTTCCTCTCTGAAATCAATACAGATATATTTAAAAAGAAAAAAAGAAAACAATTAACGCACAGGCGATGTCAGAGCGAACACCAGGCCCCCAGGACGGGACCTCCAGGCCAGCTAGCACCTGGGGCTGGGTGCAGGTTCCTTGGCTCCCCAGTGGCTGAGGCCCAGGTGGCCACGGCCAAGAAGAGTAGAAGGGAGATTACTCTAGCTTCATTCAGCACCCGGGCTTCGGCAGCTGTTATCTGGGGCCCGATTAGGTTAATCCTCCTTATCACAGAGATAAGCGGCCAGCAGTGCAAGCGAACTGTGTGGGGCTCAGAGCAGGTCCAGGAGGGAGGGGCACCTCGCGCAGGATGATGTTTGCCCTTTATTGCCCCGGAAACATCAAGGAGCATTTATGAAGCACTAACAACATGCCCGGCACCATGCTAAGTGATTATCTCATTGACTCCACTCTACAAATGTATTATTAACAGCAAAAGCGCGATAAAACAGATTAATTTGGCCGAGGCGGTATCTGTGAAAGCCGAAAGTCCATTACACGATAAAGTAGGTTCTCTGAATGTGTATGTTAAAAAATTGACAAATTATTCAGTTTACCTATTTTTACTTATGTAGACATGTTTGTATAATTAAAATTAAAATTTTTCGAAGAAAAGTTTTCTATATGTATTATCATTTTAAATTTAGACTGAATAGGCCTAGTAAATCCGTGCATTCACCAGTCACCTCGAATAAACAAATGCACGTGGCTGGGGGGTGGCTTAGTGCACCTGAGTATTGGCCTGCCCGTTAAAAATGCTGCAGAGCCCTGGCCAGTGTGGCTCAGTGATAGAGCTTAGGCCCATATTGAAGGATTGCAGGTTCCTTCCCCAGCCATGGGGCACATGCGGGAGGGAATCCATCAATGTTCCTCTCTCTCTCTCTCTCTCTCTCTCTCTCTCTCTCTCTCTCCCCCTCCCTCCCTTCCATTCTCTCTAAAGAAAAAATAAAAATCAACGGGAAAAAATATCTTCAGGTCAGGATTAACAAACAAAAAGCTGTAGAACAAGCATGTCAAACCCAGGGCCAGCGTGCCGCATGCCTCGTTTATTTAGGCAAGCAGCCCACCAGCTGTGAGTCTGACACGCTTGCTGTAGAAAGTCCCGCCACTGACAACAGAACCAATTACCGAAATTACCAAGCTCGGCTGTTTGATCACACGCTGTGACCCTTGGGCAGAGAGTCTGCCCTCCGTAAAATGGGGATAAATATTATTGTTATAATAGGCTTTTTAAAAAAAGAGAACATGGATTGCTTTCTACCAGATATGTGAGGGTTTTTTACCCCTAAGTCTTTCTCCCCCATGAAAACGAACTCTTCGAAGGCCCATCCACATGTGAATGCCCTGGGCACCCCTCGCTCCGGGTCAGCACAGCACCTGCACATGGCAGGGACTGTACACAAGTCCAGTCAAACCTCGTTTCTCAGCTGTCTCCCACCTCAAACAATTCGGTTCCTGACCAAGCTGTTCACAGAAAACAATGTCTCGGTGGTCGACCAAAAGGTCAGTTTTCGACCTGACGACCCTTTCGTGCTGAAAGCTCAGCATGACAAAATGCATCTTGCAGGCAACAAGCAAAGGAGAGAATACTTTTGTTGCTGGCAGTTGGCACAGTTTTGAAACATAAAGAGGCCATCAAGAGTTCCAATGTCGCTAAGGGTGTGAAAGTGCTCACAAAACAGCCATCACCGACAATAGAATGGGGAGATGGCTGTTTTGTTGATTGGATAAAGTAAAAGCAGTTAGCTAGTAACAGGATTCCTTTAAGGCTAGTAGGGGGTGGTTAGATAAACTTAAGGAAAGAAGTGTTTATTTATAAATTAAATAGTACATTAGACATGTGCTGTATAAAAGAAAGGTTGTAACAGGAAATCATTTGGGGCTCTGGAACAGATTAATTCAATTTACATTATTTCTAATGGGGAAAAAAAGTATTCAGTTTTCGAACATATCACTTCTTGAACAGCCTTCCGGAACAAATAAAGTTCAAGAAAGGAGGTTACACTGTAACTCTATGGGACTTCCATGTGCAGTCTGAGAGGGGCGGTCAGTATGGGGTGTGGCAAGTACGACCCCAACCTTGGCTTGGGAGAGGAGCCCTTCTTCTCTCCCACGTCCTCTTCGTGTGCCCTTCCCTACCCCATCCCCACCCACACAGGACACACAGCAGTGTTGAAACTCACCCCTGCCCAGGGCACCCCTGTGCCACCCCTTAGGACACTGATTAACTCAGAAAGAGCCTAGCTCAGCAGAGACAGAGCTGGTCACAGTCCTAGGGATCAGGCAAACAAAACTCAAATGGGGGGTGGCAGCTGCCCAGCTCTGAAAGGCAGACCCACCGAAACTCAGGTCCAATAAGGGGGCAGCCTCACCCGACTGTGAGCCCCTCTGAAGCAGGGTCTGTGTCCTACCTCCCCCACCCAGTCCCCAGCAGGAGGGGGCCCTGAGGACATTTGTCATCGAGTGAGCAAGGGTCCAGGAACCCAACTCCACACCGTGGGGGTTTGCACTCCACTCCGAAATTACAGTCTTCCCCTGTAATGTGAAATACTAAGATCTACCGCACAGGAGTTTAAAATACAAGTGGTAACGAGGATCAGGATAATAACTTGGCATTGCCTGTGTGCCTGCCGCCGGTGGACGCACGTGGATGAATTAACTCCCTCAGTCTTTACAACAAAGCACACACCACATGCCCAGCACGGCGTTTGGCGCGCTGTAAGCACCCCACACACATTATCCCACATGTCACAGAAAGGAGTCCCTTTTCTGCCCAACACTTAACTTGAAAAAGGGGAAGAGACGTAGAAGTCCCGGTAGAGAGAGGAGACGGGAGTCTCAGGGAATCCCGGAGGTGGGTCCTGAGCGTGAGACGGAGGGAGGGAAGGAGAGGGTGTTGTACTAAAAACAGAAGCGCCCCAGGGAGAAGCCAGCACTCGGGCAGTGGGCACACTGGAAGGATCGATGTGAGGAGCGAGACGAGGGCGGAGGGGGCTACTTTCGGAGCTCGGGAGCCGGAAGGGCAGCGAGACCCCCCCATCCGGCCGCAATTCGGGAAGGGGGTCCTCCTCGCTGTAGGAAGGAGAGACAGGGGTGTCGTCCCCCTGGCCCGGTTTGCACTCACCGGGCCCCACTCCAGGGGCAGGCCAGCAGGGCGCGCCGAAGCACGGGCGGCGGCGGCAGCAGCATCTCCAGCTCGCTGTGTGGCTGTTCTCGGGACAGGCTACCCGGGGGTCGCAACCTGACGGCGCTGCCCCGCCCGGAGCGCACTACCTCGGAAAGAGGGGGGTTCCGGGTCACCTAGGCTGTCCTCCGAGTCAAGGTCAAGCGAAAAACCTCCATATTTATCTATGTTAATAAAGTAACTTTCTTTAGTGCATGATTGAGGCCATTACGTGACACAGGGCCTGGTAATACAGAAGGGAAGTCTGGAGATATTCACGCTTCCCCCTCCTCTCTTTATGGTAAGACCCAGTTTCCTTTGATGCGCCCGAGAGGGCGTGAGCCCCACCGGCCAATCAGAATGACACATGGAAGCTCCTGGGCCAATCAGAGGGCGACTATGTCTCAGTCTTCTATGACCAAGAGGGACGGAAAGAGCCAATGAGAGAGTGGGAATGGGGCACGTGCGTGGCTGTGAGTACGGACCTCAGGTCTGACTGTCAGGTGCGGCGGCTGTCCCAGCCTGACCACTGGGGCAGCCCTCGGCCGGCCGGTGGTTACGGTCCTTCACCGCAAGGCCGCACCGCGGCCATCTCTCTCCCCGCGGGATGCAGGCCCGAGGATGAGCCTGTCGCCCCTCCCTCCAGCTCCCTGACCGGGACCCAGGAACCCTCTCCCTCTCGCCTGGCGCTGGACCAGATTCCCCGGGCCTGGCGCCTAGATAAAGAAAGCAGCTCAATTCTTTGAAGATTAAGGTCAATAAAAGATAAAATCTGAGCTGGTCTACGCCTAGCTTTTCCTTCAAAACCTCTGGCTGTGGAACCAGTACCTCCTGCAGTTTAATTTTCCCCCTCCCTGGATCAAAATTTTAGTTTTCTCTTGGAGAAATTGGTGAAGGCTTGAATGTTATTTAAAACTGGGATTACGAGTCTTCCTTCCTTCCTTCTTTCTTTCTTCTTAAATATATTTTATTGATTTCGGAGAGAAAGGGAGGAGAGAAAGAAACATCAATGATGAGCGAGACTCATTGATTGGCTGCCTCCTGCAGGCCCCACACTAATGATTAAGCACACAATCTGGGTTTGTGCCCTGACTGGGAATCCAAACATGACTTCCTGGTTCATAGGTCAACGCTCAACCACTGAGCCTAGCCAGCAGGGCGGATTCTAAACCTTTCTGATGACAGCATCTTAAGGACCCATTGTATTCCTAAAGCACTATGTGGATGAAAGGGGCCACATGCTAACCTGACAAGCTCAGGGGAGGCCTGCATAGCAGTCTTGCAAATTCCTAGACCTAAAGTAACCACAAAGGATGGTCTCTAAACGTTAACTAAAAGCAGTGATGGTGGGTGATTACATCCTAGGCTGGTATCTTCACTGATAAGGTCAACCTTTACCTTAACTGAGCCTAAGTGTCTTTTTGCATTTATAATAACATACCCTTGAAATGTCTGGGTAACTTGTAACTTCCCTTTTTCTGGACCCTTTGGGGCACAACCTTATGTGCTGTGTGTCAGGACAGATACCACAAATTCCTTCATTATTATCATGTTAATTGTTCCTGCACCCACCTAAGTATGTGTCTATCATTTTACTTTTTATCCAATCCCAGAGGTTCCCCCACCGCCCTGGCTTTGCTTTCTCCCGCCTCCCTAATCTATCACCAATGGATTTCATGTAACCCACTTATGTCTCCTCTTTGGGTTGTAATGTATAACACAAAGTGCAAGACTGCCATTATCTCATCCATTGAGATTCTACTTCCTGCCAATTATTGACAGTTTGGCTCAAATGAACTCACACAAAAAACTCCTTACAGATGTGACTGTTTCTTAGGTTCACAACCTGCTAAGGAGTCTGTTCCCATTCTCATTGTGGTTCCTCCCTATGACATTGACAAAATCCATAACTTCCCTGGGCCTCAGTTTCCTTGTCTATAAAGTGGGGGTAATAATGCCCACCTTAGAATGACCTCAGTATCCCATGCTACTCTTCCTTCAGAAGGGAACAGAAATAGTTGGGAGTTGGAAAAAAGAAACAACAATAAGTGAAAGTCTTCGATATGGCAAAAAGTGAATTGGGATTGATGGGACTGTTTCTTTTGATCCTTGAAGAAAACCCTAGTCGGGGACGGGGGGCAGTTCACTGAGGGCAGTATTTTCCTGAAGTTGGCCATTAACAAGAAAAAACTGGAATGTTGGACAATGACAAATTTGGAGTCTGGGAGCTGGCCTCTCATGGGCACTGAGGAAGTTTACGGAACGGGGATTTGGGGATTAACAGGACCTCAGTTCCAAACTGGGCGTGCCAGTTACTCAGCCTGTGACCTTCAGGCTCGCCCTTCCCCTTCAGTAAAATGTGTATAATAAATCCTGCTTTCCCTACTTGTAGAGATTTTATTGTGAGATGCGGGGGATGTGAAATTTCCCATATTTCACCACTAATTAGTTTGCATTCGTGTTTATGTGGCCCTCAGTCCTCTTGCCATTTTATCCTCAGTTAAAACAAGAAAAAAAGTACACCATCATTTCTAAGACATTTCACTTTATTTAAAAGAAGCCAATATACAGGATATAAAGGGTATGATATTTACAACAGTACAGTAAACAGGTTGGTTTCCCGGTGGGATCAGTAGTCTTTCAGTGAGTACAAACCCCCCCTTCCCCTTGATGCTAGACCCAGCTGGCAGACACACAGCAGCAGTGGGGCGGGATGGGGCTGCAGGATAGAAAGTCTCCCTGAAGGGAGTAAAAATCACGTAGATGCTAAAATGCCCACGAAGGGGTCTTGGGGGAAAGGGGTGCCTTTGCCTCATTCCTTTGAGGGCTTGGCAGCAGGAATGGTGAGGGGTTTGCCCCAAACAAACACATGGCCCACCCTGAGCCTGGAAATCTTCCAGCCACGGACGATTCCCTTCCCGAGAGAGTCAGCCCTAACACCCCCCCCCCCCAGGGCCCGGAGCAGCAGCCCCGGCAGTGGGCACAGCCAGGACGGTGGGCATTTCGTGGCAGTTCCACTCCCACTCCAGCTGCCTAGCAACCTGGGACCCACTAGAGCCCCAGGGAAGCCATGTGGCCCCGGAGCCGGCAGCCCCATTGCCTCCCACACTCTCCCAAACTCAGCGGACTTGGAAGTGGATCTCACATAGTTCAAATAACTAGTCGGAGCCCACCCCGGAAGCACAGCGTGTCCCCTATCTCGTCCCCCCTTCCACCTCCCACCCACCCACCTCCATGCTGAATTCGCCACTGCCCACCCACTCCCACAAGTGCCCTCCCCGCCAAGACATCCAAGGACCCGGGAGCTGCGGGATCGGAGAACAGGGAACTGGGGCGAGGTGGGGCCTATACTCGGCCGAGGCCGGCTCATGGGTGTGGAGAGCAGGCGGTGAGGACAGGGGGACAGGGTGGGGGTACCGATTATATGGAATCCAGCAGCAACATGCACCGTGCCCACAGAAAAAGGCTGGGCCGCCACAACCGCCTAGCCTAGCTTACAAAACCTTTCCTTTCATAAAAATAGACGAGAGTCTCTTGCTTTATAAATAGATTACATTTAGCTTAAGTTACACCTTACATTATCCCCTGCCCCACACCCTCTTCCTCATCCCAAGCCCAAGAGGTTGGATTCTCCCGAAAACATCTGAGCTGCACCCACAGAGCTAAGTGCGAGATGGACTGGCCCTTCAGAGACCCGTCCGTCAAGACATATTGCTACAAGAAAACAAAATGCGTTCACTTGCCAAGAATTGTTTCCCCTGTTCGGACTCTCAGAGGAGTGTGTGTGTGTGTGTGTGTGTGTGTGTGTGTGTGTGTGTCCCACAACCAAGGAACCAAAAGGAATTCCTCTTCCTGCCCTTCCCCAATGCTCTCTGTTTATAAAACCCCCCAAAATAGGAGGGTGAGAGCTGGCAGCACAGGAGAGGCCATCTGAGAGCCATCTAAAATACCAATGTCAATATGACACTGGGCTTAGAAGTAGAAACCAAAAAATTAAGTATTTACAGCTTTACAAAGGACAGACCAGCGTGTCCCCTCTGGACCCAGGGCTGCCTCAGCGAGTGTTGGGGTCTTTCTTGGCAAGCTGTGGGCTCGTGGCGAGGGGACAAGCAGGGCCCACTGGCAACTAACTCAGAGGAGAACTTGGTGGGGAGGGAGGCAGCCAGGCCAGGACCCAGGGCCCTGCACAGGAAGCAGGTGGGCCACATCCTCGCCGTCCCTGCCCCGTCTACCTGCCCCAAATCCTGGCTCCCCATCAGGGAGGAAACCTCTCGGCCAGTGTCTCTCCCTGGCTCCTGCCATTTCTATAGTCCTCGGACAAATTCAGAGTCCTCTAGTCCCCAGTGACAAATGGGGAAGAAAAGGGGGAAGAAAAAATAATACCACTGGACACCCATCACCTTAGTTACCCCCAAAACACATTGTTGCCTTACTGTCCTATTTCTAACGATAGGCCTGTCCCCCCACTCTTCCCCCACCACCACCTGGAGGAACCGCCCAGGGCCGGCTCCCGCTCTGCTGGTCTGCCCAGACCATGCGCCATCTCCCGTAGCCCTGGACGGCGGAGGCCTGGGGCCATCTCCCCGCCCTCCTGGAAACGGAACATCTTTTTAGCAGCTGAGGTCCAAGCCCAACTGGCTCTGATAACCTTTGGTTAAAATAAAGCTACACTAAAACAACAACAACAACGGCAATAATCGCCAGGTGTGTTTGAACCCTGTAACCTTGAGAACAAGGGTCGGTAAGGAGGGGGGGAAGGGCCGCCCTCCTCCGAAGCCGTCGCCCCCTCGTACCTGCCAAGGGCCTGTTCGCTAACAGGAGACGCTGGGCACGGAAGCCTCCCGGCCACGGTGCCACGGGGAACAGAACGACTCGCCCAACAGCAACGAAAATTAGGAAAAAAAACTATAAAGTCCACCAAGTTCGGATAAATAAAAATAACACACTGTCACTAACACGCTTGCTCTCTCTCCATATATATATATATTATGTGACTATTATATACAATGGTTTTAAGACTGCAAAACAGGTAGGGGAAACAGAAGAGAAAGAAGGCCATTAAAGGTGGTTGGTACCCTGGGGGCGGGGGAAGAATGGGGGACACAACCTACTGGAACCCCTCTTGTGCCGCTAGTCATAAGCCCCGGAGGTAAGGAGTCCAGGTCCTTGGGCTCAGTGTGCTCCTTTGACCTCCAGGGGGAGCTGCTGGGCCAACAAAAACAAAACTCGGCAATCACTCCCACAGGAGTGGGGACAAAAGACTTACAAAAAATAAAAGCAAAGCCTGGTCAGCTGGCTCCAAGCTGAGACCTGGCGGGTGGCCTCACACAGCGCTCTTCCACGCAGGCCCACGCAGGCCTTGGGAGATCCTGGCTCAGATAACTCCCAGGGTCAGTTAGTGAAGTACGGAAAGAAGCTGGCGGATGTGGAACAAGGATGGTTCTCGCCTGAGCGCCGCCACCTGCCACCTCCAACCTGCCAGCAGCCCTCATTGCCTCCCTCCTCCTCCCTTCCCAATGCCTGCCACTGGCCCGACCGTGGGCGCTGGGCACAGTGGAGAACCGAGATGGTAGCAGGCGGGCCTGACCCGGCTCCACTGGGCAAGGGGTGGCAGCAGGCCTGGCCCCCTTCAGGCTTTCTCACAGAGAAATGACAGACCCCCCAACCCCTTACAGTCGGCTGGAAACCGAGGGGAAAACATCAAGTCATCAGGGCAATAAAAGACCCCCTCCCCCACAACTCACCAAGGTCCCAAGAAAGCAAACAGTCAGGTGGCCAAGGGCTTTGCAGGACCCAGGCCTCTTGACTGACCTTGACCGAACCCCCTCACAGGCTGCAGGAGACATGGCCCTAGCGGTGGCCTCCCTCCCAGCTCCACGGTGAACACCCTGAGTCTGGGAGAGGGCCCCCCTTCCACAATATATAAGGCAAGCTGCTTTTTTTTGTTTTGTTTTTTTGCATAGTAGTTTAAACACAGTGAGGCTCCGCCTTCCCCCCAGTGCCTTGTCCCTCCGCTGTGCCACTCGATCCGAAAAGAAAATAAGAATTTGTCTTCCCTCCCTCCTTCCATCGTTTCCCCTTTTGGTAAGTGAAAAAAAAACACCCTGGGGAGGTCCCCACCCCGGCGTGGAAGGTTCGCCGAGGCAAACAGCTCCGTCCTGGGTGGAAGTGGGCCACCCCAAGCCCCACGCCATCAGTGCAGGCCGGCAGGGGACGGGAGGGCACAGGTCATAGCCAATCAGAGGAGCAGGTGGGAGGGTAGAAAACCACAATCTGCCACACCGGGGCCCCGCCCTCGCCTTAGAGTTTTGTATAAAAACACCTGCTAGGAATAATTCTTTGGAGCTCAAAGTGGCTCAGCTTAAGGGAAAAGGCACGGTTCACACTGCATCATCTGGACAGAAGTCTGCATTGGTAACGTGGAGAATAGAAATTGAGAGCACCATTCCTTGGGTGGGTGGGTGGGTGGATGGAGAGGGGGCACGGGGTGATGGTGAGTGGAAGGGAGGAAGGAAGCAGCGGTCCCTTGGGGCCTCCAGAGAAGGGAGGGCAGAGGACGTCCGTGTGGTGAGGACCGGAGCCCCACTCCGAGGAGCCTTCCTGGCCTCGTGGGGAGAAGGGGCAGAGGCCCCATCACCAAGACCACCAGGCACGGGGGCCTCAGCCATCAGCTGACCATGGGCTCCACGTCCGCCTCCCGCTCAAACTCGTCCTGGATCTCGTCTGTACTTCCTGAGTCGCTGCTGGCCACGGAGCTGGGGGATGGGGAATTCCTGGAAGGACGAGAGAACGGGGGTCAGTGTGTGTGTGGAGCGGGGAGGCAGCCTGAGGACCCCTGAGGGATTTAAGGAGCAGGAAGGGCTGAGCAACCACTCCTGTAAGACCTGACCTCAGAGGGGGTCCCTCCCTGAGACCCCGCCCTAGCTCTGCTTTCCTTAGACTCTCCTAAGCCCACGCGTTGAACATGGCTCTC
This sequence comes from Eptesicus fuscus, assembly GCF_027574615.1. NCBI lineage: Eukaryota > Metazoa > Chordata > Mammalia > Chiroptera > Vespertilionidae > Eptesicus > Eptesicus fuscus. The sequence goes on from NC_072481.1 coordinate 10,680,442, forward strand.
AAGAGCTCTGGGGCCTCCTGTTCCAGCCTCTAATTGCTCCGGGCACCGAAAGCCCCGCGGGAGCAGAGACCATGGATCAAGAGACCCGAGCCACCTAACACAGGGCACATGCTCAGGCAGCCCCAGTTCACTCCGTTCTCCCAGGGAGGCCGTACTGGGTAGTGGTTAACAGCACTGGTTCTAATTTTGGCTGTCACCGATGAGCTGGGGCCCTTGGGCAAACTCTTTGACCTGCCTAAGCTTCCGCTCCTCCACCGGCACAGGGGGGATAACGACAGTGGATCTGAGGGGCGGGGGTCCCGTGAGCTAACGGTAGGACTTGCTGAGCCCAGGGCCCCACACGCAGCTTCCCACAGAGCTGCCCCCCTCTTCTACAGCCTGAGCCGCAGCCTGCGGGAATGCCGTCACAATAAGAGAAACAATTACAAGGAACATTGATTTGCTCTTTGTGTCCAGCGCTTTACATGTATTATCCCATTTTATTAGTAGCATATGGCTATCTCCCCAACAAGGCTGTGTGTTCCTTTATTTTTTAAAATATATATATTCTTAATGGATTTCTGAGAGGAAGGGAGATGGAGAAAGAGCTAGAAACATCAATGATGAGAGAGAATCACTGATCGGCTGCCTCCTGCAGGTCCCACACTGGGGATCCAGCCGAAACCCAGGCATGTGCCCTGACCGGGAATTGAACTATGACCTCCTGGTTCATAGGGCAATGCTCAACCACTGAACCAGGCCGGGTTCTGGGCAATGGTTAAAGGCAGGGGCTCTGTCTTTGTCTTGGGGTGTCAGCCACCCCAGCAAATAAAAGGCCCTGGCCCACCTGGCCCCGGTGTGGAATATGGGAAAGGATGTGAAATTGCTTCCGATGGGCAAATGGGGGTTCCATCCGCCATGGTGGACAGGAGTGTCCTGCCCACCTTCTCCACTCCCCAATTCAGCAGAAAGGGGGGTGTAAGCTCCCTAGGGCAGGGGCTATGACTGCTATGCTCATCACTGTATCCCCACGGCCTTGCCCAGAGCAGGCCTCCGACAAGTAGCTGTTGAGTAAGTGGGTGCAGGGAGTTAGGTGAAACTAGGGAAGTCATCTAGCATGCAGTAGGTAGGTGACTAATATTCATGGATGGATGGATGGACAGGTGCGCTGGGCAGATGAAACCGGCCAGACTTGTAAGTTGCAGCCTCATAAATTTCCCGCAAGGACCCAACTGCTGGATCCCCGAATCCCCAGGGAGGAAGGGCCAGGCACCTGTCCGCGGAGCCTTTGATGAGCCGGCGGCACGTCTCCATCTGCACGTCCAGGCCACGCTTCATGCTGCACATCTCCATGTATTCATGCAAGTGTCGGTTCATGTCGCTCTTGGCGGTGGCCAGCTCCAGCTGCGGGGAACCAACGTGGGGTGAGGTGAGGCCAAGTCATCCTCACAGCAAACCCTCAGCAATCCCCTCCCACCGCCTGAGTGCTGGCGGCCTCAAGACCACCCCTGGACACCACGCCCGCAGGACCCTGCCTCGGCCTCTGTTCTCTGGATACCCATCCCCACGGCCTCTAGCAGGGCTTCTGGGGAAAGGGGAATGGTTGCTTAGCAACCACAGGGCCGCCTTCCCTGACGAGCCCACCTGGTTCTACCAACTCTCCTCCACCCAGCACCTCTGCGCTCCTTTCTGTGGCCTTGATTAGAAAAGTCCTCACGTCTTCACATTTCTGACCCTTCTCCTCCACCAAAGGAGACATCTCCCAGGCCAGGGGCCCCTCTTTCTCCAGCATGACAACAGCAGTGACCTCACGGGCAGACATGGCCAAGTGCAGGCTCTCGGGCACAGAGGGCGGGGCTCCAAGGCTGTGGGCTGGCTGGGGGCCTTGGCCAAGTCATTGGTCTCTGTTAGCCTCATGTCCTCCTCTGTAACACAGGATGCTCAGTACCTACTGCACAGGGTACCTGGGGACCTGCAGGTCCACACTAGGGTATGCGGAGACTAGGAAGGGCGTACTTCGTATTTGTCATGGGCTTACTCAGTGCCTAGTGTCACTTGATGTCACTCAAATGTCAGCTCTCCTTATTTTGGGATCACCATCTCAGTTGAATAACTTCAATAAAACCTCCCTGGGGCAGACAGGGATCACTACTCCCATTTCACAGATTAGGAAACTGAGGCCCTAAGAGGGGTATGGCTTTCCCAGCACCAAGCAGGGAACTGGTAGGCCTCCCGACTCCAGAGCCTGTGGCCGCCCCAGGCTCCCAGCCGCTGCCTAGGTAGCAACTTAGTCACCAGGGGTCTCGACGAGGGGGGGGGGCTGCACGGGCCGAGCCCTCACCTCGATCTGGCCTATCGTCTCCTGGTACTCCTTGTCTCTCGTCTTGAAGAAGGATTCCGTCTCATGGATCAAGTTGCCCAAGTTTTCCTCTTGCTGGGGAAACAGATCAAAGGGGAGCATTTAGCTGGAGAATTGGGGGGGGGGGGGGGGAGAGTCAGGGAAAGAATGGGGAGGAGGGGTAATTGAAAGGAGGTGTCCCCTGGTCCCCACCTCCCGGGCCCCTGGGAAGCCTGGCCCCACTCACCTCGCCCTGCAGGTCGATACTGGGGTTGCAGTTGGTGAAGTCTTCCCAGAGCAGCAGTGTGTCTTCGTTCTCCTCCCACGTCAGGCTGTCACAGTCGTCATCAAAGTCAAAGGTCTCCCGCCTGGGGGGTGACAAGGAGGGCGGGACTGAGCGGGAGCCAGGCTCCAGGGGCCAGGACGGGAGAGAGACAGGGTGCTGCCCGAATGGGTGTGTTCCTAAAGAGACAGAGGTGGTGGCAAAGGGGACGCGGGCCTTTTCCATGGAGTTGGACTCTTTTAAAATGCAGAATGTTTTTACAGGCTCTTTATACACTTTAAAATGTAGGTTTTTATGAGGCCAGGCTTTATCATCAATGGAGACTAAAGGCAATTTCCTCCCAAGTCCAATCTTGTAAGTTTTTCATTCACAGACTGGCTTTTGAGCACTTATTAAAATACAATTTGTGCTATCCTCGCCCATCCATGAGACAAGCTTGATTATTATTCCCACTTTACAGGTGAGGAAACTGAGGCTCAGAAGGATCAGGTAGACTTCCAGAACAATACATGCTGAAAGTCACATTTGAATTCACAGCCTGGGTGACTTCCGGGCTCCCCTATTCACTAGGGCTGGGAGTAGGGGGCCTGATCATACGGGATTGCCTGGGACTGAGGGGTTTCTGGAGATGCATGGTTACCCCAACTGGAGGGGACCTTCAGAACCACTCAGCCCAATATGCCCACTAATCAGGTGAGAAGGCTGATGTCAACAGGGGTTAAATCACTGGACCAGGTGAATTAGCCAAGAAGGAAGTGGGTTCCAAGTCTCCAGACTCCTCCCCACTGCTACACTCCCTCCCTCAACTCCTTCCTGGATTCGCTCAACCTTCCAAAAATGGTCCAGGCTGGGGCCACTGGGCAGGGCTCAAGGAAAGAATTTCTGGTAAAAAGCTGCCCAGAGAACCCCCTGGAGCCAGGCTCATCTTCAAAACGCAGTTCCTGTCAGAGCCTTTAGGGGGCTCTGTGAGTCCAGGGAGCAGAGCTGAGGACCTGGCTGCAGGGGGAGGAGCCACGGGCTGGACTAGCTTCAGACAAGCCTCTGGGGTCCACTATCAGCGCATCACATACTCAGCTGCTGACTTCATTTCCTTCCCAGGGTCTGGGATCTGAAGGAAACCCCAGCCGAGGAATAGGAAACCATCAAAGCCCGGAAGATGGACCAGAGACAGGGCTGGGAAGAGGCGACCCCCTCCCTACAGACCTGGAAGGCGGGGCTGAGGAGGAGGGCTGGCCACCACCCAGAAAAAGTAGCCAATTCCTCCCCTTCTCATTGGTCTGAAGCCCAAGCAACAGATTTTGATCAAAACAAAACAGCCCAGACTCGGGTGCATTATTCAAAGACTTCAGTGGAACTGGCCCCGGGGCAGTCTCTGGCTAGAATCTCAGCGAGCGGAGATGGAGGGGCGGGGGCTAGGGCCCCACCTAGGGTGGGGTCAGCATGGCCTTGGGTGATTGGAGGTTGTTTTTTTTAAACTTAGGGACTTCACCACCATATCAATCTAATTTTGTGCACACAGGAGCCGGGCCAAGGGCGCCCCCGACCAGCTCTTGGGACTGTCCCTCTCAGCTCACCCATTCCCTGGTGACTTTATGAAAATGAGGACAATGGTTTCTTCAGAGAAGCCCTTTAATTCAACCAAATGAACCAGGTCTGGGTCTGTGGGGGCATACAATTCTGCCTTAGGCTCAGGAATGCCCAGAGCAACGTTCGGAAAACCTAGACCCAACCAAGAGTTATCCCCCAAACCCTTCTTGTCAGCAAAAGATGAGAATAGGAGATTTGGGAGGGGGGATAAAGAGGAACCAAGCGTCTGGGAGTCTCCTTGTCACCTTCCAACAGCAATCCCCAAAATGCAGCCCCATCTTGGGAAGCACCCCATCTTGGGAAGCAAACGCACCCCTGCCATCCCCACAGTCTTCCTTGCCAAGTAGCCGGGCTCGCTCGGCTGCAAAGGGACCAGGGCAGGGATGGTGCCCGGAGAGGGCAGAGGGACAGCTCTTCCAGGCATGAGGACAGCTGGTTGGGGGCAAAGCGCTGGACTGACCATCGGGGACCAGGCTCCACCCCATCTCCCACATGCCTCTCTGAGTCTCAGTTTCCCCCTTTGAACAGGAAGGGGCTGGGCAGGAAGCATTAGGAGAGTCCCGCGCCCTCTCGGGAGGGGTTCTGGGGGTTTTGTGATGCCATCAGAGCAAAGATGGCAAACCTAGCCCTGCTGTTGGAGACCGGGGACCTCAGGGGAGAGGCATTGGTCAGAAAGCTTGCTCAGCCCTGAGACGGATGTAGCGGGGTGTGAGGAAGAGGGGGAGGGGTGGAGTTCTGGGGAAAAGCCGAGTTCTCAGGGCTCAGGAGTCCAACTGCAAGGGACCCCAGACAGAGAGGCAGGAGCAGGTCACCGGGGACAGGGGAAAGGTGACCCCAGAGACCAGCCCCAGCCCTGCCCTTTGACTCCAGGCCCTTGGGCAAGTCATGCAATGCCCAAAGGGACGCCTCTCCCCTCCCCTCCCCTTTCCTACCCTATTTTAGGGTGCTATACGGACAGGCCACAGTCACAAAGGATCCCTGCCCCAGATCACTCTACACAGTGAGCTTCGGGTAAAACAGCTCTTGGGGGGGGGGGGGAGCGGGGGGCAGAAGTCAGCCTGCTTGGTAGCATTTGTCAATTTTCCACACAGGCAAATTTTAAGCTACTGTTGTGCCATCACTGAACCTGGAGCCGGCAGACGTGAACAATCAGCTTTCATGAGCTGGTACAAGCCGGGTCCATCCCACCACTGACCATGTCCAACCTACAGTCTGCCACTAACCCAGGCAGCATCTCAGAGGAGGAGGACACAGGCAGACGGGCCGGGCTCCGAATCCCAGCTCGGCCATGTATTAGCAGAGTGGTCTCCGCCAGGGCGCTTCCCTGAGCCTCAGTTTCCTCGTCTGCAAAAGGGGAGTGATAACCCCACTTCCTGGGCTGGCAGTCTGGAGTCGATGGAGTCACGTTTGTAAAGCATCCTACAGACGGAGGATGCTTGGCCCGCGTGGTGACCGGCGTGTGGCTCACTCAGCTCGGCCAGCCCACCACAAGGAAAACCAGTCGGAGTGTGTCTGAGGCTTGGCCAAGACTCCCACACAAATACTGGTCCTGTCCGAAAATGGGGACCTTCCCAAATTATAAAGGTTGAAAATGAATGCAACTGTGCTCAGTATGCAGGCCCAACAGAACACACCTGTGGGCTACTTTCAACCCAGGCCGCCAGTTTGCCACCCCTGCCCTCGTGACCTGGGGGAGCAGAGCGGAGCCCAGCGGGGGCCACGGAGTACTCACAGCTGGTTAAACATGCGCTTCATCTCGTCTGTGATGTTCACAGAGCCGACCTCTTCATCCGAGAACCGGTTCACCTCCCCGTCCTGCTCGGAGATGTCATCGTCCGAAGTCACCTTACGCTCTTTCTTTTTGGGGACCACCTGACCCGGAAAGGAAAGAGATGGAGGTCACTGGGAGGCTCTGCGGGGATGGAGGGCAGGGGTGGGCCGGGAAGGGAGCCAGCATCTCACGGGACAGATGGAGCGTGGCTGGGGCCAGCTGCTGCCAGGAAAGATGCGCAGGTCCTCTAAGAAGCAGGCGACGTTAGCAGGAAGCATGAGGTGGGGAGACATGCGGGATGGGGGACACAGACAGCCTGGACCCTGGCCAGGCTCAGCTCACCCCTTCACCAGAAAAGTCACCACCAGATCTGGGGAGAGGAGCGAGCTAGACTGGGGCACAGAATCCCCTGGGATGTCTCAGCGGCAGCCAGGGGGCCAGAGGAGCCCCGTCAGAGGCCCAGATGGCTCCCTGCCTCCCAGAGCCCTCCTGCTCACATGCAAAGGCAACATTGCATGACTTGCCACATGGCCCCGGTTCCCAAGCTCCCTCCACTCCCGGCAGACAAGACGTGAGCAGACCACACCACGGCTGACATGGCGCCCCCTGCTCCCCAGCAGAGGGGCAGCGAGGAGGCCTGGAGGGGGACAGGGGCCCCAGGGATGCCCAGTCTCACCCGGCTACATCCAAAGCCACACGCTGAAAGCAACAACACACTGCCCTGGGCTAGCAAAAGCCCAACCACAGCCCAGACTCCAGAAGCAGCCTTCGGAGAGGGACGCCCGCCCTTCAGGCAGCGGGACAGCCAGCCCCGGGACAGCGGCCGTGACCCCATCGCCTCTTCTCGGGACACACACTTCTCACGGAGGGGGGAGAGGGGGAGGGGGGAGACCGAGCGCCTCTTCGGTGGGAATGAAAACCAGACAGAGGCCAACTGGCTCGTCCCTGGATTCCCGAGGCTCATCTGCCAGGGCCCAGCCAGCTCGCCCCGCGCACCCACAGCCTGGCACCTCGAGGAAGAGGCAGGAAGCGGGACAGTGACCCCAATGTGGGCGGGTGGACGAAGCCCTGCAGGCTCAGGAGACCCGAGTTCTAGGCCCAGCTCTGCCATTTCCGTCCTTGAGCCCCATCCTGTCACCCCCGGGGGAGAGGGCTCCTCAGCCACAGGATGAAGCCGTCAGCCTTGAGGGTGGAGTCGGGCCAGCCTGAGTCTATAGTCCCTGAGTCTACGCTCTCCTGGGGAGGACACGCTGCCTCGGGGGCCGGGGGGGTTGGGGGGGAGGAGGATGTGAGGGGAGCAGGGCTGGCCAGGCAGGGGTTGAGGCTGGGGCTCTCCGGGAGGGTGGCAGTGGCAGGTGGGAGTGGCGGTGGTGAGCAGGGTGGCCCTAGTCACCTGGAAGATCTTGGACACGTCTTCCGAGTTCCGCTGCTGTGCGACATCGCACAGCTTGGCCGTGATATCGATTCGGCGGCAGATGTCCATGTCCACCTTCATGGCCTTTTCTTGGATCTTTGTGTCCAGGTCTGTCATGGGCTGCAGGGAGGACAGCAGGGGTTACGTGAGCGAGGGCTGGAGCAGGCATGGCGTGGGGGCGCTGCTCCGAGGCCCCTGCCGGACAGAGAGGGGTGGAGGACCGTAGGTGTCGGGTGGGAGGCCCCGGAGTCCGAGGCTGGCGTTGATGGGCATGAAGGGTTGGGTCAGCGCTGCTCGGGCTGGGGCAGGGGTGGCGGGGCCGTGGGAGCTAAAGGCTCTGGCGCCGAGTGGACAATGTGAGACCGCGTTGGCGGCCTCCCTAAGGGCTGGACGACACCTCTCAGCAGACACAGTGTCACTGTTTATTCTGCGCGAGCGAAGACAACACAAAGGCAATCCGCGCTGAAAGGCTGCCTTCTTTCCCACCCAGCCTGCCCCACTGTCCCCACGGGGGCGCCTGCCAAGGCGGCTCTCTCTTCAGGATTTCTCCCAGGGCTGACCGCGGGGGTCTGCCCAGGACAGGGGGTCCCCCAGGACCCCAGTGCGGGGAGCCACATGGCCTCCACCTGGAGCCCCGGGAGGCTCCTCCCAGCCACACCCGGCCTCACGCCCCTCAGGACCAGAGGCCACACCTGGACGAGTCACCCAGAAACGGCACCTTCTCCCGGCGGCTCTCCCTACGCACCGCCCGCTGCGGGCAGGTGGCAGGAGCCCCAGGACCCCGGCAGGGAGGCGGCCACTCAGAAGGGCTCTGATTGGAGACAGGAAGCACACACTCGCCTTCCCCGGCCGTACAGAGCGGCCCCGCGGAAGGCCACTGGCCTGGGAGCCTCTCGGGATGGCATGGCACAGGCCTCCCTCGACCTGTGCCCGGACACTGAGGCCCACGGCCTCCACCCGCCGCATCCTGGCGAGCTGGGGAAGAGCCGGAGCCAACACACACAGACCGTCCCAGGAGCCTCGGGAGGCAGGATGGGTTAAGCGGCAGATTAATGCATCTCTACTCAGACCAAGGGAAGCGGGAGAGGGAGGGCGGGAGGGGGCGCCTGGTCTCTGATGCATCTGTCATCCTCGCAGTCCATCGCGCAGCCAGGACTCTAACTAGAAGCCGAGCTCTGGAGCCTCGGAGTGAATGAAGCATTCTGCATGATGGGGGAGGGGGAGGTGATGACCCCTGGGTGGCGGCCAGTGCACTTACATCACTCATGAGCCCCTTAAACACCACCAGCTCGGCCTTCAGCCTCTCGATCGTCTCGTTCATCTCCTCCTGGATGGCTTCGGCCTCCTGCGCGGCCTATGGGGACAGAGATGGGGAGGGTTTAGGGGGGCCGGGCACCCTGAGGGCAGGAGGGACTGGACACCTGGGCCCAGCCAGGCCAGGCGCCTGATGGCTGGGGATGGGGCGCCAAGGACCTCGGCCCAGCCTGACTTCCCAGCACTCAGCTTAAAACACTTCTCAAAGGGATATTACGGCACGGAGACCCGTGGCAGACAGTGAGGAAAAGAGCAAGTAATGCAATAAGTGGTCCCACAGGTTAAGATATTAGGTCCATTCGTGTGGCATCGCCAATATTTGACCGCTCTGGTCTCCAAAATGGCAAGTGCCAACCTAATCGAACAGACACACCTGGATTGTGTGTATTTGCATGGGAACGACCGGAAGGTGGCACACCGATGTGCCACGGGGGAGGGGCAGAGCTGGAGGCGGCTTTATTTTCTTCTCTAAGCTTTGCTCAGCCTTCCACATACTTGAGCATGAGCATGTTATGTTTGGAAAGTAAAAAGCACTTTTGTTATCAAAGCGGGGGACGTCCATCCTCTCCGTCCAAGTATTGATATTATTTTCATCTGTCTCTAACTTGCTTAGAAGATACATTTTTTAAGTATCAGAAAGCAATTTTTAAACATATTTGAAAGAGCTTTCCACGCCTTCTCACGGGGTCAGTATTCTTGTACCCATTTGGCTGAGAGGAAAAGAGAGGCGGGAAGGCGAAGGTGCGTAGGGAATCCAGCAGGCGGATGAGTGCAGGGCCCAGAACACAGAGCTACCGAGCCGGAACAGCAAGGAAGGCCCTCACGCCCGCCCTGGAGAGCCCACTCGGGCTGGGCGCCCACCTGGTGACCTGCCCACTGCCCTCTCCGAGGCATTGGGCCCCAAGTCCGTTCCTGCAAGCTGGGGGAGGCGGGGGCGGGGGGGGGGGGCTTAAACACCATCCAGGTGGGGAGAAGAGGCAGGAGAGGGGAGTCGCTAGCCCAAGGTCACCCCACAAGCTGGGGCAGCACCAGGACTTGGACCCAGGCTTCCCAGCGCCTGTACCTGAACTTCGCTGCAACACTGCGGTCCCCGCCTAGCTCCAAAGCAGGGGACAGAGAGGCCCCTTGGCCCCATCAAGGAGAGACTGAGGCAGCAGGAAATAACCGAATAGGGGCTGTGCTGGGAACTGCCCCCGGCGTTGCCCCCTGAGGACTGTGCCCCCTGAGGACTGCGCCCCCTGAGGACTGTGCCCCCTGAGGACTGCGCCCCCTGAGGACTGCGCCCCCTCAGGACTGCGCCCCCTGAGGACTGTGCCCCCTGAGGACTGTGCCCCCTGAGGACTGCGCCCCCTGAGGACTGTGCCCCCTCAGGACTGTGCCCCCTGAGGACTGCGCCCCCTGAGGACTGCGCCTCTTCTGATCGGGCCCTCTGGGGGCTCTTACCTCCTTCAGCGTGTCCACCATGGTCTGCAGGTTCATGCTCTTGGCCAGCTCCTCCTCCCATCTGTAAGGCCAAGAAGGACAGGCGGTCAGAGAGAGCCTCCCATGCCCGTCCAGCCTCACACCGTGCAGGCAGCCACCCTGGGCCTGTCCCCGCACAGCAGTGACTCCACCCCTGCCTGCCCTCCAGCAGCTCCCGTCTAGGGGGTGGGGGCGAGGCAGAGACAGCCAGGGTGACACAGGCCATGATACCAGGTGATGCTGACGAATGTCATGCTTCAGGCATGAGCACAGCACCACGGGAGATGAAGGCAAACTGTAAAGTGCCGCGCAAACGCTGCGGCTCCTGCCGTGGCTGCGGGATGCAGTATCGGGGCTGGCACGCAGGAGCCAGGCTGCTCTCTGCACCCGCAGGAGGCACTTTTATTGTGCTAACTATCTCGACCTTAGAGTCTGTGGCCCCGTGGCCTACCCTCACCAACGAAGACATCGCTGTACCGGACAGATGAGGCCTGGAGGCTCAGAGAAGTCAAGTGTCCTGCCCAAAGACACACAGCTAGTTAGGGAGGAGGGCTGGACTTCAAACCCAAGTCCGTTTTATTACAGAAAACAAAAAACAACAAACACAGCGCGCACTTCTCTAGCGCTTATTTCATGCCAGGCCCTGTTCCCGGCTTTACGTGTACTGTCTGGTTCGTGCACACGCGGGTCGAAGCTGGACAGGAAATGACAGAGCGGAGGAGGCACAGCGGGCTAACGGTAGACCCCAGCAATCCCTGGAGGCTGGATGAGACGATAACAATACACGCGCCGTGACAATCCCGGCTCGCCTTAACTGAGGGCTTACTTTGTATGAGGGTCCCGACTCCATGACATAATTCAATCGTCATAACAGCCCTCTAGCACAGGCGCCTCCATTATCCCCACGTCACAGGTGCAGAGAGGCAGGCACAGAGGCAGGCGACCAAGGTCAGGGTGCAGACAGGTGGAGCCAGGACTCAAACCCTGGGCTCGAGGCTCCAGATTGAGTGCTCGTAACCCTGCTGGGCTCCTCCAGGACCCAGGACCAATCAAAGGCCTAACCCGGCTCCCCACCCAGACCGCCTCCCTCCCCAGAGGAAGCCAGGGGCAGGATCCCTTCCCTCTCCATCCTGGGACAGACAGCTCCTCTCCTTCCTCGCCCCACGGCCGCCTCCCTACATGGCCTCTGAGCAGGCAGATCTGGAAGCCTTTAGGATGCTGCCGGAGCAGCTAAAAATAGGCCAGGGGGAGGGATGGACGGAGAGTTACGTCACCAGCTTTTGGAAATAAGAGAAAACGGATACTGTTTGCACACACAGAGGAAAATTCCTCCTTTCTCCCACACGAGACGAGACGGGCCTGGCTAGGGCTCCCGGAGGGACGTACAGACACACACACAAACACGCACACACAACCCTCTCCCCTGTTCTCTTTGATCTTTATCAGCCCCCGACCTTGGCAGCCAGGCCTAGATCTGCCCTGGGCCACAGGCTCCAGAACCTAGAGGGCAGTGGGGCTGGGGGGGGGAGGGCTTCTCCCAGGGATGAAGGACACAGAGGAAGCCAAGGGGCAGAGAGGGAACCTAAGGGTCTAACCCAGGCGGGACATTCTCACTGAACACCCTCGTTATACAAATAGGGGAACCGAGGCCCACAATGTGCCAGAAATTTGCAAGGTCATCCAATGTGTCAAGGGCCAGGCCAGGAGTTCACCCCGAGGCCCAATGTGGGGGACAGAAGTCCCCGGTGGGGAGAAGCCCACAGGCAGCCCTCGCCCCCGCCCAGCAGCATGGGGCATCCAGGGCTTCCCTCAAGAGAAGCCAAGGCCGAGAGGGCAGGTCCCATGCTGAATCATCCCTCCTGGCCATGCAGCTCTGAGTGGGGGCAGAGAACCTGACTCCGAAGCCACTGCGCAGAGCAGGTGCCAGCGCCTGGCCTCACGGCGTCTTACAGCAACAGCAGGAGCAGCAGAGGAGGGGGCAGCGAGGGATGGAGATGCAGGCGCCAGGGACATCTCCCCCCTTCACACACACCCATTCCCCACGCTCCTGGGCAGGACGCCCAGCCCCCTCCCACTTTTCCTATCAGCAACCTTCTCCTGAGGAAGGTGGGGCAGGAGTCAACAGACCCATTGTACAGATGGGAAAAATGAGGCCCCGAGAAGGAGAATCACTGGCCCCAAGTCCACCCAGACCAAGAACCCAAGCCACGTTAGCAGCCACAGAAGCAGCCACTGATTGGGGAGCACATCTGGGTACCACGCATGCCCTGGGCTCAGTGCCTCCTACACATATCTCATCAGCTTTCATGTGAACTATCAACCCTCTGGGGCAAAGGATTTCCCCCCAAACCCATTTTGCAGATGAGAGAGCTGAGGTTCAGAGAGGTGAGGTCCCTTGTCTAAGGTCACACAGCTTTCAGCAGGGCTGGGACCGAGGCCTAGCCCCGGCTCACACTGTGACAAGCATGGGCATCACACATGGGCTCAGATGCAGACCGGATTCAGCAGGGCTGGGGTGGGGCGAACATGCTGCATTTCTAATGAGCTCCCCTGCAGATGGCACGTGCAGTGGCCCCACTCCTCGCCAGCGATTCTGAGCTGCACCCCAGCAGATAAACGTGCATGAGCCTTTTGTTTCCAAAGCCAGGCTGCGTGGGCAGCCGGCACTCCTGGTCCCAGAAGACCGAGCACAGACCCCAGCGTGTAGAGAGCAGCTGGCCTGGCAGACCGGATCCACTGCCCACGCTGACGTGCCTCCGGCTGCGGCGGGAAAACCTGGCTGTGCGGCCCCAGTGTTGACGGTGCAGAAAAGCTCTGCCCTTCAGCTGCTCCGGCTGACGGGGTGAAAGGATGACGACAGGTGATGTGCTTCTTAAGATGCCCAGACACCCCACACTCCCTGCGTGCAGCCCGGGAGGAGGGAGCACCAGCTTCCCCAAGAACTGGTCTGCCAAGGTGTAGGCTATGGAATTTCAGCACCTGCTTGCCAGGCACGGTCCGGCCCCCTCCCCGACCTGGGTCAGCCCACAGGACTCAGGTTCCGGCAGGACGCTGTTTCAGGCAGAGGAGCCAGCATCAGCAAAGAGGGGCAGCAGGAAGGCAGGGAGAGCCAGTGGCCACTGAGAAGGGGACACACCTACTACGGATCAGGGGCTGGCGGATGTCATGTCCTTTCACCTTCACTGCCCAATTCTCTTGCCTGACCCACCGCTCAGCAAAGGTGGTCACAGAAAAAAAACACACACACACAGAGAAAAACCTCCCCATTTTACAGGTGGGAAAATGAAGGCCCAGAGCAGAGACAGTACACGCCAGGGCCAAGACGGCATGAGTCACTGAGAGCCACCCTGCCCACCCCGACCCACCAGCTCCTAAAACTTCCAAATTCTTCTCTCCTCAAGTGTTAGACTAGAGAAAGGAGAGGAGGGACATTAACTGGGCAGCTTCTGGGTTGTATTCACCATCTTAGGCATTCATAAACACATAAAATGCAACGTGTCACTTACCCACCCCCCAGGACCGCCCCCACTGGGCAGATGAAGAAACAGGGGCTCCGGGGCAACTCGGTTTCCCTGTCCCTCCCTCCCTCTCAGCCTCCTGCAGTCCTCCGCGTCCTCCCAGGCTAATCTCAAATGTACCCCTTCCCCAGGTCCCGCAGCCACTTCCACTGCTTCCCCTGCTCCAGTTCCAAGCTCCTGCTTGAGGCAGCCGGGCCTCAGGATCTCGTCTTCCCAGGCGGCTTGGCGGTGGTATCTCACCCTGCGTGGTTCTCACCCCAACAGCCAGCCGCCATGCCGGGGACAGCGATGGACCGCCCTCCACCTTCGCCACCTCCAGACAGTGCTCAGGCCCTGGCCCCAGATCCACTTGGGCCCCAGGTCCTTCCACTCTCCACCCCTCCCACATGCAGACACCCGACAAGCCTCACAGGTGTGCCAGCTCCTCAAAGCGCTCTCAGCCTCCGAGGCAGGCAGGAGAGCCCCTGACGGCGAGGAGGAGGATGGTAAGAAGACCGCAGAGGCTCTAACAGCGCCCATGCTTACGGACTCCGTTCTTAGGGGCTTCACATGCATAATCTCCTACGAGTTGCACAGTAGCCTTTAGGTACAGTCACTATCTCCATGAAGATGTTCAAGTCCAAAACCATTAGCCAAGATCACCCAGCCAGGAAGGTGGGGCTGTTTCTACTTTACAGAAGAAAGCCAACACTCAGAATCTCCCAAACTGAAGGCTGAAGGGGACCGGGGTTCCCCTCGCCCAAACCTGAAGGTACTGATAAGAATACTGAGGCCCAGGGCTACGCAGGGAGTGGGTGGCAGGGTGCCCTCCACTCGGCTGGCCTAACCAGCAGTGAGACTGGGCCCGGATCTGCCTTCCCCAACATCTGCCTCCATTTCTCAATGAGATAGATTGTGGCCCAACACACCCCAGGGACACTCGAGAAAAACCCACACTCTCTGACAGCCACGTGACTGGCCTCCAGCCACGGCCAGGTCTGGCTGGGCAGACCTGGGGGACGCATTACCGGCCACTGCCCCTCAGTCCCTCCAATCCCCCCGGTGACCAGTGCTCACACCCTCCCACTGCCTGGAGCCGTGAACTGAATGTGAATTCGGGATCCCACGGAGGAAGGGGCCTACACAGGGCCTCCCCGGAAACCCCTGGGGCACCACTGGGTGCGATCCACACATGGGAGCAGGGGCGGGTGCTGGACAAGGGCAAGGGTGGCCTGGAGGGCCCTGTGCCGATGCAGGGACAAGCAGGGGCCCAGGCCATGGCGTCCACGAGTCAGGAGCTTGGATGTATGTGCCGGCAGCACAGGGAAGCCCATCTCAGCAGGTCCAGGCACCCTGCGCCCTGGCCTGCGGGGCAGAGAGGAAACATGGCTGAGATGCCTGTTCTGGGCTGGAAGAGAGGCACAGCGGAGGGGCACCCCCAAACAAGTCACTAGACAAGCTGGGGGTCCAGCCCCTCCACCAACCCAGAGAACTGCTTGTTGTCACTACTCCTATGCTCGCTGCTACGGTCCCTGCGTCTACAGCTCACCTGCACTGGGTTAGGGTCAAAGAGTTGCTGTATGGATTTGTTGAATGAATGAATGAACGAATGAATGAATGAATGAATGAATGAACGAATGAATGAATCCAAACAGCAACCACTCCTCAACCCTCCTGCTCCTCCCTTTCCCATTGAGGGCCCCTTCTGCCACGAAGGATCGAAGGATCGTCTCCTCTCAGCCCCCTGCTAGCCCGGGGGCTTCCCAGAGCTGCGTTCCCAGCACCAACTCTCCCCCCAGCTCTGTCCACTCGGCTGGCTCCGGAGCCTCTCCAGGGAGAGACCAGGCCAGGCCGGGGGAGAGAGCCAGGGCAGGAAGCAGGCGAGGGAAGAAAGCCTCCCTCTCCCACTTCCCACAGCCCTCCGGCCGGGGAGGGGAGGCAGGGGTGTCGGACAATGAGGCAGGGAGAGGAAATGACTCCACACTGCCGCTGAGATCGGAGCCTGGGCCACCATCTCCGCAGAAGGAGCACACGTGTGAGGCCGGTGGCCCGGAGGGGGAGGGGGAGGGGCAGCACCCGCCCCAGCCAGATGTGGTCTCCAGGCATTCCTTTGGAGCCGCGGCTGTGACCACGTGATGGACCAGAAGTCCCAGCCAGCCGCTGGGGGGAGGGGATGGGCAGCTTCAAAGCCAGCCCCCACCCCCAGCCAACACTCTGGACCAGCGTCCCGCCTCCCCCTCAGCTCCCGATGACACAGCCCCACAGGAAAGGGGCTGACAAAGCCCGGCTTACTGAGGGGAGGGGAGCCAAGCTGAAGTCACTGGCGGGGACTGACTCACAGACTTTTCACTTCCTCTGTGATCAGAGAAAGAGGCTCCGGGGCTCCATCTCGAAGGAAAGTGGGGGCAGCCCCGGCAAAAGGAGGCCTTGGGGCTTCTGGGGAGGAAGTCCTGGGGACTCCTGGGCAGCAAGACCCTGGGTTCATCTCCTGCCCCTCCTAGCCACTCCCTGCTGTGTGAGCTCGGGCCAGTCAGTCCCCTCTCTGAGCCTCAGTCTCCTCATCTGGGAGATGGGAGCACACCACCACTCCTGAGTGCAGACACCAGCCCAGCCTGGCACAGAGCAGACAAAGTGCTCAGGGGCTCACTTCTCGGCGCAGGGCTGGCTCCAGCAGCCAGGCCTCCCGCGGGGAGGGCACCGCAGGAATGGTCCACACCTTTCCAGGAAAGGCGGGGCGGCACACCCAGGCCCGTCACTCGGTGATGGGAAGCGAGCTCAGGTGAGGCTGCAGTGGAAAACTTCATTCTGGGCCAAGCGTGGGCCTGGCCCTCGGGCGGAGGGCGGGTGGGTGGAGAGCAATTTCTACCTGGGCGCCGGGGAGCTCGCCTCATTGCAGCTCGGCCAGGTGTAGGCTGCAGGGGATGGCCCGGCGTCCTGGAGCCATTCTGCTGCCTGTACCCCTGGGCTCTGGGCTGCCCCCCAATTTCCTGGGCACAGATGCCCAGAGGTAACTCTCCCCTTGCCCACCCCTCGATGCCACGCTGAGGCGGAGCCCGTGCCCTGTCTAAAGGAGGCAGCTGCGGGCACAGAGGCAGACTAGGGCCCTGTCTTCGGTGCAGTTTCCCAGAAGCCAATGGGTTAACAGATCAGAGTGGGCACTCCAGCGAGATGGGAGTTCAATGCGAAGATCCGGCCCCCACTCCCATAGCTTCTGCTGAGCCCACCTAGAGAGCGTAACACTCACAACTGAGTCGACTTCCTCATTCCGCACCACCACCACCCCTTGTCTGTTATCACAAGCAATTCACATCTGTGGCAGAAAAGTAACAGCGATGAGCAAAAAGGACAAAAAGGCAGTGGGAGTGGGTGGGGCAGGGGATATGTGAGGGCTGAACACTGAGACACGGGGAGCCTCCATCTCCTGACCTCGTCCTCTCTCACCTGCTTGTGCTGGATCTTTTCTCTCCAGTAAAAGAGGGGCTGGGTCCCCCAGCCTGCAAGTGGAGAGGGCCCCTGCGTTCCTGACCCCCCTCTCCCAGGTACCCGCCAGCACCCACACACCCTCCTCCTCCCTGTTGCTCCCATCTGCACTGAGCCCCGGACCGCAGGGAAGGGATGCCTGGCAGACATGCCCATCAGAGGCCTGGCTGCCCAGCTGTACTCTGCTGCTCCGAAGGAAAGACAAATTAAATGCCAACTGATTGTCTCCGTGGAGGAGGGATTAATTTAATGTGAACACTTAACCAGGGCAGCTGACTCCATTACAGGCGGCTGTAATGGCCCGGGAGGGCAGGCTACGAGCTGGTGATGGGCCGGGTTTGAGCAGCCACCCTCTGCCCAGCATGCTGCCACCATGCAGACATATACATGGACCTGCTCTCAGCCTGACACAGCAGTCCCCTCCGGGGCCCCCAGTGGGCGAGGCCTGTGCCAGGCTATCCAGGGGGGAGCAGGAAGCACCTGTGGAGGACAGTGGTCTGGGCTGGGACACAGGAGGTCCTGGTTCGAGTCCCAGCTCTGTCACTAATTCACTGCATGACCCCAGCAAGTCCTTTCCCCGCCTGGGCCTTAGTCTCCCAGTCCCTAGATAATAGGATCTCGAAGGGTCCCTCTGAATAGGACATTGCAGCGCTGTTTGCAGACCCTGCATGTGGCCCTTCCTTGGAGCCCAGAAGAGGTGACAGCCTCAGGGATGCCAACTCCATCCAGAGTTTTCCTGGGTCAGGGCCCAGGTCTCTGGCTCTGGCTCTCAGCACCGACTACCAACAGCAGGGGTTGGGGTGCAGTATACATTGGTTCGTTCATCTGCCCATTCATTCATTCCATAACTGTCCCTGAGGGCTTGCCATGTGCACCCGGGCCTCATAGAATCAATGGTTATAGGACTCTCGACCGCCCCATTGAGGACAGGCAAACACTGAGAAAGCTGCGATCCCGGGGGACCCACTTACCATGAGGTAGGAACCTCCGTTTCCTCCTCTGTAAAATGGACTAGCAGTCCTACTTGCAGGGTTCAGACAGATTAAATGAGCTCATGGGAAGGTACACAGGGGCTCCTGATGGACAGTCATTTTTACCACTGGAATTACCAGACTGCACTTGCTCGGGGGAGGGAGGGACAGGTGAGCAGGTAAGGCTCCGAGCACCTTAGCAGGGACACCTCTCCATCCTGCCCCACAGAGGGGTGGCACTGAAATTCTGTTTTAATGCATTTTCCCAGCGAAGAGGTGAAAGCAAGCCCTGCCGGGGTCTGTGGGGAGAGCTACTTGTTCCTCAGTGACCAAAGGGACCCTTTGCACCCTGCTGGCTGGCCTCCCCTCTGTAAGGAGCCACCAGGCCCGGAGAGACGTGGGCAGCAAAGACGGGCAAGTCCCTAACTAGATGGGCACCATTCCCCCGCCCACACACCCTCGGGCAACCAGAAGCCTGTACTGAGCTGGAAGCCCGGTACCTGGTCCTGTCTCTGCCCTAACTTGCTATGTGACCTTGGACAAGTCCCTTCTTCTCCTCTAGTATCACTTTCTCGTTCTTAATGCAATGGTGTCAAACTAGATAAATTCTAGGGGCCCACCCAGCCAGGCCAGAAAACAATGCCCATGGTCCCTGGAGAGGCACCCCAGGCTGACCACAGAGCTCTCTAATAAACCATAACATCTCGAAGGCAGCTGGCATCAGTCTCTGAGTCCAAACCAATGTGTGCAGTGGGGAGAAGGAGCCCGAGGGGCTTGGGAGCAAACCCAGCTATACATCTGGCAGCTCTGTGACCTGCAGCAAGCTACTGAGCCTCTCTGAGCCTCGGTGAGACCACCCACCTCATAGGGTTTTTGCCAGTGTTCAGGGGACTCATGTATGACAGGTGCCTGGAACAGTGCCTGACACACCACGAGCATGCGGATCATCCTCATCCGCATGACCTCCCAATGACAGATGGCCGGACAAGTCGGGAGAGACCCAGACAGTGGTCCCGGACCACACTGCAGGTGACAGGGCAGACCTGAGCCAAGGACCAGCTGACCCCAGAGCCACTGTGCTGCCATAATAATCATGTTGATGATGATAATAATAATGAGGTAGATGCCACAGTCACCTGGATGGATGGTCAGGGGTACATAAGGGTGGGAATGGCAGAGGGAAAGAAACCAGATGCTGGCACCAATTCCCCTACCAGCGTCTGCCCTCTATGCCCCCCTTTGTGCCCCAAGAATGAATGGGCACATGCCCAGCCCTTTGAGGTCTGTGACCAGAGCCACCATAACAGCAGGTGAGACCAAGGCAGGAGAGGTCCCGCCAGCCGGTCTCGTGGAGCCACGCTGCGAGGCACGAGGCATTTAAGGGCACTCTCCCAGGCCCAGAGGAACCCCTGGTCACCTGCCCCAACGCCAACCTGAGGTTTCGGCTGTTTATGAGTCAATGGTCCAATTACCCAGTGTCCATATATTTGCCCTGGTTCCCAGCGTCACTTCGACGTTGGTGTCATTTATTGCAAATTCCTTTGGAGACCCAGCTGCTCTGTGGACGCCTGTGACCCAGAGCTGTAGGCTGGACAGCACCCTCCTTCCAGGCCTCTGTCTAGGAACCACACCCCAAGTGGGCACTGCCCCCCCCCCACCAAACCAGGCCACTCCGAGAAGGAAAGTGACTCAACGAGCATCTCATGGCAAGGAGGAATCTGCGGCCCAAATTGCAGGCCATCGTGAGGTTTCGGGGCACCATTTCCAACTTCTTCCAGGCTTGCTACACCTTCATCACCTCCTCCAGGGAGCCCTTCATGACTTCCCCAGCACGAATCAGTACGCCCATCCCGTCGTTTCCAGTCCTGGCACATGCCTTCCTCATGCATCCAGGGTGCTGTGCATTTTTACTTCTCTGCCTCTCTCATCAGACTCTGGTCTCCCAGGAGAAGAGGAAGACTTGCATTAACTGCATAATGTTCATGATGTCACTTTACTCCCAGCACAGCTCTGTGAGCCGGGTGTTACTGTTCCCACCTTACAGATGAGAAAACTGAGGCTCTAGTGAAATGCTTGCTCTGGGTCAAGCCCAGGTCCATCTGACTCCCAAGCCTGAGCATCCTCCATAATCCCCACTCCCTCCGTATCTTTTTAAAACTTTTGAATGATGTAATGTATCACCTAATAAGAAAAAGCACAACCATTTACATTTTAGAAAGGCAAAAATACCTGCTCATTTCCCCCTGTTTTAAATAGCATGAGAATTTCACAATGGTTACACAAGAAATCATTTTTTTAAAATCAGGTAAGCCAAACAGAAAAACAGAAAAATCGAAACCCATCTGATCCCCATCCTGAGACGATCGATGTTACGTTGACTACACATCCTCTCTATGAGACTGTTTTTCTTGGAGATCTTTTAAAAATGAAAATGGGGTCAGTCCATATTTGGTCTTCGGGATCCTTTTCCACTGAACAGTATTCGGCAAGCCTCCCTCCGAGCAGGTGAAACGGCAGGTGGCTGGGGCGCCGCTGATCTAAGGGGACCTGCACGTCATCCCCCAAATCCCAGCCATCTAAACGGCGAAGAACTTCTCGGTGCACAGGTATTTGCATATCTGTCCAGGTGTCTACGGGGCGTGGGTTGAGTCAAGGGAGCAGACTTAGAAAGGGCTTCCGTGCCCTCTAAAGCGTGTGTGTGATGGGGCTGCACTCTCGGGGCTCAGCAGCTGCCAAGGAAAAGCAGGGTCCCTGGTCCTCACCTCAGCTCCTGCAACAACACTGATCTGTGCCTCAGTTTCCCTATTCATCAAAAGGCTCAGGTACAGGAAGACTCACCGTAAGGACTTCCCTTCCACACCCTAGCTGGGGTGGCACTCTGACGTCCCCAAGGAGCAAGGGCGGGGAGCGGCCAAGCCTCTTTTCTGAAAGGGCAGAGGTTCCCAGCTGGTGTGTGATGAGCCCTGGAGCACGTGGCCATATGCTAGGACGGGGCCACACAAAACAGCATCCCCCAGAGCAGCTCAAGGCCTGGGCATGCAAGGCTGCCTCACACCTCCGGGGCCTTTGCATGTGCTGTGCACTCTGCCTGGAAGGCTCTGTTCTGTTTGCCTCCTTTGTCGCTTCTCTTCCTCCTCATGCCGACTTCAAAACACAGCTTATAGGCCCCCTCCTCCAGGAAGCCTTCCCTGACTCTTTGGTCAAAGTCAAACGCCCCTCTTCTGCACTCCAAAGGCCCCAGTCACTGGCTACCGAGGTTATCTGTTCCCCTGTTGGCTCTCCCCTACTTAACTCAGCTCTTGCAACTCCATGTCTAGCTCCCCAGCTGCAACTCCAGAGCCCAGCACGGAGCCTGGTACACAGGCACCAAACAAATGTTTGCTGGACAAAGGGCCCATTGAGTGTCACCTCCAGGGCCTTCTGAGGAGATCCAATCCGGAGTCAGTAGGACATTGATTCCACTGTGTGACCTTGGACATGACCTCCCTGCCTGCCCCTCCCCAGGAGCCTCAGTTTCCCCAGACAACCTCCACAGTCCCTGCCAGCTCTGCGACTTTCCTTCCATGATCCTCCTCTCTCGCCGCCCTGCCGATGCCTCCCTCGCAGGGGGCAGGTGATAGGAAGGATGGTGCTCACAGCCCTCCATCCTGGCACTTTCCCTCTCTGCCTGGCCTGGCCAAGCCCCCACACACACTCCACCCAACTGCGTTCCCAGTGTCAGCAGGCTCTGCGCCTCCAGCGCTGCTGCTCTTGCTCCACTCCAGAAGCTGGCAGGGGGTCTGAGCACCCAGGCCAAGCGCCAGGAGGCCCAGAGGCTCTGTATCTGTGTCCAGGAGGCTGGGGGCCCCACCCCAGGATATGTTTACAGCTTGGAGTAAAATAGCAACTCCCAAGGCTATTTTGGAAACTAATTTGCAGTTTGAATCTCTCCCTTGTTTATTCCAAGTGACTGTGCCCCACAGGTAAAGGCAAGGCACTGTGGGTCTGAAGCTCGATGCAATCTCCCTATCAAAGTCAGATCCGCACTCACTGCTCACCCGGCAGCCTTGGGGCCAATGCCTCCGATGCCAAGTTTCTCTAATCATCTGCAGCCAGGACTTGGCACACCTCATCCTGGGTTTAAACCAGGCTCTGCAGCCTTGAGCAAGTCTTAGCTCTCCAGGCCTCGGTCTCCTCATCTGTGACATGGGGGAGAAGGACCCCGCCTGAGTGAAATGAGGACAGGCAAGCACAGACAGGCTCCCTGTGTGGGAGGAAAAATCACAGCACATGGACACGGGATCCCGGGATGTCAGAAAGAGACGCCCAGAAGTCCAGGCCATTTGTAAATGAGACGTCTGAAGCTCAGCGAGGAAAGTGACCTGCCCAAGGTCACACCGTCGGGCAGCAGCAGAGCGAGGACAGGAGCCCAGAGCCCGTGTACTTCCTGCCATGCCACTGGTAAGGAGGACACTCCTGAGTAACCGCCAGGGAGGAAGGAGGGAAGAGTGACAAGGACCCAGGAAAACAGTCAATTACACATGGGGCTTGTGCAACGGAGGATGGGTCTCGGCGGGCCCTGCCTGTGTGTGCGGCACCCCGAGTGGCATCAACGGCCCGAGGGCTGCAGGCAGCAGGACAAACGGCCATCGCCTGCTCCAAGAGAGGGATTAGTGACCACACACAGTTCGAGGGGACAGGCTCATTACTTAATACCAGCCTCCTGTCGCCATGCGGGCCCTGGCATTCAACTTGACATGAACCTGGGGGAGGGCACTGGGGCGCCTCCATCACACACACACACACACACACACACACACACACACACAGAGTGTTCCTCCCACCCAACCATGGGGCAGGGGTTCCCCTCTCAGAGTGGAGACAAGTCAGTTCCCTCCAGATGCCCAGAGAACTTTCTGTGACCGTACAGCCCCTGGCCGGGTACTGTAATGGAGCCCCTCTTTTCCTCACCCCCGTTCTGCTGATGGGGAAACTGAGGCTCACAGAGGTCAGGCAACTTGCCCAGGTGACATAATCACAATAGTTAACGTCATGAAGTGCTAACACTGATAGGCACTATTAGTTCATTCAATCCTCACAGCAACCTTATGAGGTGGGTACTAGTATTATGCCCATTTTACAGACGGGGAAACAGCCCCAGGGAAGTGAAGCAAGGTGCGCAAGGTCACAGAGCTCGACAGTCCGGCTCCAGGGCCCAAGCTCAGAACCACCCGACGCGCCTGCCTCTGCTCCCCTTGTGGAATGGCAGGCGGATGCAGGATGAGAGCACGGGTCTCTCTTGTCCCAAAGCCTGGCTCCTTTCTCCGTGCCAGGAGGCCTCATAATGGGAGGGAGAAGGTCAGGCAGCGTGTACCCCAGTTTCCTGGGGGTCAGGATGGGCCCCAAAGTGCACGACCTCCAAACTGCATGAGTGAAGTGCAGAGGCCCCACCCTGGCTGCCAGGCTGGGCCCTGCTTGGCCCTGACTGTGGCCCCTGAATGAAGTGCCCCCCAAGTCTGGTCCAGCCCAGGCCCTCAGATGGCCAGGGGGTCCTTCAGACACCAGAGAGGCCCCCCCTTCCTGAGCAAGACCCCAAGCTGTCCGGACCCTGCCAAGTGCCAGCCCAGGGTGGGCAGAGGGTCACCAACCCCAACCCTGCCAAGGGACCAGCACATAGTAGGCCCTCAACTGGTGCCAATTTACTGGATGAATGGGCTTGTGAGCTGGAGCCGTGGGGCAGAGCAGCGAGCAGAGTCCAGTCCGAGCCCCACTCCACTTGCACCGACCCTGGGCCAGTCCCTGCATCTCCTAGACCCCTCCGCACACGGAAGCTCTCCCCGCCCCTGGGGACTCAGGGCAGCTGCCCAGGGTGGGCCCTTCCCCAATGGGCCTGGCCTGCTAGGGAGAGACAGCCGGTCCACACCCACCCCCTGGGCCCACAAAGGCCTCCTCCTGGTGACTTTGCCTTGGGACAGATGGAACACCGTGTGGCATCTGTCAAGCCAGATGGCCTGGTTGGCCTGAAGGGCCAGGACACCAGCTGCAGGTCCGGCCCCAGCAGGCAGAGCTGCTTAACCCCTTCCTGCCCCAGCCGCGGGAGGCAGTGTCTGCTTGGCAGCTTAGCCTCTGCCATACACTTCACCTCGCAAGTGAAAGGCCTCCCAGGGTCAAAGGGAGGCAGGGAGGCTATGGGATGAGAGGGAACCAGGGGACAGGTGGGAGTGGAGGAGGCCGCTGCCAGCTTTGAGGGCAGGCCTGCACCGCCAGGAATCTGCCAGCCCAGAGGCGAGCAGGGGAGGGCACTGACTCTGGGCGGGGACAGGTGGAACCAGCTGCTTTGCTTCCAAGACACCCCTGTGGGGCCGGAACCGCCGGGCCAGAGGGCCAGCAGCCACCTTTGTGCGGCTGGAAAACCCACTCCCAGGCCAAACCCTAGAAACAGCACTGCCCAGGCCGGCGTGCGGCACAGCCTCTCTGGGCCTCAGTTTCTCCATCAGGAAAGGTGGGGCGGGGGTGATCCCTGGGCTCCAGGGCCACTCTGGCTCAGAGGGTTCCATGACTCCACGAGATGGAATGTGCCTCCCGCCTAGGAACCTGTGGGATCCTACAGGGACCGACCTTTCTACACAGAGCATGCCCCGACCAGTGAGCGTGAGTCAGGAGGGATTCAGGCAGGAGGAGAGTAAACCTCGGGATCGGGGGGGGGGGGGGAAGGGGTGCTGCCTTGAGGACTTGGGAAGGGTCAGCACCAGGCAGTGGAAATCCGCCCAGGCTCCTCCTCTGTGGGAGGCTCCTCCTCAGGGGGGCAGGCTGCACGTGGGGTAGGGCTGGAGACCAGGAAGCATTTCCCGAAGGAAGAGGCGACAAAAGGCTCGGAATGCCCTTCCAAGGCAGTGCGGTGTCTAAGGTGCTCTGCAGTGGTCCTCGCCTCAAGGTGAGGAGGGAACACGTGACCTCCAGAGACGCCCTGGGGACAGCAAGCCGGTGTCCACAGGGATCAGGGAAGCGGGGCCCCAGGGTCTCTGCGCTCAGGTGTCCAGCCAACCTGACATTCCCAGCAGACAAGTATGTCATCTCTTGTCCGGGGGGCAGAGCGCGGCCACGCTTGGCTCCAGGCTGGGACTGGCATTCTGGTCCCGCCAGCGTCTCTGGAGGCCTCTCAGGACAGAGGCTGCAGAGGATCCAGAAAAGCCAAGAACACGTCAACACAGCCATGGAGGGAGGGCTGGGCGAGAGGGCCGCCAGCCGGGAGAGGAGCTGTTGGTACAGAGGGGCGAGAACACGGGGTGAGTCCCGGCTGTGAGTCCTGGCTCTGCCACCAACTCGCTGTGCAACCTCGGGCACGTCACTGCCCCTCTCTGAAAAAACTGTGTGTTGGGGGAGAAATGAAACCACCTCTAAGGACTCTCCCAGCTCTGACTGAACAGTCATTTGGCAAGCTCCCCACAGGTAAGAGTCTGCCTTCCTGGTCCAGGCAGCACATCCCCAGGGCCCAAGCATGGGGCCTGAGCATAGGGGTTCCAAAAACAATGGATGGATGGATGGATGAAAGGATGGATAGATGAAAGGATGGATGGATGGATGGATGGATGGATGGATGATAAACTGGGGTAATTCCTGAAGGAGAAGAGCAGGAGGTCCCAGGCACCCCCTGGGATGATTCCTTACCTGCCCAGAGGCCTCCCTGGATCCCTTTCTCATGGCTGCCCTTCAGTGTCCAGTCTCCTTCATGTAACGTGTACATACACATGCATATACCGACAGACGCACGGCTGCACACGCAACACACTCCAAGCAGAGTAGCCCAGCTCTGAATCCTGAGAACAGACACTGAAGCGATGGGTCCCCGAAGCCTTTCCCCAGAGCACCCGGCTCCCTGAAGTACACTCCCCACGCGGGGGTGGAAAGGAGACTCAACAGCGGTGGAACCCAGCGGGACTCTTTTAAGCCATTAAGTCATTTCAGCTGCCGAGGCCGTGTCCTCACTGGGACAGCGGCATGAGCACAGCCAACCTTCGGGAGGGCCGAGATGTCCAGAGAACGCAGCCATGAGGGCTGACCTGCGCCGGGCCCCTGAGAAACTCGTGGGAAAAGGTGAGATGAGGATTATGGGTGATGAGGTCCCGGCTCTCCTCTTGGAGGAGCAGAGGGAGAGCCAGGCCTCCCGGGGCTGCTGAGCTTGGGCCCCGCAATCCCGTCCACCTTGTTCCCACCTGGGGGGGTGAGCAGAAGCTACAAAGCAGCCTTTGTCTCAGGTGAAACCCTAAACCAGCCGCCCTGACGTCAACCCTGGGAAAAACAATGCCAAGACGGCCTTCCAAGTCACCTCTCTGCCAAGATCTGGGAGCAAGCCCTTCACCCACAAGGCCTCCCAGAGGCGGTCTGTGGGCCGGACGGGCACGGACAGCCATCTTCCCGGAGTCCCAGAAGGAAAAGAGCCGCCCCTCCGCCTGCCGAGGGGCAAGGCAGGACTTGAACTTGCAACTCGCGTCTCTCAGCTCAAGGGCCAGGGCCAGGGGCACACGGCCCATTTCTCAGCCTGGGAGACTGAGCCCGTCCGTGGGACGGGAGGTACTCTCTCTACAGGAGTCTGCCAGACCCAGGTTCTAATCCCAGCGCTGCCCCCGCCCCATGGTGAGACCTCAGTTCAGGGACGCGGCTTCCTAGACTGCTTCCACATCGGCACAAGGAGGCTAGGAGGCAGGGACAGGGCCTTTAAGGAGAGTCCACTCTCCAACAGGCCACTGGAAGCCACAGGCTCCAGGGCACACGCTGTCATAGGCACGGCCTTGCAGGCTAGGCCTTGTCCTCCCAGTGACCCTGCGCTGACAGTCTGCTGGGGAGGAGAGGGGATGTGACCTCCTCCTCGCTGGCCAGGCAGCCGGCTCTGCTGGAGAAAGGAAGTGGCCTGAACACAAAAGGCCGGCTTGCAGCCGGAAGGGGGAGGGAGTAGGCAGTTCCCACAGCACGGGCCCGGGGGCTGGGGAGGGCCCGGCCTGGGCAGGAGGACAAGCGCCCACTATTTCACTGAATCCTCATGACTGCCTTGGGAGCTAAGGTTGTCACCCCCATTTTACAGATGAGAGAACTGAGGCTTAGGATGGTGCTAGGAACCCAGACGTCCTCACTCCAGCGTCAGAGCTCACACCCATGGGAAGGCCCAGATCTCGGCCAACGGTGTGCACCAAGGAAGAGCGAACAAAGCAATGTCCCTTTAGTTCTCCATGGATGCATCCGGCCTGAAGGCACAGAAAGGAAGAACCTGTGAAGTGGGGCTCTGTGAGCTTGGCCTCAGGGTGATCCTGGCTCTGCCAGCAGCTGGCTGAGCTCGGGCCTCAGTTTCCCCAACGTGGACAAGTCCTAGCATTTCCTTTGAAGGCAAGTGTAAAAGCAAGCTGTGTGCATTAAGCTTTTCCACACGAAACTGTCGAGAGACCCACAAGTACTCATTGTCAGGCCCCAGCCCCTGACGGGGGCCCGGGAAACACAGTGTTTGTGGGAGTGGGAGGGTCAGGCTCCACAGGTCACCCAACTCCACACTCAGACCAAGTCCTCAGACCGTCCAACTCCAGGGCTCACCCGGGGAAAGGGGGTGGGGATGGCCCTCACTGGCCCAGGCTTCTCCACAGCCCGTGGGGCTTGCCATCCCATTTTACAGAGGAGGAAACCGAGGCACAGAGCACTGACGCGGCCATTGGGGATAGTAGATCAGTCAGTCAGCACCCCAAGACCCCAAAGCTGGGCCAAAGCCAGGGAGGTGCCTCTTGTTAGAAGGAGACAAACGCATGGCGACTTTACTTCTCTTCTGCAGACGGAGAGGGCCAGCTACACGCGGAGGACCCCTACACCCGGCCAACGGGCAAGCCTTCACTCCAAGCGATCTGGCCTCTGGGAGTTTTAAAAACTCTCTTTAAAGGACTGGGATCCCTTAGCTCAAGGGTTTGTAAGAAACCCTGCTCAGGGGGCCTGGGCTCCCGCCCCTACTCGGCTGTGTGGCCTCAAGGTAGCTGCTCTCCTCTGGGCCTCATCCCTAAAACGGTCATGGGCACGTGAGTGGGGGTGGGGGTGGGAAATATAAAATACTAAAGCATAAACACTCAGGTCTTTTTAAAAAGACAAAGGGCACATTTAGTCGTCTGGGATGACAGGTCATGACATTGCCTGGAAGCAATGGATGGGTTAAAGGACTTTGAGAGCGCCTCGGACCCTCTGAAGGGGGGAGGGGGGTGTAAGAGGAAATCAGAGGTGTGAGGGAGAAGAGACAGGCAGGGTGGTCAGGCCAGGGGGAGCTAAGGTGGCAGCCTAGCTTTCTGCCCTACTCCCCAACCCATGTCGAATCCTGGGCCCAGACCTCGGTGGGGCTGGGGGCTGAGGTCCCCTGAGCAGCACTGACCTCCCAGACCCGGCAGCTATGCTCTCACCAGGCAGCCCCCCTGCCCTCCCCCCTGACGTACAAGGGGTAGTACAAAGGATCTGGGGTGGCCAGAGGCAGGGTCCTGACCTCGGGACCACAGGGTGCAGGCGGAGGCCCCCAGACACATGCTCATGTGCACGCACGCACACGGGCTCACAAAGCCTGAGCGGCCGACAAAGAGCCCCCGACAGGGCCCCCTCACAGCCCTCCCCTGCCTCAGATGAAGGACAGGGCAGGGGTGAGAGCCAGCCATAGGGAGCAGAGCCCAAAACAAGAGAGAGAGAGAGAAAGAGAGGATGTGAGACAGCAAACAGAACAAAGAGGGCCGAGAAGGCCACGAGGAGGGCGGGAGAACAAGGAGGGGGGGAAGGAGGAGCAGGCAGGCCATGTCCTGACTCAGGCCTGGGCACGAGGAAGGGGCTCTGGACGAGGCACCGGCCCGGCATCTCACCTCCAGGCGTCTGCACACGCCGTCCTCGCCCCCTGGAGCACCTCCCCTTTCTCCTGAACGCTTACTGGACCTTCAGAACACAGCGCGGGCGGTGTCTCCTCCAGGGAGCCCTCCTTAACTGACCCTCGTCGGGTTCAGGTGCCTCCCAGAATCCCCGGGTTTCGGGCACCGCAGTGTCCCACCAGGCTCCCACCCGGAGCCCAAAGCCTCTCAGGTCCTGTGGTCTGACTCTGCAACAAGCTCTCCCCAGAGCTACTCCAGTCCCGGTGTCCCCACTGCACCCCCAGATGGCCTTGTGCCCCTGACCACAGCAGGCCAGGGCAAAAGGAGGCCCTGGGAAGATAGGCCGATCCTGCCCCGAGAGGAGCCCGCCTGCCGGGGACTCACAAGGTCCGCTGAGACCAGCTGGCCTGCCCCTCCCCCAGGGCGGCGCCGAGGACCGTCTTAAATAACCCAAGTCATGAAAACGGCCAACGAAGGGGCGGAAGGCAGTGTCTCCCCTGGGGGGCGTCTCTCCATGGAACAGCCGATGAGCAGTCGGCTGTGTGGACCCGCACATCCCAAGTCAGAGCACGCAGCCCGGGGAGCGCTGAGCAAGCATCCGAGAGATGGCGTGGAGACAGCCCCCGCCCCGCGCAGCCACGTGGAGGGGCTCCCGCCCAGGCCAGGGTCCTAATGCCATTCAATCCCCGCCTGCGCCTCGCTCCCCGGAACACCCAGCCTCACTTAACAATCGCCACGGCAGCTGCCAGGGTCTGAGCCTCCTCACCCCGTTCGCCTTCTCATGCCGTCCATATCTCACCCATTTGGCAGATAAGAACACCTGGCGCAGAGAAGCAACTGACTGTCTCAAGGTCACAGGGCTGATAAGCAGCAGAAACATGCTCCTCAGCTTCCGCTCTTCCCAGCTTCCCAGTTCCACACCGGTGCTCTGCCCCAAGCTGTCTAGGTTGGCAGGTTTCTGTCCCACACCCCATCACAGCTTGTCCCGGGATCCAGGGAAAGGGTGAATGTAAATGCAAGGGGAGGATGGGACAGGAAGTTGGGTGCACGGGGAGTTGGAAAAGAAACAGCAGGGTGGGGAGGGCCCCGGGCTTCCAATCATTTAGTCCCCCAGGCACAGCAACCAACAGTTTACAAAGTGCTCCCACAGGTATCACTTCATTTCATCTTCCAAACAGCCCCGTGCGGTCAGTTTTATTACTCCCATTTCACAGATGTGAAAACCGAGGCTCAGAGTATGAACACACTCAGGCCTCTTCCTGAGTGGGATCTGGAACCTGATTTCCTGGGTTCAAATCTTGGCTTGCTGCCTACAAGCTGTGTCTTGGCCCAATTCCCTTCTTGTCTCTGTGACTCAGTTTCAGCATCTCTGAAATGGTCTAATGATAGAGCCCAACTCATAAGGTTAATATGAGGTTACATGAATTAAATGTAAACTGCTTTAAGTGGAGCCTGGCAAAGAATCAAGGCTGTATAAATAATCATTTAATAAGTTAATTAATAAATATTTATTGTGTTCCTAGTCTGCACAGGCACTATTTGAGCAGGTACTTGTCACATGGCATTATCACATTTGCCTGTGTCCCCAGACTCTGAGCTGCTGAGGGAAGGGGCAGTGTCTGGTGTGGTGGGTGCCAACCACTGTCAAGACAACGGAACCTCGGCCTCTCAGATAGCCACACCCCGAAGTCTCATCTTCCCCATCAAGAGTCAAGGAATGACTGTAACAAGTTCCCTCTACCCTGGCAGAGTTCACGGCACCAACCGAAAGCAAAAGTTAGGGAGACCTGAGCCCAGGCGGAAGCCAGCTTCTCTCCTGCCACCAGAATGCCCGAGACTCCCTCCCGCCTGCTAGTAGTTAGCGTGTAGTCCTGGGAGCACTTAGGTGCTAGGCATGATCAAGGGAGCACGGACTCAGAATGTGGGACCCACATCCAGGCCTGGCTTTGCTACGTGGCGTGGGGCAAGTTACTTTTGCTCTGAGCCTTGGTTTCTATCCCATAGAATTGCCACCGGTTTAAATCAGATCACATGGCAAGTGCCAGACAGGTAATAATCCGTCCGTGTTCCCTGCTCCCCATCCCTTCCCCTGCCAGGCCTGCCAGCCCAGGTGTGCTAACCTCTTTGGCTGAGACCAGGAATTCCCCTACCCGGAGAGGGGGTCTGGACGGCCCAGGATGGTGGCCCCGGAGGCTCATCTGCGTCCCACTGCCTGTGACTCTTTGGCTTCTCAAGAAAGAGTTATTGTAAAGTGACAGCAGGAAGTCTTCCCAGCGTAGCAGCCACCTCCTGTTCCGCCAGCCTCCAGCCACGGCAATATTGTGACAGGCACCGGGGAGTCCTGCCTCAGTTGGCATGTCACAAGACTAGTCTGTGTCTCCTCCAGAGAGCACTGAACGTGGGGTCTGGAGACCCAGACTGAACTCGATGCAGGATCTGGGCCAGATTTCTTCACCTCTCCAAACCTATCATCTATGAAATGGGCACCATTCCCACCTCTGGGGGTTGCTGTGATCATTAAATCTCACTTATTTAAAGAAGCCATCGCAGAGCTTAGCGCATAGTAGGTGCTCAATTGATGGTGGCTATTAAGTTATGATGATTTGTTTTTAAACCTTTTTTTCCCAAATGCTTTCATACTCGATCATTTCAATTAATTTTTTTCATCCACCCCAGGAAGCGGAATTCATAAGAAACCTTATCCCCATTTTACAGAGCGACAAACTGAGATGCAAGAGATTAAACAGCACGTACAGAACAAAGTTACAGGGAGAAGAGCCTCCACAGGAGACTGGCTAAGCCTACCTTCCCACCTTCTCCATTCCCAGGTGGACAACAGGACACGGCCTGGACTCCACAGGGCTCTAGCTGCCCCAGGCCACCACCCAGGGGGCTCAGCCAGGCCACAGCCCCTCGAGGGAACCTGGGTCATTTATCAGGTTTACCAATGGGTGACAAGTACCCTCTCTTGTACCAGGAACTAGAGTAAGAAACCACATCCTGCCCAGGAAACCAAGCACCCATGCCCAGTAAGGGTGGGAGGGCACTGCCCTAGCAGGCAAGCAGCGCCGTCAGAAATCTTCACCAGCCTCCCACCTGGCCCGGAACTTTCTAAGTATCTCACAGCCAGCAATGCACAGAGGCTACACAACCCCCAGAGGCTGCAAACCCTCATGCTGCCAGGAAGGGCATGGACCACCCTGCTCCCAGCTTCTGCCCAGCTCACAAAGCCCGCACCACTCACCCCTTAGGGCACCCACCCTTCACCTGTGAACCTTGCCATGGAACTCTCTTGACCTTCACCATTTACAAAGGGCTGTAGCTCTATGAACCCACTTACTTCTCCCTCAGCCTTGGGACACAGAGCTCAGCATCCTCTTTTCCAGAGAAGGAAACAAGGCTCAGAGAGGCAAAGTCACTCGCCCAAGCAAGCTCAGCTTTTAACTCCTGCGCTCAATACCCCGCATCGGGCACCAGGCAACGGATGCTCATTCAAACTTGTTGAAGCGATGTGTTGGGACAGGAGCGTGGGTCTCCTGACTCCAGGTCCAAACCCTTCCCTCCACCAGCTGCAAGTCCCTGAATGTAGAGTCCGTGCTGGTCATCCATGCATCTGTGCCTTCCGTCCCCCAGCCCCACTGGGGCCACCAGCACCCAGCAGCCAGGCCCAAAGCCTCCCTCGCCGCACAGGTGCTCGCTCAGGGGGACTCTGGCCAGGCCCTGGCTGGGCTCTGCGACCACAAGGTGAAGACAGACCCAGAGCCGGCCCGGCCCCTCAGAGCTTGCAGACACATCCCAGGCAATTGCGATTCAGGGTGCAGAGTGCTGTGATGGGGGAGGCAGTGGGTGCGCAGAAATGCCCGATAGAAGAAAGTCGGGGAAGAGCAACACATCCTAATCCCAACACAGCGGACATTTTGGCTGCCTCCTTCCTGTCCCAGGCCTTCCGCCATCATGACATGGGAATAAACACAACACCAGCTGGGCTACATCTCGGCAATGGGATCAAAAGCCAGGACTCCAAATGCAAAGCCCACAGCCTCCGGCATCACGGACACGTGGCGTGGTGTCAATCAATTCCTCTGGCAGCCAACCCGTCGCCTTGCAGCAGAGGGCGTGTTCAAATTCTGCGTCTACCCTCTGTGTCCTTCAAACACTGACACGTGTGGGGATGCAGGCCACAGGCCTGGAGAGAGGGAGAGAGAGAGGGAGAGAGAGAGAGAGAGAGAGAGAGAGAGAGAGAGAGAGAGAGAGAGAGAGAGAGAGGAGAGAGAGAGAGAGAGAGAGAGAGAGAGCGCGCTGGGGGACCTCGCATCCGGTGACCAAGGCCCCGCCTTGCATTCCTGGGAGGAGGAATCGTCAGCTTCAGCTGTCTCGCAGCTTCTGCTTCCTTTTCTTTTCTGGGACCTCATTCCCTTCCCTCTAGTGAGGCTCTGAAAATCCCTCCCAAATTTGTCCCCAGAGAGAATGCCAACTCGGCCAGAAGACTTTGGAATACTGAGGAGCTAGTTAGAGGGGGGGCTGTGTGCTTCTTTTAAAGGAGGTTGGGAAACAGGGAGGGGGGGGCGGGAGGCGTAGATTTCCGGAGGCACAAATCAACCGCTAAGAGTAGGAAGAACACTCTTCTTAGATGCTGGACAAAGAAGGAGCCCTTCCCCCCTCCCCCCCAACACCAACGCGGCGCCTTCCATGGGACAGAGAGGCAACATGTCCTGAAATGGATGTGCCGGGCAGTCCAGCACGATACTGAGAAACCCCTATAAATGAAGAGGGCAGGCACTGCGCAGGGGAGGGGGTGGGCTGGTGCAGGGGACACAGGGGGCCCCCCAAGGACCAGGTGTCTTAACAGGTGAGCCCACTATTCCTTCCCAATCTCTGAGAGAGCAATTATTCTCCCCCTTTTACAGAAAGCGGGGCCCCGGCAGCTCAGAGAAGCCGAGCAATTGCCCAGAGTCACACAGTGTCAAGCCCAGGCTCAGACACTGTTCCCACCGTCCCAGGCTGCCCCCCAGGAAAACCAGAAGCACAGAATCCCTATCAGGGGCAGCTTCAGAAATGCTCAGCGTGCCCCTGGGAAGGACAGCAAACAAAGCCCTCTGACCGGCCTTCGGGGCCGTCTTCTGGCTTTGGGACAGTCAGGGGCCAACGCCACCTGCTCGAGGGTCTCCCAGGGTGTGGTGGGGACAGGCAGGTGACGCTCCAGCTGGCTCACCCACCACCCCTTTTGGGAGCCCTCCATTCAGGCCCACAGCCCAGCCCCTTCCGGCTCACAATCAGAAATAGCTGTGACAAAAGTCCCTCCCATCCCTGAAAGTGGCTTTTTAAAAAATGCTTAAAGGCAGACACGCAAAAAGGAGACAAAAACTCTGCCAAGCCCCGACCTCAGGCGGATGATGGCATCACCTCGGAGCGGTGGGTCAGCCCCCCTGTGCCTCAGTTTCCCCGTCTCAGCTGAATCGGTGATTCCTTTCTTTCTTTCTTTTTTTATTTCCTTAACAGCAAAACCCTGTTTTCCAATTGAATCTTCCTCGGCATACTGATCTGAGAGTCATGGAAATGGAGCTGCTGTGGCTCCCATGGCTGAACCCCAGATGCTCAGCCTCCCACTGTCCCAGAATCACCTCGAGGCACCCTGCTCTGGACCCCAGGCTCCAAAGGGCCTCCTTGAAAACCACCAGACTAAATGGCGGTGGTCCCCGCTGGCTCTCACATGAAGTTCCAATCCACCCAGGTACCAGGGAATAACAAACCAAGCCTTTCGTGCTGACTGAGTCAGGGGCACAGACAGACACTTGGCAACCTGCAGGGGGAGGGAACAAAACCACAGGTTTCCACACCACCCTGGGCCCGGTCAGGAGCGGGGGAGGCCCCGTCTATCATCCTGGGAGGCAGAAAGAGCAGCCCCCACCCAGGCCCCTTCAAGTCACAGACCCGAAGTGTAGAGAGAGCTGGGAGGGGTCCCCTAGATGAACCCCCTTGTGTAAAGGTGCAGGACCTAAGGCTCAGAGGGAGCAGCAACTAGCCCGTCACACAGCGCCTGGTGGCAGAGCCAGACCCGGAGTCTGGGCCTCTTGGAAGGCAATCCAGAGAACTCCCCACCGTTTAAAGTGCCGAGGGATTCCGGAGGAATCTCCCAGGGAAAAGCCCCCGGCTTGCAAACTCAGAACAGGATATTTTGGTGGCACTGGGTGGTGACAGAGCAGAGCTGTTTGTTTTGGTTTCCACATCAACGCTTGACAACCTTGTCTGCCGGTACTACAGTTTCTGCAACCACATTCCCCACCCACCCGCCCAGTGAGGAGCTCAGAGCTGACTGGGCCGAGGCAAAGCCAAGGCAATCGTGAGCGGGGCCGGGGCCAGGGGACCCGAGGCCAGGGGCTCTGGTTCAGGTGGGTGTTTCCTGATGGCACATGTGCCGATGGATGTGAGGTGGTAAACAGTTGGCTTTCTCCATTTACATGTTATTGACTACACAGGTGAATGGATAATCCCAATGTGATCTATCCACACAGGGGAATATTATTCAGCAACATAAAGGAACGTACTACTGATACCTGCTACAACATGGACGGACCTCAAAAACATGACCTAAGTGAAAGAAACCAGGCACAAAGGACTGCACCTTGCATGATTCCATTCACATGAAATGTCCAGAAAAGGCAAATCTAGAGAAACAGAAAGCAGGTCGGTGGTAGCCTGGGCTGGGGCTGGAGATTAACGGCGAATGGGCAAGAAGGATCTAATTGGGGTGATGCAAGTGTTCTAAAACTGGATTGTGGTGATGGTTGCACAACTCTGTGGATTTACTAAAAATCATTGAATTTTATGCTCAATATGGGAGCATTTTATGACCTGAACATTACACCTCAATAGAGCTGTTAAAAATCTCTTACATAAAAAATAATGCAGGTGGTGGTGCCTGGACCTGGCCACAAGTCATGGAGGTGGACCCCGAAACGTTTCCACATTGGAGAACACTGAGCTCCTCATCCAAGGTGCCCTTTGGGGAGGCAAGTGGGGTCCCCGAGCTGTGAGTCCCTCCAGCTGGGTCAGAGGAGCCCTGGAACCTCTCCTGGCACAGGCTCCTTCCCCTGCTCGCAGCGTGGGGCTCCATGCTAGACACCCTGGAAGGCCCCGAAGCCTCCGGTGGCCAGCAGCCCCGGCAGACACCTGGGTCTCACACCTCAGACTCTGACTTCTCTTACAGACAGGAAACCAGGAGTGGGCTGGGAGCGCAAACTCAGATTTACATATTGCCAAGGCTGGGGAGACCCTCTGAGATCATCTAACCCAGTGGTTTTTGAAAAGTTGATCACATTCTCGCAAAAGAAAATTCTTCTGAGCGACCTGAGTATAGAAACAAGTAAAAGCAGAGTGTTACTTGTGTCCATTTGTAGTGCAGGTTCCAATACATAACAGCTCCCGATTCTGAATTCAATCTCCGAGGAGGTTGCTGGGGCTGTTTTGATCGGTTAATATTTAGAATTGGGATCATGGATGACAGTTCCACATTCCGTCTAATTTTATCTCCAGTTTTGGCTGCAGAGTGTCAAGAAAATCCTGACACACAGATTAGTGGCTACAAATGGCAATAGTTTTTAGCAGTTTGCTTTGTAATCTCAAAATACTCTCCAGACAGAGATGGCAGAAGGGAGACTTTCACTTGAGTCGGACTACTAACAAGTTAGTGCGGAAGTGAGCTTCAATCAGTTAACATTCAGAACTTAAAAGGGAGTGAGCACATTGTTACGACCATTTCAACATCTTAATATACTTTAGATATTAATTTTTATTTAATATTCAAGGAATCCCTAAGGCATCTCTGAGGAAGCCTGGGGCTTACAGTTAGGGAAACTGAGGCCCAAGTAAAAAAGTACACTTGCTTTGGAAAAATCCAACTTGAGCCCTGAATCAACTTCAGAAAAGGAAAAAAAAAAATGAAGAGGAAGAAGAAGAAGAAGGAAGAGAAGGTGCACACACATCCCAGAGGGCGGGAGGAGAGACACCTCACTCCACCTGTCTCCGCAGCACCCATCTCATTCCAGGCCAGCGCCACAGGCTGACATCACACCCCACACCCCGAGTACAACTTACACAGAGCATTGCTCAATGCCAACCTACCTCCCTTTAACACTGGGCATGGTTTTCTCATCTCCTTAGTAGCCAACTCTAAGAAGCACACACACGATAAAAAAAAAACACACAACACAAGCCTGGGGCATGACAACACACTCAACAGTGGCAGACGGAAGGGCCCATCCCTCCCCATTTCACCATCAAGACCAAGTGCCTGTTTGCCTACCCCACCCACCCCCACGAAGCTGCCCACAAGGAGTCGAGAGGTGGCCATGGCCTCCCCACAGCGAGGCACCAGGCCA
Organism: Eptesicus fuscus; assembly: GCF_027574615.1. Lineage (NCBI taxonomy): Eukaryota > Metazoa > Chordata > Mammalia > Chiroptera > Vespertilionidae > Eptesicus > Eptesicus fuscus. The sequence continues at coordinate 10,717,762 of NC_072481.1, forward strand.
TTCTCAAGCTCTCACGAGAGACAACCAGCCCAGCAGAGTAGCTAGTGTACAGTGGGTTAAGACTTACCCCCAGAAAGCCAGGCCCCGCATGAGAGAGCCCTGAGACTCCAGGCCCCTGTGTCCTGCGAGCTGGACAGAGAGACTACCATCTTTAATGACATCAACTTGATTATTTTTTTACCTTCCAAAAAGCATCACCACCCTACCCCCCGACTCACGCAGCTGTGAGTGAAGTTCATGGTTCCATTTCTCTGATGAGCAAGCAGGCTTCCAAGTGGTTCAATAATCTCAGGTGATGGAGCTGATATTTCCCAGTAGAGGAAAAGGAGGGAGACCCATGCCCAGCTCCCTGGGCAGACCTCTGTGCTCATGTGACTCAAGGACTCAAGGAGTGGAAGGAAACATCCTCTCAGCACATCCTCCAAATCCAGAAGTTTAGAGCCAAGTTCTCAATTCAGACTTGCCCAGGCTGGGACACCCCCACCCAGGCCTGAGATGCTACAGACAGACCCCTCTCCCCTCCTCTGAAAGTGGAGCCCACAGTTCTATCAGCCAGGCAGTAGGCAGGAAACAATGTTAGTTTCCCACCTGGGCGATCTGGGCTGGGTAGAAACGCGCTGGCCAGTCCTGTAGGTAGTCTGCCTGGCACCCTACTCAGAGATGGTGGTCTTGGGCCATTCAATGTCCAGTCTTCCAGTCCAAGGTTACCTCCTTCTGTGGGCCTTCAGGGCTGAGTTTGTTGAGGCCCAGTAAACCATGACAATAGGATGGCAGGGGAGAGGAGTGAAGGGAGGTGCTTTTAAAAGCTTGTGGCCCATCTGATGTAGGTCTGGTTACCCAGCCCAGCCAGCTGGATCCCACAGAGCTGGAGCAAGAAGGCAGACCCTAGCCCCAGTGGGTAGACAGAGGTGCAACCATTTTCAAATATACGATCTCATTTAATTCAAGGAACAAAAGGTCAGTGGGTTACTTCAGAGTTTTTTCTTTTCACCCTCTCCATATTCTAGGGAAAGTACCTAGGCTGGGAGACAGACTGGACAGGAGTACTTAAAATCACTAGTTCAAATCCTGGGGTCACCACTTATTAGACAAGTCCCCTTAGCTTCACTTGCATCTCCGTGCCTGAGTTTCCTCATCTATATAAAATGGTGATAAGAATGCTCTACACTCCGTGTTGCTATGAGAATTAAATGAGATTACTTAAAACACCGATGGCTATTTTGTCACCTAAGGAACCATGTGCCTGGTCCAACAAAGGTTCCGAGGTGCCCCCCGCTGTGGTCAGCGCCGTCCCCCATTCCTGGGACTAGATAACTGAGTTTTCCAAGCGCACGTAGGGGCCTCGGCAAACAGTTTGCAGCCCACCTGCTAGGACCAGCTGGCTGCCCCGGCCCCTCCCGAACGCACACATTCCGCGGCCGCAGGGGAGCGGCGAGGCCGCACTCACCTCCGCTTGTACTCATCGCGCTCGCGCTTCACCTTGGCCAGCACGTTGTAGAGCGCACGGATCTCGGGCGTGATGGTGTCGATCTGCACACCCACGCCGTCGGGGTGCACCCACGACACGCCGGGGCCCTGCACCGTCTCCACGCCGCCGCCGCCCGTGCGCCGCACCTGCGTGTAGCTCCAGATGGTCCCAGGCAAGCGGCCATAGAGCTGCGGGTGAGAGCCGCCGCCGGGGGGCAAACCGCCCAGGGCCATGGCGTTGGCGTTGGTGCCGGCCGCCACGCCGCTGCCGCTGCTGTGCCCGCTGCCGGGCGCGGGTGGCCGTAGCAGATCCGGCCCGGTCTGCACGGCCTGCTCGCGGGTGAATGTCTTGTAGCGCAGCCGCCGCTCGCGTTCGCTCTGCTGCTGCTCCAGCTGCTTTTCCAGCAGCCGGTTGCGCCTCTCCAGCTCGTGCACCTTGGCCAGGAAGCAGCGGAAGCGCACGTTGAGCCCCTTCAAGAGGTGGATGTTAGAGCCCAGGTCATCCCGCAGCGCCGCCGTCACCGGCGATGGCCCTGGCCCGGCCCCGCCGCCGCCCCCGCCAGGGCAGCTCCCGCCGCCGCCGCCCGGCGGACAGCCGAAGGCCAAAGCCATCTCCCCGAACAGCAACGAGTTCACCATGCGCCGGCTGCGCAGCTCAGGGCCCCGGGCCCGCGGGTCCAGAGGAGGCTCCAGCTCCGGGCAAGGCTCCCGGCGCGGCCGGGCCAGATTGGGCGCGGGCTCCAGCGCGGCCGGCCGGGCGGGCAGTTCCAGATGAGCTCCAGATGCGGCCTCCGCAGCGACAGAGAGCCGGGCCGCCCCCGGATGTGGGCGCGGAGGCAAGGAACAGGACTCAGGCTGCGACGGAGGCCGCGGCGGCTGCGCGATGTAGCGAGGGTTGCGGATACCGGCGCGGGAGCTGTCACAGACGAAGTGGAGTCGCCGCGGCGGCAGCGCGCAGAGGACTCTCAGCCGGCACTGCCCCTCTCTCTGCGGCGGGCCCCGCCCACTGCAGACACAGGCCCCGCCCCTCCATTGCCCCGCCCACCCGCCTCCTGCGGCGCTTCTCCTGTCCGAGGCGGGGCCTCGAGACCCGCAACGCTGGACCACGCCCACCAGCTCGGCCCCGCCCACCCCCGGGCTCCGCCCCTACCTCAGCGCCAATGACCGGCTGTCTGCAGCTCTGGCTCCGCCCAGGTCCCCTGGACCACGCCTCTCCTGCCGGGTCCTGCTGCCACGCGCGGCTCGAATTCTTTGCGAGGAGACACGGACCGCCGAGCTGCATCAGGCTTGCGGTTAGCTGGAGCCGCCGCAGAGCTAGCCCGGCCTCTTAAAGGGACAAGCAGCTTCGGCAGTGCTCGTTTCCCGCTTTAGGTAGCCCTCTTCCCCCACGTCCTCTGCCAAGGAGACTCCGCTTCTCTCCCACCCCAATTCCCAGGACCCAGATTCTCACGGGGTACGGAAAACCTCGGCCTGGAAGGGCTGGGGAACCATAGCATCCGAAGGTGCATCTGCACCCCACCTCCACTTCAGCCTGGGCAGCCTAGATCGACCTTCCCAGGATAAGGCCTCTCGTGCCTGCACGTTCCCCACGCGGCGGACCCAGGCAGGCTCCTCCACCCCTTGCCCCCAGGTTCCTCCTGGGCACTGCAGAGCCCTCTAGTCCCCATAGAGGGCCACGCCGATTAAGGGGATGCGGAGGAGGGGGGAAGGTCGTCCCAGTGAAGACCATTCGGGAATATGACACCCTCTTGCTCAGCCTGGGCTGCGGTCGCTCCGCCCGGATTGACCACCTCCACACCACCGCACACTCACACGCTGACATGTAGCTGACCCCAGAGCAGGAGGTCCATTTCATTGAGCCACTTAGGGGGCAACGTGGCGGAGGAACCCATCTGGAGGGCGGAGCCAACCCGAGGACGCGTTCATTCATTCTTTCATTCATTCAAATCTGTTTTCAGATCTACCACCCTAAAGACCAAGCTCTCCAATCTGGTGTTCGCTAGAATCAATTTGCAAACATCTATCATTTTTTAATGGTAATAATAGCTCTCATTATTGAGTGTTTAGTATATGTCAGGAGCCATACTTAGTTATTGCCCCCATTTTACCGAGGTCAGAGACTAGAGAAGCGGCAGCAAGCAGTACCAAAGGGAATACTCTGTCCTTCCCACTCCACTGGCCTCTTGTCCATTTCCCCATGTGATCCTCACCACAAACCTCGGAGAGGAGGTGACTCCCACCTTTGAATGCCTGTGGGTTGCGCTGCGTGCACTTAGCAAGATATGTGGCATGTTCCAGATTCTTCTGGACACATTTTTTTAATTGAAATTTAATATTTGTCTTGTTATTAAATTTTGTGTTTGTTTTGTCTCATTGTGTATAAGCTTGAGGGCAGGTACCCTGTTTTACAGGGACAATGGCTTGGTGTTCTCAGCAACAAAAGAGACACAAAGGTGACACAAAGGCTTGCTCTAGGGTGAGGTCGAGGCTGTGATGTTTGCTGTTTTGGATTCACTCGTAAGAGCAAACCCTCCACATGTTTCCTTCCCTCCCCTCTAGCTTCTTGCTTCCTGCCAAAATAGGCTCACCTATACCGCACAGCCTGAAACTGCCCTGCCGGGAACCCTTCTGTTTATCCCAGCCCGGCGTGGGCACTGCTCGCTACCCTTTGTTCTCTCATCTCTGGGTGCTTTTCTTGTTTACTTAACCTGAAGAGTCAAAACCCCTTTGCCTTAAAGCAGGCGTTCATAGACATCCCCGAGGGAGCGGAGATAGAATTCTGAAGGGTTCGTGACTTTGGGATGGACAAGAGTTTGTATCTCCACTTTTCACCAATCTGTAAATGATACTTAGCATTTCCTTTGGTCATGAATGCAGCCAACAGGGAAAAGTCCCTGGATTTTGCCACTCATAAAAATCACAGATATTTTCACATCACACTTGAGTTACTGTAGATATCTCAAAATATAGTTTAAGCTACCACAACTTGGCGATTAAGGTCATATCAGGCTCACCACTAAATCTTTCTTAATGGATTAATAAAGAAGCATATGTTATTATATCCCAAAAGTTTTCAAATACTTTATAATTGTATTTTAGCAAAAATTGTTTTCATTGTCATCTGAATGCAATTTTAAAAAATTATTCGGAGGCCCTAGCCAGTTTGGCTCAGTGGATAGAGCTTCGGCCTGCAAACTGAAGGGTCCCGGGTTTGATTCCCATCAAGGGCACATGCCCGAGTTGTGGGCTCAATCCCCAGTAGGGGGCAAGATGAGAGATTCTCTCTCATCATTGATGCTTCTATCTCTTTCTCTCCCTTCCTCTCTGAAATCAATTAAAAAATATATTTATTTTTAAAAAGTTATCCTAGGAGTTTTGTTGTATGCATATAAGCATAACCAATGGACACAAGACATTGGGGGGGGGGGGTGAGGGCATGTGCCGGGCGAGGGGTAGGGGAGGCCGGGGGAAGGTCAATGGGGGAAAAAAATAGACATATGTACTACTATTTGTAATACTTTAAATAATAAAATAAAATTTTAAAAAATCTATAATTTAACTTCAACTAGAAGAGTCTTTAAAATGAGCTGAGGTACAAAAATATTCACGAATCTCTTCTTTCTGATGTGACCTAACATTCAATAAATGTCTCATAATGTGACAGGTATTTTCTATGCATTTTTCCCATATTATTTCATAATAGCCTTGTGAGATGGATGTCATTGTTTCCAGTTCAAGTTTGGAAAAAAAATAAGAGGTTAAGTCAATTGCCCAAGATCACATTGGAAATAAGAAGTGAGTGTGAGATATTTATTTTGTTTGACTCTAAAATGCATCACATTTCCCCCCACATAAGACAACCCACCAAATTGGTATCAAAACAGAAAACAAAATAAATAAAAATTTAAAAAAAATGTTATCCTGAGAAGGTGTCCAGAGTCTACACAGGATGCCCAAGGGGCCTGCAGGACAGAGGGGTTAAGAAGCCATACCTGGGGAGTGGTTCCCTGCAGCCTTTTCTACGAAGAATCTGTTCTGCCGACAGAGGTGTCCTGGGGTTGGGGTGTGAAACCCTGTGGTGGGGGGGGGGGGGGACAGTGAATACCCAGCCCTGTCCTGGGCACTGAAGAGACTCAGAAATTCCATAGTCATTTATTGAGCACAGGCCCTGCCCCAATGCGGGGGAATCAATTGTGAGCAAGGCAAGAACTTAAGGAGCTCCGGGGGAGCTAATGGAGACAGGCAGCCCAAAGGACCATCCTGAGATATGGGAGGGGGTTCAGGGAGGGACACCCGACCTGAAAGAGATGGCTGAGCAGAAGCAGGAGATCTGAAGGAAATGGAGGACGTCGAACCCAGGCTAGAAGGGACTTCCAATTGAATTGTAGGAACATGATATGTACAAACCAAATGGCTGGAAAACAGTTCTGAGGCCTCACAGGTGCAAAAGTGAGAGGCTGTGATTCTTGATCTTTGTGGGTAACATGAGGGGGAGGTCAACCTTATGCCTTCCCGCTACGGTGACCAACTATCTCCATCTTCCCAAGACCCAGGGTTTTCCCTTGACATTGGACCTTTATTGCTCAAACCCAGAAAGTCCCGGGCAAACCAGGACCAGCTGGTCATCCTACTCCTACCACATAGCTCTGGGGACCTCTGAGGCCAAAAGTCCTGGTCATTAATGTCAGCCCAGACAGAGTCAGAGTACAGCAAACCCAATGTGCCCATTATAGGGACAGGAGAATTGAGGCCCAGAGAGGCTAGGGATTAGCCTCAGGTTGCCCAAATAATTAGTAGCAAAACTTGGTCTACAATTCTGGTTCCATTCCCTATCCAATGCTCAGGACAGTAAAGTCAGCAGTCCCTTCCCCGCAGCCCTGGACACCTTCATGTCCCCCATCCGTCATCCAAAGAAACTATAGGTGGGTCCTCACAAGCGCTGGGGGTATTCAGCAGACAGGAGAGATGCCAGCCTCCACTCCCTTAGGGGGGCAGCTCCCCTTGGCCCTCAAAACCACAGCGGTGTATCAGACACTCTTCTTGGAAGCAAGAAGAGAGACTATTTTCAGAGATGGGCTTTTGAGACAAAGTTGGCCCAAGGTTTGTATCTCTGTCCCAGCTGTGTGACCGGGCAAGTTACTTCTCATCTCTGAGCCTCCATTTCCTCATCAGTGAAATGAGCATAACTTCACCCACAAGGCCCTTCTTATACCCTCTGTCTCTGTCATGGCCACCTTGCCAGCCTCATCAAATTGCTGGGTACGGAGCAGGCTCTCAATAAACAGTTACTGAGTGAATGAAGGAAGGAAGGATGAATGGATGAATGGATGAATGAATGAATGAATGAGTGGTCAAACAACTTTCATTCTTCCCACCTTACTCTCTCACCGTTTCACCTGGTAACTACCCTCCTCCTTCAGGTCTCAGCATCATGCACAAAACCTTCTCTGCCCTCCCAGCACCCACCAGGTCTGGATTGGGATGCATCCCCTGGACTATGCCAGCACCATGCCTACACACAGCATGACAGACCAGGTATGTTCTCTTGTCATCACTGGCGTTTTCACCTGCATCTCCACCGCACCCCAACCTCAACCCCCAATGCTCACTACACCATGACCTCCATCAGGCAGGGACCTTGAACCAGAACCAAGTCTAGTTCATCGCTGTACTCCTGTGTCCTGGCATGGTGCCTGGCACATAATAGCTTCTCAACAAAGATGAGTTCAGGTAAACAAATGAATGAGCTGTTAGGGTGGAAAATAGTCCTGTAAAGTGCATACTAGGTGCTCAATAAATGATAGACTTTCATATTTTAATTACACTTCTTTGTCTCACAACTTTTTGAGGAATATTTTACATATCATACAATTCACCCATTTCAATGGTTGTTAGTAAGTTTACCAAGTTATGCAACTATCACTATAAATCCGTTTTAGAATATTTCATCTCTCCCAATAAGATCTCTCATGCCCATTTACCATTACTCCCTGTTTCCACCCCTGCCCCAGGCAACCACTCATCTACTGCCTTTTCTGGACATTTCATATAAATGGAATCATACAATATGTGCTCTCTTGTGTCTTGATTCTTTCACTGAGCATAATGTTTTTGAGGTTCACCCATGTCATAGCATCAGTAGGCCATTCCTTTTGATTGACAATCTCTTTCTAAATTTTGATAGTTTGAATTCTTCATTACCTGATTTACTTTTCTACACTCCAGTTCCCGAACTGGAAATAAGACTAATAAGAATATCCACTTCATAGCGTGGTTGTAAGGGTTAAATGAGTTAATACATGTAAAATCAGCATGTAGTAAATGCTCAATAAATAGTAGCTATTCACACCATTTTTTTAAACCTATTTGCTTATGCAAATATGGACAGTCCATAAATATATAAAGAGGCAGGGGGGAAAAAAAACATCTCCAATGGTCCCACACCCAGGGGTCCTCTCTGGCATCTAAGTTTAGTCGGGGAGAATAAACTGCTCTCTCCACTGTGTCCCCCATCCTCACCCGCAGGCTGCACTTTCTAGAACATTCTCACCAGGTTTCTTCATGGAGAAATGAAAGAGAGCAGTAAAACATGACGGCACAGAGGAAAGGGAGCGGCTGCGAATCCCACATGATGCTACAGGTGAAAATTAATCCTTTAAGCCAAACAGCAGACTCTTGAGGTGTCCCATCTCTCCTCCCTCAAAACAATAATGATGACAGCACCAGCCAAAAACAACACCAAAGCTGGCCAAAAGGGCAGCTCTGGCTCGCCTCGGCGGCGGTGGCACGTTGCTGGGCCTCATCCCTCCTGGGCACCTCCGGGCTTACAAGCGACTTAAGCTGCCTGCTGGCTCGACAATTATGCTGGGCGGGTTTGCCTTCCTCGAAAAGGGCGTAGGTTTCACCGGCATCAGGGCGCCAAAGTGTCCCACTGGCTACCCGACAGCGTTGCTCTTGGTCAACAACAGCCTTGGGGGAGCCCTGGTTGCTTCCAGAACCTTCTCCAGGCTTCTGTGGACCTGTCTTGGGAAGGCCAGTTGGGCAGCACTGTATAATCTGGCTACATGGCCGTGTGGGTACAAGGAGGGGATCCAGAGCCAGGCTCCATTCATTAACTGTGTGACTGTGGGCAGGTGCCTTAACTGTCCCATGCCTCAGTTTCCCCCTCTGTAAAATGGAAGGTAGTATTTACTGTGAGGAGTAAACTAGCCCATGTGTGTAAAAAGCTGAGAGCAGAGCCTGGCATGTATTCGGAGCTGGCTATCATGAACCAGCATTCCCTGAACATCTAGGATGTGCCAGGCGCCGTTCTAGGTGGTGGTTTGAGCTCCACGTGACAGGGAATCAAGGCCAGGAATTTCAGAGGCCTAACCAGGGCCATGCTGGGTTACCCTAAGGGGGAGCCACGAGTTTGGGGGGCTTGCTTTCAGGCCTTATTCCCCAATTCCTGTACGACAAGCATCTGTTGAACATCTCTTTTACCCAGACTCTGTCCCTAAAACTCCACCTGATAAAGGCCCTTCTACAGATGGGGAAAGGGAGGCTCAGCGTATCAGTGACCTATCCATTTGGAGCTCTGAACCCAACTCTGAACTCCAAGTCCTGTCCCTCCCGCGCTGACTGCAGCTCCTTCTCAACAACTCAGAGGGGGACATTCAGACACAGACCTGAGGAGTGAGCTGTTGGCGTCCTTTCTGCCCACCCCTTCCCCAGCAGAAACCCTCAATGAGCGGAAAGAGGCATAGAGAGGCAAGAGGCAAGAGCATCATCAAGGGAGCCCGGCGCCATGAGAAGCAGCGCCATGCACTCCTGCCTCAGGGCCTTTGCACATGCTGTTTCCCCCTCCAGGAGCATTGCTCCCCTTCTCACTGGCCTGTTTGTACTTATGCTTCAGATCTTAGCTTTGGTCCCCCTCTCCTTTTTCATGTGTTGTCTTGTTTTGACTTCGTAATGAGTTACGTTCAGTAAAGTGCATCAGTACTACATGTACAGCTCAACCAATTTCCACATATGCACACCCCGGTGTACTCACCCCCCGGCACTGCCCACACGCTGGAAGGCTCCCTGTGATCCCTTCACTGGCGCCGCCCACAGGCAAGCAGGTTCTGGCGCTTCTCACCGCGGGTTCCTGGCCAGCCTCCTGTCGGTGGGCTCATAACGGGGTGCTTTTGGCTGCCTTTGCTCAGTCTGACCTGGAGGAGAGCCGCCGTGCAGCTGTGTGTGCAGCATTTGGCTCTTGTGCTTTGCTGTGTGGTATCACACGGTAGGAAGTTATCACAGTTTATTTATTCAATCTCCTGCGGATGGACGCAGGAGCCGTCTCTGGTTTGGGGCTTAAGACTCAAAGAACCTTTTCCTGTATATCTTCTGGTGACGATAAGTGCTTGCTGCTCTCGAGCACAAATCCAGGGATATAGCTGCCATGTCCTAGGGGATGTGTATGTTTAGAGTTAGTAGATATGGCCAGTTTCCGAGTTGGCCATCACATTTGCACCCCCTTCAGCAGTGTCTGGAGTTCTGATTGTCCATGTCCTTGCTAATACTGGGTACAGTTAGTACTTTCTATTTTAAGCTTTCTGGGAGGGGGGTGTGAAGGGTAGCACTTGCCCCTGGAAGCCACTCTGCAACCCCCAGACCAGAGTAGGGGCCTCCCGGTCTTGCCCACTCTGGATTCCTTTCTCTGCAGCATTTCTACCAATTCACTGTCTCCCTCCTCTCATGGGGGCGGGGCTCCCGAAGGGAGGGAAGGATGCTCTCTTTGACCCACAGCGCCCTTGGCAAGGAGAAGCCAGACCCTGCCACCTGCTCCCAGCCCACTCTGCCTCTTCCAGTGCCGCCGGAAGTCCAGCCCCGAGGAGGGGTGCTCTCTCTTTGATGTGCCCTATGATGCTCCTTCCTGGGTGCGTGAGCCTCAGTTTCCCCATGCACAGAATACCTCTGCCCCGTAGGGTTGTGGTGAGAGCCAGGTGAGATGCAATACACGAAGTCCTTGGAAGGGTGCCGGGCAGAGGGGCGGGGCGCCCTGAGATCACTCCAGCGCCCGCAGCCCTGTCTCAGAAGAGACGACCTCTCCTGCCTCATCCTTCTCGTCATCAGAAAGCTTCATAAAGTGCCCGACCGCATGAAGCGACACGTCCCTCTCCGCCCCAAGTGATGGGTCCCTGACCTCAACACCCAGCAAGTACTGGGAGCCTTCTCGCTGCTCCCCGCGCGGCATCTCGCTCCTGCCTGGCCTCCCCAGCTCCAGCAGCGCCAACTGCGCTGGTGACGCGCCGGGCATTGCCCTAAGCGTCTCCCTGCATCGTCTCGTTCCATCCCAACCTCGTCCATTTGAGGGAAGGGCCATCATTCCCCCTTTTCCAGATGGAGAAACTGAGGCTCGAAGGAGCAGCTGGGTGGCCGAGGGGAGGCTCTTTACCCCGCTCCAGGGCCTGGAGATCATAGGTCTGAAACCTGGAGCCGGGTCCTGCGTGGATGCTGCCGTGTCCTCAGGGCGGGGAGGGCCCGGCCAGTGCAGGGGGAGACCAGGAGGTGTGGACTGTTGTCAGGAAGGCCCTGGGAGTTCCAGAAACCACAGGCTAGCAGGGTGGGCGGGGCAGGGGAGTCCTGACCCTCTGGGGTACCCCTTGTCTTCCCCACGGGCTGGCTTTGCGAGCGTGGAGAATCCTCCCTCCCCCCCCCTCCGATGTCTGGTTTGCAAACGGCTTTCTCAGGTGGTAGAGAAAGCCCTCGGAGGAGGGCAGGGCAGGTTCCCGTTCCCTGTGGTCCTGTTTCTGCTGAAACAGATGTCCCAGCAACGAGGACATTGCCTGGGAGGCGACTGCCCAGAAAAGGGTGAGTCCAAGGCCCTGTTCGCAGAGGACCGCTCCTCCCAGACCGTGAAAGGCAGGAATGCGCTGAGCTCATCCCAGGCCCGACGACGGGGACATCTCCCTAATTGTCCTGCACGCAACTTAAGACGACACGTCACAGAAGCCACTGTGTCAGCCCCGGCGACTTCCCGGACGGCTGTGTCCTAACGATAGGGCCTCGCCAGCGAGAAGTTTCCTTGGTCCACAGCCGCCCTGTGCCTTCTGGCCCAACTCAGAAGTGACAATAGGAGTCCCCGAGGCGCCCAGCAACAGGGCATTGACCTAATCAGTCATGGCGCATCCATGAGCTGCGACACTCGGCAATCCAGAGGCTAACACACGCCCCTGTTTACTGGCACAGGGAGGCGCCCACCAGTTACCATGGACGCGAAAAGCATGTGCATTAACGTCCACTTAAAAAGTGCCCGTCTTGTGTCTGTAGGGTCGTCTGTGTACACACATGGAAAAATATCTGGAAGGACATCCGCGAGGTCAGCAGGTGGTCTTTCCTTTTGTTAAATACCTTTATGTGTTTCCTGAATAATTATGATTGTTACAGAGCTCTGTGCCAGGTATCAAGGTGAGCCCTTTACCAGCAACATCTCAATTAATCCTCGCACCAAGACACGGTCAGCAAATTCTTTTCTCTTTTTACAATGAGCACTTATTACTTTTATAAGGAGAAAAATGGGGAAGCTTTTTCACTTTGGAAATTTAAAACAAACAAACAAAACAAAACACCCACATCATTTATCGCATTTGGCTGCATACAAGACACTGGACCAAGAGGGAGATCTAGAGACACATAGGATGCAGTCCTTGACTTCAAGAAGGTCCCAGCCCCAGGCACCTAACGAACTAGAATCTAGTTTGCATCTGGTAGGTGGACCGAGGCAAGCACTCCGAAGTGTTATGAGAAGACAGAACAACAGACTGGCCTTGGGAACCATAAAGCGAATATGTATTGAGCACCAACTACATGCCTCTGCTCTGAGCGCCTTATCTCATTCCGGGCTCACAGCAGCTCTTGGGGTGGACATGACTTCCATCATTGTACCCTAAGGAAATCCGGGCTCACCAAGGCCCCCAAATTGTCCCAGAGCCATGAAGCTAGGACTAGAGAAGACAGAATTCGAACTTCCATCTCTAAAGCCAATGAATGCTCTCTCCCCCACTCCCAGCACTCCCACCAGCCCCAGGCTAGTGGTCAGGACAAAGCAGCCTTCAGTTCCAACTTGCCTCGTAGGTAACATTTCAATAGCAGGAGAGGCACACAAAGGCAATTCCCTGTGCAGACCTCAGTTTCCTCACCTTGGGATTGGAGGTAACAATACTCTCCTAGGGTTGGTGTGAGGACTGACAGGGAAATCCAACACATTTCCGGCAGAGGCAATAGAGATAATCATGTGTGTACAGCACCTTGAAAACACTCCTGGCCCATGGTGAGCACTTCGCTAAACAGAATCTGTCATGGGCTCTGGAGTCAGGCTGCCTGGGTTTGTGTCTCTTCTCCGCCACTTGCTGTGTGACACTGGGCAAGCTACTTAACTTCTCTGTGCCTCACTTTCTTCACCTGTAAGATGGGAGTTATAGAAAAAGTCCCAACCTTCTACTTTTGTAGAAGACAAATAAGGGAATACATTAAAGGAGTCAGAGCAAGGCCAGCACATAGTAGGCATTGAATAAATGGTCATGATTATCACTAATCTTACGTTGTACTGCAAAGACTTCTCAAGTTCTCAGAGCCTACTCCTTGCTGTTGGGATTTTTAAAGAGCCCGTTTAAGTGAAAACATCCCTGGGAAGGGTAGGAACAGCACCAGTTTCCATCTGCCAACCTCTTGGCTGGCGAGACGATGATGATGGTGTCACAGGTAGGGAGAAGGGGTGGAGACTCAGGGGTCAGAGGGGCTTGGATGGAAGGGGAAGGACCTCCCAAGACAGCATGAATTAGGAAAATCACCACATACAAAACTCTAAGATTTAGCACCTTTCCCAGCCCAATCCTAGCAGCATGAAACCAGGCAGAAAAGAGCAATTATAGCTAACTTATGGGACAGTGGCTGTGGGATAGGCACTGTGCTCAGATTTATTTGTACAGGCAATCCTTTAATTCTCACAGCAATGCCATGACCATGTGCTCACATCCCCATTTCACAGATGAGGAAACTGAGTACAGGTGGCCCCCAGGACTTATGACTGATGTCTGAAGAGGTGCGGTCTTGTGGGACTAAGCATGTAACTTGTGGCCCTTGTTCCAATGGCAAGCAGTTCCTGTGGGAACTGAAGGGAACGGCTGGAGACTTAGCTGGTGTTGGAGAATTGCAGAATTGGTGTGGAAACCCCCATACAGTGTTCTCAGAAATGGTGCCAGAAAAAAGAAATCACATGGCCAACCTAAGAATTTAAAAAAGAAAAACACAAGCAGCCTTCAGTTCCAACTTGGGAGAGGCACAAGGGGGCCCTGGGGGCCGGCCCTGCTGTGCTCTCACCCGGCAGGGTTGGTGGTCACCAGCTGTTCACCGTGCGACGGTTCACCAAGCTATTTAGTTACCAACTGTGCGTGTTTCTGTCTCTGTGTTATCACCTCACTAGAGGCCCAGTGCACAAATTTGTGCACGGGTGGGGTCCCTCGGGCTGGCCGGCCAAGGGCGAGGGACTGTGGGAGGTTGGCCCCAGCAGCAAGTTAACCAACGGCTGATCCGCGAGGAATCGGGCTCCCTCCTCCCTCCTGTCTGGGTCCGGGGTGCGGGTGAACCAGATTCAGCGCTGTCAGGGCCCCAGCAGCAAGGTCTGGGTCAGTGCGCGCATCATAGCTACCGGCCGGTCGTCCGATCATTCCGGTCGTTCGGTCCTAATGGTCATTTAGGCTTTTATATATATTTATTACCTCATTATATGTAATAAATCCCCAAAGTTGTGTGTTGTTTTTTTTAACATTTTAACTACACCGTTTAGGTAAAACACATCGACGGGCCAGATGTGGTCCCAGGCCGCAAACACCTGCGTTAGGTGTTCGCTCCCAGATGGAGAACACCTGGCCACTGAGACACCAGGGGTTGAGACCTACCCCAAGTAAGAGTGGGCAGGACTGGAACAGAACCTAAGGGCTCAGCTGGCCCAGCCCCCTTCCTCCTGGACATAAAGTATTATTATCCCCATTTCTCAGATGAGGCCATCGAGGCCCGGGAACCTCCAAGATGGGCCCCACATCAGAAGGCACCATCTCTATTGTGTCATCTTCATGGGCCTCCTGAAGGTGGCCCCCTTCTCTCCCCCACTTCGTCCCTTGCAAGCTTCTGCGTGGACGGGGCAGGTGGGGGTCCTGAGCTGTTTCAGTGGGCTTCTCCAGCAGGCCTATGTCCTTGCCCAGCAGGCTTCGGGTCCTTGACTCACCCGGGTTGCAATTTCAGTGGTTATGTTTAGGGATGCTTTTACAAGATGCTTCAAGGCCTTTGGGCACTCACCCCGACTTCCCCACCCCGACTTCCCCACCATTCCCGTGATTAGTAGTTAATTAACACTAATTTCCTGCGCTGGCCATCCACTTGTCATTAGGTGATTTCAAAACAGTTAGCAGAGGTGCACTCCCGCCCCTACGCTTGTCAGAGAGTGTTTTTCTCCCCTGATAGTATGTGACGTGATTGGAACCTAGGACACCGGGCTGTGGCAGGAGCCTCCAGGAACAGACAGAGCCTTTGCAGATCACATCCGTGCTGCCTTTCACGGTGGCATCGAGCCGAGCAGGACACAGCACTGAGTAACGCTGATTCTCAAATGAGGTTCCCACTTGTTCCTTCCTTTTCCATTTTTTTCTTTAAATGTGACCAGGAGAACGTCTCAGTCTTGTTCTCATTTGTCCCCAACACCTCCCCATCGCCCTTTAACAGAGAGAACAGGCCCCGGCCCGGGCTCAGACCCCGGGAGAATTCAATGACA
The DNA here is from genome assembly GCF_027574615.1 of Eptesicus fuscus. Taxonomy (NCBI): domain Eukaryota; kingdom Metazoa; phylum Chordata; class Mammalia; order Chiroptera; family Vespertilionidae; genus Eptesicus; species Eptesicus fuscus. The sequence goes on from NC_072481.1 coordinate 10,733,018, forward strand.
CCAGTTCGCTTTTTCAATGCTACTCTTATGGTCACCTATTTATGTTAAGTGGTGGTGAGGTGACGCAAAGTTTCCTTCTGAAATGGATTTATTTACGTCCCTAAAAGGCAAACTCAGGAAAGGCCCCGGGAGGGTGGGAAGTGTGTCTTACACAAACTCCTAACGAGTTAGCAGGACAGGACAGGCCCTCCGTGCCTGGAGCCTGGTCTGCAACCGCTCCCTGCTTGTGCTTGTCACTCCCCAAACCCATCACGCTGGCTCCTGCCTCGCTACCTGTGCACAGGCTGTTCTGATGGAAACACCTTCCCTGCCCTTCTGCACCGAACTCCTCTTCATCCTTCAAAGCCTCAATCGGACATTAGTATGAAGACCTCCATGTACCCAATTCTCACCCCCAACAGAGCAGATCCCTCCCTCCCCTGGGCTGCCTCCAGGCCCCCCACTCACGCCTGGGGAGGCTGCACAGCGGAAGGCTTAGCCAGCTGGCTCTGGAGCCAGACAGCCTGGGTTCAAGCTGACCCTCTCAGTTCCAACTCTGTCATTGGACAAGTGACTGAGCCTTGCTCTGTATCCGTTGCTTTGCCTGTACAATGGAGGTAGTGACGGCTCGTTAAGCCTGTGGTCAGATTAGATGAGGGAATGCCTGGGAAGCCCCTTCATACAGTAAGTGCTCAGCAAAGAGTCTCCGTGAGGGTAACTGCATGCGATTGTAACTGTCAGTATCCAGGTTGGTCCATTCCCCAAGTCATCCAGGTACGACTCCCAGTGCCTAATGCAGCAGCATGCCTGGGTTCGGTGCTCAATCAAAGTGAGTTCCCGCCTTCTCCTCCTCACCCTCACCCTCACCCTCACCCTCACCCTCACCCCTGCTCCCAGTTGAACAAAGCAGACTGGCCAGGAGTGCACTCAGCCTGCCCAAGGGCAGGTCGGCTCTCTCACAGAGGTCCCTGACCTAAAACCAGGGCCCCAGGCGCCAGGGCCATGCCTGGAGCTGCCCCACAGTGGCCCTTCCAGCCCCTTGCAAATTTGAAGAGAAGAATCCGGAAGCATGGTTTATGGGCCAGGGAACAGACTCAGAGGCTTGCCTTGTTCAGAGGCAGTGGGACCTCAAAGGAAGCCACACCAGCATCCTTGTTCCTCACAGCCCCCAGGCTCTCGCCACCATAAATCTGTAAAAACAGCAACCCGACCAAAGACACGCCTGAATGGTGTCCTTACGGCTGGGCTTGGGGCCAAGACAGCAGCATGCAGAGCAAACCAAAACCTCCCCGGGAAAACCAGTCCCCCGTAAGTCTAAATGGAAAGGAGGAGGGCCAGGTGCTGAACGGGGCTCTGTGAAAGGCAGACACCACAACTTAATAGCTGTGTGACCTTAGGCAAGTCACCTCACCTCTCTGAGCCTCAGTTTTCAACTCAGTCAAATGAGGCCCAGAGCTGCTGTGAGGATGAAATGACACCTGGGAAGTGCTTTGAACACAGTGCCCGGCACAAAATGAACCTTCAATTCGCCCAGCTCTTTCCAGCACCTGCGGAACTTGGATCCCGCTCTTTCCCCTTCTCTGGGCCTCAGCTCCCTCCAGAGCGAGTCCTCCCTCCTCATACGCACCTCCTCAGAGCAGAGCAGAGAGCCCAGGCTTGTACAGCACCCTGGGAGCCAGCTATGGTCACGAGACTTGATTAGCCCCATTAGGACCATAATCACTACCTTAGACAGGGTGTCCCTAAATCCAACCTGATACAAGGATTCATGGACCTGGACATGTAGTTTATTGTAGGAAACGCCGGGGGGGGGGGGGGGGGGGGAGGAATTGAGATGGAGAAAGGAAGGCATCAGCTACCACTGTGATGCATGTCTTGGGGTGGGGGCGGGGCTGTGAGTCCCCCAGCACTTCACACCTCCCGGGGGCGCCTGCATGAAAAAATTGCAGGAGCTGGAAGTGGGGCCAGAGGTAGGGACACCCACTGCCTCTGCTATGAGCACCTACTAGTACGTTCTTCTAGGCACTCAGGTACCACACACACAACTTCTCACTCAGCCCCCTCCTGCCTCCTCCCGCACCTTGCAAGATGGACACCATCATCTCCCTCCCCCTTTTAAACAGCTGTATTGAGGTCTAATTTACATTCCACAAAATTTGCCGTTTTAAGTATACAATTCAATGTATTTTATGATAGTCACAAAGTTGGCCCACATCATCACAAGCTAATGTTAGAACTTTGTCCATTTAGTCATGCCCCAAACCCGCCCCCGCCCCCCACCAACAAACTGCCCCCACCAGCCCTAGCCTCTCACTAACCTATTTTCTGTCTCTATAGATCTGTCTATTCTGAACATTTCATATCAATGAAATCATGCAATGTGTGGTCATTTGGGTCTGGCTTCCTTCATTTATCATCATGCTTTTGAGGTCCATCCATTTGTAGATTTTCAATATTTCAATCTTTTTTATTGTCAAATAGTACTCTATTGAACGGATATACCATATTTTGCTTATCCATTCTCCAGCTGATGGACCTTTGAATCCACTTCCTTTTTTGTTACAATAATAGAAATAATGCTGCTATGAACATCTGTGTACAGGTTTCTGTGTGGATGTGTGTTTTCATGTTTGAGGAGGTACCTAGGGGTGGAGCTGCTGGGTCATATGGTAACTCCGTGTCTTCCATTTTGAGACAATGCTTCTACAAAGCCATTGTACCCTGTGACATTCCCACCAGCAGTGCATGACGGTTTCGAGTCTGGACACTTGTCAACACTTGTTGCTGTCTAGTGGGTGTGAACTGGTATCTCATTGTGGTTTTGATTTGCATTTCCTTAATGACTAAGGATGTTGAGCAGCTTTCCGTGAGCTTGTGGGCCATACGTATTATCTCCTGTAAGCATATCTATGTAAATCCTTCGCCCATTTCTTAATGGTGTTGCCTCTTCCTTGTCATCCGCCTTTACAGATGAGAGGACGGAGGCTCAGAGAGGCAGAGCAGCGTGCCCACAGCACCACAGCGTGTGGGTGCCAGGCAGCCTGACCCCTACGCACTGCCCTTGGCACTATGGTAGGCTGTGCCCAGATCCCCACTTGACTGTATTCCCCAAGGGCACGTTGGAGGTTGTTGGCAGTGGAATATTTGGTTCTTTGGAAATGAGGGGCTGGGGGACCCCTCACATCTCTCCTACTTTTAGCGGTTGATGATTCCCAGAGAGAAAAGCACTTCGTAGCAGCTTTCTTCCCTCACCCTGATAAGCCTGTGTCCCTCCCAGCACGAGGACCAAGTGCACAGAATTGCCCTACCAGGTGCTCAGAGTCTGAAAGTGTGTTATGGACCACAGGACCCCACCCTGCCAGCTCCCTCTGGTTCCCAGCCTCCCTCAGCCCCCCACTTGGGAGCATGGCCTGCTTTCTCCTGACCTCAGGCCTTGGCCGAGATTCCTGGCTACTGCTCTAGTCTCTTCTCCACAGCCCAGTGACTCCACTAATGGCCCTTCGGGCCACACCCCTGCCGGCCTGACCCAGCTCTCCTCCAGAAGCCATTGGCCAATCCTCTCAGCAGACAGTCCCAGCACCTGCTCAGACAAGACTCCAGGGACACAGAAAGGACAGGACACAGACTGTGCCCTCAATGAGGGGGACCAGGCAGAACCATGAACGACTGAGAGCCAGCGAAGTTGTATGGGAGCTGTAACAGATGAGACAAGTCTGCACAGGGAACTGCGGGGTGACGGGCAGGTGGGAGTGAAGCTTCGTGGGCAGACCTGCCATTGGAGGGTAGGGGCAGGGAAGGGTGTTCCAGGCAGTGGGAACAGCATGAGCCACGCCAGAGAGATATGAAACCTGTTTGGGGAACTGCAAGTAGCTCTGGCTTTGGGGGTGTAAAGGGCATAATTGAGATCTAGTAGTGCTGGGGTCATGGAGCACCTGAATGCCATACTAAAGGAGTTTGGAGCGGGGGCTGGGGGTGAATGAAGGTTTTAAGCAGGGGAGGGACACAGTCAAATCTGTGCTTTAGAGAAATACAACCATGCTGATCAGTCTCTCATTAGATTCAGCCCATTAGCCTCCCCTGGGTATTTGGTGCTGCCAGACATCCATTCCATTCTACTCCACTTCCCAGTCTGCTCACTTTCCACTCTCCTGGATGAGCACTCCCACCTTCTCTCTTTCATAGCTCAGACACCTCCTCCCACCCTCTTCCTCAGCCATGACCTTCCTTCCTATTTACTGAGAAGCAGAAGCAGCCAGAGAGATGGCCCACACTCCTCTGTCTCCCCGTGCCAACCTCTGGGCTCTGCGTTCTCACTGTGAACTCTCCAGCTCTTACCTGTGCACTGGACTCCATCTGCTCTCCCCGACACATGGACGTGGCCCCATCACCTGTCCGCTGGGTCATCTCATCACCCATAAATACCTTCACCTTCCTTGCAGGTAACTTCTCAACTTTCAAAGTGTGTGTGTGTGTGTGTGTGTGTGTGTGTGTGTGTGTGTGTGTGTGACTTTACACCCCCCTCTAGCTACTGGTCCATTTCTCTGATCATTTTTACGAGAAAATTTTACAAAAGAGCTCTGGCCTTTTCTCCAGATTTAAAGCAATCGAATCAATTAAAAAGAGAACCAAACTGAGCCTGAAACCAGAGACTATAAAAATGGCCTTGGAGATTTGACAAAGAAACAAGCCATCAAGGAATGAGAAATATGTGAAGGGAAATTTAAAAATCAATGCCTGGATTAAACAACAGATTATAGAAGGCTGAAAAATAATCGGGAAAATGGAAGGTATATTTGAAGAAACTATCTAGAATGTAGCACAGAGAGACAAAAGTATAAACGAGGAAAAAGAGACTAAAAACATGGGGGACAGAGTGGGAGGGTGTAAGATACATCTCAGTGGAGTTCAATGTCCTGGGCTGAAAAATGGCCCCCAAAGGACATCCATGTCCTAATGCCTGGAACCTGTTAATGTAAGCATGTATGGAAAAACACAACAAAAGGTTCTTTGCAGATGTGATTAAGTTAGGGGGCATCAGATGGGGCGATGAGCCTTGATTACCCACTGTCCTTAAATGCAATCACATGTATCCTTATAAGAGGGAGACAACACACAGAGAGGTCAACATGAGGTCAGAGCAGAGAGAAATTTTAAGATGCTGCCCTTGAAGATTGGAGTCCTGCTGATGCAAGCCAAAGAGTGCTGGCAGCCACCAGAAGCTGGAAGAAACAAGGAACAAATTCTCCCCTAGAGCCTCCAGAATAAGCAATGCCCTCTCAACATCCTGACTTCAGCCCAATCATACGGATTTAGGACTTTTGGCCTCCAGAACTGTGACAGAGTAAATTTGTTTTAAGCCACCAAGTTTGTGGTAATTTGTTACAGCAGCCACAGGAAACTAACACAATGGGAGAAAGGCAATCATCCAAAAGATAATGGCCGTTTTTCAGAATTGATGAAAGACATGAATCATATTCAAGAAGCACAGTAAATCTCAAACAAGGTGAACGTTTAAATCTACATCTATGTATAACACAACAAACCTGCAGAAGACTATGGTGGAAGAAAAAATACAGTCAGAGAGACAACAAAAAAGCAAAGATTTGTAGACAGCTGACTTTTCAGGATAACAACTGTAGCCAGGAGACAGTGGAACAATATTTTCAAAGGGCCAAATAATTGCCCCTTAGTGAAAACAATTGTCACTAGAATTGTGTACTCAGCAAAAATATTTTTCAAGACCAAAGTCAAAATTTTCAAACATTGAATATGTTGACCACAAATAAACCTTCACCTAAGGTACTTTTAAAAATGTAGCACAGGAAGAAGGAAATGATCCCAGATGTAGGTCTAAAATATAAGATAAACCCTAGCCAGTTTGGCTCAGTGGATAGAGGGACCCAGGTTTGATTCTGATCAAGGGCACATGCCCAGGTTACGGGCTCAATCCCCAGTAGGGGGTGTGCAGGAGGCAGCCAAGCAATGATTCTCTCTCATCATTGATGTTTCTATGTCTCTCTCCCTCTCCCTTTCTCCCTGAAATGAAAAAAGACCCTTAAAATATAAGATAGAATAATGAGAGAGAAAGAGACAATAGTGCAAGTAAATATAAATATTAACCACTTAAAATGTAGTATCTGCAGAAATTAATTTATCATTCATTGCAGTTCCAAATAAAATCTCAACAAGGTGTTCATGGCATATGACAATCTCTATTATGCAAATTGCCCCAACAAAGATGGCGGCTAATTTGCATATCAAGATAGCGTCCAAAGAAGCCAACAGCTGCAGAAGGGAGTAAAGCTTCCAAGAAGCAAGCAGGGGGGGGGGAGGGCGGGGCGGAGGCGGGGCCGGGGGGAAGGAGAAGGGCGGGGCGGAGGCGGGGCCGGGGGAGAAGGGCGGGGCGGAGGCGGGGCCAGGGGTGAAGGAAAACAAGGGAGGGCTGGAAGAGAAGGCGGGATGGGCGGGGCGGAGGCGGGGCCGGGGGTGAAGAGAAACGCGGGCGGGCTGGAGGAGAAGGCGGGGCGGGCGGAGCGGAGGTGGGGCCGGGGGCGAAGGGAAACGCGGGCAGGCTGGAGAAGAAGGCGAGGCGGGTGATAAAGGTGGAGTGGAGGCGGGGCCAGGGGCGAAGGGAAACGCGGGCGGGCTGGAGGAGAAGGTGAGGCGGGGGACAAGGGCGGGGCGGGGGACAAGGGCGGGGCGGGGGACAAGGGCGGGGCAGAGGCGGGGCGGGGGAGAAGGGAAACGCGGGCGGGCTGGAGGAGAAGGTGAGGCGGGCGAACAAGGGAGGAACGGAGGCAGGGTAGAGTGCTGCGGGAAATCCTATTGCAGGATTTTTTCCTGCAACGGGAAAGCTAGTCTATATAATAAAAGCCTAATATGCAAATCCACCAAACAACGGAATGACCAGTCATTATGAGGCGCACTGACCACCAGGAGGCAGACACTCAATGCAGGAGCTGCCCCCAGCCCGCAGGACCCAGGCCAGTCAAGGTGGGTGCCAGCGGGAGCCCCTGGTCGCCCCACCAGTTGCCCTGCAGAGGGAGGCGACTGGCGGCGGTGGCAGGGGGCGGGGCTGGTGAGCGGGCGGCGCCAGGCTGGCCAAGGTGGGTGCCAGCGAGGGCCCCCCCATCACCCCACAGATCGGCCCTTATCGCCGGCCAGGCCTAGGGAACCCACCCGTGCACGCATTTCGTGCACTGGGCCTCTAGTTTATAAGAAAGAGCAAAGAGCCAGGGACATTCCTGAAGAATTACAAAGAGCAGGGCGTGGCCTACCAGCTATCAATGCACACAATATAAAGTGATCATTAAAACTTGTTTGAAAGTGTTAGTAATTAGGGTACTGTGGTTTGGCTCAGGGACAGACACATAGACCAGTGAATCAGACTAGAGAGGCCAGAAACAAACTCAAGCATAAATGGAAATGTGATCCATTTCCAAGAGGTGGTTTTGCAAAATAATACAGAAGATGTACTCAACAAATAGAGCGAGGACAGTTGCTTATCCATTTGGGGGAAAAAACCTGAAATGTAATCCTCCTTTCTACCAAATTAATTCTAGGTGGACTAAAGACCTAAATGTGCAAGGCAAAACTTTAAGAAGAAAACATAGGAGTCTATTTCTGTGACCTCAGACAAGAGAGGGATTTCTTTAAAAAGGCACAAAAACACACGCCATAAATGAAAACCTCAAAAATTATACTGTGTGAAGAATAAGAACTTCTGTTCACAAGACACACCACTTATAACGTGACAAGACAAGCCACGGATTAGGAAATGACACTTGAAATGCAAATCACTTACAGAAGAGCAGGAGGAAAATCTATAAAGAGCTCCTAAAGGATCAATAAGGAACACAATAGAAAAAGGACTGCAAAACATAGCCGAGCATTGCACAGACAAGGAATCCAGGATTGTAACAAACATGAGAAGACGCCCAACCTCATTAGGAATCAGGGGAACGCAAGCCTAAAACCTCCATCCTATGCCAACTGACACCCACCGGCTTGGCACCACGGTTCACGTCTGACAGCACCAAGTGTTGTCAGGGCTGTGGAACAATGCAAGCTCTATGCGCTGCTGGTGGGAGTGTACATCCATACAACCCATTTGGATGTAAACTTGGCATCGTCTAGCCAAGTTCAGGTGCTCCCCAGTGCTCCTATCCCTGCGTGCCTCACCTAGCAACCCTTCCTTCCGTGTGTGCGCCGGGAGAGGGAATAAATATTGATGGTGACAATTCTATGTCCATCCATAGGAGACTGGACTGATGACCTGGGGCTTATTCAGAAAACAGAGTGCGTTATGGCCGCGAAAATGAATGCGTTACAGCTGAACTCAACAACATGGGTGGGTCTCACAGACCGAGGCACACGCACCGTAGGAAAATGCAGGCCGTCCAATTCTATTCCTCCCAAGTTCAAAGGCATGCAAAACCGTATTGTTCAGGACTGCACCCATCCGTGAGAAAACTATAAAGAAAAAGGGCAAAGGAATGACAAATACCAAACGCAGGGTGGTTATTGCCTCCAGACGGGAGGGAGAGAGCGCGCGGGAGGAGGGACGCAGGGCACGCTTCAGGAATGTGTCGTGTCAGCTCTTCTAGGTTGAAGGTGGGTATCTGAATTTATGGTTGTTATTATTAACATCTCACATGTAAGACGTGTCTTACGTGGATGAAATGTTCCTCATTTCAAAAACAAAATGCAACTACCACCCATGCTCTGGCAACCCTGGAAAAGGTGCGGGCTCAAAAGGGAGAAACTGGGGCTGCTCCCTCTCGGGGGGGTCTCATGAGTATTAACTGAAATGAAATCACAAACGTTCTAGAGCTTAAGACAATGCCTAGCCCATGACAGGGTCCATGTAAGTGTTTGTTCCTATTGCGATGATGAGGGTTTGGCAGGAGGTGGTGGTGCCGGGCAGAGGGAAGAGGAATCGATGTGAGAGATCTTTGCAGCTCAGAGTGATTGCACGAGGCAGCAAGAGGGTCCGCCCTGACCGTCTGACTCCATTGTATCGATGGACCCGCGTAGTGCGTACAGAGAACCAAGCAGGGACCACAGAGGAGACGCAGTTGGCAGTCGCAGGGGTGATGGCTGTTTCTCATGCATGTTTGGGGCACGTGGATGGGAATTTTTACCAAAATGTGTCGTGCACTGGACTGAAGAAAGGTTGATGGGGAGCTTGTGTAAAGGATGGAGAGCTGAGGATTTGCTGGAGGAACTGTCCCGAGCCCGCCCTGGAGCCATGCTAGTGAGGCTTTCCCAGCCCCCAGGCAACTCCAGAGAGGTTACTGGTCCCCCTTTGACTCAACACAGAGCCCGCGGACCCCACGACTTTCCCCCGGTTTCTTAAAAATGCCCGGCATCCTGTTTGGGCAGGTGTACAACGCCTTCAGAGGTGGCTACACTCGGAGGGTAGAGCAAGTTCATCCTGGGGCTCTCTCTTCGTGGGTCTCAAGAGAACTTGACTCCTGGCCTGGCCTCTCTGAGGGCAGAGTCCTTGGAGATCCACCATGGCCTTGGCCCTCACAACCAGAGGTCAAAGTTAACCTTCATGCTGGCTCTATGTTTGTCTTCTTCTTTTTTTTTTTTTTTTCACAATAGCTTCTTATTGGTTTCAGAGAGGAAGGGAGGAGAGAGAGATAGAAATATCAATGATGAGGCCCTGACCGGTTTGGCTCAGTGGATAGAAATATCAATGATGAGAGAGAATTATTAATCAGCTGCTTCCTGCATGCCCCCCACTGGGGATCGAGCCCGCCACCTGGGCATGTGCCCTGACCAGGAATCAAACCGTGACCTTCTGGTTCACAGGTCAATGCTCAACCACTGAGCCACACCGGCCGGGATATGGTTTTTCTTCTTGTCATTGCTTCTGGAAAGGACTTCAGAAGTCCCCTGGCAGCTCAGCCTCTGAACCCAAACAGACAGACCCTCTCTGAAGGTCTCCTGTGAGGGAGATGCCACTGATTCTCTTGGGAACCTGTCTCCCTGTGAACAACAAGCTCCTCTTGAAAAGCCCTCGGGCGAAGGCGGCCTGTCGGGAACACACTGGCCTGTTCAGTCCTCCCTGAATGTCCCCTTTATGGAAAGCAACTGCACAACGTGTATCAAAGCTTTAAAATAGCTTCAGCCCACATAGTTTCCTAATAAATTATTCTAAATAAACAACCGGACAACTGCATAAAGAGGCACTTACAAGATTGTATGTAATAAAGAAAAACGACAAATGAGCTCTGTGTTAACTGCAGGAACTTACATGTATGTTGGTAAATCCACACAGCATAATACAATGCATCCATTAAAAATCAAACTTGGCCTGGGAGACTATTGAATGACATGGAAAAATACAATGTAGTATAAAGTGTAAAAAAGCACGCCATAAAATAGTATGTTTAGTTTAGTCATATTTTTTAAGAATAGAAAAATATAGAAAAAAATTTGGAAACATGCAGCAAGATTTTAATAATGGTTATCTTTGGGGTGTAATATGCCTTCGTTGTGACAGCTGCATTTTCAGAGGGTTTACAATGGATATATAATGGCTTTAGTTTTAACTTTTTAATTACACCAGGAATGCATGACAACAGAATCCTGGTGAAATATTCAAGCAAAACACATAAGGCCAACAGCACCTTTAACCGGGCCTCCCCTGGTGCCCTCCCCTCCCAGTGTGACCACTGTTAGAATTTAATGTCATTTTTTTTTAGTCCTTTCCCTATGTGTTTTGCATGGATATGAGTGTATTTAGACATATGTAGAGTTCTTTAGTTTTGGGGGTTTTTACATAATTGGTATCATAACGTAGGTACTGTACAGATATGTAACTTGCTTCTTCACATACTCATAGACAGGAGATCTTTTCATGTTGGTATAAAGAGATCTACTCAGTCATTTTAACTGCTGTGTGGAATCTATAGAATGGATGGACCACATCTGTCCACCTACCCACAGCTGATGGATATCTGGGTTGTCCACAGTTTCTGACCGATACAAACACCGACGCAGTGAAAGCGCTAGTCTGCGCTTGTGTGCAGGCAGGTGCACACGTATTTCTCCAGGGGAGAGTCTCAGTCAAGGCCATAGGCACACACGCTTTCAATTTAAAGAGATAACCCCATGCCAGGCCAGTGTGGCTCAGTGGTTGAGCATCAACCCTTGAACCAGAGGTCACGGTTTGATTCCCGGTCAGGGCACAAGTCCGGGTTGCAGGCTCAATACCCAGTTAGGGGGCGTGCAGGAGGCAGCCGATCAATGATTCTCATCATTGATGTTTCTATCTCTCTCTCCCTCTCTCTGAAATCAATAAAAACATATTTTTTTAAAAAGAGATAAACTCAAAATACTCTCCCAGTGATATCTGCCTCTTGATTTTCCCACTAACATTATTTAAGGTACCTGTTTCTCCAAATCTTTATCGGCACAGAACCTCATCTACCTTTTTCATTTTTTGTGTATCACTTCAATAATAAGGGGGGAATGGGGTTATCATATGTCTTCCCGTTAAGCTCCCACTACCTGAGCATCCTCCAACGGGTCCGGCAGCCTTTCTGTCCCACCTCGAACACCCATGAGCGGAGTTCTGCACCCAGTGCCCTGGGTGGCTGGTGTCACGTGCTGCTGTCACGTCTAACAGCTGGGTGGGGAGGGCCAGAGGGGGGCGCTGCAGATGAGAGGGGTGGCCCCAGAAATGTGAGAACCACCTTCCATCACCAAACACTAGTCACACACTATTGGCTCTACCTCCAAGATAAATGTCAAATTGGTCCACCTCGTCTGTCTTCATCACCCCCATTCCAGATCCAGCCGTCCTCACCCACCACAGGAACCCCGAGGTTGTCCGCCATTGTGCCCCGCTTCCGCTCTTGTCCTTTCAACCTTCCAGTGGGTTCACCCAACAGCCAAAGCAATCGTTCTTGAAAGGTAACACGAATCACACGGCCCCCATGCTCACCCGCCTCCTGCAGCTGCCTGCTGGACTGGGAATGGCCCCAGCCCCTTTCCCTGCCCGCAGAGCCCCCAGCTGACCCCACCTGCTCTCTGACCTCATCTCCACTCCCCCTTGCTCTCTACAGCCCCGGCTCCCTTCCACCCCACGTGGACCCCCAGCCTCCGTGCCTCAGGACCCTAGCCCAGGTCGTGCCCTCTGTTGAGGGCTTCCTTCTTCCCAGGCTGTTCTGTGCTCATCTTTCAGGTCTCGGCCTAAATGCCGTGCAATCGGAAATGGGTCCTCCCTTCCCCACCTCGTTCTGGTTTTCCACCTGCTGCCTTCACAGCACCTGTCACAACCGAAACTGAGAAGCTAATCTGTGTGGTGGTGTCAGGTATTTCAGGTCCATCTTCCCACCAGATGGAACCCACGAGGGCAGAGACTTGTCCATCTTTTCTGCTCTTTATCTCCAGCACCAAACAGTGCACAACGCACAGCAGATGCTCAGTGAGGGATGGATGGATGGATGGATGGATGGATGGATGGATGGATGGATGGGACATCCCAGGAAAGGGGGAGGAAATACAGCCTGCTCTGGGAAGCCTTGGTCAGGTGGGAGCCCTGGGAGGCAGGGGGTACCAGGAGATGCTGAGAAGATGAACATCTATTGTCACCTGCTGATTGTTTGTTGTTCTGTGACGCAGTTCTCCCCGTGACCCCAAATCTCAGCCAAGCCTGTGCTGCTCAGGTGAGGGACACCCTGAGAAGGAGAGAAAGGGAGACGGGGCTGCGCCTGAGAATCCTTGGTGATTTGGGCGAGGAGGGGACCCCACAGGGCCCCACGGTGGGGACTCTCTGGAGGGGAGAGTGGTCCCACGGGGCTAGAGGAACTTGGTGGTTCCATTTTCCTACCAAATTCACCATCTAAATTTTCAGAGGAAAAGAATATTAGAAAAGTATCGGAAAGGACACAAGAGAAGGTTTACTCCTTCTGGGAGGAAAGGCGGGGTGCAGGGGAACGAGCCCGACCTTGGGGCTCAGCTACGTTTGGAGTTGGTTCCAGGACCTCCTCTGCATCTCCATTTCCTCGTATGTAAAGTGGGCATGGCAATCACCGTTCACATCTGGTGTAGACAGATTACGGGAGATAACACATCTCTAAGGCGCTTGGCATTCGCTGCCACACTTCTTGCCTTGTTCACAGCACGTGGACGAAGGGAAGGCGCAGGTGCAGTGCCAACAGCAGGGACTGGAGTGTTTGCATGGGAGGGTCAGCTCCCTCCCCGGCCCGGAAGAGCCCTGAGCTTGGTAAAAACTCTGCTTTAAAGTCACCATTTTGAAATCCTTAATTTTTGAATAAGGGACCCTGCATTCTCATTGTTCACTGGGCTCCGCAAATTAAATTATGTAGCCAGGGTGAGAGAGAGAGAGAGAGAGAGAGAGAGAGAGAGAGAGAGAGAGAGAGAGAGAGAGAGAGAGATATGCTGGGGGTGCTCAATGAAGAGATGTTCTCTTCAATGAAGCGATATCAGCTGATGGCAAAGACACCCCCAGTCAATACCCACCCCACCCCTGAGCCAGTCCCACACCCCAACAAGCTGAGACTTCACTTCACAATAGCCCCTTCTCAGCTCCAAAATCAACAACCAAAACAACCCCTCCTAGCCTTTGGGCTGTTACCCAAACACCCCCACACCTACAGGCCAAGGCCCAACACCCTGCCGCGCCAGGTGTGGGCTCCCTGCAGATTTTCCCAAGGACTCAGCCAGCCCAGAGGCTGTTTGCTGGTCATTTCCATACCCCAGGCACGCGATCTGATCACTCCCCAAAGCGCTGCCCGTGCCACCCTGTGTGCATCCTAAATGAGTCTTTACCACCCCGCTCTCCCTGGGCCAGATGGTGAGCCTCCTGGGGCCAGCCTCCTCTCCGTGTCCCTAAGGCTGGGTGCAGGGCTTAGAACACAGTAGGTGCTCAATAAATGCTTGCTAAAGTCATGGATGCACGCGTCCCACACACATTTATTATCTAGAGGCGGAGATGGTCACAGACAGGTTAACATAAAATAAAGCAACTCAAGAAGTTTACAAACTGAACAAGAATTTGAGTCTCGAGGAGATTTGGACCCTTCCTACCTTAGGCCATGCCTTCTGCAGGCTGGGACTCCCACCTCGGAAACGGACGCTGGCAGGTAGGTGCTCACTGACCCGCTCAAAACAGGGCTTGCAGGCGGTGGAGTGGAGGGGCCCTGACAATGGGGAGACCGTGGGTGGGCCGCTCCCCTCCCTGCACCTCACTTCCCCCTTGGCCAGGCGAACGCCCTGGATTAGGGCTGTGCAATCCAATATGGTAGCCACTGACTTGAAATGTGGCTAGAGGAACTGAATTTGAAATTTTATTTCTTTTTAATTAATTTTAAAAACTGATATACAAGTTAGTCATTGGAGAATTTTTAAGTACATTTGGAACAACTTGGGTATGGGAAACTATTTTCTTCCCTTGTAAATTTGACAAAATATAAACACTGATCAAGTACTTCTAAGGAAAATTTAGATTTTTGACTAAGATGTTCTCTCAGTGTAAAATACAGATTTCAAAGACTTACTATGAAAAAGGAATGTAAAGTATCTCATTAGTACTTATTATTTTGATTATATATTAAAATGGTAATATTTTAGATTTATGGGGTTATATAAAATATATTATTAAAATTAATTTCACCTGTTTCTCTCTTTTATTTTTCATTTTTAATGTGGGTACCGGAAAATGTAAAGTTACATTTGTGGCTCACATTCTACTTCTCTTGTATGGCACTGGATTATGGAATCTCTTCCTTTTTTTAATATTCTGACATTCTACAAATCTACGCCCTTCTGATGCTGGGTAATTCTTTAATTCTCCGGGTTTCTTTGTCTGGCATTACACCCTTCCTCATTCCATTCTTGTGTTGGCACCTTGATTTTCCAAAGGAAAATTACTTCACGGAGACTAATCTTTGCCCCCAGCTATAGGGTTGGACATATGGCCAAGGCCTAGCCAATCAGAGGAGAGCACCCTCCCTTTGACCACAGTGGTTGGTTCAGGCATGACACATGACCACCAGGCAGAGCCAATGAGACCCCATTTGACTGAAAGATTGGAAATGAGTGGACTTTCCCCAGGAGTTGCTAAGGGATTAGGATGGAAGCCCAGATCTGCAGGCAGCCAGCTTGTCCCTGTGAGAGAACAGCCTTCCAGACAAGGAAGCCAACACAGAGAAAAAGAGAATCAAGAGTGAAGAGAGTCCAAGCCTTGTACCCGAAGCCAGGAACTATCCCTGGGCTTTTACATTAGAAAAAAATTCCTTTTAGTTTCAAATTGGAATTCTGTCCTCTGAATCTTTACTAATTCATGAGCACATGGTTAGCCCCTTAACCCCAGCTCAAGTGATCATGTTCAAACACCGCTGGGCTGCCCTCAACCCTCTCATCCTGTGGAACTGGCCCCTTCCCTCCCTCTCCCCGCTGCCTTGAAACCCATTCTGTTTGTTTGTTTTTTGTTTGTTTGTTTGTTTGTTTGTTAATCCTCACCTGAGGATATTTTCCCCCCATTGATTTTTAGGGAGCGTGGAAGAGAGAGGGAAGGACAAAGAGACATATCAATGAGAGAAACACATTGACTGGTTGTCTCCTGCACGAGCTCTGACCAGGGCCCCGGCTAGGGCAGAGCCTGCAAGCAAGGTTCATGCCCTTGACCGAAATCAAACCCAGGACCCTTTGGTCCGCAGGTGGATGCTCTATCCCTTGAGCCAAACCGGCTAGGGCATGAAACCCATCCTGCCTACTGTTCTCCCCAGCCTATTCTCGCATGGCCACTCTCTAGCCCTCCCATCAGCCAGAACAACTTGCCTTCCTGCATTTCCACACACCATTCCAACTGCTTGGAAAATCCCCTCCCCCCACTTTCCCCCTCTACATCATAGGACCTGGCAAACTCCTCATCTTTCAAGCCTCAACTACTCTTTTCAAGGTCACCAATAACCTCTATATTGTTAATTCAAGGCTCACTTCTCCAGCTCCTACATAACTTCTTTTTGGGGGTTGGGGGAGGGGGCACAGTGAATTTTATTGATGGTACACGACAAGGTAGGGCTCCTTAAGCCCCTCCTTTTCTTCAGGGGGTCTGGGATGGATACTGTGGTCAAGAGATTCTCAGTGTTTTGGGGGATTGATCTGGGCAGCTGAGGGCCTCTCTTCCTCTTGCTGGGCTGGTAGTCCAGGGGGCTCTTACTCCTTAGAGGCCATGTGAACCATAAGGTCCACCACCCTGTTGCTGTAGCCAAATTCATTGTCAGACCAGGAAATGAGCTTGACAAAGTGGTCATTGAGGGTAATGCCAGCCCCAGCATCAAAGGTGGAGGAGTGGCTGTCACTGTTAAAGTCGCAGGAGACAACCTGGTCCTCATCTTGCCCAGGATGCCCTTGAGAGGGCCCTCTGATGCAGGAGGCATTGCTGACAATCTTGAGGGACTTGTCATACTTGTCATGGTGCACACCCATCACAACCATGGGGGCATCCGCAGAAGGGGCAGAGATGAGGACCCTCTTGGCTCCGCCCTTCAGGTGAGCCCCAGCCTTCTCCATGGAAGTGAAGGCACCGGTGGGCTCCACCACATACTCAGCACCAGCATCCCCCCATTTGATGTTGGCAGGATCTCGCTCCTGGAAGATGGAGATGGACTTTCCATTGATGACAAGCTTCCTCTTCTAAGCCTTGCCTGTGCCTTTGAACTTGCCATGAGTAGAATCATACTGGGACATGTAGACCATGTAGTTGAGGTCAATGAAGGAGTCATTGATGGCAGCAATATCCACTTTGTCAGAGTTAAAAGCAGCCCTGGTGACTAGGCGCCCAATGCGGCCAAATCCGTTCACTCCGACCTTCTCCATCGTGTCTCAGGGTTGTGGCTGGCACTGCGCAGGGGGAGAGGCTGTCTGACTAACAGGAGGAGCCAGGAGCCTCCTACGTAACTCCTTGACGACGTTCCACACAATTGACTATTCCCACCTTCTTGAAAGGTTTCTCTTGGTTTCCATAATAACTTATTCTCTTCCTCCTACCTCATTGACCACTCCTTCTCAACCTCTTCATTCATTCATTCATTCATTCATTCATTTTACATGTGTTCCTGCAACAAATATTTACTAAGAGCCCACTGCTGGCTAACCCCTTTGCCAGGCAGTAGGCATTCAACAGAACAAAGCCCTGCCCGTGGAGGTTACATTCTAGGGCAAGTCTTTGTTGATGCTCCACCTCAGCTCAGCCTCTAGGCGTTGGCATGTGCTGAGGATCCTCTTGTCTTTTCCATCTTATCTGTCTCCTGCTTTAAATTCCACCCATGGTCGATGAGTCCCAAGCGTCTATCCCTAGACAGGGCTGTTTCTCCTGAACTCCAGACGCCTATGTCCAACTGCCTGCTTGATTTAGCCACTTGGATATCTGCAAGCTGTTTCCAGTTTAATATGCTGAAAACAGAAATATTTATTCCACCCCCCCACCCCCGCCACCTTAGCCTAAACCTGCTTCTCCACCTGCCATTCTCCATCTCAGTGAATGGCACCACCATCCACCCAGTTGTTCAGGCTAAAACCCTGGGAGTCATCCTGATTCCTATCTTTTCTTCTCACCCCACAGCCAATCTATCAGCTTGTTCAGTCAGCTCTACCTCCCAAATGTACTCGGCAACTGTCCACGTTCTCTCTTTCCTCCTGTCACCCTAGTCCGGGCCAGCATCACCCATCCCTGGACTCCCAGAACGACCTTCTCCCTGGCTTCCTGGCTTCCGTGCAAGCCCATCACCACCATTATTCTTCACACCACAGCGAGAGTGATCTTTTCAAAGTGTAAATCAGATCATGTCATTCCTCTCCTTAAAACCCTCCGGTAAACAGCGTGGGAGAAGATATCTGCAACATGTATAAAAGACAATGGATTAGGAACTGGAAACTGGAAACAACTCCCACTAATCGATTAGACAAAGACAGCCTTCTAGAAAAACGGACAAGGAGCGTGAACAGACAGTTCACAAGAGAAGAAACTCCAAGAGCCAATAAATACAAAATTACATGTCTAACCTCACTAGTAATCATGGAAATGCACATTAAAACGAGTTACCATTTTACACCCAACACATTGTCAAATTTTTAAAAGGCTGACAATATCGACTGTTGGCAAGGACACAAAGAAACGGGAACGTTCAGACGCGACTCGCGGTAATATAAATCAGGAGGCCAGCTTTGGAGAGCCGCCTGGCAACTTCTTATGTCGAAAATGAGCACAGCCATCGACCCATCAGCCCCCACTTCAGAATCAGTTGTAATAGTGAAAACAACAACAACAACAGGACACAACCTAAACGTCTGTCCATAGGAGAGCGGATAGATAAAATAGGATGTCTACATTCCTGTAATTCTACATAGCAGTTAAAAATAAATTAACTAAATGAATTCAACATCTATCACGCCTGGTCAAATAAAAAAAAAAAGCAGTCATAACAGACGTGTGCATGCCGCTTCTACGTATGCAAATTTAAAATTCTCACCTTAAGGAGAAAAATGCTTCCCTTTTCCCTCAGAGTAAAATGCTCATTTCTACCCTGGACCCCAAGGTCTATGTGACCTGGCTCTTGCCCGGCTCTCTAATGCCATCTCACACCACGCGCGAAGCTCCAGCCACACCAGCCTCCTCGGGCGTTCCTCAAGCACCAGTTTGCACCCCCACCTCAGGGCCTGGCTATTAACTGTTCCCTCTGCCCGGCACTTCCCGCCAAGCAGGCTCCCCATCACCTCCAGATGTTCTGTGTGTTGACTGATTTGCTTGCTTATGTCTTGGTCTCTCCCCACTAGACTCTAAGCTCTAGGAGAGAAGAAACCTGGCCTTTCTTGCTGAGTGGTATGTCACCAGTAGAAAGCATTTCCTAAGAGCTCAATGAATGCTTCTTGAGTGAGTGAATGGGACTTCCTCCAGGAAGCCTTCCCTGACTGTCTAGACTCAGAGACATTCCTTAACTCTGTATTTCTACAGCCTCCTGGCTCGGCTCTCTCAGCAATTTTCCCACTATGATTCAGGAGCTCTTGATCTGGGGTTCTTGAACGGACGGCAAGGGACTCCATAAACACCCTAAAAGTGTAGGCCAAATTTCATGTGCTTACTACATGTCCTAGGGAGTTTCCACCATATTCTTAAAGGGGTCTACGCCACAAACACACACAACATTTTCGTGACTCTGCGGTTGCAGTTGGGTTATAATTTGACCAGGTCCTCCACGCTGTAGGCGGCTTGAGGGCAAGCCGGGCCCTGTTTTCCAAAGCGCCAGTGCGGGGCCTGGCACGTCATAGGAGAACCTCAGTGACATCTGGAACGAAGGACTAAGTGAATAAATGCAGCTTTTGGAGCCTGGATACCAGGCTCATCTTCACTCTCAGACCCCTGGGTCACTCATCAGAACCAGAACAGACTGGAACAGACAGGGAACAGGAAGCTGGCCTCAGAGCCAGGAAGGCTAAGCTGCCAGCTGGGCAGGGCCCCGGACAGGGCTCTCCTCTTGCTCAGCCAGAGATGCTGACCCGTTACCGGTTTTTCACCCTGGAAGCTGGCTGCGCCCTCCTCTCCCGCCGCCTCACCCCGGAAGGGAGGCAGCTTTGGTACCAGAGGTGTATCAGCTGAGATCGATGCAATCGCCAGGCTCAGGCAGCCCCATGGAAACCCCACAACAAGGCACCAAAACAGAGACCAAACCCTCTCTGGGGAAGTCAAGGTTCGAGAAGGGGTGAGTTAGGAATCTAGAAATTCCGGCGGGGCCAACTGGGCTAGGGGTGTGGGACACTCGGCCTCATTCCATAGAAAGAAGAAACCCCAAGCTCCGGGATCCATCCCATTGGCCATGTGGCCAGAGTCTTTCTCCAGGCCCCTGGCACACCCACAGGGGCCTGTGCTTCTCTGAGAAGTTCATGAATGAAGTCCAAGCAGGTATCATGAGGAATATTGAATAATACTGTCGGCTACCATTGGACACAATCTACATTTCTATAAATTTAATCCTCACAGTACACCTAGGAACCCCATTTGACAGAAGAAGAAACTGAGGCAGGAAAGGCCAAGGAGCTTCACTAGGCCCTTCAGCCAGCAAGTGGCAGGGCTGAGATTCAAACCGGTCACCTGATTCCTATGACCTTAACCTCCACGCTAGAGCTGCCGAGCATGGAGCCCAAACTTGGTCACACGGGGCTACCCCTGATTATATTCAGGCCTCAGAGCCTGGCAGGGGAATCACCAGCACTTTCTCCATTTTAAAGATGAGTAAACAGAGAGTCAGAGAGGCTAAGTAATCTGCCCAAGGTCACACAGCAAGGCAAGCCATGGCAGAGACCCACGCCCATCTGACTCCAACATGTTGGCTCTTAACCCCTGCCCGGAACTGTTTTCCCTAAGAGGGCTGGGCTGGTGTGGCCACTCTCACCTCCCCACCCCTCCCCATTCCAAGTCCAGAGTGTAATGAAGTCATTTTCTAGGCTGAATTTCCAAGACACAAAGCAGCATCTAAAACAATGACTAGTAAAAAGTCTGAGCTTGATAAATAAACGTATGAATGAGTAAATGAATGAATGAGTGAGTTAGTGAATGAATGAACTACTGAATGTATAATGAATGGATGAATGAATTTCTCCTGACTACAGTCTCTTCTCAGAGGAGAGAGTCTGCGATTCCCTGAGAGAGTCAGACCCAGGCGCCCACCCAACATTCTCCCGTGGCCGGAGAACCCTCCATATTAGGTACAGGAGATGGACTCACGTGTGTTCTTGAGGGTTAGCCTTGTCCACAGAGCATGTTGTACACATGTTCTCATGATTTCCCCCCACAGCCACCGGGAGAGATGTGCTGCTCTCCCACTGTACATGAAGAGCCTGCAGTGCAGAGCGGGCACGTCCTGTCACACAGGAACACGTGACAGAGTGGGGGTCACGGCAGATCCCTCACCCCTTCTCCTCCAGCCTGTCCCTGCGTATAAGGTCCGAGACAGAATTATAGGATTGCCAGAGGTTTGTCCAAATCTACAGGCCAACAGGTCAGCGAGCAGCATCCATTTAGAGGGAAATGGAATGGAGGCAAATACATTCCAGGGGCTGTGCCCAGAGTCCCAGTCAGACAGCCCGACCAGGCCAGGAGACTTCAGAGAGCTGCATGGAGGGCCCCCAGGTGGGGTCAGGCCAGAGACCAGGCAGAATCAGGGGTGTCACCCAGGGTTGGCAAACAGGCAGAAGCCCAGCCAGAGGCAGCCCCGGGAACCTGGGGAGAGGGGAGGTGCAGAATCAGCAATGGGCCCCCACTTGCCCTCCTGCTCACCCCTCCTGGTGGGCACAGGATCCTCACTGGGGACGCCAGATAATGGGCCGGGAGGGCAGCACCTCTCTGTATATGGGCACGGAGCAGTGCTGCCCGGCCCAGCCAGGCCCTCACCAGACAGCCAAGCACAATGGCTCTCTCAGGCAGGCAGACAATTCAGCCCTTTCAGGCCGAGGGCAGCCGGGCTGGCATCCCCTGCCCCTCTGTTTCTCTCTGGCTCCGGTAAGTGAATCACTCGAATTAATGACCCTGGGAACAATGAATGGGGAGCAGGTTTGAGTTCTCCTTGAGCAAACAGAAAGCTGGGTGCCAGGCACACCAAGGCCATTGCCGCTGCTGAAGGTCTATCATCACAGAGCCACCAACAGAGTGCCACAGAATTGCCACTAACTGTGACCATCAGAACCACGGAGGGTTAGGTTCACAGCGTCACGATTGTTCAAGAGCGACGATTGTTCTAATCACAGAGCCACAGAAAGCCAGTGTCCCAGAACCACGAATCCTAAGGCTAGAATCACCAGCTCAGGGAATCACAGACTTGTAGGACTATCAACCCATCTATTGGCAGGACCCAGCTCTTCACAGAGGGGGAAGGTCTTAGAGACCACCCTGTCTAAGGCTTCAATTGTGCAGGTAGGGAAACTGAGTCAGCTGCTCAAGGTCACAGAGCGAGGGCTAAGACTTAGACCTCATCACTCTGCATCCACGCTCCGCTTCCCAGGGATGTGAGCAAGAGCCCACTGTGGCTGCCTGAGCTCCTGCACACTTGGCCCAGGGGCGTGCCCCTCAGGATTGGTCTGGCCCCCCCTCTGAGGGATCGTCTGACGCTGCCAGGGCACCTGTGGTCAAGCCCTTCCATTGTGTCAACATCTGAGGCTTTGTGAACGCTCATGTCAGGATGATGTCGTTGGCAAGTCTAGGCAGGCTTGGATTCTTTTAGCCAATCCCTCGGTCCCCTGCCTAATAAGGGAGAATAGTGCACCCTCATGGCTTTTACCTGGGAGTATGCCCACTGGTGAGCACACGAGGGAGAGAGCCGGTCCTCCTGGGTTTCAGCCTGGGATGCCCGTTGCCTCATCAGGGTCACTTCAGTTCGCGGCCACACAAGGAAAGCCAGCCTCCCAAGGGCCTATCACATGCAGGGCTCAGAGAAGCTACTAAAAAGGACACTGGGCCCACCTTCGAGGCCCCTCTAGTCCACCCAGAGCCACAGGTGTATGTGATTATAAGTCAAGGCCGAGTGTGGTGGCAGCAAGTTCAGAAGAGACAGGAATTAAAGGCTTCATGAAAGAGGGGTAGCATTGAAGCCATTAGAGAGCTCTTCTTCTTCTTCTTTAAAATATATTTTTACTAGATGCCTGATGCACAAAGATTCATGCAGAATGGGCCTTCCTTACCCTGGCTGCCGGCACAGCCTTTGCTCTGGCCTGGAGCCGCCTTTCTGCCTTCGCTTCGCGAGGAGCCATCTTTCCTCCTTCCCATGCTGCCCAGAGGCCCTGAGCAGCTGGGGCAGTGTGAAATGCCTGCATCCCTCCACCAGCCGCTGGGCGCCTGTGTATGCAAATTAACTCGCCATCTTTGTTGGGTTGATTTGCATACTCACTCCTGATTGGCTGGTGGGTGTCACGAAGGTATGGTCAATTTGCACCTTTCTCTTTTATTAGTGTAGATTGATTTCAGAGAGGAAGAGAAAGGGAAAGAGATAGAAACATCAATGATCAGAGAAAATCATTGATTGGCTGCCTCCTGCACATCCCCACTGGGGATCAAGCATGTACCCTGACCTGGAATCGAACCATGACCTCTTGGTTCATAGGTTAATGCTCAACCACTGAGTCGCACCAGTCAGGCTAGAGAGCTCTTCTGTACATAATTCCTGACTTCTGCTCCTGGCTGTGTTGGAGTTACAAAAACTATACTTACCTTCTCACCCTAAAAACCTAGAAAACTGAGCAACATATAAAAAACAATGGTTTTCAAACAATGAAAAACAGGCATGACAGTATATGATCCCTGAGAGAAGGGAAACAAATGAGGGGAGCCCCTGATTACCTTGTTTTTCTGCCTGGAGTCAATTCCAGATCATGGTTCAGGGAGAGGAATCCCAAATATACATTAATTTTGCTGAATTAAAATGTTGGAGATTGGAGTTCAAGGATGCAGCTCGAAGTTGTGTGTCAAAGTTCCAGAAAGAAGGAAGCTGTGCAGAAAAAGAGATCCAGAAATTTGCATGTGACCTTCCGAAGGTGCTGCTGAGCACGAGGGTGAAATCCCATGAGACTGGGCAAAGAGCAACTGACAAGTGGCAAGCTGAACAGTTCCCAAAGCTCACACACGACAGGAAACAGTTGAATTATGACCAGCCAGAGTGGTGAGAAGTCACTGAAAACCTAGAAACTTCAAGGGAGACTTTGTAGAAGTCATGCCTTCGCTGTAAGCTGAGCTGCCCCCAGAGTGAGGGCCAGTCCAGGCCAGCCGTAGCAAAGCTTTAAAACAGGCTTCAAAGGCATGAAGCTGATCTGCAAGCAACCCAGCTGCCTGTCACAACAAAGCCCAACTTCTTTACAGGAAGACGACAAAATTGGAACACTCAACTACATAACATCCATAATAATGTCCACCTTCGAGTCAGAAAATACTACCTGTGCCAAGAGGCAGGAAAAGGTGACTCATAGTCAAAAGGAAAAAATCAATCAAGAAACGAACCCAGAAATGACTGTGAGGATGAAACTAGCATACAAAAATGTTCTATGTTGAAGTATATGAGCATAATGAGAAGAAAAAATGGAAGACATTTAAAAAATCAAGTGGAACTTTTAGAGGTGAAAAATATAATATCTAAAATGAAAAAAGTTATTGGTTGAGTTTAACAGCAGATTAGACACTGCAGAAGAAAAGTAACTGACCCTGAAGGTGTAGCAATATAACTATCGAAGATGAAGCACATGAAGAAACTAGACTGGGGGAAAAAGAACAGAGCTTAGTGTGATATGACCCAAAATGGTCTAACATATGTGTAATTGAAGGACAGGAGAGAGAAATAAAAAATAACAGGAAATATTTTTGAAGAAATAATGGCTGCAAATTTTCTAAATTTGATTTAAAAATAAATAAACCCACAGAATCTCAATAAACCCCAAGCAGGATAAACAGAAAAACCCTACACCAAGACACATCATAATCAAATTGCTGAAAGCCAAAGATAGTAAGAAAATCTTAAAAGCAAAGAGAGAAAAAAGACATGTTACATACAGAGGAGCAACGATGAGAATGAAAAGCCTTCCCATCATAAATCATGCACGCCAGGAGGCAAGGGCCCTCTCTAAAGCACTGAAAGAAAACACCATCAACCTAAAATTCTAGGTTTCCAGCAACAATACCCTTGAAACAATGAAGGAGAAATAAAAAACTTTCTCATTAGAACAAAAAATGAGAGAATTTGTCACCATCAGACCTGCATTTCAAGAAATAATAAAGGAAGTTTTTCAGGTGAACGAAAAATTATAGTGAGTGGAAACTTGAATCTACACAAAAGAATCAACATGTGAATAAATATAAAGGCATTTTCCCCTCGTTTGTCAACTTTTTTAAAAGATAAGCAAAAATAACAGTGTCTGCTGGAGCTTACAATGTATGAAAATGCAAAATATAAGACTACAATAGCACATAAAGGACAGAATGGGGAATGAAAATGTTATTGTAAGTTTCATATATTATCTGTTATAGTGATTTGTAGTGTGTCGACTCAGCTAAGCTGGAACTACATTTCCCAGAATTCCTATCTCTGTATAGTTCAAAGTTAACATGTGTCACAAGGACATTTTGTGCAACATCTGGACGCAGTAGCTACTTGCTTTTTTGTTTTTTGTCTGTTGCTTCTTGTTTTTTGATCGCTCAGAAAGTGACGCCAGGTGCAGCTCACATTCTGTCGCTTACCTGCTGGGTCATCTTGTCATCCTGAGGCAGCAGCTGGCCCACAGCTCCTGCTGTGTCGGTTTCTCCATCCCTGGCCCAGTGTGTGTTTAGGTTCATGATGAAAAGCCCCAGTTTTTCCTATCGGTCATTCACATTGAAGTTACCATCTTGGAAGAAGTGAGAGGTGACCTTGGGGTGGTGGTTTGTTTCTGCCCTTCCCTCACTTTAAATCCATCTCTTCTTCCCAGGATCCTTCCTTTCACTGTCAGAAAAGAGCCTTGGAGTTGTATAAGGTTCAATTCTTATAATAAATCTATTTCATATATCACTCTCAGTGGTTCTGCTTCTTTGATTGAACCCTAGTAAATATGAAAAGTGACGTAATATTATGTAAATACTATGTGATAAGTTTAAGATGCATATAATTAACCCTAAACTAACCACTAAAAAAATAAAAGAGTGAAAATAAAATGAAATCATAAAAAATAATCCAAAAGGAGCCAGACAAAGAGAAATTAAGGAACAAAAAAGAGATGGGACAAATACAAAGCAAGTAGCAATATAGTAGATTTAAATCCAACCATATCAATAATTACACTCAATGCTAATCTTCCTCAAAACACCAATTTAAAGGCAAAGAATGTCAGATCTGATTTTAAAAGGCAAGACCCAATTACATGCTGGCCCACAAGAAACCCACTTTAAATATAAAGAAACAGAAAAAAAAAAGTAAAAAGATGGGGAAATATAGAGTAGAAAAATACTAATCATAAGAAAGTCGGAGTGGCTAATGAATAGCAGACCAAGTAGACTTCAGAACAAGGGATATTATGAGAGATTAAGAAGGATATTTATTAATGAGAAAGGGATCAATTCATTGAGAGGATGGAACACTCCTAAATATGTATGCCCTAACAACAGAGCTTCAAAATACATGAAGCAAAAACGGACACACCTGGAGGGAGACAGGCAAATCCACGGCAGAGTTGTAAATGTCATCACTCCCATAAGTGACAGAACGAGTAGACAGAAAGCCATCAGGATACAGAGAATTTGAACAACACTGTCAACTAACTAGGCTGACCTAACTGACATTTATAGAATACTCCACCTAGCAACACAGTACACACTGCTTTCCAGGGCACACCAAATGCTGGGCCATAAACATGCCTCGATACATCTAAAGAGATTGAAATCACTACACTGATTCTGGAGAGAGAAAAAATGATAAGGGATGCACAGGTGGTTTTTTTTAGCTAAAACGTTCTATATAACGCAAACGAGTCATCTTTAGTGGCTTGCAAGTGACAGCAATGTGTCTGAAAACCTAGACAGATATGTCTTAAAACCTGACTCTTTTCAAACTAGGACATGGATCAGAAGGGACTTCCAGGCCAGCACGGCACGATGTGGAAGGCTCGGGTGAGTTTTCAAAGGGAGGGTGCTGGCAATAGTGGCTGAAGTCAAGAAACAGGCCTACGTACAGCAAGTTCCCAAGTTCCTACCCTCCCGCTGGGCGTCCCACAGGCCCATGTGCCCAAAACCAAGTCAACAAGCCGACAGCGTACCCCCAGGCCCCAGAGCACGCATCTCTCACCCTCCTTCTCAGAACTATTTCCCCAGAACGGTCCATCTTGGTGAGCAGCACCCCTCAGAAACTCACCCCTGCCTCTCCTTCATCAGTCACCGAGTCCTGCTGAGTCTTTCTCTCTCATCGATCTCTAGAGCCCATCGTATTTCCCCTCCCACTGTCACTGCCAAGCCCAAGCCCTCTTCTCACTTCTCACCTTGTTCTCTAAGTGCCTCTAGGTCACCTTACTCTGCCTCCCTCTGTACTGTGCCCTGCTCGCTAATGGGGTCTCAACCTTCTTGTTTTTCATGTTTTAAAAATCACACATGCCCTAACCGGTTTGGCTCAGTGGATAGAGCATCGGCCTTCAGACTGAAAGGTCCCAGGTTCAATTTCGGTCAAGGGCATGTACCTTGGTTGCGGGCACATCCCCAGTAGGAGGTGTGCAGGAGGCAGCTGATCGATGTTTCTCTCTCATCGATGTTTCTAACTCTCTATCCCTCTCCCTTCCTCTCTGTAAAAAAAGCAATAAAATATATATTTTTAAAAATCACACAATGATATACATATTTCTCATCAGAAAATATCTAATACAGGTAAGCAAAACCCAACATATATTTCTTGTTTTAAGTTGTTATTTATTGACTAGAGAAAGAGAGGAAGAGAAAAGGGAAGGAGGCCAGGAGGGAGGGGAAACATCGGTTGTTGTTCCACTTATTTACATTCATTGCTTGCTTCTTGCACGTGCCCTGCTCGGGATCAAACCCACAACCTTGGCGCATCGCGACAACGCTCTAACCAACTGAGCTACCCAGCCAGGGCCCAAAATATATTACTTAATCAACAGAAGTAAAAGCAATTAATTGTAACTTCTCACCAGCCCCCACCACCCAGCGATAACCACTGTCAATAATTTCAGACTCCTTTTTAAACATTCATTTATATTCTTTGTAAAAGGGATTGTTGCTTAGCTTCCCCCTCAACTTCATCTACCACCTCCCCTCCCCCCAGCAAGCCACACCAAGCCCTGTCTGTTCCCTGAACACCCATATTCCCCCTTCCAAGCCTTCGCACACGCTGTTCCCACTGCCAGAGGTTCCAGACACTCCGCGCCCTCCCCTGCTGGCTAATATGTGCCTGTGCCCGCAGATCCACATCGAGTGACACCTCTGCCAGGAAGCCTTCCTGGGCACACACACCCTCCCGAGCCCATCCCATCCCATCCAGCCTGGGTGCCCCTCCTCCTCGTTCCCATAGCGCCCCGTGCTTGCCTGCACAACACTGGCCACGTGACTCTGTTATTGCCGGGTTATCCTGCTGTGACCTCCTCAAGGTTGGCGTTGACCTTCAGGTGTGCAGCCCTGGTGGCTGCCCAGACCATTTACCTCGTTGTCTCTTGGTCAACGGTGAAAGAATAAACAAACAGCAGCTAATGGGTATGTCACACCTTCCAGGCTCTGATTGAAGACCTTTACATAAATTAGCACATTTAACACAACAACCGCGCCCAAAGGCAGGTACATCCGTGGTCTCCAGTTTACAGATGAGGAAACCGAGGCTCAGAGAAGTCAAGTTCTGCTGAGATCACATAACTAATTGTCTGAGCCGGGATTGGAACCCAAGCATCTCAGCCACAGAATCCATGCTGTCAATCACTATGCGAATCCCCCAGGGAAAGAATGAATGAGCAAGTGCAGGGAAACGGGAAGGAACCAGCGAATAAACAGTTAAAGGAATGAGTACACCAGTGCCCAGTGGCCTGGCACCATGGCACCGTGCCCAGCCTGCTCCCAGACATCAAGCAACTGCTCTACCTGTAAGGTGCCTTCGTCGTTTTCCACCTTATGCCATTTAAAAGTCTTTAGTTGGTGCTTAAGAAGGTGCCAAAAGCTTGGCTCCTTCCTCCTCACCTTTTTACTGGCACCGACCAAACCGTCCCATCTTCAGTGCTTTCTCCGTAACAGCGTGCAGGTAATGAGCATCAGTAGCATAGGACGGTTGAGTGTCAGAGCTGGAAGGTACACTTAGACACACTCAGAGATCATGCGGGGCAACCCTCCATTTTGCAGATGGGAAAACTGAGGCCCAGAGAGGCAACGTGTCTTGTCCAAGGGCACACAGCAGGTAGGTTAGTGGCAGAGTTGAGAGGGAGCCTGGCCTTCTGGCTCCCAGCCTGTGTGTCTCTTTACTAATGATGACACGGACGGTTCTTCATCGCGTTAGCCTTGCCAATCAAAAGGCATCTGGGGCAAAAGCTGTGTACACAAGACGGGTTGAATGATTTCTCAGATGCAGACACTACCCCGAATCTGCTTCAGTGTGGATCCAAAAGGTCTCGGAAATAAGGAAGGAGAGACATTCACAGGGGAAGCCCTGCGATCCTCCAGACGGAGAAGTCACTGACACCATCGCTGATGACTCACCGTGTGCGAGATGCTTCCTTGCATGAACCCGCTTAATCCTCCCAGCAGATAATTATCCCCATTTTACAGATGAGCAAATTGAGTCTCCGAGCGGCAAAGAGAGTGACCCACTCATCCAGGTGTCCTAGAACCATCCCTGTTTTAAACCTGAAAGTCCTGTGTCTCAGGAGCCCTTCCGTCCCGGGCACACCAGGGCAGCTCCTGTCCCCCAGGAGGTCAGCTGCCCACCCAGAGGATTGGGTCGCAGCGATCCCGGCCACCTCCCTGCCTTTTCTACCACACTGCACTGCCCCTCCGGGCAAAGAGAGGGACTTGGGAGGCAGGTCAGCCCCGGGCCACTCCTGGGTGCCAGGCCAGGGAAGGACAAACAGAGGCTGGCCTGTTCCCTCCTCGTCCCGGGAGGCGTCTGTTTGCCATGATAACGGCCCTGCTATCTCAGCCGGGTCTCTGGCCTCTTGCCAGGCAGTGCAGGGCTCACGCTCTGAGGCTCTGACAAAACCCGTGTCCCTGGGACCCTGGCTCACCCCCATCCTCGTCTGACAGCCTGGCTGGGGGAGCAGGGGAGACATGGGGGAGCCGCAGGGCAGGGCGGCCCTGCCCTGGGACACCACTGGGAGACCAGCCCCCTCGCTGGGACCCTGGATTTCCATGGGTCCGGGGAGGGAGTTCACAGAGCTGGAGCCAGACAGCCCAACGCTCCGCCTCCCCCAACGGCCACCACAGGAAGCCTCACCCCCCCTCCCAGGAAAGAGCGCTCCCGTGAGGCGGGCACACCGCGTGTGGGTGACGCAGCCTCTGATGGCAGGGTGTGACCCCGATCTCCCTGCCCCCCACGCCTGGGGGCTTCCCCCGACGAGGCTGTAAAACGATGACACGGAGACAGACGGTGTCCTCGGTGCGTGTCTGGGTGACGGTCTCCCACGGCACACCCGCCTGCACACTCCCGCACCTCCCTCCGCGCGATGACGCCCTCATCTCAGACGCTAGAGTCCTCCCGCCTGGCCCTGGGCTGGGCGAGGCTGGTCCTGGAACCCACGAGGCCTGTGCCGGCAGCCCCAGTTCTCACGGTTCGGGTTGTAACAGACGCTTGCCGGTGTCCCCCTGCACTCGGGCTCCTGGGGGTCAGGCAGGGAGCCCCGCCCCAGCCCAGCACTAACATGTCCAATGGATTGCAGGTCGTCTTCAGCTCTGTCTCAATCGGGGGGGGGGGGGGGGGGGGGGCGCTTAAACGTCTCCAGCAGGTGCTGCCCGCCCACTCTCCGCCACAATCGAAGGTTCATGGACCTGACCTCTCACCTCACTACACAAAGTGGGGTCCCTGGATCGCAGCAGCAGGATCCCCAAGGGTTTGCTGGAAATGCAGAGCCTCAGGCCCCGCTCCCGAGCGAAGGCTCGCTCACTGGCAGAGATCGTGTTCACGCACGTGTGTGAACCTGGCCTCACACCTTCCCGTGCCGCTGTGGCCACCCGCTCCCACGGATGGAGCTGGGGCTCAGGAAGGGGAACACCCAGGACACGGGCGGGTGGGACTCCATGCTAGAGCCCATTCCCTCCGAAGGCGTGGAAATGAGAGCTGGTATTCCACGCGGTGGGGGGGGGGGGGGAGGCGGCGGGAAACCTGCCCGCACTGAGGACTCCACGGCAGAGCCCTGCCCCCATCACCGCAGGGAACCCTCCTGACCACCCCCCTCGCCCCCCCCCCCATTGACATTTCTCACGTTACAGGTGAGCAGACGGACCTGGGGCAGGGGGGGACGGGCCCAGGGTCCACAGAGAGGAAGCAGCAGAAATGGCACGCACCCGGCGCCGTGTGCCCGCCACCCACGCCAGGCCCGCTCCTGGCGGCGGCAGACACGGCTGCCCGGGCGCGCTGGGTGGCTGCCCCGCTCCCGCCTGTCCTCTCCCGCCTGAGAGCGCGTGGCCTGGGCTCGCAGCCTGCACTTCCTTCCCGTTCCGGCCCCGAGCTCTCGGGGTAATCATTCTCCAGCTCTGACCCAAGCGCACACACATGCCAACGGATGGCAATCAGCTAGGGATGGGTGATGTCACCCCAGCTATTTCCGTCACTTCGCAGGTGCCAGCGCCTGAGACGGCCTTCCTGCGTTCCTGAGGCCCCGCGGGGCCCTCCCCGTCGGAACCCGGGTGTGAAGCCTGTGGCCGCTGGATCGAGGGCACGCGTGACGCCCTGTCCATGAATGTGAGCGTCGGACCAGAGTCCCACTCCCGGGCTTCCTGTCCTCCTGGCTGGGAGGTCTTAGCCGCTCTGTGCCTCCGCTTCTTCAGCTCTGAAATGGGTGGGTGATAACCCGGCCTCCAGGGCGGCTGTGAGAAGCATTAGGGCTGAGGGGAATGGCTGGATGTCTCCACAGTTCTCACTGCTCAGCATCAAAGCACAGAGCGGGCTGCCTGGTGGGCTGTGCGGTGGGAGTGGGCAGTGCCCAGGCAATGATGACACGGACGGCTCGCGTGGGGAGATGCCCATTTGGAGGAGGAAGGACGATGGGTCAGGCAGCGGCCCGGGTGTGAGAGCCCGTGAGGCCATGCCCAGCACGAGGCAGGCGGCGCTGTCCAGGACCAAGGCCTGAACCCGGGGGTAAGAGCGAGCTTCCCCCTCCGCTGCGAGAACACGGCACCGTGGGCCCCGAGGTGGGGCCTGAGGAAATCGGGCACAATCTCCACATTCCTGCAGACACACTGCCACTGTGGCCACCACTCAGTGACTCCAGGACAGAAGACACAGAGGAGGGCGGGGTAACAAAATGAATGAATGAGCAAGAGCTGCTGGGGAGCGCAGAGGGTTTTGTGAGCACCTGGGACTCGGGTTACACTCAGACTCCCAGACTCACCTGGGAGGTTTTTAGGGACCGGACGTCCGAGCAGCAGCTGGCACCAGACCCCTGAGATCTGGGTGGTGCTGTGAACGTGCCATTCACACACAGGCCTGGAGAAACGGGAGGAAGCGGATCCAAGGAGGGGAGGGAGGGTCCTGGGCACGGCCGGGAGAGCCCGCTTCCTGCCAGGGCCTGAGCCCGCCACCTGTCCTCACCCACTCACCCTCCCCCAGGCCTGCACACCGGGCGAAAGGCATGCCCGGGGAGGCGGGGGAGGGGGGCAGTAAAGTCCTTATAAAGTGAAAACTTACTCGTGAGTCAGCCCAGCTCATTCACTGCGAAGGTATTTTCTTTTCAGCCTTTTTCTGCAAAGCCTTTCGCTGCCTCGGCAGTGAGGTCATCGCCGGTAAACACTCTGCCTCGCGGTGCATTTCCTCTGAACTGTTCGCTTCTGTTTAACCCGCCAGACCTCCAGGGGAGCTGGCAGCCTGGAGGAGCACAAAGGGCACTGGGCTGAGAGCGGGGCTGGGCTTCGAAGCCCAGCTCTGCCCCTTCCCAGACGCGGGACCGTGGCCGATGCAAGTCCCATCTCCCAACCTTGGTTTCTGTTTGTAAAATGAAGTCACTACCTGCCGAAAGGGTTCTAAATACACAGCCCCACACACTCATTCCTTCAACAAATATTTACTGAGTGCGTAACATGTGCAAGCCCTGTGCTGTACAATGGATTCGATGAGAAACACACATATGTATACACACACACACACACACACACACACACACACACACACACACACGGTTCCCACACCCTGCCCTTAGAAGGCTCCCATTCTGGTAGGGAAGACAGACATGAATCAAATGATCCCATAAATGAATATTAAAACACAGCTGCGATTAGTGCTGAGCTATCTGGTGCTATAATAGCTTGTACCAGGGAAGACTCCCCGAAGGAGTGACTCCCAGTGGAAGATGGAGATGGGACCGGGCATCACGCAGGCAGAGGCTGGGAGCGGGGCGTGCACAGAGGAGATGGGACGGGGCATCACGCAGGCAGAGGCTGGGAGCGGGGCCTGCACAGAGGAGATGGGACCGGGCATCACGCAGGCAGAGGCTGGGAGCGGGGCCTGCACAGAGGAGATGGGACGGGGCATCACGCAGGCAGGGAGCTGGGAGCGGGGCCTGCACAGGGGAGATGGGACCAGGCATCACGCAGGCAGGGAGCTGGGAGCGGGGCCTGCACAGGGGAGATGGGACCGGGCACCACGCAGGCAGGGAGCTGGGAGCGGGGCCTGCACAGAGGAGATGGGACGGGGCATCACGCAGGCAGAGGCTGGGAGCGGGGCGTGCACAGGGGAGATGGGACCGGGCACCACGCAGGCAGGGAGCTGGGAGCGGGGCCTGCACAGGGGAGATTGGTAAAAGGTACACATTTTCAGCTCCGCGGTGGATCAAGTCTGAGGATCTAACATATGACATGGTGACTATAGTTGATAACACTGTATTTTATCATTGAAATGTGCTGAGAGTAGGACTTAAATATTCTCACCAAAATGTGTGTGTGTGTGTGTGTGTGTGTGGTAACAGAGGTGTTAATTAACTAGATGGGAAGTATCCTCTCACAATGCATACATATATCCAATTACCCAATGTACACTTTAAATATCCTACAATTTTATTTGTCAAATGTAACTGTATAGCCCTAACCGGTTTGGCTCAGTGGATGAAGCATCGGCCTGAGGACTCAAGGGTCCCAGGTTCGATTCCGGTCAAGGGCATGTACCTTGGTTGCGGACACATCCCCAATAGGGAGTGTGCAGGAGGCAGCGATGTTTCTAACTCTTTATCCCTCTCCCTTCCTCTCTTTAAAAAATCAATAATATGTATATATATTAAAAAAGCTCTTGGTTAGCATTTAAAAAATGTAACTGTATAAAGCTGGGAGAAAGAGAACATGCTAAATAGTGGCCTCCTATTGGGCAGTTCTTGGTGTTGGTGCCTGCCATCCTGATGGGTGGGGATTGCCAAGAGCCCAGGCCATCACTGCCCCACGGTGCCCCCAGCCTGCATGTCAGGAAGGACAGAGGAAGGGGGGAGGGAGTGGTGCCCGTTCCGTGGAACGCCTGGTGTATCCTATCGGAACGGAAATTACTCGATCAACTTGCATGAATATTAAATATCGAACCATCAGGACTTTGGTTGCTTTCTTTAAAATCGCAGTGGGTTTGGGGGAAAGTTTCCAGTCTCTTTCTTTAAAAAGTGGAACTACAAGGAGGGAAATGAGGACATTTCCCCTCGTAATATATCGTCTTGAAATAAGCAAAGTCATCCAAAACCACTCCTTCAGGGAACAGGAATGGGGGGAGGAAGGAAAGGGAAAGCAGGAAGGATGACCTCAAGCATCTCCGGGCGCCCGCTCTGGGCCCGGCCCTGTGCGAAGCCTGGCCACCCAGAGAATGGTAAGTGGGCATCGAGTCACGAGACGATAGTCATAAAACCAGACAGACGCGTGGACAAGGGCTCCAAACGTGAGGCCAGCAGGCAGCAGAGGGGAAAGACTGACCAGGGCATGTGGTGCCCAGACGAGCCGCCGGGACTGGCATGGGGCAGCCCGTCCAGGTCTGGACGCAGGAGACCCGACTTCCAAGCCCGGTTCCCCTGATTTCTCGCTGGGCCAAGTGCCCATTCCTCTCTGAGCCGCCGTTTTCTTGGCCGTGATATGGGCCCCCAATAAGCACGACTTTGAGTGAGACGAGGCGAGCAAGGAACTCAGCCCCCGTGCAGCTCTCAGGGGTGGGGAGACACAGTGGGCTGGGGTGTCGGGGAGGTTTCCCTGAGGGGTGGGCATGAGTCCTGAGAAGCAAGGGCAGGGCTGAGCAGGTGGTGCCCGTGCCACAGGGGATGCTCTGACACAGGTGAGGCCGCTTCGTCCTTGCTGATGGTGGTGGAAGAGGCGACTCCCTTTGAGGGCTGATCTGTTTCCAATGAGGGCTGACCTAGACTCAGCCACGCCACGCTCTGTGACCGCCTGCCTCAGTTTATTCAGCGTCAGCCAAGCCTGGGGTGAAATGAAGGTCACCAGGAAGTGGTTCCCTCCCATGCCTCATACTTCACTGAAAACCCATAAAACCATTCACGCACCATTAGGGATGGGTGGAGGGCCCAGACTGCCCTCTAACCAAGAAGGAAAGGGCAGAGAGAAGCCTGGGAAGCCAGGCCACATGCTCACTCGCTCACTCGCTCAACAAGAAGTGGTGAAAGGCTGGGGCTGGCAGTGACCTTCATTGCCCCTGCTGCTGGGAGCCCACCACCTCTGCCTGCTGCTCAGAATCACCGAGAACGGCGAAAGGAACACAGATGTTGCCATCTGGAAGGCTTTTTTTTTTTTTTTTAAATCCTCACCTGAGAATATGTTCATTGATTTCAGAGAGAGGATGGTGGAAGAGAGAGAGAGGGAAGGAGGAGGGAGGGAGGGGGGGAGGGGAGAGGGAGAGAGAGAGAGAGAGAGAGAGAGAGAGAGAGAGACAGAGACAGAGAGAGAGAGACAGACATCAATTGTCTTATGTGCCCTGAACGGGGATCAAACCCACAACCTAGGTGTGTGCCCTGACTGGGAATTGAACCCACAACCTTTTGGTGCACAGGACGATGCTCCAACCAAGAGCCAGCCAGCCAGGGCATCAATCGTCTGGAAGCTTTTGCCGGCAACCTGTCTGTTCCAAGGTGGGAGAAAATTTGACAATGGCTCTTGGGAGACCTTTAAGAGCTTGTGCCCTTTGCCCCATCCTCTCCCCATTTTAAGCCTCTTTCTCTCCTAAAGAGGTCATCTGTGCTTCTGACAAATAGCTTGGCTGCAGGCGCCTCACAGGAGAGTTATTCCATCAGTAACCACTGGGAGAAGCGAAATGTCCACCAACAGCACGGTTACCCGGAATTCAGCACAGACATCATGTAATATTTCTGGTTTGGGAGGTTTTCTAGTAATGACATGGTAGAATGACTGTCTTAAAAATACTCCGTGCGAGAAAATATACAAACTTACATATCCTATATAATATCCTGTATAATAAAAGGCTAATATGCAAATTGTCCCCTCGGGGGTTCTACCGACCAGAAGTTCGACCACTCGCTATGATATGTGCTGACCATCAGGGGGCGGCACAGAACGAAGGAAGGCCCAGGCCAGTGGCCGGCAGCCTGAGGAAGGGAGGCCCTGGCTGGCAGCTGGGGGAAGGAAGGCCCCGGCTGGCAGCCAGAAGGCCCCGATCGGCCCTGATCACCGGCCAGGCCAGGGACCCTACCCATGCACGAATTTTGTGCACCAGGCCTCTAGTTTATAATATGACTCTGAAGTTGTGTTTTCAACATCTATGTAAGAAGCTTATGCCATTCAGCCTTGTCTTGTAATTAACTGGTTTTCTATCTGCCCCTTAGACTGTAAGCTCTCAGTGGACACAAAACTTGTCACTGTACTGGAAGAAAGATGAATGGGTGTGTGGGTTATTTGAGAATCTGAATAATTCATTTAAAAATGATAGTAATATCTTACAGTTACTGAGCACTTGCTACATCCAAATCCTGAACCGAGTCCTTCATACACTTGACTCCTGATCCCTACAACTCTATTAAGTGAGGATGATACACGGATTAGTTACGACAGCATTCCCAAAGTGCGGTCCCTTGGAATCAGCATCACCTGGGAATTTTTAAGAAATGTACGTCTAGGGTTCCCACCCAGACCTACTTAACCAGAGACCCTGGGAGGTGATGCCAGCAAAGTGTGCTTAACCAAGCTCTCCACGTGATTCTGATGCACGCTCAGGTCTGAGAAGCTCTGGTCTAGGGGTGACAGGCAGCCCAGGCAGCCTCGGCATTGAGGCTTCAGTCAAGCTAAGACCAAAAACAAGCCGGAGGTCTGACAAAGTCAGATTTATGCGCCCCCTGCAATGCAGAGAGCACCCACCACAGGAACCAAACAAGGACAAGCTAGTGTGCACCTGAAATTTATACAATGTTACTGACCAATTAGAGGCCCGGTGCTCAAAAATTCGTGCACTGAGGGGCGTCTCTCAGCCCAGCCTGCACTCTCTCGCAGTCTGGGAGTCCTCGGGGAATGTCTGACTGACACGGAGGCAGGAGAGGCTCCCGCCACCGCTGCTGCACTCTCCAGCCATGAGCCTGGCTTCTGGCTCCTGGCTGAGTGGCGCTCCCCCTGTGGGAGTGCACTGACCACCAGGGGGCAGCTCCTGCATTGAGCGTCTGCCCCCTGGTGGCCAGTGTGCATCATAGCGACTGGTCATTCTGCCATTCAGTCAATTTGCATATCAGCCTTTTATTATATAGGACTAGTGGCCCGGTGCACAAAATTTGTGCACAGAGGGGGGGTTCCCTCAGCCCAACCTGCACTCTCTCCAATTGGGGACCCCTTGGAGGATGTTCAACTGCTGGTTTAGGCCCGATCCCTATGGCAGTCAGACATCTCTCTCACAATCTGGGACTGCTGGCTCCTAACCGCTCACCTGCCTGCCTGCCTGATCACCCCTAACTGCCTCTGCCTGCCTGCCTGGTTGGCCCTAACCCCTCTGCCTGCCTGCCTGACTGATCTGCCCTAACCTCTCTGCCTGCCTTGCCTGATCACTCCTAACTGCCCTCCCCTGCTGGCCTGATCTTGCCCTCAGCTGCCCTCCCCTGCAGGCATGATCTTGCCCCAACTGCCCTCCCCTGCTAGCCAATTTGGTTCTGATTGGTTGGTTTCTATGCCAGTCAGCGTCTCCGGGCCTATCTTCGGGCCTGATCAGAGAGGTGGTGCTGATCAGCAGCCCCCTGGAGGCCCAAAGAGAAACAGAGGCAGGGCTGCTGGTGAAGCCCAGAGAGAAAGAGAAAGGCAACGGCTGATCAACAGCTGCCACAGAGGCTGTGGATCAGACCCTCTCTCTGGGCCTGACCCACAGCCTCCTCAGCAGTCAGTGCTGGGTCGCCGCGCCCCCACCAGCAGCAGTTAGTGCTGGGTCACCACAGCAACCCAGCACTGACTGAAGGACTGACTTCTGGTGTTCAGTTGAGCCTTTGGTCAGTCGTTACGGACCCTAGGTTTTTATATATTAGGATGTTATCCCAACACATGTAATTTTTTAAAAGCTAGAAGAATAAATGAAAATATACAGCCATCCTCATAGGTATGAAGTGGTATTTCAGCCATAAAAAAAATAAAGTTCTACAGCATTCTACTACATGGATGAAACTTTAAAACATAATGCTAATGAAATGAGCTAAATACAAAGGGCAAATACTGTGTGGTTCTATTTTTATGAAATATCTAGAATAAGCAACTCCATAGAGACGGCATGTAGACTAGAAGTTACCAGGGGCTGGGAATTTATTGCTTAATGGTTGCAGGGGTGATGAAAACGTTTTGGAAATTGACAGTGGTGATGGTTGCACAATATGGTAAGTATATTAATACCACTGAACTGTACACTCAGAAACGGTTATAATGGTGAATTTTATGTTATATATTTTTTACCACAATAAAAATGCAAAAAATAAAAGATCTAGACGAAATCCCAACAAGAGACACTACTCCATCTACTGTTAATTAACCTAGAAAGAGGAATAAAACTTTAAAACTGGAACTAAAAGAAAAAGGTAGAGTTACTCTAGAACTTTGGCGAAGAGTGGAGTCCAGGTGGAATTTAAATGAAGTAAACTTTTAGCCTCGAAGCTAAAGGGACTGGCATCAAGTCTGGACGGCAAAGTGGACCCCAAGTTCTCTTTCCCTGAAACCACAAGTGAAGATGGACAATGGACGTGGCTGCTGTGTTCGGAAGTCCCTCACCTGAGGCCCTGGGAGTGGCGTGGGGACTGGGCTGTTTGCCTGTGTGAGAGACTGGGATCCTCAGGGCATGAGTGGGAAGCTCATTCTTACATTCCTTCCTTCTCCGAAATTCCCACGGATAAGGTTTCAAGCACCAACGTTTCTGGTGGCCTGGCATTTGAGAGAGCCAAGTTTCCCAGGGAGTGGAAGGCAGTCGCCCCTGGAAGACGTGCGTTGTTCTGCCATTTCCAGCAGCAGCGTGTCCCCGCAGGGGAACGTTGCCTCCTGGTGACTGTGCAGGCCTGACCCGTTTCTGTCAGTCCAGGCTGACCAGTGGCGGTCAGGTTTGTACTTCCCCAGCCCAAGCTAAGTGTCACTTTCTCAGCTAGAAGGTGGTAAAGGAATGAACATTTATAAAGTGCTTAGAACGATTCCTGACAAAGAATTCAGATTAACTATAATTTTATATTATGTAAAATGTAAGTCAACTTAATTAAATATAAAATATAAATTATGTTATACTAGAGGCCTGGTGCACGAATTCATGCATGGGTGGGGTCCCTCGGCCTGGCCGGGGATCAGGCCGATTGGGTCGTCTCATCCAGCACCTATTGGGGCCGGCCAGGGGGGTGAGAGGAGGGGCTGGAGGAGGTTGGCCAGCCTGGGGGAAGTTGGCTGTGGGAGCGCACTGACCACCAGGGGGCAGCTCTTGTGTTGAGTGTCTGCCCCCTAATGGTCAGTGCGCATCATAGCCACTGGTCAACCGGTCATTCCGGTCGTTCGGTCATAACGGTCACTTAGGCCAGTGGTCGGCAAACTGCGGCTCGCGAGCCACATGCAGCTCTTTGGGCCCTGCAGTGTGGCTCTTCCACAAAATACCACGGCCCGGGCGAGTCTATTTTGAAGAAGTGGCGTTAGAAGAAGTTTA
This sequence comes from Eptesicus fuscus, assembly GCF_027574615.1. Taxonomy (NCBI): domain Eukaryota; kingdom Metazoa; phylum Chordata; class Mammalia; order Chiroptera; family Vespertilionidae; genus Eptesicus; species Eptesicus fuscus. Next base: position 10,772,788 of record NC_072481.1, read on the forward strand.
AGTTTAAAAAATGTGGCTCTCAAAAGAAATTTCAATCGTTGTACTGTTGATATTTGGCTCTGTTGACTAATGAGTTTGCAGACCACTGGCTTAGGCTTTTACATATAGAAAATGAATGGAAATATTAATTATGTAACTAAAATACTAAGGGATATAGTTCAACTGAATGAGAAGAAAGGGTTTGTTCCCTTCCCTTCAAGCAAGACAATGGAATTAAGAACTGTCTCAGAACTCTGACTGCAGAAATGGGAAAAGTAGGTTAAGAAAGACCCTGAGTTCTAGTTTTGGGCATGCTACAAAGGAGAGGGAGAAGGATTCACTAAGTGTCTGCTTTGTGCTGGGCTCTGAGCAACCCATTTGCCCTAGAAGTTGGGCATTGTTGCTCTCTTTTTACCCACAAAGGGGGGTTAAGGAGCTGGTCCGAATCCACCCAGCACATGAGGGGTAGGGCTGGGACCCAAGCCAGCCATGGCGGGTGCGTGACACCCTGGGAGCCTCTGGGTTTGCATTTGGAACATAGAGGAGATATAACAAAATAGTGCTTGAAGGCACACTATCCAAAAGGTGGAAACAACCTCGATATAAACCATCCAAAATGAATGGATAAACAAAATGTGGTATATACTACAATGGAATATTCAGCTGAAACAGGATGGAAATTCTGACGTTACAAGATGGATGACTCCCGAGGACATTATGCTAAGTGAAATAAGCCAGACACACAAGGGCAAATATTGTATGATTCCACTTACACGAGGTACCCAGAGTCGTCCAGTTCATAATCAGAAAGTAGAACGGTGGTTGCCAGAGGCTGGGGAGGGTAGGAATGCTGTTGAAGTGGTACACAGTTTCATTGGGGAAGATGAAAATGTTCTGGAAGTGGGTGGTGGTGATGGCTGTACCACAGCGTGAATGTACTTAATGCCACAGAACTGTACACTTAAATATGGTTAAAATGGCAAATGTTATGTTATATATATTTTACAATAGTAAATTATATAGAAACTTATCCCCTTTTTTAACGTATACGTTTTCAAAGATATAAAAGGATATACCTACAATGTTAACAGTAATGATCTCTAGGAACCAGATTATGAGTGATCTGAGAAAGTGATCTCATTTTCTAAATGTTGATGAAGAGCTTGTTTTAGCTGTATAACAAATAAAACCCTGAAAGAGTATCATGGGCAGGATTTCCGGTCATGTCAACATGAGGACATGAGGCAATTCTCCTCCACAGAAAACAAGGGTAAAGCTGGACGAAACTGTTTTTGCTAACAGAGCACCAGAACATGACGAGAGGCAGGTGGCAACGGGGTCAGTCTTCACTCGGCAAAAACTGCTGCGGAGGGAGGAACAGGGAACGTGTGGCCTTTGTGGCTGGAGGTGCCACGTCTCTCCCGGCAAAGCCCACAGCTGAAATGGCCAGGGGTGGTGAGCAGGATGCAAGGGTGGCATGTTCAACAGGGAGATATTGAAAGTGAGAGAGGGATAAGTGATGATCCATCTGTGTGTCAACGGGCGAAGGCTTAGCCGGGGAGCGAGTAAGAAATCATTTCTGGGTGTGTCTGTGAGGGTGTTTCAGGAAGAGATTAGTGTTTGAATCAGGGGACTAAGGAAAGAAGATCACCCTCCCCGATGCAGGAGGCATCACCCAATCCTCTGAGGGCCTGAACAGGACAAGAAGGCAGAGGAAAGGGACTTCCCTCTTTGTTTGAGCTGGGAACCCATCTTCTCCTGCCTCAGACGCTGCCACTCCAGCTTCGTTGGCCTTTGGACTCAGACTGATGTCATCAGCTCCCCTGGTTCCCAGGCCTTCAGACCCTTTGCATGCCTGCAACTAGAGCCTTTGAATGAGCCTCTCAACCCACCCAGCGCTCAGGTGGCAAAGGGTTAAATCTCTATCGGCTTGAAGTGTCTGAGCATCATCTCTGCCCAATCAGTGGTGGACCCTGAACTATACAGACACAGGGGAGAGCCCTCGGGAGCCAAGCTGCCATGGACAAAATAAAAATGACCAGGAACAGCAGCAGCTTCGCACTGTGGGAGGGACATACCCGGGTAGCCATGCGGGGCGGGCAGGGACAGCTTGCAGTTTCAGTCCAGGACAGGTACTTGCCTACTAAAACCACAGAACTAACAACTTCAGAAAAACAAAATAATCTAGAGCTACTACAATGCATTATCTACAATGACCAGTTTTCAACCAAAAATTACAGCTCATGCAAAGAAGCAGGCAAGTGTGACCCACAGTCGGGGTGTTGGGGGAGGAAAGCAGGCATTAGACAGTGACTCTGAGTGGGCCCAGATGTTGAACACAGGTTTGTGGGAGGTTTTCGTGTGTGTGTTTTTAAACTCAAAGAAAGCTATTATAAATATATTTAAAAGAATTAAGAAAGTATCCTGGGAGGGAGTGAATAAATAGAAACTCTCAACAGAGAAATTAAAACTATTTAAAAATCAAGTCGAAATTCTAGAGCTAAAATGTAGAATAACTGAAAAAAAAAAGTGAAAATTCACCAGATGGGCTCAATTGTAAATGTGAGATAACAGAAGAAGAAAAAACAGTGAGGTTATAGATAAATCAGTAGAAATTAACCAGGTTGAAAGCCATAGAAAAAAACATAGAGGGGGAAAAAAATCAATAGGCTCTCCAAAATCTACAAGACATTATCAATATCAGGCATTCCAACATACATTTAATTGTAGCCCTAGAAGGAGAGAAAAATGGGCAGAAAAATATCTGAAGTATAATGACCAAAATATTCCCAAATTTGGTGAAAAACATTGACTGACAGATCCAAGAAACTAAGCACAAAGAGAATCAGACCAAGCTACATCCAGTCAAACTGCAGAAAAAAATAATGAAAGCAGAAAGAGAGAAATGACACATCACATAAAGAGGAACAGCGATATGATAAACAGCTGAGTTCTCACCAGAAATAATGGAAGCCAGAAGACATTAGAACGATACATTCAAAGCGATGAAAGAAAAAAAATTGTCAACCAAGAATTCGCTATATAACAAAACTATCCTTCAAAATAAGGATGAAATAAAGACATTCACAGATTAAAAAAAAAAAAACAAAGCAAATTTGTCGTTGTCAGATTGGCATTACAGTAAAAACTAAAGGAAACCTGAATCAACACTGTAAACTAAAGAGAAATGATACCTGATAGCAATCCAGAGCCACATGTTAGGAATAAAGAGCACTGAAAGTGGTCGTTATGTGGTCTATTTTCTTATTTTCTATTTTTTAATTTAATTTCTTTAAAATATATCTGACCATTTATTTTTTTTTTTTTTAAATATATTTTATTGATTTTTCACAGAGAGGAAGGGAGAGGGACAGAGAGCCAGAAACATCGATGAGAGAGAAACATCGACCAGCTGCCTCCTGCACACCGCCCTACTGGGGATGTGCCCGCAACCACGGTACATGCCCCTGACCGGAATCGAACCTGGGACCCTCCAGTCCGCAGGCCGACGCTCTATCCACTGAGCCAAACCGGTTTCGACAATATATCTGACCATTTAAAGCATGGTCGGGGAATGTCTCGCCCATGGCCCATATAAGGCCCTCAAAATCATTTGGTCTGCCCCTGCCAAGGCATTAGGGGTGAGGTGAGTTAATTAAATGTTTGACCAAATACAGCAGGCACATTTTTAAGTTGATAATTTTGTGTGGCCCGCAAATGATGTTATAAATATCCAAATGGCCCTTGGCAGAGAAAAAGGTTCCCCACCCCTGATTTAAAGCCAAATTATAATACTATATTGCTGGATATATAATATGCATAGATGTAGTAGATTTTACAACAATACCACAGGGAAGATGGGTAATTGAACTATGCTGGTGCAAAGTTGGTGGAAATTAGGCATTACTAATTTGAATTTGATAAAGTGAAGATGTATATTATAATGCCTAAAGCAATCTCTAAAAACTTACCAAAATATCCAAAAAGAGAATTAAATCATATAGTTAAAAAGACTGTTTACAAAAGAAGGAAGTATAGAAAGAACTGAGGAATGGCAAAGGACTACATAAGTAGAAAATTTTAAGGAAAAAAAAATCTCACAGGCACAGACAACAGCATAGTAATTACCGGAGGGAAAGTGGGTGGGAAGATAGAAGAGGGTAAAGGGGGGATAAATGGTGATGGAAGGAGACTAGACTTTGGGAGATGAACACACAATATAATATACAGATGCTATATTACAGAATTATACACTGGAAACCTACATAATTTTATTAGCCAATGTCACCCCAATAAATTCAATAAAAGTTTCAAAAAATGAACAGCAAAATTGCAGACCAACTCTAACCAGGTCAATAACACATTAAATATAAATGGACTAAACCTTCTATCAAAAGGCAGAGATACTTTAGATTGTACTAAAAAGCAAGATTCAGCTATTTGCTTTGTACAAGAAAGTAAAAGGATATGCCACACAAATAGAAGTATGAGAAGGCTGGATTGGCCATATTAATAACAAAAAATATTGGCGTTAAAACACGAGTTGTCACTGTAGACAAAGAGGAACATTTCACAATGTTAAAAAGGTCAATATGGCATAAAGATTTATAAATGTATATGCATGTGATAACAATACCCTCCAATACATGAAGATTTTAATACTCCTCTCCTTAGTAATGTATAGACAAGCTAGTCAGAAAAGCAGGAAAGATACAGAACACTTGAACAACACAATCAAGAAACTTGATCGATTTCACATTTATAAAACTGCAACATTAAAAAAAAATGTATACATGGAACCTTCACCAGAGTAGATCAAGATTGGGTCAAAAATAAGTCTCAATATACTTGAAAGGGTTGAAATAATACAGAGTATGTTGTTGAAATATAAAATAATTAAATTTAAAGTAATAACAGGAAGACATATGGGAAATCCCCCACGTATGTGGACATTAAACAATATACTTCTTAATGACTCATGATCAAAAGAAGAAATTGAAAGGGAAATCAGAAAAAAATCTTGACCTTAATAAAAATAAAATCACAGTATATCAAAATTTAGTTAAAACAGGGCTTAATGGGAAGTTTATACCTTTAAATGCTTACACTAGAAAAGAAAAAAAAACACGTATAAAAATAATTACCTATGTTTCCACCCTCACGGCCGTGAAAGAACAGGCCTCATGGATTAGAAAGAACAGTGACCCGAGGTCACACAGGGCTGAGCGCGGGCCTGTTCCCGTCAGTCAGCCTGGAAAACTCCGCGCATGGGGCTCCCGGGAGAGTTTTCAGAAGGGTCTTGTCTTAATAGCAATGCTGCTCTGGTCCCATCTCACAAACCTTAAAGGCAAGACCCAAAGGGATCAAAATGTTTCCAAGTAGCTTAACTGTGTCCCAGGGGAAAAGCTCAAGGATATCTGTAGAAATATAAAACATTTAGCATCCAACAAGGAAAAATTCACAAGTCAGACATTCAGTGCAAAACGACCAGGCGGGCAAAGAAGCAGGAAAATGCCACCCACCACGAGGAGAAAAATCAGCCAATTGAAACTGACCCAGAATTGGCACCGATGTGAGAACTAGCAGATAATGACATGGAGACATACGTCATAACTGTGTTACCTGTGTTCAAAAACTACAAGAAAGGCCGGACAGGTTAAGTAGAGGTGGAACGATCTAAAAAAGACCAAATCAAAGTTTAAGAGATGAAAACGATAATGGAATGTACAGAGGGACACGGGAAACTCCTGGGGTGCTGGATGTGTTCAGTACCTTGATGGGGTGTTTCCCAGGTGTGTATCTAAATATTACATATTCTTTCAATAAAATTGTATCCCTTAAATATGTATAGTTTACTGTATATCAATTATGCATTAATAAAGCTATTACAAAATAAATATAAATAGGAGAAATAGGAAATACTATAAACAACTTTATGCCAATAAATTTGAAAACAGATAAAATGGACAACGTCATCAAACAATGAAAACTGATTCAAGAAGAAACTGAATTGGTAATTAAAAGTCTCCTCACAAAGAAAAGGCCGGGCCCAGATGCTGTCACTGGTGAATCCCATCAAATATCTAAGGAAGAAATACTAATTCTACAGAAACTGAGAAAATCCAGGAGGGAGAAGCATTCCCCAACTTCCTCTATGAGGCTAATATTATCCTGATGCAAATCCAGGCAAAGAAATCACAGGAAGGAAAAAAACAACTATAGGTCAATATTCTTCATACACATGGGTACAAAATTCTTTAACAAGTATTAACAAATCAAACCCAGCAGCATATACAAAGGATGATACATCATTGCCAAGTGAAGTTCCTCCCAGCAAAAATCCAGGAACATACAGGATGCCTGCTCTCACCATTTTCATTCAGCCTGGTGCCACCCCTTACGATGGCTGAGATTATAACACAAAACCTAACCCCTGAGGATGTAGAGACACGTCCCCTCTGCGCCGCTGAGGACGATGCAAAATGATCCAGCCGCTTGGTAAAACGGCTGGATGGGTTTCTTAAGGAGCACTTGTATCTTCTGATCTAAAAATTCTAGTCCTAAATAATTCTAGTACTTACGCAAACTGAAAACCTGTGTATGCCAGTGGTCATAGCATTATTCATAATATCCTGAAAAAAGAACGATCCAACCCCAAATGTCCTTCAACGGGGGGAGGTTGAACAGCATGCGATGCAGCCATGGGACGGAATGCCAGTCCCTCACGGACAGCAACCATGCTGACGCGTGCTACCATGTGGGTGAACCTCAACAGCATTGTTCCAGGCAAAGACCACATACCCTGTGCAGGTCTAGGAAAAGCAACACCACAGCGGCAGAAGTCACATCAGTGGTTGCCGGGGGCTGGAGACAGACCACAAAGGGACACGAGGGAACTCGGGGGTGCTGGGAGTGCGTTAAACCTTGACTGTGGGTGTGGATGCACAGCTGGGTTAATTTTCCAGCATTCACTGAGCCGTGTGCTCTAAATGGGTGAATTCTTTGGAATGCGCATTACTCCTCAGCAAAGCCATAAAAACAAGGGGGACCAAAACGTGGAGTAAGAACCGTGGAACGAGGAGGGATGCTCTGACCCACCTTCACGTCTGGCTTGGCATCCGCGTGCCCTCCTCTTCCCACCCATCCAAGTGCCAGGTGGCTGTCGTCTCTTTTTTAATTAAAGGGAATTAAATGGAATCTGGCCTAGAGAGTTCCTGAGACCTCCTGGAATAGTGAGAGTCTCCGGGGTGTTGCAAAAACTGGGTGGGTCTCTGCCTTCCAAACCCTGAGGGTGGCGATGTGACCACCCTCCTGGCCGTGGATTCCATCCCAGTAGGTGAGGGGGAGGGGGGGGACGGCAGGAGGGAGGTGTGGCAGGGAGAGAGCCGCCTGAGCCAAGGCCCCGTATGGGACCTGGGGTGGCCAAGGAACTGTCCAGAGTCCTGTGGGACCAGGGCCTTGTTGGCCATGACCTTGGGGTGTCACGGACGTCTGGGGTGCAAACTGCTGTCTGCAAGGGCAGGGCGCAGTCCTGGGGAGTGACTTAGCTCCATTAGTGTGTCTAATTGTCTCAGGGAGTCGCTTTGTCCCGCCTCCAGGGCCACCTCTGGAGGGCAGAGCACGGCTCCGCATCACAGGAGGGAGGGGTGCTGCTTGCGAGTCTGCGGTGCCCTTTGGGGCATGAGAGCACCCCGTCCTCATGTGGCAGGCCATTTCGGTACCTTGTTTCAGAACCAGGAAACTGACCCGGAGCGGTGACGTGACAGCCCCAGAGCTGGGACTCGGGGCACAGTGTGTCCTGCCCGAGTCCCAGCACATCTAGTTCTGGCCCAAGTGCTGAGAGGTTCGGGCGTCGGGTGGAGAGAGGACCTGCTGGGCCTGCGCCCAGGAGGGGGGCAGCAGGTAGGCGGCTGCTCAGTTATCCTGGTGCTGGGGGAGGCATGGCCACCTCGGCATGACTAAGGCTGGAAAGATGTGCCGAAAGCCAGATCCAGTGACTAAGAGGAAGGAAGGGGTGTCCCTCGCCTTCCCACCCTGCCCCGCTCAGTCCTTTCCCAATCCCCTTTACTGGTTTGACAGAGCCGGTGGATGGGAGCCGGGCGGGAGGGGCGTGGGCTGTAAGCTGGCTGAGCAGGCGCTGGCCCTGATTGCAACAGCCTCCCGGCCTCGCGGCCTCCTGTCCGGCCCACGTGAGCCTGCCCCAGCCCGTCACACTGCCCCGGCCCCTCGCGGGCTCCCCATCCCCCAGGATGAAGCCCAGCCCGGCATCCACTGCCCTGCCTTCCAGGTTCACCCCCACAAATCGCCACTTCACAACCTCCTGTTCCCCAAAGCGCCTCTCCGAGCCCCATCTCGCCTGGCCTTCGGCCGTGCAGGTCCCCGGCCCCTCAGCATTCTGCTCCTGTTTCCATGTGTTGACGTGCGGCTCTTAAAATCCTCAGACAAGCCCCTTTTCAGTCACCAAATACCCCTGGCCACCTCGATCCGGGCAACGCTGGCCTAGGTGGCCGGCTGGGAAGCGCCTTCCTACGGGCCTGTCCTGGCTCCGGTGACTGTAGGAGACCCTAAGCCAGTGGTCGGCAAACTCATTAGTCCACAGAGCCAAATATCAACAGTACAACAATTGAAATTTCTTTTGAGAGCCAAATTTTTTAAACTTAAACTTCTTCTAACGCCACTTCTTCAAAATAGACTCGCCCAGGCCATGGTATTTTGTGGAAGAGCCACACTCAAGGGGCCAAAGAGCCGCATGTGGCTTGCGAGCCGCAGTTTGCCGACCACGGCCCTAAGCCAAGTCGTCCTTGGAGCACCCTTCACCCTCCCGGCAATGCCAGCGCTTCCACTCCGCCTCCCCGTAGCCTGGATGGACCCCCAGGCGCCCCCTGGCACGTGGGCCAAGCATCGTGGTGACTTGTCCTGGGTCTGTCTCCCCATTGATGGGGGCAGGCGGGGGGGGGAGGGGGGGGCGGGGTCTGGCACACGAAGGCGCCCAGGAAAAGTCTGGAGACAAAAGAGACAGAAGGAGGGGGGAGAAGAGGCCAGCATGGCGCCCGGCCCCTGGGCGAGTTACTGAATAGGAAGGACGGGTGCTGGGTGCCTGCTGGCTGAGGGGAAATTCGTACCTTCCGAAAAGGAACAAGGGTGCTGCTTTTATTATTATACCAATAATACATGCTAATGTTCTCTCTCTCTCTCTCTCTGTCTCTCTCTCTCTCTCTCTCTCTCTCTCTCTTTGATCAAGGGTTGGCAAACGTTTTCTGTCAAGGCCCTAAATAATTCAGGTTTTGTGACTGCATCTGCTCTCTGTGGCATATGGTCCTGTTTGTTTGTTTTTCACACCCTTTAAAAATGCAAAAGCCGTTCCCCACGCATGTACAGAAACAGGCCTCCGTTGGCCAACCCGCATTCTAGACGCTCCACAAAGACACAGATAAGGAAGGGGAAATTACCGACAAGCCCTCCACCGGAACTAACTCCCATCGAGACTGCGCTGTGTTTCTCTTTAGACTCTTCCTGGTCGTGTGTATTATGTATATTTTGCCAAAATAAAAGTACATTCTACCCACTGTTTGGTGACTGGCTTTTCTTCATTCAGCAAAACAACGTGGCCCTCGCTCCAGGCCACCGCACGCGGGCCCAGGACATCGTTTTCGGGGCCTGCGGCCGCACTGGGGCAGCGGGATGGTTTCTGGGGCGAAGTTACTGAGGGCAGATGAGCTGCAGCCCCCAAGTCCTCATTCAGGCTATTTAAGAAGGCCGGGGCACCGGCCCCTCCTACAGAGAGTGCTTCTCGCTGATGGTTCTATCTGTTTATTTTCACCCACTCTGTCCAGCGGGGGCTGGAGAGGCGGAGAGTGTGACGAAGCCCAGAAACTGAAGCACAGACCAGCGTCGGCCTGAGCCCCTCTGACGGGAGCAGCGCGGGTGATGCGGCTGCTCTCAGCCACGGAGCACGTGGCGAGCGCTTCGGGCCGGTGACACCGATCCGCCAGTCACCAGGCCTTTGTCCTGCACTGGGGCAGCCGCTACTCAGAAACTCCTGGAGCCGCAGCTCCTCACTTTCCAGGTGGCTGTCGGATGTGCCAGCAGACATGGCCTCGGAGGTCAGTAGACAGGAGTCTTCCATATATTCTAGGACACCCCAATTATTGTAGGGAGGCTAGGGGAGGTAGGGGCTTTGGTCTTAACTATAATACACTAGAGGCCAGTGCACGACATTCGTGCACTGGGAGGGTGGGGTCCCTCAGCCCAGCCTGCACCCTCTCGCAGGCCGGGACCCCTCGGGGGATGTCCGCCTGCTGGCTTAGACCCACTCCCTGAGGGGTCCTTAGCACTGCAGCGGAGGCCGGAGAGGCTCCCGCCACTGCTGCTGCACTGGCCAGCCATGAGCCCTGCTTCTGGCTGAGTGGCCCTCCCCCTGTGGGAGCGCACTGACCACCAGGGGGCAGCTCCTGCATTGAGCGTCTGCCCCCTGGTGGCCAGTGTGTGTCATAGCGACTTGTCGTTCTGCTGTTCGGTCAATTTGCATATTAGCCTTTTATTATATAGGCCGTGTGCCACCTCATTTAGGTTTCACATCTGCCCAGTGAGAATAGCCCCACTTTGTAGGGAAGGGTTGCACAGAGCAGTCAAGTTACTTGCCCAAGGTCACACAGAAGGGGCCGTGGGAAACCCCAGACCTGCACAGCAGAAGCCTGCGCTCTGTCCCAGGGTGGCGGGGGAAGGTGGGGGGAGCCCTGTTTGCATGGCAGGACCCACAGGAGGGGACGGCTGCAGTGACGTGAGAGAGCTCTGGGCTGAGTGTGCAGACCGGCCCTGGTGCCCCCCACGTCCTGGAAGTGGGAGAGCCTGGGAGCCCTCATCTATGCAGTGGATGCCTCACACCCCTCAGTCTACAGGGGCCGGTGGGAGAGCAGACAAGAGGGCAGACCTGAACACACCCTGGGTGAGAGATGTAAGGACTGACACGCTGGCTGAGTTGACCCACTGGGGACATCATGGAGAGGGGGCACTGAGGCCAGAAACGAGGAACACTGTCTGCTAAGAATGGCGCCTGCTGTGCCAGGGACCAGGGGCCCTGAGCTTCCTAAACCCACCCCGTCCTCTCGGTCCCCTGCCCCGGTCCAGAGCCTCCCCCGGCCTCCCGGGACGACTGCGATAGCGGCCAGTGGGCTTCCTGCTGCCTGCCTCTACCCTCTGAACATCCTCCCCACCTGCCACCCGCATCTGCCCTCACGCTGACCCTGGCCATGTCACTCTCCTGCTCAAATTCTCTGTGTCCCCACTCTCCTGATGTGAGTTGCCTGGTGTGGCATAGAGCCCTCCACTGTCCGGACGCTGCCTCCTTCTCCCTCATCACCCCCTGAGCTCATCCCAAAAACCATTCTTGTTTCCTTAAATGTGTCTCTGGGTCTTTGCACATTCTGTTCCACCTGACTGATGCTGTTCCCGCTGACTGCTATGCTCCCTCCCCTTTTCTGGCAACTTCCAGTACATCCTTCAAGAAGACATTGCCAGCATCACCTTCGCTGACCTCCAGGGCAGTCGGGGATCCCCACTCAGGGCATCCAGTGGCTGTGCACAGAGTCCATGCATGGGGATATCATGTGCACACCTGCCCCGGCCCAGCAGGCCCCGGTCCTCCCAGCTCCATACCCTGCGGCCCACGCCGGGGCCTGGCCCAGGGTCTGCCTTCAGCCAGCAGTGGCTGCGTTAAGAACCAGATGGAATCGGGGGGCAGCAGATGGACCCGGGGCTGACTCTGCTCACCAAGCACCTGCCCGGGGTCCCGGCCCACATGACGGCCGGGTGGAGCCGGGGTGCCAACGGGAACCCAGCAGGCCAGGCAAGAAAGCGCTTGTCTGAGAACCAAGCCAAGAGGTGACTTCACCATTGACTCAGCCTCGCAAACACGAAGGTGGGGGCCGCCCGCCCAGGGAGGGGCGGTGCCTGGGATCGAGTTAACAGGCAAGGTGCATGCTTGAGGGCCGGCAGGCGGGGATGAGTCAGGGAGGGGCGACGCCCTGCCCTAAAGAGGGGAACAGCTTCCCTCTCACAGGTCCCTGCTGATCACATCCCACTCGTTAGCAGAAAAGGAAAATCGAGGAGGGAAAAGGCCCAAAGCCCGAAGCTGGCGCTTTTCTGGGAGCTGATTAATGAGCATCAGAAGGAATGGTGACAGCATCCTTGGTTTGCGCCCAAAAGCGAGAGCCCCAGGTGTGGGGCAGGTGGAGGCCCGAACCCAGCCCGCCCTCCTGCCCCAAGGACACTGCTCACCCTCGGGTTCATCCCCTCGCCCCCCAACCAGTCACGCCCCAAACACGCCTGCTCCCCAACCAGGCCGAGTGGGGGGCACTGTGAAAGCTCTGCCGCCTGAGGGTTTTGGCTTTCCCACCAAAACACCTGAAAACGGGGTTCAGGTCGCTGCTCTGCCCGCAGTGTTCTAGGCCCTGGTGGGTGCTTCCGAAACCACGACTCTGGGAAGTCCCAGCAGACCTGGGAGGCGGGTCCCGGTGACCCCAAGTTATAGGCAAGCAACATGAGACGGAGGCCGAGGAGGGGACTCAACGAGGGGACTCAGGGTCACACAGGGTCACATCGCCAGCGAGTGGCGGTGCAGGACGAGGCCCCTTTGGGACAAAGGAGTGGCTGCTCTCCGAGCCCTCCCAGGGCCCGAGGGGAGGACACGGAGGCCAGCAGGCGCCGCAGCAGCAGAGGTGACAGCTGGGTTCTGACGGAGCTGGGAGGCCGTCGGGGTCTGTGCCCCTAGAGTCACGCCGGGGAACCTGGGGGCCACCCTGCCTCTTGCCAGAGGGCTCCGTGGGGACAGCAAGCCCCCCAGGGCAGCTGCTGTGGCCCCAGGAGCGAGCCGGGCTCAGCGTCAGTTCATGTCCACCCGCTGAACTGACCGGGGAGGCCTTTCCGCCCGGCCAGGTGCTGGGTAAATTGAGTCCCCGAAGAGATGTTGAAGTGCTCACCCCCTGAAGGCAGACTCTGGCCAGGCCCCCGAATATAACCTTCTCTGCTGACATGACTTGCAGAGGTAATAATGAAGATGAGGTCATGGGCTGGGCCCTAATTTACCGTGACCGAGGTCCTTCTAAAAGAGGAAATTCGGACACGCAGACAGACACGCTCCAAGGAAAGAGAACATGAAGACACGGGAGGAGGCCGGCAAACCCCACGGGCTGCCTGCAAACCAAGAGAGGCGTGGAGAGGCGTGGGGCAGGCTCCCCAGGCCCCAGCAGCCGCCGCCCAGAGCAACATCCTAGATAAATAATCCCAATAACTTCCAGTAATAAAGCCAGGACGAGAGAGCAAGATAAAATAAAGCCAGGTGCCCTGGCCGTGTGGCTCAGTGGTTGAGTGTCAACCTATGAACCAGGAGGTTGTGGTTCGATTCCTGGTCAGGGCACATGCCCGGGTTGTGGGCTCGATCCCCAGTGTGAGGCATGCAGGAGTCAGCTGCTCAATGATTCTCTCCCATCATGGATGTTTCTCTCTCTCTCTCCCTTTCCCTTCCTCTCTGGAAATAAAAAAAGGGGGGGTGGTGGTTGGGGTAACTGAGGCTCACAGATAATCCCAGAGCTGACTGGAGCCCTGAGTGTCATGGCCCAGCAGCTTTCACCCATGTGGGCTACGAGAATTCCCTCTCACCTTGCCTGCACCTGGTGGCCTGGTACAGTGGTGCCAGGAGGAGGTGAGGGGCAGGATGGAGGGAGGATGGCCTGGTGGTGGCTGTAGCCTGAGAACCAGCCCACCAGCCCTGCTGTCTCCTGGCCCAGACTGTCCCCCACCCACACCCGCCCAGTCAATCCCCCCGGGCACCCCTGAGGACTGCAGCAGGCATTGCCTCCTGGGAGACGCCTGCCCTGATGTGCCATCGCCTGCCCCCACCCTGTCCTGTTCTATTCCTTTACTGAACACCTTTTCCTGGGTTCTCCATTTATCCATCCTTCTTCCTGACCAGATGCAGCGTTCCTTCCAGCCAGAGCCTTTCTGAGGCAGTGACTGGCCACTGCCTTGTATGGGACGGACGCGGAGCAGGAAGAGGTACTGAATCTTTCGGGGACAGGACAGTCTAAGGAGGTGGGGACACTAGGCGGTCACCGTTGAGCTGATGAGCACGCTCAGGCGTTGTGTATACGGATGAATAAAGGAGCGAAAGGATTGATAAAGTCGAGGAAGATCTCAGGTTCCAGTGGAGACACAAGCCCAAACCCATTTTGGTGGTGGTGAGAGCGGGGAGAGCGGGCAGGTGACTTTTGCCCTCATCCCTTCGCCAGAATCTCAGCACGTTGAAATGGATGCAGGCCCCCCACCTCGGGAGCAGCAGCCCGAGAGCGACATTCATTGGATCACCCCGGCGGCTCTTTGGGGCCGGCTCCTGGCGTGGGCGCCACGCGGGCACCAGGAGGAGGCGCGGCGCCCAGCCCTGCAGGAGCTCGGGCAGCCAGGGAGCCAGGCAGCGCGGGCAGCGTGCCTGCACCCAGTTCCAGTGAATCTCAGGAAATTACAGTAACACCGAGGGGCTGGGCAGGGCCATGTGGGGACACAGGGAGACTTTGCATAGGACCATGAGATCGGGCAGGTTGGCTTCGTTATCGAGGCCGTGCGTGGGAATTTTGGAAGGAGTACTGTATCCCTGCCTCCACCCCTTCCCAAGGCAATGGCTGTTTTGATGTGGATGCAGCTCCTTCCAGCTCCTTCTAGGTGTGGTTTTCTGCACCGGGGAGAGGAGAGGGAGGGGGGCCCCCTGAAGGAGGAGGCCGCCCACCACCCCGCTCTTGGGCCGCACACGAGTCACACTGAGCAGGGTTGTGGCCCTCGCCTCGCTGGCTGCAGAGCTGCACGGGTCTCTGCGCACCTTGACGGGCCAGGGGGGCCCGCCCCCCTGCACAGGTGTGTGCGATCCTGGCTGGGAACGCAGGGCCTCCCAGGAGGGGCGCAGGGCTTCTGGGCCCGGGGTCGGCAAACTCATCAGTCAACAGAGCCAACTATCAACAGTACAACGATTGACATTTCTTTTGAGAGCCACATTTTTTTAAACTTAAACTTCTTCTAACGCCACTTCTTCAAAATAGACTCGCCCGGGCCGTGGTATTTTGTGGAAGAGCCACACTCCAGGGGCCAAAGAGCCGCATGTGGCTCGCGAGCCGCAGTTTGCCGACCACGGGTCTAGGCCGTCAGGAGCAATGAGCAGGAACCCTGTCGCTGTGAGGGTCAGAGTGTAACCCCTGCTGCCCCACTCACTCGTTCTGTACTCGGGGGCCCATCCGGGGGCCAGCAAACCCCGTGAGCATCCGGAGAACATGAAGACAGAGCCCTGGCCCGTGAGGAGCTCCTGTTTTAGGGAAGGACACAGACCAGCAGGGCCGACCCATCCAGCCGGGCGTGCTGAAGGCCCACGCAGACCCTCACGGTCGCCCACGGGGTTCCCCGTCCTCTCCCAGACCCAGGAGGGTGGGGTGCTGGAAGGCCTCAGACAAGGGCTCCCTAAGGACATTCGGTAACCGTGTGCCCTCCATCTGCCCGGGAATGTCACGGCCAGGGCGAGGCCTGCTACAGAGAGTCCCCCCGGGTGGAAGGATTGCCTGAGCTGGGACCGCGTCTCCCGCATTAAGCCAATCACTCGGTGAGGATGATGGATATGAAAACGCGCTGTAAGCTGGGAGGCACTGGGTGAAGCTGGGAGCCTGCGGAGGGCGAGGGCGAGGGCCAGCTCCGCCATCGGGCTGGGAACTGGCCGAGTCAGCGGCGGGCCGTTCCCAGTTCCCATTGACGGGAGGGGCCTGTCTGAATGCTGCAGTCCCAGGAGCGCCTGCACCAGGGTGTGTAGCGAGCCCTTTGCCCCACTTACGTGGGTGCTGGCGGGCCACTCGCCGTCACCCTTCAGGCTCAGCCGACTCAGCTGAATCGCTTCTGCTTCTTATAGACAACCCAGCTCTTCCCTGACAGCTCAGACAGTATTTCCAACCACGTAGCGTATGAGGTAACTTTGACTTAAATTTATACTAAAGTGTAAATGACTTTATAGCAAGATCTTATCATCCTGGAGTTAGAAGGGAACCCGGCGCTCTGGTTCTCAAGCGTGGCTGCATGTGGGGTCACCTGGAGAGCTTTTAAAATCACCAGTGGCCCTAGCCGGTTTGGCTCAGTGGATAGTGCACCAGCCCACAGACTGAAGGGTCCTGGGTTTGATTCCAGTCAAGGGCACGTATCTCGGTTGCAGGCTCCATCCTGGCCCTGGTCGGGGCACAGACAGGAGGCAACCAATTGATGTGTCTCTCTCACATCGATGTTTCTCTCTCTCTGTCTCTCCCCGTCCCTTCCACTCTCTCTAAAAAAATCAATGGAAAAATATCCTCGAGGGAGGATTAACCAAAAATAAAAAAATGGGGGGGGGGTATCTTTGGAGATATGTACTTTATCCAAAATACAGATGGTATGTGAAATGTGAATAAATATTAAGATGCTGTTAAAAATTCCT
The DNA here is from genome assembly GCF_027574615.1 of Eptesicus fuscus. Taxonomy (NCBI): domain Eukaryota; kingdom Metazoa; phylum Chordata; class Mammalia; order Chiroptera; family Vespertilionidae; genus Eptesicus; species Eptesicus fuscus. Next base: position 10,789,256 of record NC_072481.1, read on the forward strand.
TTAAAAAAAAACAAAATTACCAATGGCCAGGCTGTACCTCAGATCAATTAAGTCAGCATCCATGGAGGGGGAGGGTCCAGGCACCCATATATTTTTTTAAATATGTTTTTATTGATTTCAGAGAGGAAGGAGAGGAAGAGAGGGATAGAAACATCAGTGATGAAAGAGGATTATTGATCAGCTGCCTCCTGCACTCCCCCCACAATGGGGATCGAGCCCGCAACCCGGGTATGTGCCCTGACCGGAAATTGAACTGTGACCTCCTGGTTCATAGGTTGACGCTCAACCCCTGAGCCACGCCGGCCGGGCCAGGCCCCCATCTTGTTGAGGTTCCCCAGGTGACCCTGATGTGCAGCCGAGTTCCAGAAGGTTCTACACCCACCTCCTTCTCGGTGCAGGCGTCGCCCTTGTTTATTGACTCAATACCCATGTATGAAGGACCTACTGAGTGCCCGGAACCAAGACCGCCTCCATCTCTTCTAGAACGAGGTTGGTTCTCTGGCCCTTTTGTGGACACTCCCAGTGATGGGAACTCCCTGCCTCATCAGGCACATCTCTTCCCAAAACCTGGTTTCAGGGGGTGCGTGGGGACGGGCCGGGCGGGGAAGGGGGAGCTGAGATGCACTGGGGCCTACCATGCGCTGGCAACGGTGTGGCGTGCCCCACAGGCCCGTGTCCTTGACACCTTACACCCACCTAGTGAGGCGGGGGGGGGGGGGGGGCGCCACCACACGGGGAAACGGAGGCTCAGAGACGTGAGGAGACGGATCCCAGCCCACTCCAGAGTGGGGGGCCGTTTTGTGGGGGGATTGGGACTACAGGGCAAGGAGGGCACAGGTCAGAGACTGTGTCCGGGTGTCCAGAAAGGCCTTCCAGGTCTCCCACCAACTCCTTAAACCGCCCCCCATTCCAGACACATCCTCCCTCCCCGCCCCCCATTTTTCTTCCCTCCTGTCTGTCCGGGTTGGGAGAGACTCTGACAAACTCGTTTGTCCAAAGCCTTGGGGACCCGAGTCACCCCTCGGACAAGGTGCGCTCACACGTGAAAGGACGCGGGTTGGGCAGGCGGGGCTCACCTGAAGGAGGGGTTCTCTCAGGTGATGCTGGGGGGCTGCTGGGCGGAGGACCAGGTCCATCCTACACGTCCATCCTGGGCGCTCCCGCAGCGTGGCCCGAGGAGACGCCCCGCCCTCCCTCATCCCCAAACGGGCGCATCTGTGCAGCGAGAACAAGGGTCACAGCCAACAGCGGCCCCTGCTTCCTGGTGCGGCTTCCCCTCCCGCACTCCCAGCCTCCCCGCAGGCTCAGGATGGGGATGCTCCCTGGCAAACAGGAGCAGGTCTCCAGGGCCGAGATCCGGCCCCTGGACCAGTGCCGTCCAGTCTGCAGGTCCTCCTTGTCAGTGGGGTGTGGAATGAGTTAGGGGACCAGGAGCAGCATTTTTAAAACAGACTAAGGCAGAGGAGAGGGAAACAGTGCACACGTGAGAAGGCTCGTTCCCTCAGCTGGCTTCAGGGGCGGGTTGCAGGGAAGGCGCTGGAACATTTCTTACCCAGTCTGAGCAAATGTTTGACAGCCAGGCCCACGCTGCTGTGTACGGGGCCCTGCCAGAAAGTGGCTTCCTTCTTCCTGTGGATGCCCAGCGGGAGGGCTCAGGAGAGCACAGGGCGAGGGCACCCCTATTTTATAACTTCTCCAGGCGCTCCGGGGTGTCTAGCAGCCACCATCAGTGAGCTGGCCCCTGCTAAGGGCTCACACAGCCACCGGTCCCATCCCGCTTTTACAGAGCCTGCACCCCGGCCGGCCCTTGAGAAAACCCGTGGGAGCCAGCACAAGGGGAAGGAGGCGCGGGCTGCAGCGTGAGGGATGCGGGTTAGACACCAGGAAGACTTGGGGCACGACAGAGCCTCCGCCAGGGGCTCTGGGAGAGCAGAGGTGGGTTTTCTGTCTAGAACAGTTCACACTGTGGGCGGATCAGGGAGCCTCTCAGACATTTCTGGGTGGGGTTCTCTGACATCGTGGTCTGGGCAGAGGTGCGTGGCGTGGAGGTGGCGCAGCGGGAAGGGGCAGTGGGCGAGGGACAGAGCCACGGTGACCCGGACGCAGGGTTTCCTCAGCGCGCGGTCCGGCTGGGCTCCCGCCTCCTGCGGTGACGGCATTCCTAGGAGGAGCCCTGGAGGGGACCCGGAGGCCCAGCCCTGCCCACAAAACCCCGCAGCTACAGCGAATCGCACTCGGAGCCTCATTGTCCTCGTCTGTAAAACGGGGCACAGGCACGCCTCGTTTTATTGCGCCCCCTGGGTTGAGCTTCACAGGTGTGGCATGTTTTACAAATGAAGACAGACCCGCCGGCAGCAAAAGATTCCGACTCCCTTTACTGCAATAATCGCTTGATCGCAGTGGCCGGGACCGGGCGCGCAATAGCTCCGAGGTCTGCTTGGACCGGCCTAGATCAGCGCGTCCAACAGAGACATCATGTGGGTCACAAATGTCCTCGCAGCCACAGAAAAGGCAGAAACGAACAGGTGAAATTCGTTTTAAGAATATTTTTAATATGTTTTTATTGATTTCAGAGAGAGAAAGGGAGAGGGAGAGAGAGAGAGAGAGAAACATCAATGATGAAAGAGAATCATTGATCGGCTGCTTCCTGCACGCCCCCCCACTGGGGATCGAGCCCGAACCCCGGGCATGTGCCCTGACTGGGAATAGAACCGTGACCTCCTGGTCCATGGCTGACGCTCAACCACTGAGCCACACTGGCCTGCCTGGAATTAGTATTAATAATAAAATTAGTATTTAACCCCATATATTCAGAATATCATCAGTTCACCAGGTAGCCAATATGAAAAAGTACTAGTGAGATTTTTCATGCTCTGTGCTGTCTTCCAAATGCAGTGTTTTGTGTTGTTCTTTGGGGGGTTTTACCCCCAGAGCACATCCCAAGTTAAACTGTGTACCATGTCCCACAGCCCCGTGGTTACTGGCTACCATACTGGACAGCGCACACACCGATGGCCTCTAGGGTCTCCTCTAAAAGTGTGTCCCTGGATTGCAGGCCAGTCAGATTCCTTACACACTGGCCTCCCGTGGACTCCCCAGGCCCTAGCTGGTTCCAGTGGCCGAAAGCATTCAGGTGACACAGGGAGTTACTTCCAGTGGCGATAAAATGGGCCACTGATTCTTCAATCACACAGACCAGGCTTACTCAGCCATGTGCTCTACACCAGTTATTCACCCCCTCTGAGCCTCGGCGGTGCCATCTGTAAAATGGGAATGATAACAACGCTAGCATTATATAGCACCTCCCCATGGGCCGGGCATTGTTGTTCTGAGCCCTTTCTGTGTATTAACTCCTCTCTCAAGAGTCTGCGATGCAGCAGCCCAATTTTATAGGAGGAGAGTTGAGGCACAGAGAGGCTAAGCAACTTGCCCAGGGTCACACAGCTGGTGTGTGGCATGGCTAGGCTTCAAACCTGGGCCACCCGGCTCCCGAGTCCCTGGCTGAACCATCGGTCCACACGGCTGGCTCCGGAGGCGCTGAGGATAAGGAAAGGACTGCCGGGAAGTGCGTGGCCCGGAGCCGGCACAGCATAAGCTGCGGTTACTGCCGCCCTCAGCCAGGGCAGAGGTGTGGGAAGAGCCCCTGGGTGACCTCCAACACCTGGGGCACCGCTGGGTCATGACCGGCGAGGAGGCAGCCCCTCTGAGCTTCCCTTGTGCCACTCCAGCCGGAGGCCCCGGGGACTTCCTGGGCTCAGGGGCGCAGCCTCGGCAGGTGGATGAGTCAGGCCTCAGTGCCCAGGGCTGCGGCTCGGCTCGGGGGTGGTGGGTGGGCCGAGGGGGTGGCCAGCGTGAGAAAGGCGGCCCCACCACTGCCGAGGGCTGGGCTGGAACAAAAGGCTTTTGAAAAGTCTCATGTGGAACTCCGATTGTAAATCAGGTCCAAGTAGAGATGCTGGGGCCGAGGGGGGCAAGACCCTCACCCTCCGCCCCTTCCCTCCGAGGGGGCCCCGGGAGCCCCCATTCTCCCTCCATCTCTGCCCAAGCCGCTGAGTCCGCACGAGCCCGTCGCAGGTCCCGGCTCCCGGTCCAGGGAAACCGGGACCAGCAGGTGAGGTGGCACCCAGGGTCTTGGGGTTCAGAGGAGAGACTGGGGATCTGTGAAGCCTGCTCCCACCATCGCCCAGGCCCTGTCAGAAAGCCCCTGCCGCTGACCAGGATGAGGAAATGGGGCGTGGGGACGGCACGGGCAGTCAGAGCCTTCCCCGCTGCGGCGGCTCGGCCAGGAGCCAGGCTGGGGAGAATGACAGCCACCAGCAGAGCCACCTGTGACCGCAGTGGACAATGCCGCCCAGCGTCCCTGCAGCATGGTCCCCGGGAGCAGGTTAGGCCAAAGCTGCTCTGTTTGAAAACAATCATGGAAGAGTGACAGCAATGCCCACCCACAATGCAGCTTGTAAAGCACTTTCCTGCCTTTGTCTCCTTCGATTTTCACGGCCCGGAGAGGCAACAAGGCAAGGTCACCCTCCACTGTCTGAGCTGACACTGCTGGAGCCCCTGCCCGTGCCAAACACCTCACACACATGAACTCACGTCACCCTCCCGGCGGCAGGGCGGCCACTACTGCATCCCCGTCCCGGGGGCACCCTGAGGCCGGAGCGCTGAGCCCACGCCACGCCGCGGGGAGAGGCCGAGCCCGGCTGCACCCTCGCCCGCAACCAAGACCACACGCGGAGCGGCTGGCTCGCCCAGAGCTGCTCCTTCTACCGAGCAGACCGGAGGGCCCCTCGCCCAATCCGGGAGGGCACACCGGGAGAGGAGGCCGCGTGGGAATCCTGAGGACAGAACCCAGGGATGCTCCCGGGAAGCCGATGCCGATTTGGAAGAAGCCGAGTTGTGACCCTCGGGGCCGAGGGACGAAGGAAGGGGCAGCCGCGTGGGGTGTGAGCGTCCGGCCACCAACGGAGCAGCAGAGGCGGGTGGTCACTGGCACGAGGCGGCGGGCATTCCCGCGCGGCTGGGTCTGGGGAACTGTGGCTTCGTGCTGGGCCTCACGTTCCCTTTATTTCATGAAAGGCCCGTGTCCAGTCTCACCCTCCCACGCCGCCCCGCCCACTGCAGGGGGCGTGAGCTTCCCGAAGCATCCCTCCAACCTGTTGTGCCCAGTGTCTTCTGACAGTTCGCCATCTGCGCCAGTCACCAGTGCTGGGCAACAGACTACCCAGAACGCAGCGGCCTAAGACAGCTCTGCTATGCGCAGAGTCTGTGGGTCAAGAGCAGGCGGGGCACCTGGGGATGGAGGGGTGACTTGGTGGGTGCACCCCCTCTCCTGGCCCACCTCTGCTCACCTTTCAGGGCTCAATGGAGACATCATCTCCCAGGAAACCTGCTGCGACCTCTGCTCACCCCAGATGAGTTGAGGCCTCTCTTGACCATATTTGCCCCTCTGGGTAGAGTAGCTTCCTACTTAGTGATCTCCAACAGACGGCGACACCCCACTCCCAGGCATGGATGGTGTCCATGCCATCTGCCTACCATTATATTTGGTCCCAGCACCAGGCCAAATTCCAGCCCCTTTCTGGGTCCTGCCAGCGGACACCCAGCAGCCACTTCCTCCAGGAAGCCTTCCCAGATTGCCCCGGACACCGCTAGGTGTCTCTCTGCCTCTCCCGGCCCCCTGAGCAGGTGTTTGGGAATGCCTGGATGAAAGGGAACCGCTCCTCCCTGTTCCCAAGCCAGAGCTTGTTACTGCAGTAAAAGCAGCAAATTACCAGGCGGGCTCCCAGCTGTAATGATTAAAACAAGGGTATTGTTCTTGGGGCTGCTAATTGCATGCCTGGGGAGTGAGGTCTGCTCAGCCCTCAGCGTGTTAATACAGACCTCAGCCACAGTGCCAGGAGCAGTGTGTCCCAAAGGGGTGACCTCATCAGCCTCCCCTGGGGACCTCTTAAAAGTACAGAGTCCCAGGCCCTGCCCCAGAACCACAGACTCTGCTTGGGGGCTGAGGGCCCAGGAACATGCATTCCTGCCAAGTTCCCAAGGTGATTCTGAAGGCCAGTCCAGCCGGGGTTTCTAACCTGCCCCACCCCAAAGCCAGACAGAGCCCCGCCCTCACCCGGCCCAGCCCGCCTGGAGAATGTGGAAGATTCAGAAAGGGACCAAGGAGAGGGCACGGAGAGGGAAGGTTCCCTGGGAACTCGGACCTAATATTCCTCCTGAGCTGAGGGGCCCAGGACAAGGCACCCCCCTCTCTGAGCACGGGGTGACTTACAGGAAGCGGAAGAAGCTTAAGCCTCAAGACCCGCCCCCCCCCCCAAGGCCTGGGAGGGGCCCTAGCAATGGACTCACCTGCTCATGTGTTTTGTACAATTTGCAAGTTAAGGCATTTTGTATTCTTCTGTTAAGAGTCCCCCAACGCCAAACTGTGTAAGTTTCAGGCCCCCTAACGAGTGGAGACAGCACAGCGGGCGCGGGGCTCAGCCTCCCCGCACCTCCGTTTTCTCATCTGTGAAATGGACGCATAACCGTAGCTGCCTCATCACGCTCCGTGAGCAAACGTGAGTGAGGACGGGAAAGCGCCCAGGCCCAGCCTGGCATGGAGCGTGCGCTCTGTACATGCTGAGGAGCTCCCATCACCGACAGCCGTGTGAGCGAGGGAGCCAGCTGGCAGCGAGTGGGTGCCGGATGCGGCTGGGGCGGGCCAGCCTGCAAGGGTTGCGTGATGTGCGCTTTTGAAACTCGTCCCCTGAAAAATGTAGGAAGAAGATAAGGCCCGCTCTCGCCCAGCCAGTTGAAGCACGGCCCAGCCAAGAGGCAGGGGATGGACTCAGGAACCAGACTTGCCGTGACTCTGGGCCAGCAGTGACGGGAGCAGCCTTCACCTTGATTTCTGGGAAGGCGCCTGTTTGGAGGAAAGGGGCAGACACCCAGAGCAGAGGATGCTGGAAGGTTCGGGCAAGAGGAGAGCTTGGGGGCAGGGGTTTTGTCCAGCCCATCCTTCTCCTGTACTTCCTGCGCTACAGGCAATTGTGAATTAAAAACACAGCTGGGGGCCGGGACCCAGGAAAGGCCAGGTGGCCTCCGTCCCTAGTACACATGACATTTTCATGGGAGACTTCCTGGAGGAGGCAACTTTTGAGCAGGGAGGGATGTGACAGGATGGGCAGGAAGAGAGGACAAGACCAGGAGCTGCAGTGCAAGTACGGCCAGTAGGTGAGCGCGTGCAGGTCCGGATTGGCCCACGTGCCGCACGCAGACGGTCTCATCCTCAGAATCCTTTTGTCATACGTTCCATTTTTTGGTTTTTATGCTAATGGTTTTTAACCTTTTCCAACAGTTTCAGACCTAGAGAACACTTGCACATAGAATACTCCAGGGATTGTCTTTTTCCCGAAACCACTAGAGAGTAAGTTGCGGACCCGATACCCATCCTTCCACATTTTTTAGGGTTTGTGTTTTGCACTCAGGACGTTTCCCTGCACAAGCACAGCAAAACCACCCGGTCAGGACCGGAGCCTGGATACATCGCCACCTTCCGCCCCACGGCCGGGGGCAGGGTGTGCCCGCTGTCCCAGCAACGCCCTTGAGTGCCCAAGCACCCAGCTCGGGTCCTTGCCAGGACGTCTCAGTCTGGACCGGCTCCCCAGACCTCCTGGCACGGCCTCGACACTTTTGAAGATTTCGGGTCAGTTGTTTCGTAGAATTTGGGTTTGGCTGACGTTCCTTCGTGGCTCGGTTCATCTGAGACAGGACTATGCCCGGTGGCACCTACTGGGCTTTGAATCTGTCCCACGACTGGCGACGTCAAATTAGGTCATTGATTAAGGTGGCGTCCAGCAGGTTTCTCCGCTGTCAGCTTCCTCTGCCTCCCTTTGTCATTAGTAAGTACTTTGAGACTATGCAAATATCCTCTTCCCCATCAAACTTTCCATTTCTCCACTTACTTGCAGCAGGTGGACTCGTGGTTTCTGATTGTATTCAACAGCTTACAATCCTCTACTGCAATCCTATGTTTATGGATTTGTGTATTTTTTTAAATATATTTTTATTGATTTCAGAGAGGGAAGAGAGAGATAGAAACATTGATTATGAGAATCATTGATTGGCTGCCTCCTACATGCCCTGTACTGGGGATCGAGCCTGCAACCTGGGCATGTGCCCTTGACCGGAATAGAACCCGGGACCCTTCAGTCCGCAGGCTGACGCTCTATCCACTGAGCCAAACCGGCCAGGGCTACTGACCTCATTTATGTTAATGTTCACACTGTCCCAAGACGGCCAGTGGCGGTCCCTTCGAGTGGTTGTGGGGCTTTGTGGATGTCTCCATCATTCTTGGACGTCTCCTTACTTTCTGGCGCAAGATATTCCAGCTTCATCTGGTCCTTTCCCTGCCTCGGTCCTAGAATCAGCCACGTCCCCAACGAGCCCTGGTTCCTGTTGAGGAGAATGGTGCATAGAAGCCAAGATCCAGTGCGAGGTGTGCCCACTGCCACGGGGAGTTGCCACTCCCGGGCCCTCTCTGGACACGGAGGAGGGGGCGGGGATAGGAACGTATGTGATTTCGTACACACACACACACACACGCACACACTAGATGGTAAATACAAAACACACATTTACACCCATATGTTTCTGTCTCTCTCACATGGATAACCATGAGTGTACACAGATTATCTCCAACTTCAACCCAATCCCCCAGGCTTCATTTTTGTTCTCTCCCGTTGCATGTCTGCAACCCCCTTCTGTGATGTGAAAATCTGGCTTCTTTATTCTCAACGTGTTTGTCAATTACATCACCTCGGTTAATGTAACCCACCTCCCACCTCCCCCCACACAAACAGGGGTGTCGACCCCTCCACCTGGCCGCCCTCCACACCTTCTGGGGCTCTGACACCCCTGTAGGCCCCTCCCTGTTGTGGACACCCTTCTCACCTCTGGGCTCTGATGCCCATGCCAGGTCACCCTCACCCCTGGCTCAGCCCTGACTGCCCTGTGGGTCACTGTCACCCCATGGACTCTGCTTACCAGGAAGTAGCAAAGCCAAAGTTCAAACCAGACCTCAAGCTCTTGGCCACGTGTCCTCTAAGAAGTCCTGAGGAGGGCCCTAGCTGGTGTGGCTCAGTGGATAGAGCGTCAGCCTGCAGACTGAAGGGTCCTGAGTTCGATTCTGGTCAAGGGCACATGCCCATATTGCAGGCTCGATCCCCAGTAGGGGGCGTGCAGGAGGCAGCCAATCAATGATTCTCTCTCATCATTGATGTTTCTATCTCTCTCTCCCTTTCCCTTCCTCTCTAAATCAATGAAGAAGGAAGAGGAGGAGGAGGAGGAGGAGGAGGGGGAGGAGGAGGGGGAAGAGGAGGAGGAGGAGGAGGAGGGGGAAGAGGAGGAGGGGGAGGAAAAGAAGGAGGAGGGGGAGGAGGAGGAGGGAGAAAGAAGAAAGAAGAAGTCATCCTGAGGAGGACTCCTTTTCTGCCGATGAGCTTCCCCAGTGGGAGCATCAGGGCCCAGGAGTCCTCAGCCTCAGTAGGACTGGCTCTCCTGGGTGATTCTGAAGGCCAGTCCAGCCGGTGGCAGATAATAAAAAACAGCTTACCATTTATAAAATTTTTTTTTATTAATTTCTGACCGGAAGGGAGAAAGAGAGAGAGAAGAAACATCAATGATGAGAGAGAATCATTGATCAGCTGCGCCCTGCACACCCCCTACTGGGGATCAAGCCCACAACCTGGGCATGTGCCCCAACTGGGAAGCGAACCATAACCTCCTGGTTCTTAGGTTGACGCTCAGCCACTGAGCCCCGCCGGCCGAGCCCGCTCACCATTTCTTACGGCGCTTCACAGTTTACAGAGCCTGGTAAACGCTGTCTCTTCACAGCAGCCCTCCGGGGCAGGGGCCAGGGCACCCGCTCCACAGGAGATGACGCTGAGGCTCCCATCGGGGAAGATACTTGGCCCGAGTCTGTCTTACGGCCAGTGGGTTTCGGCCCAGAATCTCCCCCAGGACTGGCTGGCCGAGGCCCAATCCAGCACCCCCTCCCACTCGGCCTCCTCCTCAGGGGATGGCTTGGCTCAGATGCCTCACATCACGCCTGACCCCCTCCCGGAGACCAGGCATGTGGCTGTGCTCACCCATGGCCGAGCTGGGGGGTTCTGCCTCTGCCCTTCAGAGCCCACAGTCTGGGGCAGACATCACAATACCCACACCCTGTCTTCCCTGAAGCCCCCCACCCACTCCCTTGACCCGGGACCAGCAAGCTAAGGGTGGTCTGGGTGTGGTGTGGAGTCAGCCCTTAGCTGCCTCTTGTCCCCAGGGAATCCTGGCGCCCAGGAGAAGCCTTGTCTCAGAGGGCGACCAGCCCAGCACAGGACAAAACCCCAAGTCAGCAGGCCCGGGCCAGGCCCGCCCGTGGGGAGGGCGGTCCCCAGCCGGCACTTGTGGCTCCGCTGAGGCCCCGTCCCAGGCGGGCGGCGCCCTCATTACCTGCACGTGTACGGGGCCCTGAGCCTGGGCTGCCTCGTGGGAGCCCCGGAGCCCAGGCTCCTGCAGCCCAGACTCCGCTGGGCCCTGGGAGAGGCGGCGTGAGTCAGCCCCACGCTGAGCTCAGCACAGAACCTACCTGGGCTGCCACGCCCCGAGGTGGGAGCAGCCTTGTCCTCAAAGTCCACAGACGGGCACCGAGTCCCAGCGTGGCCCTGGGCAGGCGACCCTCCTAAGGAAAGTGAGTGACCGCCCACCGGGTGGGGCTGCTGAGTGTTCCCAAGACCTCCGCTGCCCACCCAGAGGCCCCTGACCCTCCCTCCCCAGCCTGCTCCTCCCCTGAGGCCAGCCCAGGAGCCAGATGAGGCAGGGCCTGGTCCTGAGAGTCCTCTGTGTTCCTGGCAAAAGCTGGGAATTCACAAAACCTCCCATGGTAGGGACAGGAGCCAGGGATGGCAAGGCCGCCGGAAGTGAAGAGGGGCCTGTGGCAAGGTCCCTGGGTAGCACTGGCCGGCCGGCCTGGGGTTCACGATGCTGCCTGGCCCCTCACTCCGGGTCAGGGCCTCAGCTTCCCCATCTGTGAAATGGGACCGCTGTTTCTGATCGGTGGTCTCTGTCCTGTCCTCTGTGGCCCACCTCGGGGGGAAGCATGCCAAGCACTGGGGACTCCAGCTCCCACTGAGGCCGGGGCCCAGGGCTGCACCCAGGCTTCTCTGCATATATGGGGTGGGTGTTGAGAAGGGCTTCTTTCAGGATTTGGGTAGAATAGAAGGTGTGAAACCACTGACCCAGGGGTGCCTAGGAGCCCCCCACACGGCCGTCCTGCCCTCCTCTGCTTTCCTTTCCCCTGAGCTCCCTCGGCACCCAGGCTGCGTGGGGTCCGCCAGGCACCAGCATGCCAGGCCCCACAAACACCTGGTCCCTGCCCGAGTCCTCAGGAAGGTTCCTGAACAGGCAGACAGGCCCAGGTCCAGCAGACGGGGCTGCGAACAGAAAGGAGTTGAGAGCTGCCTCGGTTTCATGAAGTTGCTAGTCCGGGTTGTCCTCCAGTTCCCCGGATTCAATGCCAGGGCACCCAGAGAACAGGGGACCTCGGATCTGATGCTTGAAGAATAATTACACCCAAGTCGGAGAGGGCTGTGACCAGGAGGTGGCCGGCCGTTAACACATAACCAAGTGGATAAATACGGCAACTACAAAGCAGGTCATGTGCTCTGCAGTGTGATAGCGAGATGTGGGACAGAGGCCCGGGAAAGGCCCTGTGAGGAGGTGACATGTGACCGAGACCGAGACCTGAAGGAGTCTGAGAATCGGAGAGCCTTCCGGGCAGAGGGAACAGCACGAGCAAAGGCCCTGGGGTTGGGAAGGGCTTACCTTGTTGGAGGAACAGAGGCAGGTGTGGGAGCAGCTGCTTCCTCACAGGCCAGGCGGTCCCATTTTCTCTTGGGGACACCTGCCAGATCTCCCACCCCACCTGGTACTGAGGGGCATGTACATAGCAAATCCTCTGCTCCTCCACCTCCTAAAACTCATCTGCCCCGAACTCTAAATGTTCAGTGGAGTCACTAACCAGCATTCCTGCCTCGTAGAGACCAGGCCCCAAGCCATCAGGGCGGACCATGGCCCCAGGGCACACTGGGAATATCCCAAGACAGGGACCTTAGGATCCTGGCTGTGTGGCTGCCTCCCGGTGCCCTCTGGCCTGCCCAGGCTCAGATGCCCAGACACGTGCCAGCCTCCACCTGGTGGGGACCCCACCCTGGCAGACAGAGCTTGCCCAAGAGATGATATCATGGCCTCCTGGCCAGGACGGGCTCTGTGGAGTGATGGGCAGCCTGCCGTGGTGGCGAGGGAGGGAGAGCAGGCTGCCCTGGCTCCAGAGGAAGGCGGGAGGGGGTGCGGCAGGCGCTGTCACAGCTCCGGTCGTCCTGCTTCCCACGCCTGCCTGCAGGGCCTGCGTCAGAGCAGCCAGAGGGGCAGGAGCCTGGACGCTCAGGTTCTGCTCTGTGAGCGAGGCTTTCCTGAGGACGAGGCAGAGAAGCGGCCGAGCTGGGGATGGAAGGAGAAGGAGGAGGAGGAGGAGGGGGGGGGGAGCACCTCTGAGCAGGTTTTACGATGGCTGGGGTGGCAGACATTCCAGACAAAGATGTCACCACGGAGACCGTCCAGGCAGGGAAGAGGGACACAGCCCTGGTTCCCGCCGGGGTGGCTCAGCTGGCAGCCTTCACTCCCACCTGGGAAGGAGTGGCCAGGTGTGCCCGGCAGACACCAGCGTCTCAGGGCGCCTGTGCACACGCTTTGGGCCACACCTCCCTCCTGAGGGACGAACCTGAGGCTCCCTCTCGCACCTGCAGTCCCCCGATATCCACGCTGCTCTGGCCCTCACACCTTCACCTCTGCTGTCCTGCCTGCGTGTCCTCCCCTGCAGCCCCCTCCCACCCGAGCCTAAGTCCCAGCCCCGGTGTCCCCTCCCTGCCCCTGCCCCCTGACCGCTCAGCAAGTGTGTGTTGGAGTGGGTGAGTCCAAAACACGAACAGAAGCGGCCGTGGCATCACTAGTTCTCATGCCCACGAGCACACAGGGGCAGGGCTGGGATGGGCCCAGGAACCCGCACCTTCGCCACCTCCCAGGTAGCCCTTGGGAAGGAGGGGGAGCCTCTGGGCGCTTCCAGGAACAGCAGGAGATGGGCTGGCCTCGTCCAATCCCCTCGTGTTAGAGACGGACGGGCAGGGCGTGGAGGAGGCAGGGATGTGCCCTGGATCACACAGGGGCTCTGTCCTCTGTGGCCAGGCCACCCTCCTCAGCCTCCCCTCGTTCCCCTGTCCCACCCTCACTGTCCTGAACCTCCTCCTGCCTCTCCCCACCTCCAGCTGCACCCTTCCCGGCTCCCACCACCTGCACACCCGGCATCGGGCCTTTCCCGGGGCCTTCCCAAGACAGCGCCTACCCTGGGCTGGCTCCCCACACTCCCTCCACCACAGCTGTCTCTGCCCCTTTGAGATTCTGCTCCCTCCACCTAGGAACCCCTCTCTCAAACTCACCTCCTCCAAGCAGTCCTCCCCTGGCGCATGCACACCGCCCCCAAGCAGACGTGGTCTCTCCCTTCCTTAAGAGCCCTGCTGTGCTTTAGCTCAGTCCTCGGACCAGCCAGTCCTCGCCTCGCTCTTTAGGATGCGGGCCGAGACCTGTGAGCAGCGAGAGCTCTGTGGACGGCTGCTGGCCTGCCCCGTGCTGGGCACGGGCGCCCGATGACCATGTGCGTGGCCTTGGACGGCACTGGGCTCCGTGCTTAGCGGGCATAATCGCATTTACTTCCGCTGTCGGGGCTCTTAGCTCCTTTTCATGGACGAGAAAACTGAGGCCCCAAGGCAATGGTGGGGGGAGCTGGGATGAGGACCCGGGACCGTCCCGTGTCTCCTGACAGGACCGGAGCAGAGGTGGAGAGGGATCCCGGAGACGTGAGGGGAAGCCTCTGGGGCTCCCGGGAGAGGTTTCCTGAGAAGCGGGCGCAGGAATCAGCATGCCCTACCTCTGGACATGGTCCGGATGCCATGCCCGGACCCCGCGGCAGCAGCCTCATGGGAGGTGGAGGGCAGCCAGCCTGGGCAGACCCTCTCCCTAAGGCCTGGCTGAGTCCTGGATCAACCACTCCTGGTCGCCCCTCAGGCTGGCTGTTGGGGGAACAGCAGGTTCCCTTAACTGTCCAGTGGCTTTGCACTGGGGCTTCTGACCCTCACAGCTGGAGCTCCTCAGCTGCTCTGCGTCCCACAGGGACACCGACACCCTCATCGCCGGTCCCAGCTTCGTCTGGCCCAGCCCGGCCGGAGCCTGGCCATCGTCCCCACGACGCGAGTGGCACCAGGACAAGCCGGGCCGTCAGCCTGCGGTGTTTCCCAGGAAGGCGAGGCCCAGCGACGGCCTCGGACACAGGCGGCTTAGGGAGCTGTAGGGACTCAGAGGCTGCGGGCGGGCGCGGTCCTCGGGTGGCGGCTCCTCCGTAACCCACGTGGCCCCGCGTGGCACCAGGCTCGGCAGACCTTGTCCGTAAAGAGCCAGTCACACGCAGGCCTGCGGGCCACACAGGCCGCTGCTGCAAATTCTTTTGTCTTTCTTCCAACCCTTCAAAAACGTCCAACCACTCTTACTCACACTCCTACTCACACTCCTACTCACACTCCTACTCACCACTCCTACTCACCCTCCTACTCACCCTCCTACTCACACTCCTACTCACACTCCTACTCACCACTCCTACTCACCCTCCTACTCACACTCCTACTCATCGCTCCTACTCACCACTCCTACTCACACTCCTACTCACACTCCTACTCCCCCTCCTACTCACCACTCTTACTCACACTCCTACTCACCATCCTACTCACCCTTCTACTCACCGCTCCTACTCACCGCTCCTACTCACTGCTCCTACTCACACTCCTACTCACACTCCTACTCACCACTCTTACTCACACTCCTACTCACCATCCTACTCACCCTCCTACTCCCCCTCCTACTCACCACTCTTACACTCCTACTCACCATCCTACTCACCCTCCTACTCCCCCTCCTACTCACCAATCTTACTCACACTCCTACTCACCATCCTACTCACCCTCCTACTCACCGCTCCTACTCACCGCTCCTACTCACCGCTCCTACTCCCCCTCCTACTCCCCCTCCTACTCACCGCTCCTACTCACCGCTCCTACTCACCGCTCCTACTCACACTCCTACTCACCACTCCTACTCACACTCCTACTCACCACTCATACTCACCCTCCTACTCACCACTCCTACTCACACTCCTACTCACCACTCCTACTCACACTCCTACTCACCACTCTTACTCACACTCCTACTCACCACTCCTACTCACACTCTTACTCACAGGCGTGCAGAGCGGGCCGGACTCGCTCACCGGAAACCCTCCTGGAATTGCTCGGCCACGTTCGGCTGGTCGGCCTCTGGGACGGCAGGAAGTTCTCGGTGTTCCCCCACAGACCCCACACCAGACACCCCACACAGTGTCCAGCTGGGACGAGCACAGAGATGAGGTGGCAGAGATAACGGCCGTGGACTGTGGCCTGGGATGGACTTGGACTCGAATCCTTGCTTTGCCTCAGTGTCCTCATCTGTGCAATGGGATGATGACAGCACCGGCCTCAGGGCAGCCATGAGGACTGAACACCCTGGGGCCTCCTCTGACCCCCTGCCAGCTCCTCGATGAGGCTGCATGCCCCGAGGTGCCTGATGCTCAGGAGCCTGTGATACTCCCTACCTCTGTGGGTCTCAGTTCCCCCCAAAGTGGCTAATAGCACAGCTCCAGGATTTGATGAAGTGAGAACATCCCTGCACACGTGTCCTGTCCTGACAGCTGTCCCAGCGGGAGCCGCCCAGCGCGCACACAGCGCTGAGGGAGCCTGGCGGGGGCCGGGCCCCACCTGCCCGTCGGGTTCACCGCTGCCTCGGCGTCACTGGCAGAGAGAACACCACAGCCCAGGCTCCAGGCCCTACAAGGCCCTCCGGAGGTGTTGGGGGACACCCTGGGGAGGGGGACGAGCTGTCCTCTGACCACTGCCTCCCCTCAGGTTCCCTGTGGCCACTCTGACCACAGCCACCCCACCCGCGGGGGACAGAGTACGGGGGAGGGGACTGGGCGCCTCCTGGCAGGACCCGAAAGGCTCATCAGAAGCCTCCGTTCCCACATCAGGGGGGCGCTTCTCCGAACCCACGCCCGTTAGGCACCCACGTCGAGCTGGGCACCGTGGGAGCGTGGCCACCCTCACGCCGTGAGGCAGCCCCGCTAACCGCCTTTACTGGGGGCACCCCCAAGTTGCCAGGGGAAGCAGCTCGCCAAGCCCCCCAGCATGGATAAGGCAGAGTTAGAACCAGGACCTCGGACTCCGAAGCCCTTGATTTGCCCCTGCTGCCCAGCACCATCCCGTGCGGCACCTGCCTGGATGCCTCCAGCGACAGGAGGCTCACTACCTCCAAACAGCTCTTGTCACTGCAGGAGCTCTGCGTCAGCTGCCAGTTCCTCCGATGGAACCCAAACCACGTCGGGGAAGGCCCCGCTGGGGTGAGTCATTCATCCCCCGCACAGCTCACGTTTCCGCGGCCGCCTCTGTGCCAGGTGCTGTGCAAGCGCCTTGGTTAACCCGATGAGGCACGTTCCTCTGGCGCATGGACGAGCTTCTTCCCTAGTCCCCAGGGCCCTCCCCTCACTCCAGGCCTGTTGGCCTTGGTCCCCAAACACGCCAGCCTCTCCCCAACTTCCAGGAGCACCTGCTGCTCCTTGGGCCCCCACGATGGGGACGTGCACGTGGGTCCTGCCTCGCCCACGGATGTGGAGGCTTCCACAAAGTCAGGGCCCGTTTGCTCCAATGTGTGTGTTCACCGACCACCTGAGCGAGGGCTGCCGGATTTAGCCAATGAGAAGCTCAGGGGCGTCCTGTACCATGGAGAGAACCAGCCCGCACTGCCCGTTCCCGTGGCCATGAAGGTCATGGCGCATGGACAGTGGCCACAGACCTACGTGGCTGTGAGAGCCCAGCGCGGACCGGGTGAGTGGGCAGAGATGCTGGGCCTGTACCAGATGCTGCCAACCTCACCTGCCACTTTCTCTCCTAAAAGAGGGCCCCCCACGCCTATCCCTGTTCCCCCTCTTTCCTCTCATCAGTATCAGCCATGACCTGGAAATTCAGACTCAGGGGACAGGCCTGGAGGGCCCCAAGCCTCTGTGCCTGGAGCCTGTTGGCCTGGGATATGGGAAATGCGAGTCGGGGACCCCAGCAATCCTTCCCTCTCTCTGCGCCGCACTGTCCCAGCCCTAGAACAAAGGGGTCAGTGTACCCCAAAGCTCAGAAATTGGCCAAGGCCACAGGTGGGGCATTGGCTGCTGCAGCCCCGGGGTCCTTGGCACAGACCCCTCCCAGGCTGAGCCCTACTGTTCTGGGGGGGGGGGGGGGTCCCACACCCTGAGCTGCAGGAGCCAGCTCTGCACTTGGACACGCCTTGCAGCCGCCCCAGGCTTGTCGGGGAGCCAAGGGGGCGAGTTGGCAGCTCACAAGCCTGGGCCAGGCTCCGAGATGGGACGAGAGACAAGGATGGGCAGGAGAGGGAGTAGCCCCCAGGGTGGGGACCATGGAGCAGCAGAGACAGAAATAACCGCGGGAAACAAACAAGCATCACCACGCAACGGGCTCCGTGCAAGTGCGGCAAGCATGTGCCTGGGCCGTGTGTGTATATGTGCACATGAGTGGGGGGGTGTGCATGGGCCGCGGCTGAACGCCTGTCCTGACAGCCGGGAGGTGAGGGGAGGCGACTCCTCACCTCTGCCACTCTGCGGTTCTCTCTACGGGAACACGCCCACACTGGCCACTGGAGCCACAGCGGACGGCCCAGGCCGTGCCCAATTCTAGGACTTTCTCCCATGTTAGCTCAGCACTCACACCCTCACAGACAGGTGGGGAGACTTGCCCTCGGCCACACAGCGCGCTGGGCCCCTCCGGAGCCTGGCGCATCCCCAGCACCACAATGCCCACATCTGGTGGCCAACCAGGACTAAGTCAGCTCACGTGATGGGTCTGTTCAGTCTGGGACATGCACGCTTTCTGCCTCTGCCCCTCACGGGAATCTAAGCTCCACAGGACAGACTGTGGATGCCCCACTGTGCACTCAGCACTCAGCAGGGCACCTGCGCCAGGCAGACACTGAAGACGCGAGTGGGGTAGTGAGTGGAGCCATGCCTAGTCCCACCCCCTCTCCCCTCAGCACCCGGCTCCCGGCAGGCAGGTCCCTTCCTCTGGGGCCCTTTCCTCATCTGTAAGGTGGGGACACCACCACCTAACTTTAGGGTTGATGCGAGAAATAAGCGTAAACAACCCAGCACAGACCCTGGTGTCACAGCAAACGAAACTGGGGTGAGGGGCCTCCTAATAGAGACTGAACTCAGAAGCTGGCGCCAGGAGAAACGCGAGACCACCGAGGCTTCAGCGTTCCAGGGGGAAGCAGGTGGCGTCTCTGCCCCAGCCTTCCAGCTGAATGCAGACTGCAGCCAGCAGTAGGCACAGTTCAGTCTGGAACCTCTGAACTCCCGCTGGGGTCGCCTGTTGAGAAGACAGGAACCCAAGAGGGATGAGCCCAGAGACGGCTCGGGACAGAAGAGACTGCGTTTTGCCTGGTGTGTCCTTCAGGGCGGCTGTGACCAGCCCTGGGCTCAGAGTCCCCCTGCCTGCACGTCGGTCAGGGACTGCAGCAGGGGAAGCTGGGACAGTGACAACACGAGGCTTGATGACTTGGGTTGGGGCCAAATTTCTGAGGCCTTTGCAAGAAATGAAGGCAGAGGGAAAAAAAGAAGTGAACGCCTTGCCATGAGCACCAGGCCACAGTTAAGCTCCCGAAGGAGCCATGTCAACACCAGTGCCCCGAGGTGTCCCTCTGAGCACAGCTCAGCCTATAGAGATGCCACACGGAACAGCAAGCCGACACCCGGTAAGCAGGCAGAGCCCTGCTCACCCCGCACCTTCCCCATCCCAGAAGCTGCCAGTTTATTCGCTACTAGGACGTTATAGAACAGCCACTCCACTACGTGTACCTGCAATGGTCCCTCGGGGAGACCCTCAGGGCAGGGGAGACAAGGGGCCCGCAAGAGGGCAGGAACTTGTACTCAGCGTGTGAAGTCAGGGTCCCTGAGACCAAGTCCTTCATCCGCCTCCTCCAGACATGTCTGGACCTCACTGAGGCATGGAGCTTCAGTAAAGAAAGAGTCAGAATCTTGTAGACTGAAGGTGAATTCATTAATAGTAAGAGCAGCCATTTTTTTACTACATAGCAGGCAGATAATCTCATGTAAGCCTGGCAACCACCCTACCCCGCAGACACAACTTCCCACTTACAGGCATGGAGACTGCACACAGGAGGCGATGGAGCTGAACCGAGAGAGCACCTGACATGGCTTGGGCGATGCTGCGCCCCTTTTTCAGCCAAGTCCGTCCCTCAGAAGCCCATCGCCCAGCAATGCCAGCGCCAACGCCAACGTGCACTTGTGCACACCATCACACACGCTCGTCTGCCAGGGCTGCCGATGGGCTTCCAACAAACGCCTTTCGTCTCTCTGGGTAGGCCCCAAGCACGACACTCACGCTGCCTGTGGTGTTTTCGTCAAGAGGCTCTGGGAAGAGGCAGGAGGTCCTGGCTGTGGAAATCTCTGAAACGGGCCCAGAGGAACCGCCTGAGGATGGAGCCCCACACACTGGACATCAGACAGGGGAGTCTGTCCCTCGGAGCAGCAGCGGCAGGGCAGTCACGGAGGAGAGGAGACGGCACTGGCGAGCTCTTCCTCCCAGGGCCATCTGGGTCGGCCTCGCTCCTTCACCAGAGGGGAGCGCTGCCCAGGAGCTGGGAGGCAGGTCCGGAGGCCCCAGGGACAGGAGCCACAGTGCTTGAGGACATGGCGCCAGAGCACAAACCTGCTGCCCTGGCAGCCCCGGTGGGCAGCCCCTGGCAAGCGACGCTGGCTCAGTGGCCCTTTCCTGAGGGGCTGTTAGAAAGGCTAGAAATAACCGCCCACTCTGGGCCCGGCAGAGGGAAGTGCGGCAAAGCGCAGCTGCTCACTGTTCTGACTCTAAGTCTACCCCAGGCCCTCCTAAGCAGCGACCCGAAGAGAAGTCGCCCAAGGACCCCCGATTCGCAGTGGGCAGGAGTGTCGATGCGCTTGCTGCAGAAAGGCTAGCGCCCTACGGGCCTGCCCTCCGCCGAGGACTAGAAAACCATCGGGCTCCACGCGTCTTTGGGTTCCAGCTCTTAAGGCCAAAACATTAAGAGAGGCCAAGGGGTTTGTTTTAGGAAAGATCACATTCATCAAATGCGGTGCCCCGACTTGCTGGCCGGAATAGACAGGCTCCGTTTGATGCCGACAAGAGGCCCAGAGATGGGGAAGGCCAGTCTTCCTGCACTGACACCGGAAGGGCTGGGCAGCCAGGACAAGTGTGGCCCGTGTCACCGAGGACAGGTGTAAGCAGCAGTCAACACCTTCTTTTTCAATGTGTATTAAGTCATTCGTTTATTTCTCAAGATGTGCACACTCAAGTATTAAGTTGGCCAGGACAACTCATGGCTCCTAGGTATGTACAAGTCCTTCCGTGGCTCGGGTTACAAACAACTTCATAGCTAGTGCACCACACACACAGATAAAACAGGAAGCCTAAAACCCCAAGCCACTCCGAGAAAGATGAGGGAGGGAGGAGGGAGGGGACTGGTGTGGCGTCCTGTGGGGAACCGATGCACAGGAGGGAAGAACACAGAGGGCGGAGGCCAGCCAGCTTCAGAGGGTCCGCAGCGGATCCAGGGACGTCAGGGGACTGAGTTCAACAGGTCCTTCAGGAAGCTCTCTGGGTCGGTGATTTCTGATAGTAGGCCTGGAAACAGAGGCAGAGGCTGTTAGGAGCAGGAACGCATAGCCCCCAGCCCGTGAGTCATGGCTGCCGCATCCTCGAAGTGAACACACTGTACTCCAACAAGTTCTGACAGCTGCTGGCTGGAGGCTCGGCCATGACTGGGGCGAGAGTCACCGTGCCATGTTCTGGAAGAGGAGGCTGCTCCAGAACCGGCACTGCTGTTTGTGTGAGGGTGGTACAGGGGCAGAGGCTGGCCCACAATCGCCCCGGAGCAGTTCTAAGCCCGGTCCGTGGACCACCGTGTAAATGGAAGTGTCCACAGCCCTCCCCGCATTCTGAAAAGGACCTGGACTGGGAAGGGTGCACACCACCGCCCTGGAGGGCTGGAGGGCAGAGGAGGGTATAGGACCCGGGCTCATTGGAGCTTTAGCCACCAGCCCTGGGCCTTGAGCAGCTGCCTATGCTCAGAAGCTCCGTTTCGTCAACTATCACACAGGGACAGGGACAAGTCCATGCTTCATCGCTGTGGGGATGACGTCAGGCATGTATGTGAAAGTGCCAGTGACAGAAGGTGCTCAATCAGCATCAGGTCCCCCACTGCCCCTGCCCCTCCCTCACAAGGGATCCCCCCCAAGGCCTGGCAGCATGCAAACGGAAATCCTCTCCCCAGGTCTGCGCAATGCAGGGAAGGGTGGCACCATCTCATGCTGGTTTTGGAAGGTGTCTCTGTCCTTGCATTCAAGTAGGGTGTGTCTGATGTTCTGAGGTTTTCTACCAGTTTAAACAAAGTAATGAAGTCACACTGTGAAAACAGGACCTCCGAGTGAAGGCCAGAGCCTCCCTGCACCCCCCTGCTTCGGGCCGGAGTGCTGCCACCAGTCCCGGTGCTGACGCAAAGCCCCGAACTGAGCTGGCCACCTTCCTTGCCTGGCCCACCCCCTCCTCTCATTCAGACTCGTACATTCACACTGGCAGTCTTGGTTTACTAGTCCATTCACCAGACCCCTGGGGGACAAACAGTGCTCGGCCCGGAGGACACACATACACAGGCCACCTCGTATCTGCAGGGGTCACTTCCTGGGAAGAAAGCAGGGAGAGCGGCTACGGTAGGAAGTCAAGGCTGGAGGATGCACGTGGGAGCACCTGGTGAAGTTAACAAAGGAACCGGGGGAGTAGGGCTAGCACGTGACCTCTGATAACGGAGGGCACCGACAAAGGCCATCCCAAAGCACAGCTCCCACCAAGGCCACTGCAAAGGACAAAATGCAAGTCCCAGGCTTTAGAGGAACTCCATCAGCTGGGGCCGAGCTGGGAGGAAAGAGAGATTCACCCAGAGCATCATTCCAACCCTGGAGAGTTTCGTTCCCAGAGGACAAACAGAAAAGTATTAGTGGGACTGGGGAAATGTTTCCCCTGCTTCTTTACGCGTCACAGCCTTCCCACGAGCGTCAGGGGAAAACAACGTAAGCTCCCAAGAGTCAGGCTATGTGGGCCCTCTGCTTTGGCCCCGGGAGCCCCACAGTGGACAGACAGCAGTGACAAGGGCTGTAAGGCAACAGCGCCCACAGCCGGAGAGGGCACCACATCTGTGGTCTGAGGTGTATTTTCCCAGACAGCGGCCCACATCACCTCCCTCTGTGGTCACCTGTTCCTTGGTTATGAAATCCAAGCAACTTTTAATGTATTTGCAATGAAAATACATGTCTGTCGTATAAGGAATCTGTACACAGGAAAGACAATGAACTTCATGTCTACTAGCTGAGGGATAAGGAACTGAGGATGTCTCATATGACAAGAGCTCAAAGTGTTGCCCTATTCTTACAGTAATAAATGCTCTTTGCTCCGGTGTTTTGATGTTCACCATTTAAGAATCAGATCTGAAATTTTCCGCATCTCCCCAGGGGCAGCTGTGACATAAGAGGCAGGAGAAAGACAGGTAAGCTCCATGGTCCTTCCCTGAGTTGTCATAAAAAGCCAGTAATCACAAGAGGGCTCTACGAATTTGCAGCGACGCCCCACTGTAGACGTAGTTAATCTTCAGCGCCTCAGTTACCCCATCTGCAAAGTGGGGATGACCACCGGCCTGCTTCACCCAGGGCTGCCTTGCAGATAGGAAATGCAGCGGGCAGCCCAGTGCAGAGCTGCTGCTCTTGTTATCAGTGCTCCCAGATCTTTTGGTTCTGAGTTCTCACCTGTGTTATCTGACATGTGAAGATACAAGCTATGGCCAGCCCCACTAAGACAAACCAGTTTTGCTGCAGAAGATCTTAGAGAGACAGAACCTTGACACTGACCAGCCACATCGAGGAACTCCGAGAAGGTCTCCACTGGCATGAACTCCTCCTGGAAGGTCTTCAGGACTTTGTCAGCAGCTTCGCAGATAGGCATGTCATTGTGGCGGATGTATTCCGCTAGCGAGCAGGACCAGCCCCCCTCTGTGTTGCTGGTAGGCACCTTCTACAAGAACAAACAGGAGACAGGCCGGGGGGTAAGGAGGGATGACTTAATGCCTCGAGTCAGGCAGCCACATCAGCCCGTGAAAGGAGAGCCCTCCTATGTACACCAGAGTTTTCCCTGGAGGATGTGTTTTGCTTCCAGGAACAATAAAACTTCACTTCACTCCTCTTACAGCCCCTTCATTACACACTGGGTCACTTGAACCTACAAGCTACAACAAGTGACTGCATTCTTTCCTCCCCACACGTCACACCTGCATTTCCCAAAGAAAAGGGACTCGTCAAGATGCCTTAATTGAGCTGTTTCATTCAGATTGTGAAAGGAGCCACCCAAACCCTGATTCCTTCCAGGCAGAGAGGAGTGTAAGCTGGGCTGGAATAAGTCACACTCAACAGGCAACGGAGTTACTGAAACTGGGGGGACAAGGGCACACAAAGGTGACTCGGGAGGGAAGGTTTTCCTGCAGAAGCAGGTCTACAGCAGGCCCCAGACCAGGGGGTGGAGTGAGCACAGACACGCAGGGGTCTAGGCTGGTGTAAATCCCTTCCGCAGCGGGTGCGCTGGTTTCTTGGGAGAGGCCGGTGGAGGGGCAGCCACCTGTCGGCTGAGGCAGGGTCAGAGCCAGCGACACATCACCTGATACCCTTGCACACTGCTGAGCCTCCAATGGCACCCTTACCTTAAACATGTTGTAAATGAGATCGACGAGGGCCCAGAAGAGAAGGGAGGAGCGATAAGCAGAGTAGTCCTTCACTGTCTTGTCCGTCAGCCTGAAAAGAACATCCCATTGCATGTCATGCAGGCCCTGGAAGGGCCCTCACAGGACAGGACAAAGCATTGGGGAGCAGGGGGAGAGTCACGGTAATCTGGGGGTCACTCAGTTCTAGCCACTGTCTGTCTCAGGGGGCAGGACCTTCTGAAGCCAGTGATTTACTTACTACAAAAACGTTCCCTGAAATATTCAGCTTTAGCACGGACTCTCTTCCAAATCAGGGTAGATCGGAAGAAAGGGAGACACAGTTGCGACATGACAACCGAAAGGCAACTGCCTTAAGGAGAGGCCAAGGTCTCACATGTTGCTGTGTAACCCCACGAGCTCCAGGCTTGATGGGATCTAGTAGATGAGGTAGGAAACAAGGTCCTCCTCAGTCTGGGAGAAGTGTTAGTCAGCAGACCTAAAGCCACCACGTACAGCAATTTGTCAACACGTGCTGTGTTGAAAGCAGCGAGCTGGTGGGAAAGTGGCGATGAGCAATGGTAACGTCCAGGATGGAGGACACAGCCGCCCAACACCTCCCAATGCCGGGATAATCCCGAGCGAGCTGCTCACCACACCTCTTAGTTTCTACCCAGTATCGCCTGCCCCTACTTAATCCCAGGATGCAGCTGAGGATTAAGGACCAGCCAGGCCCTCAGAACACGGGGCTATCTGCGACCACGTGCACTGCCTCCTCGGCAGGCACTGCCAGTGAGGAATGCTTACATCAGGCGCAGCCACTGTGAAATACAGAAAGACCAGACTCCTCGCTGCATAGGGAGTGACGTAGCGGGGCTAGAATTGGTTTCCAGCACTCAAATCTACAAGAGGTATTGTTTGCAAACTGGTTTCACATCTGTAGTAAGTAAAGGGTAGTTAAACCCTTGTGATGGGGATGCTGTATACCTCAGAACATGATGTACAGAGCCCATAACTAAAGGGACTAGAATTCAGTATTAGAATGTGTGTGTGGTGTAAGAATCATAAAAATCAGACAAGCATTGATGCTACTTATCACAGAAGCTAAAACTATACCATATGGGCCTCAGGTAAAGGGACAGTGTCACATGGCACAGGCCATCACACTTAGGAGTCAGTAAATATAAATTCTTTAAAAGGAAAATAATAATAAAAGGAGAATTCCATTTGCTGAAATATGCTTCCTGAACCTTCCCTCCACCCGATGCACTTTCTCCCTTGCCTGCCAGCTTCAGGATGCCACAGCCTAAAGTGAAACCACTGTGAGGTGGGCCTGAGGATGAGGCCGATGACCCATTTCTCTGTGAACAACATGAAGAGGAAGTCCCAGGCAGAGGACCTTTCTCCTCGAATGTAAAACACGCAGAAGAGGTCAGCTTCTCTTGTGCAGATGCCGAGAGCCACATTTTGTGTGTCTGCCACTGCCTCCCACTCCATAATGTACAGAGCCTGCGCCACTGACACTGCCCCAACCAGCAAGATGACACCCTCTAATACCCTCCCAGCCGAGGCCTCTCCCCGGAGGGTGTCCCAATACCGTGCTAATGCCCAGCTCCTCCTCCAGGCTGTTTCAGGAGCGCCCCGCTCACGCCCCCACATCACACCAAGTTTGGTCCTTCTCTGTGACTGTTTTGCCTTGGTAAGCAGGAATCTTGAATAACCCTGCCCAACTTAATTATTTAAGGCTAATTAGTAAAGGTGACTAAACTGCTACAGAGAAAATGGCAACTCCTGAGTCTAGCTCACACTGGATTGCCTAATTAAGCTGTGACCAAATCGGCTTTTCCTTAACCGCCTGGGACAGTAATGAATTCCAGTCTCCTAATTGAAAGCAAAACAGCTCCTGTGGGCTCAGATTTCACACCTGCCACTGAGAGCTTGTGCCCAGTAAATGCCACTTTATGTGCTAGGGAAGCAGGCCAGCCTGGCTTATCAACAACTTGGTATCCACCAGATCTGACTTGTGATTCTGGCGGCTAGTTAACTATGAATGCTTCGGTCTCTCGGGGAACACTGGAAGTGATATGCCTGGAATGGGGGCAGGGGTTAGATAGGAATCTAACAAGACTCACCCCTCCTGCTCCACACAAAGAAGCTGATGCTGGCCTGACTCAACAGAGCGCCAACCCAGCCTCCCTGCGGGCGGGAGGCCTTGACTAGCAACCCTTGGTAAAGCAGAGCTGATGGAAGTAAAGATACCAAGTGTGCCAATTCAGGCACTGGCTGTTTCCACTTGGTCTGTCACCATC
Source organism: Eptesicus fuscus (assembly GCF_027574615.1). Taxonomy (NCBI): domain Eukaryota; kingdom Metazoa; phylum Chordata; class Mammalia; order Chiroptera; family Vespertilionidae; genus Eptesicus; species Eptesicus fuscus. The sequence goes on from NC_072481.1 coordinate 10,815,571, forward strand.
AGGGCCTGAAGGCCCCCCTCGGCCTACAAATGTGGAAATGTTCCCTCGGATCCAGCGAAAGCAGACTCCCAAGGACAGCTCTCCCAGAAGGAAGATTTTCCTCCGGTGGCAGAAGCAAGCTGACAAACTCGCCCCTACTCTGCCGCGCGGGCAGGCAGAGCCTGCACAAGCCACTGAGAGCCAAGAGTGGTGCCCACGGCGTCCACTGCGTGTGGGGCAATCCATGTGGACATCTCAAGGGCTTCCTTGCAGATGTTTCTCTCAAGACACCTCCCAAGTAACCCAAATCGCAGCACAAGGTCATGAAAACAAAGACCACTTACGGCTTTGGGAGGTGTCCACATTAACAGGAGAGAAAGAAGAGCTGTGGAACGTGGCAAGGTCAGGACAGGAATGTGACCAAGGAGGGAGATGACGAGCATTTTTTAATGATCAGAAAAGAAACTCCCCAACCGCAGCCATGCGGAGGTTTTCCTAGTTTATGCCAGACCAGCCGCCTGGGAAACCTGTCTCCTGTCTGAGTCCCAGAGGCCCGAATGCTCCTCCTCGTCCTGTGCCTGGCTGGCTTCCTCTAGAAATGTTGCCCAGAGCTCTGCCTGGCTCTGCCTCTTTGGTGGCTGAACACCAGACCAAGGTGGGCAGGCACCTGCCAGCCATCGGGCCTAGACTTGGGGTCACAGCAGAGGGGTCAAGACCAATGACTGAGTCAAATGAGCATGCCGTCCCTTAGCGCGCACACAGTGCCTGGCAGTTTTCACACACTGGGAATACACCGTCCAGGCAACAGGGGGCAGGAGGCGGTCCCTGAAGCAGGTACTAACCTGGTGGCTCCTCCTGGAGCCACTGCCCGGGCGTGAGAGGTCACCAGCAGCCTCCGCAGGATTTCCACTCGCATGGCTCTCCACCTCTCGGGGGGCAGGATGTGGAGGGCCAGGACAGTGAAATAGTGGGGCCCGTCCACCTCAAAGGCACTCTCCACCCACTTCTCCTTGGGCTGCTCCAGAAAGCCCTGGAGGTTCTTCTCCTCTCGGGAAGTTGCTCGGGTTCTAGAACAAAAGGGCACGATGAAGCCAGGGCAGGTGCCAGGGACCAGTAGCAACAGGGGAGGAGGGTGTGCTCAATTTCTCTTCTCTTGGGTGTCCTGAACGCTTGGATCACAGACCACACACACTCCTGTCCCCTCCCACCTCTCCAAGTGCTGCTGCTTCCCTTCCAAGCCCCTCTACGTGGCATCTTCCTTGGCCCTTCCCCGCCCCCAGCTCAGCTCTGACAGAATTCCAAACAACTGCTGGCTTGAGCACCCTGCGGGTTGAGCACCTTCACAAACACTCCACCTCAGAACCCTGGAAGGTGACAGCTAGCACCTTTTTACCACGGTGACTTGCCCAAGGTCACCAAGCAGTAGGTGGTGGAGCCAATGTGAATCCTGAATCTCTGGTTGAGCCCGCCGCCTGCACCCCCTGATGCAGCGTGGTCTTATTACAGCCAAGTTGTTCACATTCCATCTACACCACTGCTTCCCACAGCTTGCCATGTTGTTTGTTTCCCTATGTGTCTGTGCCCTCTCCCCTTCAATAGAACAGCTTCTTCCAGGCAAGCGCCACTTCTTGTTCCAAATCTTGCCTAAGCTGCAGGGACGATGAGATCATAAACTTTAACGCCAGGAACCATTCTAAGAGCTTCATGTGGACATCCTCACAATAACCCTGGAACAGGTACCAGCACTATCCCAGTCTCACAGAACTACAGCACAGAGAAAATATTTTGCCCAAAGTGACACACTGGGGCGTGAACGAACTGGCTGTAAACCCAGGCCGCCTGGCCCAGAGCCTCCCCAGCATTAGTTAACTCTCTTCCCTCCAGGACGAAGCCTTGGCAGTGGTCACTGACGCGGCAATGAGAGCATTGAGCCGCCCCTGCCCCACCCCCCCCCCCCCCCCATCAGGTGTTTCTGGCTACTCTCTCTCCTATAACCCAGATGGTGCTCTCAAACCAGGAGTGCTTGATGCCCTGTCCTAATGCCATGAGATAAACCACACAGCACTAGGAGCCACAGAATCAGTTACCAGGTGTGCGGACAGCACTGCCCAACTGGCTGTGGGAAGCAGGGGGCAGTGCGAGCACACCTGCTCTCTGAAGAGTGGCGCAGAGGGAACAGGGAGTAAATTTGACTTTCCTGAACTGGGAATCAGAGGCTTTCTGCCATTGCAGACCTGCTCAGCCCTGCTCTGGATCACGGTGTCACACACTTGCCTTCATATACAAATGGTCCGCCAAAGGCAGGCACCCCCTCAGCTGCCCCGTGGCCAAGACCGTGGCAACGTGGAGTGACTAGGGAAGCAGTCTGCGGATAAGAGAGTGCCTCCCAGTAAAGCTTCCAGGTCAGTCTGGAACTGACCAAGGTAACAATGACAGCCAACTCCCTCACCACTGTCAAGGCTTGAGAAGAGTTAAAATGTCTAGCATTCAGTGACACCTGAAATCACCGGCTCTGTTCTGCCAGGCAAATCGTGCCGGCTCCCCGCCCTGGGTCAGCTCTCCGCCCCGGGGAACAGTCCACTCTACCTCCTAGCTGTCAACAAGAGACATGTCTCTGCAAAAGCCAAGGGCTCTGTCCAAGGCTACAACACGCAATTAGTGCTCAGGCCTGCAGCAGTTTGGGGATGGGAACATTTGTGCTGTCAGCAATGCAGGTGTTTCTTGTAACAGTCTAAACAGTTTAGCGGGTGATGTAATGCACTGATGGAGACCCACCTGTGCATCTTTTTAACAATGAAACCCGTGGTCTGGAGGTCAGCCATTTAACTCACAAGGAAATAGGAGGGAAGCAGAAGATAACATTGTTGAGAGAAGATCAGCAAGAACAAGAGACAGATTGTCCTGTTGCCTAAACGGAACTGTAGCTGCCTGCGTGACTGTACACAGCCTGTCAGTACTCTGCCCAATAGATCTGGGGCCTAAAATATGAAACCATTTAATAAGTCAAACCTAAGAGCTAAAGTATATTAAATCTGCTTTTGAAATCTGGGGTGGAATAAAAGAATATTATTCTCTACCCCTGAGTGCTTCTTTAAAATTGTACTTTCACATATCAACCTAACTACCGCTAATGTACATCCGGATAAAATACAATCTAATTTTTCCTGGCTGCCTTCCTTGTCAGTTGACTTTCCCAGATAATCTTAACACTCCCTCCGTTCCCCTCACACTTGCCAGAAGCATTACTCACTGGAGAAAACAGGGGAAACAAGTCCACTTTCCATGGCTCTGCCACATCCCCTACATGTGACACCCTCCCCTGCAACACCTTGAAGTAACTGTGGGCACCTCCAACCTACCACCTCTCCCACCCAAGAGAAGAGTGTTGGAAGTGGAAGTAGAGGCTATGTGGAAGTAGAAGTTTTGATGGTCTGGCTTCTCCCCGTTTCTGTCTTCTCTGAGCTGAAGGCCAGTCCCTTGGCTGCCCACAGTGGAGATGGGACAGTTTTAGAAGGGAGTCACCTAAAAGCTGTGGATGAACATTCCTCCTTCAGCAAAGGCTGCCTTAGGTTAGGCACTGGCTCTGGAACTAAGGGGAATATGGACACATGGGAGGTGTTGGGGCAGCTGGATGGTGCCCAGTGGGATGCGAGATACTGACGTGTTCAGGACGTAAAGCACAGTGTGAATGATGTACGGGATCAGGTGGATGTTGCTCTCCCGGCCACCCCCGCCGGTGTCCGCGCTGAACGACTGCTCCATGGCGAAGCGCAGGAAGAGCAGCTTGATGTCGTGGATGTTCAGCTGGTACGTGGGCTCCCGCTGGCCCGTGCATTCCTGGAGGTAAGTGTTGTGCCTGGGAGGGAGCAGAACAAGCGCTGAAACAGAAGCAAGTCCCCGGTGGAAACCCCCTTCCCTGGTGGCTGCACAGGTTGCACAAACGAACAGTGGGATGAAAGGGAGAGTAGAAGGGAAGGACTGAGCCAGTAGGGAGAGGAAGCAGAGGACGTTTCACTTCTGCTGTGACTGAAAGTGATGCTCTCCAAGCTTTGATGAGAACCCACTGGTTTTGAGGGACCCACTTCTTGAGAGACCAAGGTCACAGAACATATTATGGCCACATCTAGAAGTACATTTTGGAATAAGAAAGGTGGAACTTACCCTTCTCACTGACCAGGAAATCTATTCTAAGAATTATCTCCCCAAACTCCAAATAAAGGCTTTTTCCATGTCAATTTATATTATAATCTATTATGCCTTATTAACTATGTGACCTCAAGTAAGTTATTCAATCTCTCTGTGCCACAATTTCTCATCTGTAGAGTGTGTCTAACAATAGCACATGGTAAGCATTTCAATATTGCCTATTGTTACTTCCATCATTACTACTACCGGGTACCAGCTTTATATAAGTATCTTTTCATCCCTGAGCTTTAAAACCAGGACCTGTGGTGGGCACCACTCCACAAGGCAGCAGTCAGAGGCAAGGGCTTCACAGAAGCTTCAGCTACTCTGCATTTTAGGACAAGGGAGCCCATGCCACTGAGCTATTAATTTTTATTATTTAATCCTCAGAGGCATATACCGTAGAAGTGAACTCTGGGAAATGTTGGCCTCGGGGACCAAGTCAGGCATCCCGGGTCTGATGTCCTTAGATCAACAAAGGAGGAGAGTAGTGAATAACTAGAAATTCTCCATGGTGCACAGACACTGAGGGTGCCGGTACCTCAGCAGAGTGCCCTCTCTTCCGAACAGCCCCTTGCCAGCAAGTAGAGACAGGGATTCCCAATGAAGGCAACAGGAAATGGTCTCACCACAGGCTGGGCTGAGAGATGACCGCCCCTCACCCCCAAACTCCTGGGAATCCCCTTTCCTACCATGCAAAATGCTCAACACTCACCTTGCCAAGCAAGTGGCAAAAGCTGATTCAGGGACGTGGGGTCCCCAGACCGGAAGGAGCCCATTGCACTTCGTGTTGGCGTTCTGCAGGGCGGCACTTTCCCATTCTTCCCGGCCTCGAGCCAGCCTGGATGGGAGGAGAGCAGGGATGAGTGGCTGCTGGAACTAACTGAGCAACCAGGCACCTGGGCAGGTGGACTGGAGAGGGTTTGCTAACACGAAGGAAGTTCGCCCATGTTCCTGACTCCACACAGAGAATTAGCCAAGTGTAACCCTGTTATAGCAAATGCAGGCTTCATTGCTTCAGGTAAGTAACGTTGCTTTCACCAGCCTTGGGCCAAAAGCCATGTATTTTCCTGGCAAGAATGGCTCTTCAGCCCATATGGTTAAAGGTAGAACACCCTACTCCCCAGAGACTAAGGAACAGCATTAAAACTTCAGGGTTGGCAGCTGCCTACACCTGGGAAGTAACAGAGGTCTGGAGCTGAAGCCCAGATGAGGGAGAGGCCCCCTGAGGGAGCCCGTCACCAGAGCCAGGGCCTACCTGACGGCTGCCAGGTGGCAATCGTAGTGCACGATGTTGAAGTGGGACACGGTGCTGTAGCCCTGCTGTTTCCGGGGCTTATTCTCCATCTCCTCCAGGGCTACCCGCTTGGTGAAGGTATAAATGCCCAGGACCTTTGTGGGCTGCAGACAACAGAACAAGGAGGAGAGGTGAGGAGAAACTCCATGGCAGGCTTTGGAAGCAGGTGAAGCAGAGCTGAAGGGATCCGAATGCCTACCCTCCTAGGCATGGACACTCCAGGAGAGGGGGTGACAGCCAGCACCCCAGGCTCGTGGTTAAGCACTCGGCTGGGCAGTGAGAGAAGCAACCAAACTAAAGCAGACGCTATGCAGGTGGGAAGACAGAAATGTATGTTTAAACTGCCCTTCTTTTCTTTTTGCTTTATTTATTTTAAAATGAATAAAGTGCCTTCTTGATAAGTCGGTTGCTTTTCAAAAATTATTGGGCAGCTCCAAAGAGCCTGTGTTTACAGCAGGCCTTAAAGGCCTGTGGTCCAGGGTACTGCCCTTCAATAGTGTGGATGCTAAGTAGTCAATAGAGGCTAGAGAAAGGGGACCCCTTTTAGGCCTTTAGGGGAGCAAACAGGTCACTTGCTGCTCCGTTCCTTTCAGGTAAGAATCTAGTTTGGGGGAGCCTGATCTCCCCAGGTGTCCTGAAGGGAAACAGCATGTATGTTTTTAAAAGCCCAGAATTCTGGCTCTGTCCCATGACCTTTGTTCTCAGCCATAAACAGGACTTTTTACAAGTTTAAGGATAAAATTACATAAAGCTCTGGGCATGGGGCCTAGCAAGACAGAATCCAATGCGTGCTTGTTGTCTACGATCATGGTGATGATGAAGGCAGTGTGCCTTCCTGCCTTTAAAGATGAGTGGCCGAGAAGCAAGCCTTGGCCAATCTAAGAACCAAAGGCCTGCAGGCGAGGGCCACCACCAGAGCAAGCGAGCAGGCTGGGCCTCCAGGCCCAGGCCCAGAGCTGTACCTGGAACTTGTACCCCTCCCTGCAGATGCAGCACGTGAGGCCCGGCTCCTCAATCAGCTCTTCCATCTGCTTCAGGAGCGTCGTCTTGGTCACGACCTGGCCCTTTTCATTTGTCTGTTGGGGGAACCCCAGGTGGCATGTCAGAAGGGGATTTCCACCCCGCCCCCTCCCCCCCCCCCCCCGCCCCTAGCTCGGGGACGCTCAAGGACAGGGCTGACCCTCCACATACACTAAAAGGATGGCTGCATCAAAAGGAATCTCTTCAGCTGGCTACTAATGAGGGTAAAGACCCGGATTCCCTGCTATTCTCTTCCTGCAGGACCACTGAAGCAGAGAAACCATCCGGCTGGAACCCTGGCAAGCCGCCACTTGCCACCAAAACAGCCCCTTCTTTGTGCCAGCAATACCAACTCTCAGCTGGCAAGGGCTGATGCGTTATGAATCATTTACTGTTCCCATGGGAGTTTTAAAACTGCTGACACTCAGTTTGCTGGCTTGGAGGAGGCTCTCACAGGCCTACTGCTTCCTCCAAGGCTTCAGGACAGTGAAAACAGCACAGAGCCCTTCGTGTGCAGAGACCGGGGTTCAAAATACTGTCAACCACTTATTAGTTATGTGCTTTGGCTTATTTACTTCACCTTTCAGCCTCAATTAGTTCATCTAGAAAATGGGTAAAATAATACCTTATAGAACCACATGAAGGCTTAAATAAAATCTTACAAGCAAGTTGTATAAGCACCGTGCTTGGCAGATAGTAAATCCTCGATAAACAATGGCTATCATCACCATTTTGACTGTTTTTATGAACTAAAGTCCCTTAGCATCTGAGTCTCATCTGGACAGAACAGTAACAGTCATAGCTCTGAGGGTTGTTGGGAAGATTAGCAAGGTGAAGGGCCTAGCACACCCTCTTCCTCCGTCCAGCCTTCAGCTTCACCATGCCCAACCCCAGCTCTGTCCCAAATTACAAATCATTGTGCCACGGCCACCTCCTCAGCAGGGTGGCAAGAACTGGGGACTCAGGAACTGGCTTTACCGTCATGCCCAGGGTGCCCAGAGCCTTCTGCCTCATCGCCATGGCCATGCGCTTCTTCTCAGCCCGGGTCTCCCTGCGGGCGGCATCAATCTTCTTGTTTACATCAGGGTGCTCCCGCAGTGCCTCCAGCAGGTTCTCTGCCAGGGTCCCAATGCCCTCGTCGCTGGACACCTGCTCCAGTTTATGCAGGTTTGTGATGGAGTCAGTTCCAATCAGAACCTGCCAAGAAGGGGTCAGAGACACAGGCCTCCAGTTATGTAGAAAGTGTTCTTTCCAGGAGCTTAAAGGTTCAGAAAATCGATAAAATGTACACAACCTCGTGCTATCTGCTCTTTTCAATCAGATCCTTTCATTCTAAACCTTGAGAGATTTGGACAAATGGGGGCGGGTTCAGCTCTGCCAAGGACCTCTGACCCATCACTATGCTCTTTAGCTTCAGCATCTCTATCTACAAAGCAGGGGTGATGCCAGGGCTCCTGTGATGATTAAAATGAGACAACATGCAAAGCATCCAGGCACGGGGAAAGGGGTGCAGGTAAGATTCCCTGAGAAGCAGCACCTGAGTCCTAAGTGGTGAACTCAGTGACCACCAAGCTTAGCAGGCCCTTGAGGTTCATGGGGACTGTGCTAAGGTCTTCATCTGGGGCCACCACACTCAGAGTTTTCTCAACCTCTGGATACTAGAGGTACAACTACAAGTGGGACTGGAGATAAGAAAACACTTAAAAATGTATTAACAAGAAGCCGCTGTGCTGGAGAAGGTTGGCAATCAGTGCACTTTAGCACCACGCTCTGAACTGGGGTCGGAGACCATCAGAACACTGAAGGCAGGTGTCATTTGAAAAAGCTCTCCAGGTGAGCTCACAGGGAACAGCAGCATTTCACTGAACTCTGCACCACCCACATCACAAGTGAATGGATGACAATTACTACATATTTGACAATAAGTTGAAAACAACGAAGCCAACTTGCAATGTGAAAGCTCAGCACTCAATCAGATCACTCACTAGCTCATAAATCTATTCTCAGGGCTTCAAATATGCAACTCAGCAAAATTACAGGCATCTTGTGTCTCAAACTCCTAAAAGCCAAGCCCACAGTTCAATTGCCTATGGTGAGGTAGCCCACACTCACCACTCTGGTGTTTACTGCGTGTGAAGCAGTATTCTAGGTGCTGGGGAAACAAAGACTGTATCCTCCTGAAGCTTCCATTCCAGTTAGGAGGACAGACTATATGTTCAGAGTCTAACCTAATGAATTCTGCCCACCTCACTTCAAACCTCCAGTTTAGTAACTAAGTAATTCAGTTTAGTAACTAAGAATAAGCCTGCTTATCAGCAGACCTGTCCTAAGCTCACCTCCTTCATGGCACCACCTTCACCCTGTCACCCAATCCAAAAACTGAGCAGAGTTCTTGATTAATCTAGCTTCTTCTCTCCCCACGTGCAATCAGTCTCCAAGTCCATTCATTCTACCTCCTAGATCTCTGCTGAATCCATTCACTGTCCCAAAAAGGTTACATGCTGTGTGATTGCATTTATATGACATTCTTGAAATAACAAAACTATAGAAATGAAGAACAGATCAGTGGCTGCTGGGGGTCAGAGGCGTGGGGGTGCAGGAAGGTGTGTGGGGCTATAACAGTGCAATGGGAGGGATCCTTGTGGTGCTGAAACTGTCCTGAATTGTGCACCAAGATCAGCATCCTGGCTGTGATATTTATGAGTTTTAACAAGATGTTACCATTGAGAGAAACTAGAAACTAGATATGGTTTCTCTGTATGCTTTCTTTCTTTTTAAAAAAAATGTATTTTTTTATTGATTTCAGAGAGAAAGAGAGATAGAAACATCAATGATGAGAGAGAATCATCAATCGGCTGCCTCCTGCATGCCCCACACTGGGGATTGAGCCCACAACCCAGGCATGTGCCCTGACCAGTAATCTAACCATGACCTCCTTGTTCATAGGTCGACGCTCAAACACTGCGTCACGCCAGCCAGGCATCTCTGTATTATTTCTTAACAACTTCATGTCAATCCATAATTATCTTGAAATAAAAAGTTCAATTTTTCAAAACCCCAGCCTGGCCACCTGCCCAGGTGAGTGCTAACAGCTGCCTTGGCCCGTGGGCAGCTATCAGGAATGAGCTACAGAGAGGAACAGGTGGGCCTCTCTGAGCACAGTTTTCAGCTGCCTGACACAGAGCAGAAAACAGGGTGATGATATTCCTAATGTCCCAGTGACTGTGGCCAGAAAACGAAACTGTTTTACACTTGGGCCAGTCACACTCACAGTCCAACTGCTGCTCAGCTGCCCTGCGATAATGAAGCCCCAGGTAGGAATGAGCTGAATGAGGAAATCACAAATGAAACTTTATTCTTCCCACAGAGAGCTGAGCCAGATGACCTCTGAGAGTGTCCTCCACTCCAGAAGTCTCACGTATCAGGGCAAGTCATGTCTCAAGGCCATCAAGGCAGTTATCTTCCTCAGTCCTGGGAGATGAGGAGACAGTGTATGGTTCCCTCACTCTACATGTCCTGTCTCCAGAAGAAGGCATACATGCAGGCTGGCTACTCACCTGGGTGGCAGGGTGCTGCATGGCCAACCCCCGAAGAAGCCTCAAGATAAATGGCAGGGCTGGGCGAGACAGAAACTTCTTCCAGATGTCAGCATCCAAGCTGCAAAGCAAAGAACGGCTTATTAGCAGGCCAGAGGAGCAAAGGCTACCTAATCCAGCTGTTGATTCTGATTTGTTAAGACATGACCCTCCAAGAGTGCCACAAGAATCACAAAGGACCACCCAGTTCAGCTGAGAAGCAGAGTGAGATGAGTACTCTGAACAGAAACCAAAGGGCTGTCATCCTTTCCCCAGAGCTCCAAAGGACTCTGCAGTGGCTGAGAGTCACCTTGGTCCTTTCCAGAAGAGGAGGGAGACCCCCAAGGAGGGCAAAGGGGAATAATTATGCCAAGATGATGGAGGAGGAAGGAACCAGGACAAGGGGAAGAAAAGCAGTCACTTTGCCAAAGCCGCTCCTTACTTTTTGGCACTGGGAATGTGTTTTTTCATGTAGTCAAGTGCATTCTGAGTGATTCCCTTCTGGAGAATCAGGTCCTTTAGCTGGTGCCCATTGCTGTTGTTCTTGATGCCGGCTGCTATTTTACAGAAGCAGTCCAGGAAGACTTTGTCATCGCCACTGTGATCTTCATCATACCTAGGTGGGAAGAGCCAAGAGTCTGAAGGTGTGAAAGGACTAGCATAAGCTGAACAACCTTCAACAGTCTATAGGCCAGTGATGGGCAACCTTTTGAGCTTGGTGTGTCAAACTTCACCAAAAAACTGAGCATAACTCGGGTAGTGTGTCACTTTGAGGAAAAAACATTATTTCGCAAATGTTTCATCCTCAGGAGCAGCAAATGTTTCATCCTCGGCATGCGGCCACCTCAGCAGCCGCGTGTCATCAGAAATGGCTACACGTGTCAGTGCTGACACGTGTGTCATAGGTTCGCCATCACTGCTATATGATCAAGTCTAAACTCCTTAACTGATCTGGTTCCTACGTCTCCCCCTCAGACCTCCTCCATCCCCCAGCTTGTCATACCCCCTTCCCATCTTACATCCACTTCGCCTTCTCTGCAGAGCCAATTTCACACAATATGTTTTCACTATGGATTCTCCAATTAGATTAAGCCCCTTAAAGGTCTGCCAGACTGGCATGTAAAAATCTGATCAAAATTCAGGTGATTCTTCCTCAGTCTCCCAGAACCAGTTCAAGGCTTTTGTGGGGACTCTCCCTTTGCCATATGAAGTCCAAGCAACATACTTCTCAAAGCTGCAGTACGGTTTGAACCGCTCCACCAAGATCTGCATTTTCTCCACCTCTCCAAAGGAAAGGTAGGGGATGATGCGCAGCAGGCCCTGGAGCACACTCGGGTTGGAGCGAACGAAGGTGCTGTTGATCTGGTCCAAGAGCATCACCAACTGATCTTTGTCCCCGGTTAGGAGGAGGTTGCCCTGCAATAGGAAAGAGGATAGGAGGGCCCTTAATGGGGTCAGGACTTGGGCTGCAGCACTTCCCTCAGCCATCAGAAGGAGCCCTGAAAGAACCGTCTCAGCACTACCTAGGCAATAAACAGTGTGAGTTCCACTTGATAAATTAGTTTTTGAATTTCTGTGATGGCTTTGTTAATAGTCACAGGTGCTCAAAGTACAATCTCCGCTCCCTCAAGAGAATGTAGGCTCCCTGATAATCATTTATTCGTCATATCTCTAGCCAAAACATTCGCATCAGTAAGAACGGAGGGCAGCAATGGTGCAGTAAGTGAAGAGAAATTGAACTGGGAGTTGAAGACCCAGGTTCTCTCCTGAACAGCTCACTGCATTTCTCTGGGCTTACTTCCCTCCACTGTGAGGTGAAGGGTTGGACTGTCTATCAGCTGGAACATGTAAAATTCCATTAATGAGCAGCTTCTGAGTGCAAGGATATCCCTAGCAGCCTTGTTTCCTCTGAATCCACAGCTTTCAGGCTTTAATGCAACGATGTCACCATTAATTAGTTGAGCCTTGCCATTCCCATAGTTGAGCAGGTTCAGTCACTCTTGGGTGACACAGTGAGACACAAACGAGCCTGTTGCTGGCAATGAGACAGTGCAGGTTCCCAGGGTCTGCAGAGCACAGGCTGGGCTCACTCACCTTGTCCTCACTCAGGGGCTCAGCATTGGACTCATCCAGAATGATCTCCATGATGCTAAGCACCTGCTCGGCCACAGCTGCACCGCCACTGTCCTTGCTTTCCTGCTCAGCTACCAGGGCCTGTAGGAGGAGACACAGTCACTCTGGGGACAGCAACACAACCACTCACTTACGGGATCTGCTCCTCAAAGATGTCCTTCATGGCCTGACTTCCCAGAGACTGTGTGTGTTCATGTTCTCAGAGAGAGACAGCATGTGGGCTTTGAGGGTAGTGAAAATGTGATGCTCCACAGATCTTTCTGGTTGCCCTGAGGTGAGTAGCACTGCTTCTCCACTGGTGTGTGGTCTGTACTGTTTTAATGACTAACTTCCTCTTGTCTCTGATCTGAATTCAGGAAAGGGACAAGGAAGCTCTTGGGTGTCATGGTGACAACATGGGGTGAGCAAGTAGGACAAGAGACACCTGAATGATCCAGACAGATAAATGAAGCGCTTGAAAAGGCCACAGTCCATTTCATCTGAGTCCAAAATTGAGCTGTCTTTCCCCCTCCCAGGACTTTTAGCTATCTTTTGCAGCCCACACTCTTTACTTACCAAGTTTAGAGTCCCCAGCATGACATTCAAAGTGTTCATTTCCAGCTTGACCAGCTGCTGCCGGTTGACTTTCACCTTCACACAGTAACTGAACAATTTCAGCAGCACCTGACAAGAAAAGCCAGTCAACACCCATGAAACCACCTGAGAGTGAAGATGTGTGGACAAGCAGGAGCGGAATGCTTAAGAGAGGTCATGTACAATCAGCAGGTACTCCTGAAACCCAGAGGGCAGCCGAGAAGTGTTCCTTAAGGGGACATGGTAAAGAGGCTGAGATCCCATACCAGGGGGCAATTTAAACAGCAATGTTCTCCAAAAGCAGCTCTTGTGAGCTGGGTAGGTCCCCACCATCTCTAAAACCCTGGCAGAGACACCAATCCCTAATGGAACAGGTGATGCTCTGCTGCCTTGGGGGAAATTCTAGTACTAACTCAAGACTCTTAACTAATAGTCAACAGGAAGATCCCAAAGCTCATGGTCTGTGGCAGCTCAGAACCATGTAGGTCATTTAAGACACGGCACAGTAATATATGTTCTCACAGCCACTGGAGGTTAAAATCATAGTGTAATATCTGCGCTGCCTTTGAAATCCTCTTTCCTTTCTAATGAGACCAAAGAGTAATCAGACAAAAATCCTACAAGAAATGAAAGGATTACTTACAAAATTTAAAAAGCAGTAATAATAACAGACACAAGTACTGTGTTTTTTAGGAAAAGACAATCAGACATTGGTTCCACAAGTGATTAAAGGGACTTAGCAAAGGCTGCCATCATACTGGCATTTTTGGGGAGTGGGCCAGGAAGAGGGTAGTGAAGAAAAGGAGCCTAGATGTAGAGCTCAGGGAAGTTGCCTTCACTGGCTTGCACTGGTCCATGGCACCATGCTGCCCTCTAGAGTTAAATGGCACAATGACCACAAGCTTCTTTCCATAGGGGTCTCGCCCAAAGCAGAAGGCTGGTCCCACCTTACTGCCTCCAACTCACTGTTAGAAGGTGTCGTCCCTGCTTGAAATCTTTGATCCCTGCCAATCTGTTAAGCATGCATTCCAGACCCCCACACTGGGCCATCACACCAGCCATCTTATACACTTCTTCTTCATCTTCTTCTTCATCTGGAGGAGAAGGGAAGCCGAGCAGACACAGAGGAAAAGGTGAAGATGGGCATAAAACTGACAGCCCTCTTCCGGGCTGGTAGCTATTTCCCTTTTTTCATATCTCCGTAGCTATTTCCCTTTTTTCATATCTCCAATAAAGACAGCCAATAAAAGGGGTCAATATTGTATATTAAACTACACCACCTCACTCTCAGTAGCTTTTTAAAAGATTCAAGTCAATTGAAATTATTTACTCAAATATGTGAAAATATAAGTACCATAACCATCAATGGAAGAAAAAAAAACTAAGCTAAGAATAAATCTACACTCAAATTTGTTGCTAATTGCATTATTTTCCCCAAGGCTGGGTGTGTGTTTTTCTTCCCAACCCCAGAGGTATGTGAATCAGGCCATAGATACCTGTGTTTTTCCTCAGTCAGAGAAGTAATCTCCCCTCAATTCTGATCAGAGTATTTGCCCAGAATACCTCTAAGTCCCAGGTCGTGAACCTCTGATTGGTCCCAAACCTCAACCCAACATGCAGCAATAACCGTGAAAAGGGCCACACCTGTGGTGGAATCCAGGGACTCGATGAACTCCTCAGTGGCATCACCCAGCAGCCCCCGCATTCGATAAACAATCCTCATGGGTTCTCCCTGAGCAGAGAAAGTTGAAGAAAGGTACTTGTAAATAGCCCCCAAAAATAAAAAGATCTGAATACCTGGTCTCAAGTAATGCTTCAGCAGTGTGGACAACTTCTATTTCTCTACATGATGTGGACCACAGCATCTAGAATCCAAATGCACTGCATTTCCCTTAAGGGGAAGGAAGCTATTTCATTTAGTGTCTATTTAGACCAGGAATTATATGAAGCATTTTACAGACACTATCCCATTTAGTTTCATTAAACTCTATGTAATAACTCTAACAACTATTATTTATTGTTTTACTCTGTGCTAAGTACTATGCTAGTTAAGCGCTTTATATTACCCTTCTGTACACGGTTAAACAGCTTGTTCTAAGTTACCCCGCTGTAAGCCCAGGTCTATGGCCAAGCCTGTGCCTGCTTTAGGAGCAGAAACTCTAACTAATAAGGACCACCACTCAAACAGTCAGGACAAGGGAGGATCAAAGGGCTCTGGTTCAAGTCTCAGGAACCAAAAACAAGAAAAGACAAAGCATCAATCTTTGCCTGTGGAGAATCTACGGGCTTCTTTTAACCAGACAGCAAGGACATCCTAATGTCCTCAAACTAAAACCTCTAACCTGATAGAATAATGAGGAGTAAGTCTCTGGCAAATCAAAAGACTGTAGCATTATGTAAATTGGAGGATCATGAACATTTGTTATACCCCAGGTAAATGAGTTAAGCACTCTAGCATTTACATTATCCTCATTTTGGAGGTGAGAAATGGGGGCTTTGAGGTCACAATATATGAAATGTTGGCTGCCTCTAAGCCATGCTCAGCATCAGGGGAAAACCTGGAGGAGAAAAGCTATCAGAAAGGCCACTTCTCAGCTATGGAGGCTGAGAGAGAGAACAGCCATAGATCATGGACAGAAAAAGGCTGAGAAAACAGGACAGGCTCCAGTCAGTAGCTAAGAGATGGACCATTGCAAGGAAGGCCTGGGGAGGATATGGGAGGGAATTAGAGGGGGGTCCATGATGGGGGAGGGAGGGCATCTGTAATACTTTCAACAATAAAGATAAATTTCAAAAAATAAAAATAAAGAGATGGGCTGTTTATGAGGTAAGTAAGAAGGAAGTTGAGGAATCCCCAAATAAAAAGCTGCCACAAACTCTGGACTTGGACAGAACAACCCTTCAGTGGATTAAGCACACTAATGTGAAGGTTGAGTGATCCTCAACTTCTAGGGGGATGCCTGTGTGTATTCTTTGGGTTCCATACACATTTACAAAGGCACCCATAGAAGCATGAGCGTAACCTTTTATGTGCATCAGGGATTACATCTGCATCATTCTGTTTTGATGCTAAACTGTCAGTGACAAGATGCACTGGATGGGGCAGTCCACAGCACTAGATCTCCCCAGCTGGCAGCTGACCAACAGTAAACAGTGTCCAGGTTTGCCAGCACAGTGAGAGAGAGAGAAGCAAAAATATGCAACAGGAGAAACCAAGATGGCATAGGTAAACACCTGAACTTGCTGCCTCGTACAACCACTTCAAAACTACAACTAAAAGACAAAACGGACATCATCCAGAACCACAGGAAAGCTGGCTAAGTGGAAATTCTACAACTAGAAGGGAAGAGAAAAGTACACTGAGACTCAGAGGAGCTGCGGAAGTGAAGTGCAGAGGTACGGAGGCGCGCGCGCGCAGAGAGCGCTGGCAACTGCGTACGCGGCTGGCTTTTTCAATCCGCAGGGAGACACAAGCTCCCAACTGCTCTGAACTCCAGTTCCAGGCGAGACTCTGGGGACCCAGACTCATACGGGGAGAAACTGGACTGTCTGGCAGCAGGCGGAACTCGAAGGCGGCTTTCTCTCAGAGGTGCTTGCAGCGATTACCGAGGGACACTGAGCCCCGGGGGCCTCTTAGGACAGGGCTGAGGATCAGTCATAGCTGTTTGCTCCGCTCTGAGACTCCACCCCATCCAAGCTGTGCGCAGAGGCTTTTGCATATGAATGGCCTGGTCCTTTGAAATCTAAACTTACCTAACAAACTGCAGCTGAGTCAGAGAGACCCAGAACATCCAAAAGAAGGCCCAAGGCCCAGCAGCAGCTTGCATTGCTTCACAGCTGGGCCTTATCTGGGCACCTCCAAAACCCAAACAAAGAAGAGGAATCTGCAGATCTCTCAGTAGTTCCTGCTGGGTGGCCTCAGGCAGAGGCTAAATTAGCACCTCCTTGGAGATCCAAGAGCCAGTGTACCCAGGGGTCAGAGTAGGACCATCCAGATTACAATTGCTCAGATGCATAAGGGACACACAGGGGGCAGACTCAGTGAGCACCAAATCCCACTGAAGCAAGTCTTGCCTCATAAGGGTGTCTCCAGCACAGAAGTTTTCCCATCATAGACACAGCTGATCCTCACAGCCAATTGGCCTGGAGGTCAATTCCTCCCAGTGATACCAACAATAATCAAGGCTTAACTACAATAAGATTGTGCACACAGCCCACAAAGGGGTGCAACAAGAGTGTCCACCTCAGGTGATTGGGGAGGCTGAGCCACTGGGCCCTATAGGACACCTAGCACACAAAGCCACTCCATCAACACAGGGAAGCAGCCAAAATGTGGAGACAAAGAAACATGTCACAAATGAAAGAAATGGAGGAAAGCAAACTACTGGATATAGAGTTCAAAACCAGTTATAAGGTTACTCAAAGAATCTTCTAGAAACCTCCAAGAAACTTAGTGAGATCTCCAAGGAATTTAGTGAGACCTTCAAGGATCTTAATGAAAATGCCAAAAAAATGGAAAAGGACCAGTTAGAAATTAAGCACACACTGTCTGAAATAAAGAATAATATACAGAAATTCAACAGTAGACTAGAGGATCCCAAGAATCAAATCAAAGATTTGAAATACGAGGAAGCAAAAAACACCCAACCAGAAAAGAAAAAAAGAGTCCAAAAATATGAAGATAGTGTAAGGAGCCTCTGGGACAACTTCAAGTGTACCAACATCCGAATTATGGGGGTGCCAGAAGAAGAGAGAGAACAAGATACTGAAAACCTACTAGAAGAAATGATGACAGAAAACTTCCCCCACCTGGTGAAAGAAATAGACTTACAAGTCCAGGAAGCGCAGAGAATCCCAAACAAAAGGAATCCAAAGAGGACCACACCAAGACACATCATAATTAAAATGCCAAGGGCAAAAGACAAAGAAAGAATCTTGAAAGCAGCAAGAGGAAAACAGTTACCTACAAGGGAGTACCCATACGACTGTCAGCTGATTTCTCAACAGAAACTATGCAGGCCAGAAGGGAGTGGCAAAAAATATTCAAAGTGATGAACAGCAAGAACCTACAACCAAGATTACTCTACCCAACAAAGCTATCATTTAGAATTGAAGGTCAGATAAAGAGCTTCACAGACAAGAAAAAGCTAAAGGAGTTCATCACCACCAAACCAGGATTATATGAAATGCTGAAGGGTATTCTTTAAGAAGAGTAAGAAGAAGAAAAAGGTAAAGATAAAAATTATGAACAACAAAGTGACAACAAATACATATCTATCAACAAGTGAATCTAAAAATTAAGTCAATAAAAAATCTGATGAACAGAATAAACTGGTGAATAGAATCGAATCAGGGGCATAGAAAGGGAGTGGACTGACAATTCTTGGGGGGAAGGGGGTGTGAGGGGTGCGGGAAGAGACTGGACAAAAATCTTAACACCTATGGATGAGGACAGTGGCGAGGGTAAGGGCAAGGGGTGTAGGGCGGAGGGAATTGGGTGGAGGGGAGCTATGGGGGGGAAAAAAGAGGAACATCAGTAATAATCTGAACAATAAGGATTTCTTAAAAAAAAGAAAGAAAGAAATGGAGGGGAAGGACAGAGAGATTAAGAGGAGGGAGGGTGGGAGGAAAATACCTAAGACTTGCATGAGCAGGTAGTACTGCAGTGGCCAAAAGGACCAGAGAGCTATGCTTCCTTCATTTCCTTTTCCCTCCTCAACTCCCCAACTAGTGGAACAGAAAATATGCTCCCCTGACACAGCCACTGGGAAAATGTTCTGATAATTGAGCAGGCCCCCAAAAGCTGAGGATTCATTTTAGTCACGAGGTGCCTGCACAGAAAAGTACGAGAGAGCAGGCATTCCTGCCCCCCCGCCCCCATCACAGTGCTTCCTCAGACTTTGCTCAGCCTGGCTGCACAGCAGAAAACACTCATCCTTCCCTGAAGCTCTTCCACCTTCCCTAGCCAAGTGCTTCAAGCAGAGGGCAAGTTGCCTGGTTCTCTCCACAACCAGTCAGAGGAAGGGCAGCTTAAGAGCTGCTGCAAGCTGGGTAAGTGATGACCAAAGCAGCTCCTCCTGGTACAAGTCTGCACACATCAGAAAAGTAAAATCACACCTCCAAGCAGGAAGACAAGCACATACCTCATTCGTGGTACACCAGACCTTCTTGTAAACTTCGGCCACAGGAAGGTCCAAACTAATGATTTTATTGTTCACTAGAAGCTGAATAGAAAAGTAGATGAGGCTGTTATTCCAGGTAATTGTAAGGCAAGTCAATTTCAAGATCAAAGGGCACTTTATAGCAGTGGTTCATAATTCATAATTTTTATGTGTTGAGGATCAATCGACTCTCCCTCTCTAAAATATGCACATGTGTGCACAACACAAAATTTTATGCACAATTTCTTGGGTTGCAAACACCCTTAACCCAAACCATGGATTCTGGGCTAAAAACCCCTGCTGAAGACTTTCTCTTAGCCTGAGTCCATTTTCAGGCTCAGCACCAGAAAAGGCCATTTTCTCTATTTCATCCAACCTGCTTTCACTATGTATATAGTAACACCAGACCCTAGAGGATATCTCCCAGAAGGTGCCAGATACAGAGCCAGGAATCTGCACCAGAGCTCATGTGCCAGTGTTTAGGGAGATTGATGAGAATCCCTGGGAAGCCTCTGCCAGAGCAACAAGAATACTAAAAGTCTATCCCATGACAAGTGACAGCCACTAATCCTTTGCTTACCTCATGCCAGGCCCGGGGCAGAGCCCTTTACAGGTAATTAGCCTTTATATCAGGAAGTGGGAATCATTGGCCCCCTTTATAGATGAGAAAGCTGAAGCAAGCTAGCTGCCAAACGTTAACCAGCTACTAAAGGAAGGAACTTGGATCTCATCTCAGCCCACGCTCTTAACCATAGCAGCTATCCCATGCTTGTTACCTCCATCCCACTGTCATCCTCCAGGAGAGCCACCAAGTCACAGTCCTGGCAAATCTTGTTCTTTATATCCCTCATAAGTGGCCCGATGCCTGGCTCGTTGCTGCTGTATGGGTTGCCAGGCATCCTGCCCTGTAAGAAGTCTTCTTGTTGGGGATCCTTCTCCAGGGTCACAAAGAACTCAGTGACTTCATTCTCCTCCTAAAGAGCAGAGAGGAGGCATCAGAAGGGATGGCATAAAGGTATGTGTAGAGGGATGGCAGCAGCCTTTTAGGTTTATACCATACTGCCATGTTCCATGAACATTCTGAGGGAAACACACCAGACTCATCCAGTTCCCTACACATTTAAAGATATATAAAATAGGAAGCTCGGGGTGATTCCCAAAATCCAAATATAATTCAAACAGCTGTAAATATCAAGCATCTCCTCTGAAACTCAAGGGTGGGTTAGGAGAGAAACCTAAATAAGCAGGTGAGGCGTGACATGAAAGCTGTCACTGAAATGAGGAATAGGGGGCTTTCCTCCGCCTGCTCGTCTCATGGGATGCTGACCGATTTGAGGCTAATGACTCTGTTACTGGTGGCCCTTGAGTCAAGAAAAGGGTCTCCTTTATGTTACAGAGCATCAGACATGCCCACTCCCAATGACCTTTCATCAATAACTGAGGACACTGGTGTTTTTCATCCTTTCTCAATAACGAGAGGATCTTTGGCTCACACTATGCTTCTCCACAGCTCAGACCAGGGAACAAATATTCATGCATGTGTACTCAAAACGGGGAAAGAGGATAGTGAACATTTCTTATACTCCAGCTCAATACTGTTCTTTCACAGCGTATCGGATTGATATGCAGTGGGATTCTGGCAATGGGAGGTTAGACCTAGGTTTTTAAAAAGGCTGACCTTACCTTATATCTAGGAAATAAGACCAAGGAAGGTCTTTTGATTTTTCTATCATCAAGATCAGGAAAATTATGAGGTTGCTTCTGGTTTTATGTCAGTGGTGGCTTCTAAAATGTTAACTAGATGGCCCACAGCCGGTAAGATTGCCCATGACTGCAATGGGTCACCAAGAGATTTCAGGGCAGAAAGGCTCATGTAGACACTTGAGAGCCTGGGAAGTACCACTGCTTACGGGATAAATGATGCTGCAGAGCCTCTCAAAGATGAAGACAGGAGTCCGGTAGTCATCCAGATTGTAGCGCTTGGCTGTCTCAATGCACACAGCCATGAAGGCCTTGGTTTCCGATTCTGTACCTGCCAGAAATCAAAGCAGTCAAGTCAGGGAAAGCGATTCACATACAGAAACCAGGATGATGTTTTGAATGAAGTATCATCAGTGATAGAGTCTTTCTGCCTGGTACATTTTTAAATGCCCTACATGGCAATATCAACAGTTCAACTGGAAACTTGAAGCTGATTTTTATTCTCACACCACATTCTGTTTGAAAGCCTTAATATCCAAGTCAACACCACACATCATGATCAGTTATGTACATGTCTTCCTTTCAGAATTATAACCTCGCATTGCTTAACCAATATAGGTACCCCAAAATGTCAAATATATGACATTTTAACATGATCCTAACTGTATTTCAGTCAAATCAAAGGGAAGTTATAAGCTTTATTCTAAATGATTAGTTGGATTGCCTTCTATAAGCCAGACATAACTTCAAGTCATACAAAGAAGAAATATCCTGTTGAAAAGAGTCCAAGTGACAAAGCGACAAATGAGCCAGGCATGGCATAATAAAATGGCAACAGAAGGACCTCCATGTCTGCTAATATAGCAGACTGTTCCCTGACCTACTCCCCACTTCTCACCACTTAAAATATTGAATAAAAAGGTATCAGTGAACTGCCACACTAACAAAGAATCAAAGGCAAAAATCTAAGAGAAATCAGGAACCCAAGAAAGTTAGCAAAACACTGAGTTGCTTTTGCCTTAAACTTTGGCTTCCATAACCTGCCAAGATCTGAGAGCCAGATACAAAGCCCCAAACCTGCCAGGGTGGAAAGTCTAGCGGGAATGCCCTGCACACACGTAAATCTGGTGCCCTAAAAGAGCTATACCTTGGTTTAAGGTTCAACTAGAAATGTCTTGCCTTTTCTCCCAGGCAAATAACTGACAGGAAATTTTCTTCCCTTAAAATGTGTCATTGAGTAGAGGGAGGAAAAAAAATCTCTGCAAACTCAGCCATTCAAAGGTTTGTGACTCATACTAACTCAGAGGTCTGAAAACCCAAAGTCTAGAACTTTGCTGAAGGCAAGCCCTGGGATGGCAGTGCCCTGAGATGCCTCACAGAAGCAGTTACAAATACTCTCTTTTAAAAAAAAAAGTTCTTAGACTCCAGTCTTGAAGAATTTCCACAGATAAATCTTCAAAACACAATAAATAAATAAATAGTCATAAAATAGAAAAAAGTTTAAGGTACCCTAAAAGCCAAAATAACAGACGAATCAGATTAATAAATATTTCAAATTTTAGAATTACCAGGCATAGAAATATGTTTGATGTGTTGAAAGAGTATAAAAGGGATGGGAAATGTCAATAAAAAGCAGTAAGGCTATAAAATCTACATAGAACTAAGAACACACTAGGTAGATTAAACAGGTAGCATAGAGCCGTGGTCGGCAAACTGCGGCTCGCGAGCCACATGCAGCTCTTTGGCCCCTTGAGTGTGGCTCTTCCACAAAATACCACGGCCTGGTCGAGTCTATTTTGAAGAAGTGGCGTTAGAAGAAGTTTAAGTTTAAAAAATTTGGCTCTCAAAAGAAATTTCAATCGTTGTACTGTTGATATTTGGCTCTGTTGACTAATGAGTTTGCTGACCACTGGCATAGAGTATAGAAAAAAAAAATAAACTGAATGATAGAATAGAGAAAATCATCCAAAATCAGCATAAAGACACAGGGAGGTAAAACACTATGAAAGAGAGGTGAAGAAATATGGATGACAGAGTGAGTGGAGTTCCCAATGACAAGGGATAATGGCTAAGGATTTTCTATAACCAATGAAAGACACTAACTTGAGAAGCTTTGGCCTCTTTCTGCTTGACTGAGCCCAGCTCTGGAATTTTACAACTCCAAGAACCAGTCTTCTCTTGAGAGAAGTTTCTCCTCCTTCTCTACTTGAATGAATGGACATGTTTGCACCCCCCCTCTGGCTCTGCAGAACTCAGGGAAATCAGACTAATGTGCCCAGGCAGACCCAGAAGGGACATGGGGGCCTTGGGCTCCAGGGCCCTGGCAGTGCTACCTGTGGTCATGTCCTCCAGCATCTCCAGCAGCATATCCTGGGTCTCATCGATCAGCTTGGTCCTCTGCACCACCAGCTTTCGCAGGCACAGGTATCCATTCAGCACTGTACCCACCAAGCGACTTTTAAAGTGCCTCTTGATGGATTCCACCTCGACAAACGAGGAAAGAAGGCCTGTGGGGACAGGAAAAAGTTGCTGCAAAAGCTCTGAATGAGAATATAAGCAAGGAAGGTCTGTGTCTTCCAAAGACAATGAACAACTCAAAAGCAGAAAAAAGCTATCTTTGTGGCTGGCACAGAGCAGGTGCTCAAGGAGTGTACTAGTCAATAGAGAACAGGAGCTCAAAACTGTAAACCCATAGATAAAGAGAAAAATGCAGAACTTAAATGTGCACTATGGTCAACCTCAGCACCCAAGGAACTAAGGGTCAGTCCCCAAACTGCACCCAGGGTGCCCTAAAAGAAGGTTCTGGCAGCTTTCTCTACCTGTGAGACTCTTGAGGGCATAGCCCTGCTGCAGATCAGTGCTCAGGGTTGCCTCCTCCAGGGCCAGCAAGCGGGCTATTTCCTAAACAGAACGATAAGCACAGTTAGTGTGACAGCACTGCCAACGACACTCGTCACCTCCACCACCAGTCCAGAGCTTTCAGCACCAACCAAAGACATGCTGTGGTCACCATTGTTTTATTCCACTGATCCCTGAAGCTGAATCTTTGCAAAACTCCTTTCCAAGAAGCCAAGGGCAATTGCATTCATGTTAAGGGATTGCTTAAAAATTGGGAAGAGACTACGTGCCCCCAAGGGAAAGAGCTCTCCTGGCTGCAGGATGGGATACCTTGGTGATGAGGTTGCCCACATAGGGCAGGACTCCCCGCGCTGCCAGGTAGACTTTCCAGTGAGCGGAAGTGATGAGCTTCTGGTAGAGAGCCAAGTACTCAGCGGCGCACTCGCCAGCTACGCTCAGTTCATCCAGGTAACTGCCATCGAGACAGACAGGCACTGTGAGAACTCAAACAGCTCCAACAGTCTACTAGTTCCTTACACTCCTTCACCTTTCAAGTCTTCTGCTGTCCTTCGCCCCGCTTCCTTCCAGGTCAGAGGAAGGGCTCCTGAGAAAACCCAAACTTCCCACGTGGGAAGAACCCAGAGCACACAACAGGGAATGGGATGCAATAAACTATACTCACCTGGAATAAGCACCAAAATATGATTAGTGATTACTTGGGCAGCGAAACTATTTTTGACTGAATCACTTAAAAGTCAAGTGTACTATAATAATGAAGGCTGTGAAATTAAGACTGCCTGAACTCAAAGGCTGCCCTCTGGTGGAGAAGTTAATTAACCCCTTTAAGCCCAGGTTGCTTTGAAGATTAAATGCAATGATGCATGCCAAACTTTCTTTATGTGCTCATTAGCTGGTGCTGGTGCTGTTACTACTACCACTAAAACTCAGCTTTTCAATACTGTTTTGTTTCTGTGGTCTTAGGTGTGCTTCCCATCACTCCTATCTATGGATTCCCTGGGAAAGCAGAAAAGGCTCTAGATGAAGTCTAACCATTCTCCCCATCCCACCCTCAAATAGTACCTGGTGAGGAGGTCAAGGACCTGCTGCTTGCGGCTGGGAATGGTGGCTAGA
Organism: Eptesicus fuscus; assembly: GCF_027574615.1. Classification (NCBI taxonomy): domain Eukaryota; kingdom Metazoa; phylum Chordata; class Mammalia; order Chiroptera; family Vespertilionidae; genus Eptesicus; species Eptesicus fuscus. The sequence goes on from NC_072481.1 coordinate 10,840,164, forward strand.
GCTTCCACAATGGTACAGGCTGCCTGCCGTGCTGCCTGCGTCGCTGGAGTAAAGAGCACCTGCAGGGCATGAGAGGAAAGCCTGGCTCAGATGACAGCCTCTCACCAGGCCCCCAGCAGGGCAGTCAACTACCACTGATCCCAAGAAGTCATCTAGGCACCTTCCAGGAAAAGGTTAAAGGCAAAAATCACCCGCTAACATGAGATCTGACTGCCAGACTGGGAAAGAGGCTGCTAAGGAGCCTTCTTCTTCATGGAGGTTTTCTCCATCAAGTAATTTGGAGAATATACCTAAGATGACCAAACTGGGAAAAAGACAAGCAGGCATTTCCCTAGTAAACACTTCTATAATTCTATTTCAGGGACACTCCATGTCAAGTATTTTTCATTTTACATATCAATAGACAAGAATTACTTTAATCCTTTAAAACATTAGCTAGGAAGAAGAGAGAGAGAGGTCAGCAGAAGATATGAAAGACGGAAGGAGAAAAGGGGACTGTGGGCACTGCGGCTCAGTCTATTAAGTGGTCAGGGAGGGAGCAGAGAGCAGGACGAGCTTGAAGAGAAGGGCAGAGAAATTCTGCTCTGGCCAGTGTTGGCTGCAACCAAGACCCTCAACCCACTCCCTATTTGAAAGGCAAATTGTGATTAGGGTTAATTATAAAAATAATGTTGGCCACAGATTCCTTTGCAAGAAAGCAAAGAGAAGGAACAGAAGCAGAGTAAATGTGGGAAGGTGCTCAGTATCTGGGGCCGGGCAGCTGGGCAGGGCCCAGGGGCAGGGCCACTCACTTGCCGTAGCCAGTTGTTATGGCCCAGTTTGAGATCCAAGGGGGAGGTCCTCTTTCCCCGACGACTCAGGAACTGCTTCCACCTCCACACGTACTTCTCAGTCAAATAGAGATGGTGGAGCTCCGATTTGCTTGGGGACTTCCCATTGCCATCTACCCCTGGAAGGCAAAAGGGTACAGGAGGACATAAGGAAAAGAAAGTGACAGAAGAGGGGGATTTAGGGCTGTCAGGACAGGGGTTGGAGGGACTGATTTCCCCAGTCTTGAAGAAACAAGCACACCTCTGATAGGAAGACACTTCTTCCAGGCTTCATAGGATGCTTTGGGGTCTCTCTTGAGCCACAGTTGAGCCTGGGCATGGATCTCATTGCAGTAAGGCTTGACTGTAGTGAGGGCCTCCACGGGAACATCCTATATGAGGAAAGTGGAACAAGAGAAAGCGTGTGGGCCATACTTGAGCCACAGCTCCGACACAGTGGCACTGGCAGCCCAAGGGGACATGTGCAAAGGCAAGAAGATCAAGAGGATTAACTGTCACATCTTTATGCTCAAATACATGTTCCTGTTAAAGCATTCTGATCCAATTTAGCAGTAGCATCTCCACTGAGCTTAAGATCACTGATTTGATTGTGCAAGATAAGATGTAGCTGCTTCCTACAGACAATTCTATAGCCACATACACTAATTCCTATCCCCAGGCTGACTGGCAGTTTCCCAACATAAATCTTCAAGGGGTCACTGGGCAGCCTCCAGAATTTAAAGGGCCACTACTAACCAGAACTCTAAGCCAGTGGTTCTCAAACTTTTTGGCTTCAGGACCTCATCACTCTTAAAAAATCCATTACCTATCAACCTAAATGACATTTTTTATATTTTCCAAAACAAAAGAAATCTAGAGAAAGGAATGGCACAGTTTTCTATTTTTAAAAATAATTTAATGACTGCCTTAATATGACAGCTGGATTGTCATATCGGCTTCTGCTTCCAAACAGTAGTGATATGCTGTTTTGGTTAAGTATACGAAAAACACCCATCCCTACACAGACATACAGTTGGGAAAGGGAAGAAAATATTGCTTTCCAATTAATTTTGGATTTTTTTTCTTTGATACTATACCGAAATTCAACAAATTATAGGTTCTTAAAGACTGACTGTAATGTGGAATCTAAGACCCATCAATAAACTTTTCATATTCCATTACACTAAAATTCGTCTTTTACCCACGCATGATTCTGTAACATGCACTGGTCATTTGGAAAATACATCAATTCCTCTTCAAGTGACAGGCTCTTTATTCATTTGTCAAGAAAATGTCTGCCTGGCACTAATTCTGAGCAACCACAATTTGCCTGTCAGTTGTCCTTGCAAGCACAGATGGTTCCGGAAAAAGCGCGTTCAGCTGGCATCTCCAACAATCACACATGTGTGTTTCCTCAAGACAACCTTGCACTTTGGAGAGAAGCAGAAGCACTTTGTGCGTACTTCCCACATGTCCCACTGAATAGTAAGGAGATCAGTACTCAAGAGTCGAGATTCACTGAAATTAATTGGCACTACTTCATCAGGAAGCTCTGGAATGAAACTGCATGGCAGTGAAGAGCCCATGAAGCTGGTGCCGCTGCCTCTTCTGCTAAGACACCAGCAGTCTTACCAGCACTGACTGCACCATCGGCACAGACATCCATAGAGTGCAAAGGGCAAATTGTGACTTAGGGTAAATATAAAAATAATACTGGCCGCAGGTTCCTTGAATGTCTTGGGAACTGTGGGCTGCTCTCTCTGGGGAAATCACTAAGTATCAGCCTTGGAACGTAAGAACTCTGGGGAAATCTTTCACCTTACACTGTGGATAAAATGAGTTATGTGCGGATGAGGTTCTTCTATTCAATCAAGGACCAATTTCACTTGCTGGGAATCGGCTCTGAGGGGAAATAAACCTTCATCAAAGGGAAGGAAGGAAGGTACCTTAGTGCTGTCTTTCCTGAGGAATGTCTGGGCAGACCAGGACAAAGGAAATGTTCAACAGCAGTTTCCTCCCTAGTGTTACCACTCTGAAAGCAACCTTCCTGCAATGAAGGCTCTGTTTCCCATCAGATTCTATCATGATGGAGCAGGTCTTGGAATGGCCCAAGAACCACAATGAGGGGTTAGAGGCAGCAAGCCTCAGGCATGGCCGAGAGAAAAAATGATGGTGTGTATAGCTGGTACAGGTAAGTCTATCTGTGGCTTGGCTAGTTATTTTAGGATAAAAACTTGGCTTTATTCATTCACTTAACAATAATTTACTGAGTGGCTATTATATGCTAGATACACACTATTTACTGGACATTAAAAAAATTATTAGTAAGACAGGCCCTGGGTTCAAGGAACTTGCAGCCAGCCTAGCAGAGAAGTGGATCTTCTGAGGAGCAGCTAAGGATCGAAGGAGTATTCTAGACAAAGAGGACAATATATATAGCCACAGCTAACATTTATTAAGGACTAACTTGGGCCAGACAATGCTCTGAGAATTTGATCTTCATTAAGTCACTTATTCTTTACAACATTTCAAGGTGGAGACTCTATTCCCACTTTACAGATGGAAAAAGTGAGGAACCTAAGTTAAATAACTTCCCCAGGTTAAGTTACTGGTAAATGGAAGACATCCCTGCACACACCGCATGGCAGAGGCACAGGGACGGGAAGAGCACCATGCTGTCCGGGAGCTGCAAGTCACCTCATGTGATGGCAGAAAGAGTAGTCCTCCATGGTCAACCACTTTGTTCTCTGCATATATATATATATATATATATATATATATATATATGTATTTTTTTTTCTTTAATAATTTTATTGATTTCAGAAAGAGAAACAATTTGGCTGCCTCCTGCACGCCCCCTACTGGGGATCCAGCCCGCAGCCCGGGCATGTGTGAAGCAGGAATAGAATGGTGACCTCCTGGCTCACAGGTCGATGCTCAACCACTGAGCCACGCAGGCCGGGCTATATTTTTGTGCTTATTTTACCCTTGACTTTCCTCTGAGAAACCCTCTCAAAAATCCCAACCCATCTCTGCTGAACTGCAGCAAAGGAAGCCATGGTGCTCCCCCAGGTCAGGGGAGTTCAGATAGGGCAGAGCACAGTGCTGGCCGGGACATGGTGGGGGCTCCCACCCTAACCTTCCCTCGGAGACTCCCTGCCCTGTACCTTGTTCTTCTTGCTGGTTGGAGCGGGTGGTTTAATCAGCTTCTGTAAGATCCGCAGGCACATGAGGGTAATGTTCTCAACAACCACGGGGGTCTTAATGTTCACAGCCATGAGGAAAAGGCTGAGAGCTAGGGTCGGGAGGGAAGGCAGAGTCACGATCATAAAACACCTCGCAGCTGCTCTGCAAGGCTGTCCAAGTGTAGCCCCCATACCCCTTCCTCTCTGTGGCTGGGACTGCACCTTGAGGTCTCCTTTCCTTTCTCTTAAAAGCTCCCAACCAGATTTCCCCAAACTCACCACAGCGCAACCGGAGCTCCCAGCAGCTGTCCTCCTTCGAGATAGAATCTGTCAGCAGCAGCATTTCATACTGAAGGCTACTTGCCTAGGAGGCCAACAGGAAGAGGTATGAGTAGAGAAGGGTCTGAAAGTCAATCCCAGGACTGGCTGTGGCCAAACTCTGACCCAGGCACTAAGAACTAAAATTTCTGGTCCTAAGTGGCATCATCAGAGAGAGAACGGAGAGAGGAAGGCCCTTGTACTCCATACGGCAGACCACCCACTTCTCTTTTCTGTGTGGAGTTGGGTCTAACCTGGCAAAATCAGTCTGGGACATGAGCTCTGCAAGCAAACATGCTGTTCAGTCATGACAATGGGACTGGCAGGGAGGAAACGAGGGAACGAAGAAGGAAAGTGAGGGAGGAGTCAGAGGGGACACCTGTCCTGCTCACCAGATCAGGATTGGCCCAGTGGCCCTTCAGGGCTGTAGAGACTTTGCCAATGATCAGGTCATTCATTTGCTGGGTGGCTTCTGGATTGTCTCTGCAGAAGCAAAAAAACAGGGTCCTGTTACTCACCATTGGCTGTGCCCCTTCTTCCCACCTGAAGGAGCCCAAAGAAGAGGAAAGCGATGTCTAGGGCTACCTGGCCTTCCCAGGGGCAAGACTACAGCATTAGCCCACAAGACCCTGGGGTGTAGTAAAAAGCACATGTCACAGCCGCCTTTCCTGGGAGGAGACCCTGGCTGGGGAGGAGCAGTACCAACATAGGGGAGATTGTGTCCCCACCCATGTCCCAGGCTGCAGAGCCCTCAGGTGCCAGGTGGTGTAATCACAGTCACCAGATCTAGGCGTTCACACTCAGTCTTGACCACAACTCTTTCCGTATCTTCTCCAACTGCCTCCATTTCCCACAAGGCATCCATGACCCTTTGTAATAATGTCTACATTAACTATTACAAAAAACGTAAATTGTATCACATCACTTTCTTGCTTTCCAACACTTTCTAAATAAAATCCAAAGTCCTAAAAATGGCCTACAAGACCCTTCAGGATCTGGCCCCTAGAGACCCCTCGCTAATTCCCACTCCCGTTTCCCCCATGGTGCTTCCCTCCAGCTTCATGGGCCTCCCTGTTGTTCCCCCTCCATTCCCGGCACAGCCCTGCCTCTCAGCCTTCCACATGTGTTTCCTATGCATGTAGCACAGCCTGCTCCTACTTTACACAGCTCTTTGCTCAAGTATGACACCCTCAGACGTCTCCCTGGACCACCCTATCCTTACAGCAACCCCTTCCACAATCAGGGTCACCACTCCAGCTTTACTTCTCTTCACAATCTAACCTCCTGACACTGTATTGTGGAATTATCTGTCCACTGCAGTTCTCCCATCTAGAATGTAGGTTCCATGAGGGTAGGGACTTTGTTTCATTTACCACTGTAACCTCAGAGTCTAGCACAGTGCCTGGCATTCAGCAGATGGTCAATAAATATTTGCTAAATGAGTGATAAACAATACAATATTTACCAACCACCCAACCCATTCCAGAGTTTAAGTCACATACTCAGTATATATCCACATCCAGCTCTGGGCACTATATCGGCATTCTTTAAGTATTCAACAAACATGAGTTATTACATGAATTTTCTTTTCATCCTCACCATTAGTCTTGAAGGTATTTACTATTATCAGTATTTTCTAGATGAAGAAAACTTGGGCTCAAGGAGTTAAGTACTTTGTCCAAGGCCCACAGTACAAAGTACCAGATACTGAGCCTGGGTCGTTCCGACCCAGAGTCCAAATTCTTAACTACTAGGCTCCACTGTCTTCTTTTGGGTGAGTTTTAAGTCTAAGTGCCCAGTCGCTCCCTTCTCCCCCTCACTAGAACTCAGAGACCATTTCCTCAGGAAACCACACTGAAACCAACAAAGCCCAGTATAAGCCAATTACACTACTTACATGGGGTTTCAAACATCTCTAAGTTCATTCATCTACACCCTGGACAGCTCCCCATTTTCTCCTCCATGATAAACTAGCCAAACTGGCAATGAGAAGCATAATTCTTTGCACCCTCTAGTGTTCCCAGCATCACTGCTGCCATCAACCCTGGTGTTAGCAGGAATTACTAGCCCCACCACGTTGCAGGCAGGCTCTGACCGAGTTAGGAGGCACATGAGCTGGCGGACCTCCTCCCGCATGGCTGCAGAGCCTCGGCGGAGATTGTAATCAAAGAGCTCCCGGATTAGGCCCTGGGAGACGAGGATGTGCCTCAAGGCTGGATTGGAGGCCAGGGCCCGGAGCAGTGTGATACAATGTTCAGTGACAGCCGAGGCGCAGCCATAGCACTTGGTGGAGGACGTGTGGCCACAGCTCAGGACGGATAAGGCCCGGTACTGGCTGGCAGTGAAGGTGGGCTGCACAGCCGTCCGGGAGGACTTGGTGGCCGCTTCCCTCTGCTGCAGGTCATATTCCAACAACTCTTTGCGTGAAGCAAAGACTTTCTAAGGAAAAAAAAAAAAAGACAAAGGAGAAAGAAATTAGCAATTAAAATAAGGAGAAAGAGGAAGTTAACTAGAAAGCTTTGGTTTGGGGGAAAAAAACACACTTTACATGTATTTCTAATTTAACCTTCTTGATAATCCCACCAGTTACTTTTTCCCAATTTAGAGAGATAGAAACGGGCTTAGAGGGGTCGGCTTGACCAAGGTAAGTGGCAGAGTCAGAAAAGCCTCTGATCGCAGGCAGATGCCTTTAATTCCATTGTCAGATTCTCGAAAAGAACAAAGACAAAGGTCAGAACTGCAGGTACATGTAGCAAAGAAGGCACACCAGCAATCTGAGTGGCAAGGACACTAGCTGCTCTCCTTGTCTACAGGCAGCGTCCCATTCCATGGAGATCAATATTCCACCCGCTATGTGGCCCACCATGGTTGAAGAGAGCTGGAACTCCCTGCCCGTCTAGCCTGCCAAAATCGCCTATGTCAAAAAAAGGAAACAGAATCTTGGCACTGGATTCTTTAAAACCAGTCATCCAGGGTCTGAACTGCTGGACAAGAGCCGCAGGGCTGCTTTGAAAGCAATTCTCAATAGCACACTCTCAAGGCGCTCCCACTGCTCTACCTGAATGATTTTGGAGAGTTCATCAAAAGAGTTCTTGCAATCTCCACAGTACTCCTGAGCCAACTGCAGGATGTAACGATTCACACTGGCTGAAGTGGAGCTGATGCCCCCAGCCGAGCCCGAGTCATCCTGCAATCCAAGAGGGAAGCTGTCAGCTTTCCACCGAGAGATCGTCTCACCTGGGCCAGTCTTCTGATCATGACCCTCTTCAAATGCCCCTTCCAATCTGGGATTACCTGCGGCTTCTCAGGAGCTGCCTCATTCACTTTGCAGAGCAGGTTCTCGAGCTGTGGCCGATGTCCCATCAGCTGATGATATACTCGATCAGCTTTGTCCAGAAGTGTATTGATGTTGGAAACAGCCTAGACAGGAAAAGACATGGATGAGCGCATGAAGGCTTTTCATCGCGATGGCTTTCCCTGAGGGATCTGTTCACTGAAACATTTCCCATAGGGCAGGTGCTGTGCTCCATACATTCTTTCTCTTCTTCAGAATAATCCTGTGGGGCAGGCATCTTATTTCTAATTATTTTTAATAAAATTTGATGTACATATATAATATCACATACATATAAACATGCAATGCTGAAAAATGGTTTATGGCAGGTCACACAGTATTAAAATGTACAGCTGGAACTAGAATTTTGGTCCTCTGACTCCAAAGCCCACCCCTTTTCACTCCTATAACATCCAGTCCCATCACATCATGCTGGCTGAGAAGCGGCCCCTGAATAGACTAATACTGAGGGAAGACCCACAGCTGAAGCAGTTCAAGGAAAAAATGCAGGGCAAGCCACCCAGCTTCTTTCCACCTTTCCAAATCTAAAGTTATTTGCTCCTTGAGATATTCTAGTTTATTACCAACATTTCTCCAAAATCCTAGGCCAACCATGTGTTCCAATATATCTCACTTCATTATTTGCTTCCACCCAAAAGCTTAGCCCTGAAAATAGTCCTGAGTTGAGGAAGATTGGGGCTTGGAGGAAAAGCACACATCCTACACCAGCTGTAGAGAAAGCTCAGATCAAAGCCTGAGTCTAGGACAGAAGTGGCCTCACCTTCTTCCGGTCTTCTTCATTCTCAATGGGATCCACTGCACAGCAAGGCTTGGCATAGAGCATGAAGTCGAAGCGAGCATATTTACAGAAGCCACAGGCATTGCAGAGGAAGGGATCCTTTTCATCATAATTGATGGATCTGAAGAACCAAAGTGTTTGGGTCAGGGGAGCAGCAGAAATTTGGTGGTGTAGGGATGACTCAGGGAGGAAACAGATTTTATCATGTCTGGAAATTATTGCAGGGACTACTGGATGGACAGTAACAAATAGGTAAGGATGACTTAAGCAACCAGATAACAAGGAAGGAAGGCCAAGAACTAAACTTAGGGGGATCCCCCCGCCCCCAATCACAGGTTAAGCAAACGCAAACACACACACACACACACACACACACACTCCACTTTTCCCCCGCCTCCCTCCTTCTCTCTACCTTTGTACTTCACATTCTACATACCCATAATCCTCTAACTCAGACACTGAAATTGCCCACACTGACTTACAGAAAGATACAAGGAATGTTCATGGCCCTGGCCCGGGCAGCAACTACTCACTTACCTGCATTTGTGACACTGGTAGACATTCTCTCCACAGTTGCCGCACACCCCTGGGTTGGCAGGGACGGAGGCACTACAGCGTGGGCACTGCAGGGTCTCTGTGGAAGCCTGGTAGTTTTCATAGAAGTCTGCAAACTCAATCATCAGGTTGGAAGCCACAATGGGCAAGGGCAGGTCAATCTTCACCTCTGTCTGCCCAGGGGTCAGTTGAACCTTCTTGGCTTTGTGCCAGCGAGCAGGCCTAAGAGAGACAGTGTCAGAGAGAGGGGCAGAGACCTGACAGCCTCTCATTTAAGGCTCAGTGATGACGGTCTGATGAGACAAGATTTTCCTATGTATTTTTCTAGGGCAATAAAGTGGTTACTCTAAGAGCAGGACATCTGGCAAATAATAGCACCCTAATTTTTAAAATATTTTCTACTACCCTTTCTCTATAAAAAGGATAGAACATACAAGTGCTTTAAGATGTTCCATATGATGATTTTTGAGATTCCAGAAAAATAGAAGTTCTTATCAAGAGAAGACCTTACTCCAAAAGTGTACCACACTGAAGCCTGTACCCTCAGAGGAGCATGATGATGACTGCCATAAGTTCCCATCACAACAACTACCTCGGAAGGATAAAGCTCAGGTTGCTTTAGAAAGGCAGAGGGACATACCAGAATCTGGACCAAGTGGCAAACAGACTCACAGAGAGAAAAGGCAGGTAATTATCTACAATTAGAGCCAACTTTTACTAAGCACTTACCATGTGCTGGGTAGGCTCTGTTCTCAGCGTACACACACACACACACTCTCTCTCTCTCTCTCTCTCTCTCTCTCTCTCTCTCTCTCTCTCTCTCTCTCTTTGAATCTTTAAAATAACACCCTGAAAGTGAACTTATCTCTATTTAAAGTTAAGGAAACTGAGGCTACATAACTCCTCCAAGGTCAAAGATGGGCAGAACAGAGATGTGAATCCACAGTCCTATTCCGAGTCTAAGTGCTCTCCCAGCAGCTGCACTGACTCTACACAAAGAACATCAAATCCCCTCTTGCGGAAAGGAATGAGGTTATCCCAAAGAGCAGCTTCTACTTGCAGGTCACCAGTGCTTTCCAAAGGTGGCCACTTGTTGATATGGTACACTCCAGCTTTATTCTGCTTCTTAGAATAATGCCAATACTTCCATTCTATGTACAGAACAGCACCCTAAGTCTTTTTCTTTTAATTAATTTCAGAGAGGAAGGGAGAAACATCAATGATGAGAATCTTTGATTGGCTGCCTCCTGCATGCTCCCTACTGTGATGGAGCCCGCATCCTGGGCATGTGCCCTTGACAGGAAATCGAACCATGTTCATGGGTCTATACTCAACCACTGAGCAACACTGGCCAGGGAGCACCATAAGTCTTAATATTCAGGCAGTATCTACTCATGCCCAACAGCAATGCCTGAGACTTCAACAAGAGATCTGTCTCTGCAAAAGTTAGCACTGTAACCTGCTAGCACCTTCTTTAGCCCATATATGACGACTTGCCCTGATTCAAACATTGGCATCCATAAGCTAGAAAGATCCAACATCAGCAGATATAGAGGGGAAACACCATGCAGAAATGGAAGGACTGTGTACTAGAAAAACTTCTGGAGAAATACTGCCTGCTCTGTGAGCAAGAGAATAGCATCTAAATCCAAAAAATGACAACTGCTTCCCAATGTAGATGGTTTTATGTAAAACTGAAACTGCTCTAGTTAACATGGGTATGAGAAGACTGGCATGCCCCTCACTAAGCTTCCCCTCCCCAGGCAAGCAGTTGAAGAACTTCCATTGACCCCGAGGGCTCCCTGGACATCCTTAGGAACTGGCATTTCACTTTTGTCCCCCAGTCATGACTGAAGTGGATAAGAGGATATACTGGACCTGTAGGGATGCGCTACTTTACCCGATCCCAGCAATCAAAGCCAACAGCAGGTGGGAAGCCTTACCAGCCTCCCCAAACCCTCAAGTCCAAAGAGCCCGTACTTGTTTTTCAGCTCCACGATGGCCTGCACAGTTCGGTTGTTGTAATAGAGGTTGATAGTTCGCACCATCTTGGTCCGCTTCAGGTCTCCAATTTTCACCGTCACTTTGCTGATGGTGTGGCTGCCAATGAGCTTTACAACCTGCTGGGTGGTGGTGTACCGGGTGTCCACTTTAATGGAAGACAGCTTGATATACTAAACACAAGAGGACACACAAAACACTGTATTAGCTCAAGCCTAGCGGCTCATCCTGTTTTCTTCAAAATTCATCACTGTAACCCACTCTTCATCCATGGATGAAATTTCTATTTAAGGTAACAAGTGTAGCAGGTAAGGATTCGTACCCCTGGCAACAAAGCATTAAGAGAGGAGCACCTATGTGGTAACAACCAATCTCTGGAAGTAAGAAACCCACTGGCCCTGTGAGTCTCAGGACCATCCATGTTGAAGATGTCACTTACACAAAACGGCACTTCGGGATTATTACACACCAGGCAGGGATCACTCTCCAGGTAATAGCCATCAAACTCCACTAAGCCAGACAAGGTGCTAAAGAAGAAACCAGTCTCAGCATATAAAAAAATTTTCATCTTAGAAAGCACTGAGCTTCATAAAGAAGCCATGAAAAGGCCATGGCTCAATATTCCCCAAGGCAATCCCCACCCTAGTAAGAACATAAAGACATGTGAGAAATGCCAACAGGGTTGAGAAGTCACAGGAAGGAAATTTCACATAGAAGTTTCCTGTTTCTGAGCTGTCCCGAGGTCAGGGGGAATCCTAAAAAGTTTAAGGTTTAACTCAGAGTCACAATTAAAAATACTAAACATCATTGAATTATCTATTTAAAATAGGTGAATTCTGTCCTATGGAAACTGTACCTCAATAAAGTTTGAAGGGAAAAAAAGAATAGTCACTATTAAACCTTGGAAACAATAAATTGTCAGTTTAACCAATATTCTCTTTCAAAAGTTTTTTTTAACGTAACCATTTTCTGTAAACTTGTCTTATTTAGACTTAGACTCTGGAAAGTAGAGATCTTTTTAAAAAATTACTGCTTATCAAACCCAAATTCAGCAGTTATATTTTAAGTAACTTCTATGTGCAAGGCCCCAGCTATGAGGGAGGGATTCAAAGACCAACTTAGGGGCATATTGATTCGCATGTAAGAGCCAATCAACATCGAGAGATCAATTTGGTTGAGCTTCAATAGGGAGAAAGCAGAACAAAACTCACTTGTAAATGTTTGAGTTGGGATGGTTGGTAAGAATATGGTTTTGAGTCCGCAGAATCTCCACAGCCTTCTGTGAATATTCCTTCAACTGAAACAGAAGTCAATAAAGGACCATAGTTAAAGCCCAAGGGAAGTCTTACTGGAAAAGACTTTTGTCTTCTGCTTTCTAGATGATACTGCCCCAGAAGTACCAGACTTCTCAGCCCCCATCAGAATCACACAAAACTGGGCCTAATTCCTAATCGTTTAAAGGATCCTATCTTCTTTAGAAGTTCCCACAATCTTATGATAGTCCATCTTTTTAGACCTTGTAGAAGAAGATAAGTTTGATTCTCAAGGAGAAGCCATGAAAAGGTCATATAATTGCAGAAACACTCTGGGGAATGTAATCAGAGCTGTTAGAAACCCAGAGAAGCACTGTCTTTCCCAAGCACTTCTAATGACTTGCATTTTCTTCCTGCTTAATCTACTTCTATTGGCTAAACCAATTTCAGATTGTACTTATGTTCTAGTGTATATTATCTACATAGTATACACACTGGGAGTGCATATATATTTTTACAAGAGGTTTCATATATGAACCCCTTTGGGTGTTGGTCATAATGAGCTTAACTCAAGAGAAAAAAAGGTTAACTCGGCTGGTGTGGCTCAGTAGTTGAACGTCAACCTATGAACCAGGAGGTCACAGTTCGATTCCTGGTCAGGACACATGTCCAGGTTGCAGGCTCAGTCCCCAGTAAGGGGCGTGCAGGAGGCAGCCGATCAATGATTCTCTCTCATCACTGATGTTTCTATCTTTCTCACCCTCTCCCTTCCTCTCTGAAATACACACACACACACACACACACACACACACACACACACATACATATTTAATTTTTTTTTTTAAGAGAGGGGGAAAAAAGGTTAAAATGATGAGTTAGCCCTTTAGCCCATAAATCAACTGTTACCTTTTTCTCTGTTTGTGGAGTTTTCAAGGAGAAATATCCTAGTAGATCCACAAACTGGGCAGCCTTACGACCATAGGCTGGGAGTTCTGGCCATATGGACCACATCAGATCTAGCAGGAGCTCCTGTTGAGATTTGCTAGAGTTTCTGTAGATAAACGGCAGTTCATATTACCACACAGCAGAAAGCCCTGAGGTTCTTTATCAAGGCCCAGGTACTGTTGTTGTAGGTGTAGCTATTTCCCCATAACTATGAGTTAAGTTGAATGGTTTTGTTGCTCTTTTGACAATCCATCCTAACAGACGTAGCACAGTCCTTTCCTGTCTTTGGGAAGTGGTCTATTCCCATCATCCAACATTACTCAACGGCAGTAGCCAAGCTTTGTTAGCCTAACAAGTCAAGCCCGATCATTTTACAAACTTCTAGAAACATAGCCTTCTTAGAGGGAAACAGAAAATCTCTTGCTTAAACATCAGTTTAATACTAAAAATCAGATAACTCAATGAAGAAATCTGTAATAGTTAAGAGGATGCTCAGGTTGGTAAAATATTGACACTGTGACCGTGAGCATGTAACATAAAACAAAGTCAGAACTACACCATCCACTCTGGTCCCAGATCCATGAAAACTGTCAAACCCGCCCTGGACCCTACCTGTAGATATGCAGCGTCAGGCAGTGGGCCTGCCAGCGCACCGAGGAAGAATTGGACTCTAACAGGAAGCAACGCAGAAATTGGACCAAAGTTTCCTTATCTGCAAATTTGTTCAGTTGGTTCACCAGAGCTGTGCACAGCTGGTCCTCCTGGCTGCCTGAGCTCTCACCTGCAAGATCAAGGCAAGAAGAATAGGGGGAAGTGGTCTACAGTATCACAGCCAGCACTAGCATATATAGAGGGATGAGAGGCTGTCCATGTCTAAACTTTTGAGCTAAGTGGTTATAATTTGAAAACAACTTTCAGTTGCTTCCTGGGAAACAAAAGGTCAACCTCAAAAGAGACATATAATAATGCTACCCCCCCCCCCAAAAAAAAAAAAAGCAGAAAGTGCCTATAATTAGCCTGGCACTGAACAAACATAGTTACACTGGAGGAGAAATAACCTATCGAAAGCTTGCTATCAAAAACAGTCAATATTATTATACACCTACTTGAACAGAGAGATCTGAATAATTAATTGAGAGGATGTGAATACATTCCTTGCTTTCCACCCCTGATCACCTGACTCAGGCCTCCGAGGACCATGAAAAGCAGTTAAACAGAAAGGCACTTGCATTTCTGATGAGGAGAAGTCGGGTAAAACAAGTTACATTTACAGAGCATTCAACAGTTTACAGGGCACATTTCATTTCACACTGAAAAACTTGCCACAGAACAATTGTTATTATTTCACAGCAAAAGAAGCTTTGCCTAGTAAAAATGCTGTCTACTTTGACCTTTCCTATTACGCTCACTTAGGATGGGAAGGCAACTGTTTTTAAGGTGTCACCTTCAATGTAACTGAAAATGAGACCAAAAGTAGAGCCCAGAGGTCATTTGGGCTTTAGGTCCCTTTTAAGTCAGGATGAAAGACACTTCAGAAGAGAATAAACCTGGTGCTCCAGGAGAGACCAGAACACATCACCCTGGTCTCTTACCCTCTTTCTCCTTTTCCTTTTCTTCTTTCTTGCTCTTCTTAGTGGAGGACTTGGACTGTGTTGTGGCTTGTCCAGAGTTGGAGGCCACAGGGGCTGAGGAGGAGGAAGAACTGGAGGACGCTGTTGAGGCCGCCAGTGCGGCGAGCACTCTGCTGCCGCACAGAGCACAGGAGAGGAGCTGCAGCAGCACTGGACACACCCCCTCGTCTACCAGGAAGCTGACTTGCAGGAGGAAGTACAGGACGGCTGCAGGCAGAGGAGAGGGGCTCAGCTCTAAGATTTGATGACAACTCAACTTACATGCAAGGACTGGAGCAACTTCTCCACATGGTCAGGACTGCCCTATTCCCACCAGCTCCTTCTCTAAGTTCTCTCTGCTGCGTGCTGCCAAGAATGTATATCCTCTAAGAAAATACTGACAAGTATCTTAACACTACGTAGAGAATGACTGCCAGCCCCACTACTTTGAAAAAGATGATTCCGTAGGCTCCATACACTCCTCTATAGCTTTACTATCAGTCTAGAGGTCAGATACTCCTCCTTTGTGCCCCTGTAGCACCCCAAATATTGTCTATTGACCCTTATCACTCTTTTAAGTTTTTACTTGTCTTCTTTGCTAGGCAGAATGCTGTCTACACTGTCATGTGCCACATAACGATTTGGTCAAGAATGGACTGCATATATGACGGTGATATACCACAGAGCCCAGGTGTGTATAGGCTACACCATGTAGATTTGTGTAAGTACATTCTATGATGTTCGCACAATGAATTGGCCTAATCACACATTTCCCAGAATGTCCATTGTTAAGTGGCGCATGACTACCTATCTTGGTCATGGCTTTGTATCTCTAGCATCCAGTTTAGTCCTTGGCATATAGTAGCCTCAGTAATAGCTCCTGAAGGAATGAATGAATAATGCAACCAAAAGGAGCAGCACTGCTTACAGTCGTCTTTGATGCAGAATTTCTGCCAGTTGATGGTCCGCTGGGCAGCAATCTCTGCACAGGCTTTCAGGTGCTCCATCTGAAATGGAAACCAATCACCAAAATTGAGTAACCCCGCCAAGCAGCTCACAGGGTACCACACCTGCTGCCTTGAGGGGTCATCATCTGGTTTTGGATGCAAACTGAATATGGCCCTCTGTGCAGTTAATCCAGTGCGCTGGTGAACCTGGGACCGCCACACACGAGACTCTTGCTACGCCTCCTAAGTTCAACTCCCCAACAACAATGGCCCTTTGTTTCCAGGCATCCTTCAGACTGCTTAATAATGCAGCAGGAGAGATGGTTTTCCATGACTTGGAAAACCACAGAAGTTTACTTTTTGTCTTACTAAAAGCACAACAATAAGGACATTAGATTAGAAGTCCTTAATACTGAAGTTGTTCCCTCTAGACGCTCCTATGCAAAATATTCAATTTACTCCCCAAAGTTCAAACAATTTATCTTCAGGCAGTAAGACATCATTTCTTTAGCATTCAAGGACAAAAATCAGAAGTGTACAAATTTCAGGTTGATCCTGTCCATGATATGAATAAATAACAGTGGTAAAAAATCCAAGTTACCTCTCCTCATAATGGATGAACCACAGCCAGGTAGGGGAGGGAATGTAAGGGGAAAATCTCAGACCCTGAAGCCAACTACACATGGTGGTGTAGCACCCAGTCAGGTATTACAGATTTTCCCTAATCCCAACCCTAGCCAGGATGTTCTCTAAATATCTAAAAGCCCGGTCTGCAACTCCATCTGGGTTATTAACTCAGCTGAGCTTCATCACATACCCTTCCCACCAACCACTTCCACCTCCTCTTACCAGGCTGATGAGTGTGTCGTACTGCAAGGCGGAGCCTGAGCTGGCTGTCACCACACTTGCCCGGAGGAATATCCCCTGTTCCTCCAGCAGCTTCTTGATCCCACGCACGTGGGAGTCCAAGGTGTGCAAATCCCGGAGCTGGCGGTACTTGTCCTTTGATCCACAGATGAAGAGCAGAAGTTTGCGGACTTGCCGGCGCACAAATGGAGTCTGCTGGATCATCAGGTACTTGAGGGGGGAAAACAACACAGTCAATGATTCGGGAACTATATATCTGTACCAGCCTCAGCTCCCTAACTTTCCATGAGCTGTTATTAAGGACTGGTGATAGCCCTGGCCAGTCTGACCCAGTGGCGAGTGTCGGACCCTCGGATTCAGGTATGATTCTGGTCAAGGGCACATTTCTCAGTTGCAGGTGCATGCAATCCATCGATGTGTCTCTCTCACATGGATGTTTCTCTCTGTCTCACCCCTTCCCTTTCACTCTCTTTAAAAATCAATGGAAGAATGTCCTCAGGTGAGGATTAACAAAAAATAAAATAAAATATAGCAGTTCTTTTAAAAAAGATAAAAATAAAAACTGGTAAGAGCCCTGGCTGGTGTCCCAGTGGATAGAGCATTGGCCCACGCACCAAAGGGTTTCAGGTTCAATTCCCTATCAAGGGCATGTACCTGGGTTGCAGGTTCCCCTGCCCCAGTCGGAGCACATGTGAGAAGCAACTAATCAATGTTTCTCTCTCCCTCTCACCCTTCCATTCTCTCTAAAAATCAATGGGAAAAATAACCTCCGGTGAGAATTAACAAAACAAAAACAAAAAAACTGGTGAGAAACACAAACCAATCTATTTTCTTGTGGCCAAGCTAGCCTCTAGTGAACTTTAGAATTCCTTACAGGGGCCAGGAGAAAGGCATAGAAAGAAATCAAAGAGGGAAAAATAGCAATATTACTGCTCCCCTTCCTAGAATACTTAGGAATCTATAGGGAAGCTGGCCTCCACTCTGGCCCACCGAGTGAAAATATAAGAGAAAAACATTCACAATCTCTCAGGTGAAAGAGATGCGGAAAGAGGTGAGGTTGTTACACATACACATCTTGAAATGGTCATTTGGAGCTTGCTAACAGATTATTCATCCTAGAGTTAATCTCACGATTGCTGTGGTTAACTATGGTCTCTCAGCTGGCTCCAAACTCACCCCATAATACCCTGCTGCTCTGCAATATCCAGTCCAGAATTATGCTAACTGCCTTGTTTCTTTGTAACTGGCTCCCTCTTAGGTTCTGCCAACAGGGAGCACTAGAGGGACACTGGAAAGCAGGAGGAAAAGAAGGGACTTGCTTCTTCCTGTTTGCCTGCTATCCTAGCAACAGCCCCTCATGCTGGTGGCCTCCGTCATTTCTTTAGTATTCAAGGGCAAACCAACTGTTAATCATATTAAAATCTCTGTTAATTTAACTACTATACGTTCTGTTTTCCGGACAGAGTCCGAAGTATTAAACTTGCCCATTATCACTGTGTGGGGGAAGTTAAAGGAACAGATCGGAAACTAAAGTGGACAGCTTGCTTTGATGTGCATCTCCCAGTTTCACCATATACACGATAAGGCACAAGTAGGTTTACAGTAGTTTTTATGGAAAATAACACAATAATGAATAAATAATACAAGAAAAACTGTTTCGCATACTCACAACTGCCCCACCCTGTAGTCTACAGCACAGGGGTGAGACCTAGGGGAAACCTATGAGGGTCAGGGGTCCACAAAGGCAGTCACCGCCGATGTGTCCTCTCCGCCACTGGCACCGCCCCCTTCACTTACCTCTGAGAGAAAGTAAAACCAGGAATGATCAAAGACAGGAGGTGGGATTCGAGAACTGGTGTCAGCGATCTTTTTTATTTGGTATGGAAGCCTCAGTACCATCTCTGTTAGAAGCTGAGTATAGGCCTCAAACACATCAGCAGCATGACCCTGGGAGAATAATATTTGTGTAAGAACCCATGATTGGCCATTTCCATGAACACACTTAAGAAAAAGGCTGGTTTACTGCTCACTAGGCATACCTTATGCTAGAGCTGGTCAATGGCTCCTTTTGAAGCCAGAGCCATCACTGGCTAACAGTTTAGTTTAAAAACCAAGCAAGGCCCCAGGCTCCTGGGCAATTTCATTACATGCAAAGGTTGCAGTGGAGACAGATCTCACTGCTCTTTTTTAAAAGTTCACTCTGTGGTTTCTGACACTGGATTGATTGTATTCTACTTACACAAAACCTAGAATTAGAAAATACTGAAAAAGCAGTAGCAGGAAAAGATTTGACTTTCTATGAGAGAGATATTCCATTCCCTAGAACTAAAACTTCCATAAAAGAAATATTCAAATAAGCCAAGGGGGCCAGGATCACTAAACTCAGGCGAAGTCCTGGTTCACATCACATGGACAGGCAGGGGCACAGGGAGATTTGAGGACAGTGCAAACAACAGCTATCCTGCAAGATGTGTGGTTCCCAGGAAGAGCCTGCACAACGTGTCTCCTATTCAATCACCAGTTATTTATCGATTCTAAGCCAAGCACTGGGAGTATAAAAGGAGTAAATATGATCTTTGCTGATACTTTGAAGAGGAGACTCCACATGCGTGACCAGATAAGCACTATCTCAATCAGACTTGACAGCAAGAACTGTGTGTTAGGGAAGGCTTTCCCTAGGATCCAATGCTGGAACTGGGTCTTGAAGAAGAAGTAGGAATTCGAGAAATGAGGGAACACAGGGATGCAGAGGGAGAAGAATTTCTGAAGGGACAGTATAAACAAAGGCAACATGCCACATGGGGAAAATGCACCCGTCAGTAGGGCTGCATGCAGGGGTGTTGTAGGTATGAAAGCTAGGGAGTACGATAGATAGCTGGATCCTCAAAGAACTTTTTGGCCGAAAAGTAATAAAAAACCACCTAAGGGTTATTGAAAAGAGAAGGACATGATCAGATTCCTATTTTATGCTTGTTATACTCCTATATATTCAAAGTAGTTCTGAGTACGCAGTAAGAAGCACAGCTAGTCCAACCCATTTAGCTCCACCATATGGACTCGGCGGAATAGAAATGGTAATAATGAACATTTATTGAGCACTGGTATGTGCAAGGCACTGTGCTTTACCAACATCACCTCATTCAATGCTCACGACAACCCTATAAAGCAGATACTGTGTACCCTCGTTTTCCAGGTATACAAGGCTTACTAAGGTTAGACAGAACTTCCCCAAGCCTCTTGGCTAGTGAGAACAACTGTTCCCAGGCTCAGCTGATCAGAAGCCCATCTTCTAAACTAGCGTGTTAAAAGAGTTCTAATGACGGCATGTGACACACATGGGAACATAACCCACTATTGACAACATGACCTTGTACCGTCTCATCTTTTTCTAAGGAGCTTAATGTGAAAGAGCCATGACTGTCTGATTTCATTCAATTCCTCAGGTTTACCAAGTGGCAGGGCTCAGGATCCCAATAGAAGGGCATTTATTAAATCACAACAAGAGTGAACCCCACCAAGGAATGCGGGCTCCCTCCTGCAGCTCCTTGCTCCCTGCTCCTTCACTCTCCTTACTGAGTGTGCTCTGGATGAAGCACAGGAGCAGCTCTTTGTCCAAGGAAAGCCCTCACCTTCACATACTGGCGGAGGAAGAAAGGGCTCATGTCAGGTGGGGAGGAAGTAGTATGTGGTTTCAGCAACTGGCTTGCAGCCACAGGCTCCTCATCATTCTGTTGGCTCTTCCAATACTCCAGCAGGGATTTGAGCACGTGCAGGCAGTAGTCCACAGCCCCAGAGCTCAGCAGGGCTGCCGCGGTGGCACTGGAGATGAGGGAGGACGACTGGGAGGGAGAAGGTAAGAATGGCTTGTAAATGCAGCTGGGTGTTGGAGAGAAGAAACACACTCCCAGTAGAGCTAGCTGTCATGGAAGTGAGTTAGTTGATCTCTTGAGTTAAAAGTTTCCCACTAGCTCAAACATTTCCCCCATTCCTTTGAATAACAGCATGGTAAGAGAAAAGAAACAAATGAACTCCAGTTCTCAACTCTAATCTCTCTACACACACATGCCAGAAGCCCAGAGGCAAGGACTAAATAACCTTTCTACCTGGAGGGCATGGTTTTCTCTTTTTCTTTGGGCAACTAGAAAAAAAGATCATTTCAAGGAAGAAAACTTTTCATTATAGACACTTTTGGGCAACTCCACCCTCCCAATAGGGGCTCCTCACAGAACCAGCTTCCAAAGGAGATGGGGTGAGCGATCACATGAATAAAGAAGTAGGAGAAAAGCTACTGTAAATAAAACCATTAGGAGAGCCTTGCAAATCCCAGGAACCCCACAGCTCATAAGCTCATTAAGATTGGATGCAGTTCAGCCTCCATTTCTACCTTCTCTGCTTTGTGTTAATCTCCTTCCCACCGCGCACACACTGCTTTCTCTCTGCTTTATTACCATACCTTATAGCAACATACAGTGGGGAATCCTCTTAGCCACTCTGCGCCTTGCAGAACAGTCCCCTGCCTTTTAATAATGAAACTTCCAAACCCTTTAACCCCTCCAATGGAGGGATTGTTGCAAAGAGAGGACTTGGAAGGGATTCTGAAAAAGGTGGAGGCTCTGTTCTTGAAGAGGTGACTGCTTAGAATCTTACTCCTCTCAAGCGACAACAATGGCCTTATTCTGACTATCAGGACTATCACCTTTGCCCTCAGCCCTAGTACCAACCAGACAATCCTCTTACCTTCCCCGCCCCCCCCCACCCCCACCCATCAGCTTGAAGCAAAAATACCTCACATATGGAAGACTTGGATCCAGATTTGGTCCGGGACATGAAGACACTCAGGAGTCGCATTACTACCAGATGGACTTCATTGAGGGCACTGCGCTCATTCTTCTTGGAGACATCCTACAGGCAGAAACATAGCCCAGAAGCTCAGGCTTACTTTTAAGCTTGAGGCATCCTCTGAACAAGATACCCTCAAGCCTATCAGTGCTAAATATGCCTCAGATGGAATAAGAGACAAAGCAAGCTCATGTGTCCATGGACTACATCTGAATTACCAAAAGCCTGATACACTTAGAAAGCCATATTAAGAGAGAAACAACTAATTTACTGTTTTCACCTTATAGCACCATAGGGGTAGGGACTTGGTCTCATTCCTTATTTATGTTCAGATCCAAAGGTATGCCTGGCCAAAGTAGGCAGTGAAAACATTTTTGTGGAATCAACAGAACTAGAGGCCTCAATGGATGGTCACCCCCTGAAAATAGGGCAAGTTCTCTAAGAGGAAAAAAAACACCACAGAACTAATCTTAGTTGATCCCTATTTTTCACACAATATGACTCAAATTTCACCTTTTTATCCATGCTCAGTTCAGCAATAAGTTGGGAGAGCAGGTTGTCCAGAGCCCCCTTGTCTTTCTCGTCTTCTCCATCCAGGTCTGCAGTGAGCATCAGAATGACCTAGAAGTCAGAGAGAGAAAACGTGAAAGCCACTTCCCTAGAAAACAACTCGAACACAAGGTGTTTCAGAAGAAATCCCAATCTTCCTGACTTCCCTGTCAATCATAATCTGTGAAAAGTTTCTAAATCCCAAGTTATCCAAAGTTTACGCGTGCAGAGTCAGAAAGAGTCAAATGTTGGTGTTTGGCATCCCAGAAAATGTTTTGTAAAAAGTTTGTAAAACTAAATGACTAACCTATATTATGTCTAACCAAACTGGGTTGAGAGAGGGCACTATGCTGCTAAGAATTAAAGAACAATTTTGCCCAAAAGGAAGGCAGCCAGTGGAAGAACAGCTATCACAAGACCATACTCTAATACACTAATATTAATGAAGAGTCTCTGCAGATTAAGAATCTCTGGAGCAGACTTTAGTTCCTGGCTGTCAATAACTAGCTGGATGACTGTGGACATTTAAAAAAAAAAAATTATCTGACCCTTGGACTTCTCATCTATAAAATGAAGGGCTATAAATTGAATTCCATTGTTTAATACCAATGCTTGAGATGGCAGCATGCTTAAGGATGGTCTCACTATAATGTGACAGACCCAGTGAACTGAGGGGTGGATACCTGCATGTATGGGATGGCCCGGACACCTCCAACATTTCTTAACTGGGGCAAGGTTTGCAGTAGTCTCTCCAACAGCATCAGACGGACCATGTGCAGCCTAAAAGGCCAAGGAAAATAGATGAAACCTGAGCTAATATACAACCACTTACTAGCTGAATACAACTCTTCCCCCTTGTTCCCAAGATAAACAAGGCAACTACTGCTCAGGAACGATCCTAACATTAATAAATGCCTGTTTATTAACCAGCAACGTAAGAGAAATCTCACTTCGTTAAAAGGGAGCAAAACTATTAAAAATACTATTAATGGTACTGAAAACCTACTATATGAAAGTTAAAATATTTCTCAAGCAATCAGGTCCTAGCCATTCTCAGTATCAGAATTTAAACCTTCAATAGTAAGCACTGTTTTTTCCCCAGCATAGAGCCCTATTCTGCCTCCAGGCATTATTTTCCTGGCATTCTTTTACCTATAAATTCTCAATCATCCATCTGCATAGTGACCGCTTTCGTTCTCATGCTTCCCCAAGTCCTTAGAAAGGCTAGTCACTGCTTTACCATCTCCTTCAAACCTTGTCTATCGTTTTTCCTAGTGTGAAATTTAATTTCAACACCACCCTTCCCCTACAGGACCCAGGAGTTTTCCCATATACTCATTTGGTCACTACCTCACCTACTTCATCTGCAAATAAACAGCTAGATTTCCATACTAAGTGTGTGCCCCTGGACCTCTAGTGAATACACAGATTCAAAAGGACCAATATGAAAATCAATTAATTAGGGTTTTGTTGACAAGCTGGTTGGCAGCCTCCCCTAACACACAGTCTAACATGATTTTAAAAGTTCATTTGCTGAATGAATTAATGGATTTGCTCTCACAGTAAATCATTGTTCATTTTTCTTTACGGACTGTTTGTAAGAAACCATATGCCTATGTATTTTTTAAGCATGATTTTCATATATTACATATCCTAGCAGGCAGTTATCCAGAATATTTTCAAAATAATAAAAGTCTGAATGGAAGTACAGTGTCTTATTGAATAATGATTATCATTCTAAAAAGAACTCACAGGAACGAGCTAAATGGCCTTTAGAATTCTGTAACACATAAAAGCCCACACCTGCTGCATTCATGACTAATTAGGCAAGCTGTGGGGGACTACAAATGAGTAAGAACTGATCAGGAATGGATGAGGTACAAGTGAAGAAAGCAGAGATGACAGCAGCAATTCAGCACTTTTAGGATAAAACATAAGCTTTGAGATGGAGTAAAATCTTCATATTTGGAGAACATGCATATGAGTGAATACACACATGAAGGAAAAAGTCAACAAAATGAGCAGGTCTGGACCCAGACCAAGATCATACCAGATCATTGGCTTTACAGACACTTGTTATTCTTGAAACTTAACCAAAAAAGTGAACACTACCAAAAATTACAATTTCCTTGTGACTTAAAAGTAAAAACAATTCAGTTATTATATTATTTAAAACAACAAACCACCTTAATTGTTTAATTAACTTATTCCTGGGGAAAAAGTTAACTTAAAACCACTTTAGAGACTTCCATGACCAATATGGCTAGGTTACCTCAACTGACCATTCTGATAAAAACAACTAAAAATCCTAAAAAGACATAACATCATTTTAGAAGCAATGATGAATTTCAAAACATTTCAAAGGATTGAAGTCACATAGTATGTTCTCCAACCATAGTAAGTTGAACTACAAATCAGTAACAGAAAAATAATTAGAAAATCCCCAGATGTTTGGAAATACCTGGGCCCAGAGGGTAAATTACAACAGAATTTAGAAAACATTTACCTGAACAGCAATGAAAACAGAACATAGCAAAATATGTGGGCTCCAGCGAAAACAATGTTTAAATTGAATTTTAGAGAGAAATATATAGCTTCTAATATATATTTTAAAACAAAGATTTTAAATCAATGACTTAAGCTTCCATCTTATGAAGCTAGAAAAAAGGAACAGAAAATTATACCTCCAAAACTAAGGTATTAAAAAAAAAGGAAGCATAGAAAAAAAGATGATAAAGAGTGAAAATAAAATAGAAAGCAGACTTACAACAGGGGGGTGTAAAAAAAGTCAAAAGTTGGTTCTTTATAAATAAAATTGCAACCCCTAGCAAGACCACATTATCTGAACTCATGGAATTAGACTAGAAATCACATTAAGAGAAAATAAAAAGATTAAGTAGAAAGCCCCTTTATGTTAAGTTAAAAAAACTAATTCATCAAGATATCAGCAGTTAAACTGAGCCCAGTCATCTCCATAAGAGTTGTTGCAAGGGTCTGAGTGGAATGGGAGGAAACAATAAAGGAGACACTCGGATGCCCTCTGCAATGTCTCTGGTGACTGACGGCTTCAGTGACCTGTTTTTCTGATAAAAATCACTCAGTTCAAAGTATTGATTCCTTATTTCTACACTAATGTGATTGATAACTGTAGGCCCCAACAAATTTAACAAATACTGTATCACAAGTGAATTCTTAGGTTTTTCTTCCTATTTCTCTAGTCACCTCTTGGTTAAGAATACATTCATTCCATCAATCCAGTACAAACACCATCAGAATGTCTTGAGGGAAATGGATTAGAATTTTTAGATTAATTCCAATTTGCCAAGAGGTCAACCACTGGTATTTTTTAGACATAAACATGCACTGGCTCTGTCTTACTTCTCTATTACATTATAAACATGCTGAGCAAGCAGCTATTTCTAGTGTATATTAAATAACTATCACCGTTGAGCCTATAACAATGCCATTTATAAAGAGAATGCTACAAAATTAGTTTCATCTTGATGAAACAAGAAAGATTTGAGTGAGGAAGATATATATATTTATGACAACCACTTCTCAGCTACTAAGGAATACAGGGAAGACTTAAGGGAAAAACTAATTTCTATTCTCTCTGCATTTGATTTGATAGAATTCTAATTAGGACAACAAAGACAGATCTAGAACACTTGCTAAGATTTTAAATTGCTTCATGAGTTTGTTGTCTTTATATTTCAAAAGAAATATACTGTTATCACCCGTTTCACTTCCTGCAATGGATCCATCATCCTATTCCTAAAACATTTTCCCACAGGAAAGCCTCTTGACTGAGAATGAACAGGTCCTGACCTGTTGCTGGTGTGGACATCTCCTTCTCCTTCCCCTTCCCCTTCTCCCTCGGAGCCATCTCCTTCCTGGTGTCCAGTGGTGGTGCTGATGGCACCAGTGCTTGAGCTGACACTTCCTGGTCCAGCTGGATGCCCCTCTGCTGTGGCATCACCATAAGCACTGCTCCGGCCAGACACTGGAGGGAAATGATTTAAAAGCACAAATCAACTCCCAAAGCATGATGGAATCCAATGCACTCTGAAGTCAGCAATAGTTAGAAGGTAACTGGTACTTTGGGAATTTTTTCTTCTATGTGAAACTATATAAGAATGAAATTCACAATTTTGACCCCATGGCACTATGCTAAATGACTCCCAAGACAGCCACTCATCCTTCTACAGAACACAATATCTACCTACAAGAATGATCTTAATCTCAGCTACTGATAAATTTCCACTTCATGTTCCACAGAATATATACTGATTTGGGAATCTAGACATTCTCAGCTACTCTTAATCTCCATAAAAAATTTTTCACATCCACAGAATGAATTATAAGATCAAACCAAAATGGCTTTGTCATACTTAGTCATCCTAGAACTCCATCCTATCAGCTAGGATTCTGTGAAGATGATCTATTATATTAACACATCAGATCATTAACAATGCTTCCCAAAATATCTTTCCCAAACAGAAAGAGCAAAAGCCAGAACAATGGACTTTAAAGTCATACCAAAATTGTTTTAGATTAATCATGATTTGCGCCCAGCTTCTGTGGCTCAATGGTTGAGCGTCAACCCATAAACCAGGACGTCATAGTTCGAATCCCGGTCAGGGCACATGCCTGGGTTGCGGGCTCAATCCCCAGTAGGGAGTGTGCAGGAGGCAGCCCATCAGTGATTATCTTTCATCATTGATGTCTCTATCCCTCTCTCCCTCTCTCTTCCCCTCTCTGAAATCAATAAAAACATTTTTTTTTTTTAAATCATGATTTGGGATTAGGTGTGCCATTGCTTTCTTCCACTAACAGAAAATTAAAAGCTGCCTATAAGTATTCTAATATTAACCTCACTGAGCTTAAGATATTATCACTGAACACATGAAACTCCAGGAGTGAAGTCACATAAATTCCATGAGACCCCAAAGCTTCCCTCTGCTGAAACCAATCCCAGGACCCAGACAGAGATTCCCATTTTGTCCCCACCCTCTGCCCAAGGAGATCAGGATCCCAGCCACATTACCACTGTGCTCGCCAGCCACCGAGTCCACTGCACTTCCCCCGCTCTCCGAGCCCACACTACCACCATGGTCAGCGGGAGAGGTCCGAAGGGTGGAACCATCAGTCGCTGCTGTGCTGCCTTCGTCGTCTGAGGCTGGAGCTGAGAGAGTAACGAGAGCTGTTACAGGTAAAAACCCCTCCTTGGAGCAAAAGCATCAAACCATAGTGCAGAAAACACAATGCAGTTTCTCTGTCCTGTCGCCGAAGAAAAAAGAAAAGGTTTGCTTTGCTGGAAGGAACACTGCACACAGTGCGTTGCGAATAGAACTGAGACAGAAGTGGAAACCCAGTTCACTGGGCATTTCCTTCGTTGCTGCATCACAGTGCAAATAGAACAGTGCAGAGATCTAGTGAGAATCTGTGACATGAACACTCAGTTTTCTAGCTGCAATGCTTCAGTCACCACTGTGTAGGTGTTACTGACTCCTCCTGAGATTGGAAGCACAGAACTCTGAATTTTAATGGTTTATTTTATAATCAGTGCTCATGTGAGGAAATCACTATGTGAGCTCTTGAATCAGCCCTGCTTGTTTTTCTTTCTAATCAGGTGGTCCAGGGGAGCTCACTGGGAAATTTCACACCTCCTAATCCTCCTCCTCAGGTGCTAACAATGAAGCAAGGAAATTCCCCAGAGACAGCCACAGCATCCAGGATCAGGGCTGAGCTGAGACAGGAGGAAAATGCTGGATGAGGTACATGGGGAGGGAAGCCAAGACAGCCACAGAGCACAGTAGGAACATGGTACAGCACGACAGCAACCTCCAAGCCTGAAATGACAGCAACTAAAAGGACCAAGGAAAGCAACAAGCCATGGCAGCAGGTGAGGGGGAACAGCCAGTTTATCTCTTTCTTACCTACCCAGGGTAAAACCTCCAAAAAGAAAATAAAGAAAGAAAGAAACAAATATAGGAAAGCATCAGTCTGAAAAACTCCAAATCAACCCTTAATCAGGGGTTGCTTTTCTAGCGGCTTATTCAGATGTCCCACCCTCTTCTATTTTGGTCCAACTCTCCACTGAGGAATTTT